>NC_137788.1:38643571-39243571 GCF_963383645.1 Muscardinus avellanarius | reverse complement strand
CCACAAGGCTGTAATCAAAGTGTCACCTGGAGAGGTAGTGCACACTTGTAATTCTAGTTCTTGAGAGGCTGAGACAGGAGGATCACAGGTTCACAGACAGCTAAACAATTTAGTGAGGTCCTCTGCAACTTAGTGAGATCCTGTTTCAAAAATAAAAAATAAAATAGGGCTGGAGGCATAGCTCAGAGGTAGAATGCCCCTGGTTTCAATCCCCAGTACCACAAATTTAAAAAGCATCACCTGGGCTACTTTCTCATTAAAAGACTTGGTTCAGGAATAATCCACTTCAAAGTTCATTCAAGTTTTTGGCAGAATTAACTTCCTGTGGATATATGACAGAGGGCTTAAGCTTTTTGCTGGCTATCATCTGGAAGTCATCCTCAGTTCCTAGAAGTTCCTTTTCACCTGGGCTGCTTACTTCATCAAACCAGTCTCTATGGTGAGTCTACTAGATGGAGAAAATCTTACATACTGTATGAAGTACAGTTACATGAGTAACAGCCCATCCCCTAACAGTGCTGTGCCAAATTTTAGGAAACAACAGATTTGTGCCTTCAGTATGAATTTCAGTTGTGTAAAAATTTTCTTTAATAATGACCTTACTGTGTGTGTGTGTGTGTGTGTGTGTGTGTGTGTGTGTGTGTGTGTGATACTGGGGTTCCTGGAAGCCCTTCTACCTCCGGGCTACACTCCCAGACCTATTTTATATTTTTGAAACAGGGTCTCTTACACCAGCGCGGCTGGCTGCGAACCTGCGAACCTGCGTGATCCTCCTGTCTCCACCTCCCAAGCACAGGGATTACAAGAGTGCGCCACCACGCCCAGCTTCCTTACTTTTTTGTATGGTACTAGGGTTTGAATCCAGGAGCATTCTACCTCCAAGCTATACCTCCAGTCCTATTTTATCAGTACTAAATGACCCCCAGTTATATAAGTCTCTGTCATCTACAGAGAGATTCTGTTTTATGTTGATTCTTGTCTGAAGGTTCTGCAATCAACCAGAATCTAGAGCCTGTGTTTTAATAAAGAAGGATCATCTTAGAGATCCAACAACATTCTACCTCGTCGTCCCCCCCCCCCCGCCACACACACACACACACACACACACCTTTTTTTGTGGTACTGAGGATTGAACAAAAGGATCCAGGACTGTAGCCATCCTGACATGTCAAACCACTGACATGTCAAAGAACAGACTCTTGGGCACAGGCTTCTGCTGGCATCACTTAAACAACTGGACAACTTCCAGACCATTCCAGTGGAGTCAGAATTTCCAGAACTCTTTTTAGTTGAGAAGTAGGTTGCTACTAACTGAAGATCCAACAAAATAAGATTTAATATATAAGACTGAAATAATTAAGGAGAGATAACTATAATTATTTGTTTGAAATATTGTCTTATCTCCTAGGTATTTAAGGGATCCCATCCTCTTTCTTCTACTTATAATCTTTAAGAAGTTAGGAGACTTCGCTCTTTTCAAATAAAACACTAATATAACTGATTCACACTGATTCTCCTATAAGGTCTTATTGAATTTCCATACTTTTCAAGGCAATGTAGTTATTTGAATAGATTTAAAAGGAATCCATTCTTTTCACCAGAATATAACTTTTAAAAATGGTTATGCAGCTGGGCATGGTGGTGCATTCATGTAATCCCTGAGCTTGGGAGGCAGACACAGGAGGATCACGCATTCTGCCTCCAAGCTACACCCCTATTTTTTACTTTGTTTTGTGTGTGTGTGTGTTTGTGTGTGTGTGTGTGTGTGTGTGTGTGTGTGTGTGTTTTACTGGAGACGGAAGCTAGGGGCATTCTACCTGCAAGCTAAACACCTATATTTTATCCCTTTGTGTGTGTGTGGTACTGGGGATGGAACCTAGGGACATTCTACCTGCAAGTTACACCCCTATATTTATTTATTCATTCATTCATTCATTCATTCATTCATTCATTCATTTTGCAGTACTGGGGGTGGAACCAAGAAGCATATACCTCCAAGCTACACCCTCAGCCCTATTTTATATTCTTTATTTTGAAACAGGGTCTCACTGAGTTGCAAAGGGCCTAAGTACCTGAGGCTGTCCACAAACCACAATCCTTCTGTCTCAGTCTCCAAAATGCTGGGATTACAAGTGTGTGCCACCACGCCCAGCTTATTCTTTATTTTGAAACTGGGTCTCATTGAGTTGCAAAGGGCCTCACTAAGTAGTTGAGGCTGGCTGCTAACTGAGATCCTCCTGTCTTTCAGCCTCCCAAATGCTGGGATTACAAGTGTGCGCCACCATGCCCGGCTCTCAAATTTGTATTTTGTTTTGTTTTGTTTTTTGTTTTGTTTTGGTGGTACTGGGATTCCTGGAAGCCCTTCTACCTCCGGGCTACACTCCCAGACCTACTTTTTATATTTTTATTTGGAAACAGGGTCTCTGAAGCCAGTGCGGCTGGCTTCGAACCTGTGCGATCCTCCTGTCTCCACCTCCCAAGCGCGGGGATTACAAGGATGCGCCACCACACCCGGCTCAAATTTGTATTTTAAAAAGTTTTCTCAGCCTGGCATGGTGGCATATGCTTGTAATTCCAGTAGGTGGGAGACTGAAACAGGAGGATCATAGGTTTGTGGCCACCCTCAGCTGCTTAGTGACACCCTCCAAAACCTAGTGGGACCCTGTTTCAAAATAAAGAATAAAAAATAGGTCTGGGGGTATATCTTGGAGGTAGAATGCCTCTGGGTTCAACCCCCAGTAACACACATACATAATAAAAGCTCTCTCTAGCTACTGTGCGATGCATGGCTAGATGGATGAGGAAAAAAATGATCCCTTAGGAGGTTAGGGAAATAGAAAAGGAAGAGATTACAGTGGCTTAAACTATAGTTAAAAAGAAGTAGAGGAAATTAAGAGATGTTCAAGAAATATCACTAAAAAGAAGACTTCTAGCTGGGGGTGTACACCTGTAATCCCAGTACTTGGGAAACTGACACAAGTATTACAGGTTCAAGGACAACATCAAACCCTAGGTGAGACCATTTTCAAACAAAAAATAAAAAGGAATGAGGGTATAGCTATGAGGTGGGATGCCCCTGGGCTCCACCCCCAGTACCAAAAAAAAAAAGTGTGAGGGAAAGCAAGGCAATAGGACCGCTAAATATTCCACCTTCAGGAAGTAGTACTGATTAGTAAACTATAAAAGTTTCTGAGAACGACAATGACTTCAGTTACATACATGTTAAAGGAAATTAAGATGTCTCTGATATCCAGGCAGATTATAGTAAACTGACAGATCTGAGATCTAGAGATAAAAATGTGAGATTAATGGTTGGCACATGCCTGCGATCCCAGTACTTGGAAGGCTAAGACAAAAGGAACGCAGGTTTGATGACTGCCTTAGCAGTGTAATAAGGCTCTCAGCAAGCTAGTAAGACCCTCTTTCAAAAAAATCAAAAACTAGCCAGGCGTGGTGGTGCATGCTGGTAATCCCCACGCTTGGGAGGTGGAGACAGGAGATCATGCTGGTTCGGAGTCAGCCATGTTGGCTTAAGAGACACTGTTTCCAAATGAAAAAATATAAAATAGGTCTGGGAGTGTAGCCCAGAGGTAGAAGGGCTTCCAGGAACCCCAGTACCACCAAAAATAATAATAATAATAAATAAAAAAGGCGGGGAATATAATTTCAGGGTAGAATGTCTCTGGTTCAATTTCCAGTACCAAAAATAAAATAAAATAAAATAAAGCTGAAGTGTAGCTCAGAAATAGAATGTCCCTGAATTCCATCTCCAGTACCGCAATAAATAAGCAAACTCTTTCTTTCTCTCTCCCACTACTCCCCTCCCTCTCTCTACATATATATATGTAATGATGTAATATATGTGTGTGTGTGTGTGTGTGTGTGTGTGTGTGTGTGTGTGTATCAATCATAATGATAGCTACTCTCCACATAAACAGTAACAAAAATAAGCTCTCAAAAACTTTTAGGTTCTAAACCAGTCATGTGGCATATGCTTGTAATCCCAGTACTTGGGAAGCTGAGACAGGAAGATCACAGGTTCGAGGCCAGCCTCAGCATCTTAGTGAGGCTCAGAACAACTTAGTGAGACCCTGTTTCCAAATAATATATAAAATAGGTCTGGAGGTATAGCTCGGAGGTAGAAGACCACTGAGCTCCATCCCCAGTACCACAAAAAACAAAACAAAAAATTTTTTTTCAGGTTCTACATCCATGGACTTTCAGCTCAATAATAAGCATGTTTATTTTCTATCAAAAGAATTCTCATAAGCTAGGCATGATGGCGCACACCTGTAATTCTAGTACTTGGGAGGCTGATACTGGAGGATCATGGGTTTACAGGCAGCCTCAGCTATTTAGTGAGGCCCTCCGCAACTCAGTAAGACCCTGTTTCAAAATAAAGAATAAAAAACAGGGCTAGGGGTATAGCTCAGAGATTAAATTCTCCTGGGATCAATTCCCAGTTCTGGGGGAAGGGGGGAGAAGGAAGAAGAAGAAGAAGAAAGAAATCAGTGGTGACTACTGTAACATCCCTGCCAACCCCTGTCTTCCAGACAGGCAGAGAACCTACATGATATTATTCCTATAGAAGACCAATAGTAAAAAGAAATGCTCTTCATGATGATGCACACCTACAATCCCAGTATTTGGAAGGCTGAGACAGGAGGATCACAGGTTTGAGGCCAGCTTCAGCAATGTACCAAGACTTGCAGTGACCTAGAGAGACCCTGTTTCAAAACAAAAATTAAAATTAAATGAGCTAGGGGTGTAATTTGAAGGCAGATGCCCCTGGGTTCAATTCCCAGCACCACAAAAACAAAAACAAAAAAGGCTCTTAAATATAACATAAAGCTACCACCCTGCCTTCATAGTCCTTAAAGGTACCCAAAACTACCAGATTTTCAAAGTCATACAGAAAAACTAAAGCCCCATGCCCGCTACTATTGAGGTCCCCCCCCACAAAAGGTTTATTATGTTTATGTAGCAGGTAGCATCTCTTTTCAATATATTCTCCAAAAGCAATGATCCAGGCATCAAGTTATATCAGAGTGGAGATGTACACATAATGCATTAGTTCCATAGGGTAAATTCTGATATATAGCATCTCTGAACCCTAGGAATTCTTCCCTGGCCACTGCCTATCATTGCAAATACCAGAGATCTACTTCCATCCAGCATCTAGTGTCCAGATCCACTGACTAAACGAGTAAATCAACAGTGCAAGAGGATAACTATCACCAAGGGCTCTAAAGAATAAAGGTCACCAACATCAATACACACACCACAATGGATGCTAGAATTACCTCTTCATTTCCTACAGTCCATTCTTTACCTCTACTGCCTACAGACAGCCTCTAAGGAATAATGTAAAACATTTCATGAAATCAGAGAGCAGTTACCTTAATATAAAATGTACATTAGAAAAGCTAAACTTTCTGGGTAACTAGTGACAAATACTATTTACAAGGAGCTCCCAAGTGTAGGGACTTAGGTATTAGTGCTGACATTCACAAACAAAAGAAATAATCTTATTTGAAAAGAATTACCAAAAGAGGTCTTCTCCACAGAATTGGGTAAGGGAAGCCATTCAGAGCCATTTCAATTTTGAAAAATCAAAATATAATACTCTTCTGGTTCAATAAACAAATACAAATAACTTTAACATTTCAAATTCTTTCATAGAAATGTATAGTTTGAACAAAGTTATCAATCCCTTGAGGTCTGATATACTAAACTAGATGTGTGTGTGTGTGTGTGTGTGTGTGTGTGTGTGTGTGTGTGTGTGATACTGGGGGTGGAACCCAGAGGCTTTCTACCTCCGGGCTATGCTCCTAGACCTATTTTATATTTTATTTGGAAACAGGGTCTCACTAAGTTGCTTGAGAGCCTCACTCAGTAGCTGAGGCTGGCTTCAAACCTGTGCAATCCTCCTGTCTCAGCCTCCCAAGCACGGGGATTACAAGCGTGCGCCACCATGCCCGGCTTAGACTAGATTTTTTAATGCTTTATAAAAACCCCAGATGGGTTTAAATATAAAATAGCTTTCTAAGGCCGGGCGCAGTGGTGCATGCTTGTAATCCCAGCATTTGGGAGGCTGAGATAGAGGAGGATCATGGTTCGCGGACAGCCTCAGCTACTTAGTGAGGCCCCTTGTAACTCAGTGAGACTCGGTTTCAAAATAAAGAATAAAAAATAGGGCTGGAGGTGTAGCTCAGAGGTAGAATGCCCCTGGGTTCCATCCCCAGTGCCACAAAAAAAATAAATAAATAAAATAAAATAGCTTTCTAAAATTACGAATGATTTAATTTCAGAAAGCTAAGTCTAAAATAAATGCTGTGAGCCAGGCTAAAAGAACTATCACAACCAACCTGCCCCAATAATGCCCTTATTATAACAACAGGAATAGATGATGATTTCATTCTTTACATTGGAATTTAATAACTCTCCTCTCTAATGTGGTCGAACCATATTATATACACATGAGAATGATTATGTATCTCACCCTATACATAATAGACATAGTAACATGTAGTTATACATATAACTCCAGACTCCTATTCTCTGCCCAAATGTCATCTTAATGAAAAAAATTCCTGTGCAAATTTAAATTTTAAATATTTACACAAAACACAAACCTTCCTATTTCTTATTTGACTTCATTTTTCTTCCCACCATCATATGGCATGCCACATGTGTTTTCATTGATTATATACACTCAAAATGGAAACTCCATGAGTAAATGGCCTTTGTCTGCTTTGCTCACAGTATATTCAATTCTTTGAATAGTGCCCTTTGAATAATTGGAAACTCTTAATATGATGAGTGCATGGATAGATAGATGCATGTGAACAAATGAAAAAGTGAATGGAAACAAAAAGACAACAGTATAGAAACTTGTTTTAACACCCCCCCCCAAAAAAATCTAGCAAACATGAAGAAAATAAGTGACTCTCAGGCTCAAGCTCTTCATTTCTATGCTATACTTCAACTTATGGATTTGGAAACATTAAAGAAACTACTTCTTGGTTAGAAGACTCAATTTTCTAAAATACTAAGATATCACTTATGTCTATAAATCCATCTTATAATTCCCTTCCATTTGAAAGTAACTACCATATTACATGAAAAGGCTTTATTAACTGAGTCTCCAAAATTACTGGTCTTCATTTATTTTATATCATTCATGTTCAAAATTATGGTAAATTAATAAGCTAAAGCTGACACTCTCAAAAGAACTTGCAGTAATCTCCAAATTTCTCTGTGCCCATAAAGCATAAGCACAAGAGAACATGCCAAAATAAATGGACCTTTAAAGGTGGAATGGGAACAGAATCTGCTTGTAGGAGCCACTGTAGGAGAAAGGAAAACAGGAACACAAATAAAACACTCCTCTCCTTCTGAGAACAATTAGAGAAACCTTTAAACTTTCCAGACGGGGCTAAAAAACAAGAAGTAATGGATCGATGGTAGGTCACTCATTTTACTGACATCAGTTTCTCTACACTTACTACAAACTTAGGTATCAATTTAAGTTGTTCACATACATGTCTTGTGGTTCTTACCATTCTAGCTTCTATACTGGGAATTCTTAGCATTTCATGTGTCCTACTACATCCTCCTTAGACTTGTCCAGCTCTATGTGAAAGACGTCCACATAGTTTTGTTTATATGGGGGAAGATGATCATGCATAGAGATCAAGTACTTAAGTTTCTCAATTTATGTAAGGCGATTCAAGTTTAGAAATAACACTTCTTGCCGGGCATGGTGGCGCACGCTTGTAATCCCAGCACTTGGGAAGCTGAGACAGGAGGATCACACAGGCTCAAAGCCAGCCTCAACTACTTAGTGAGGCTCTCAACAACTTAGTGAGACCCTGTTTCCAAATAAAATATAAAAAAGGTCTGGGAGTATACCCCAAAGGTAGAAAGGCCCTGGGTTCCATTCCCAGTACCACAAAGAAGAGAAATAAGAAATAACACTTTTTATTAAAAGCCACACATAGCTGGGCATGGTGGCACTTTTAAACCCAGAATTCAGGAGGCTGAGACAGGAGGATTGCACAGGTTAGAAGCCAGCCTTAGCTACTGAGTGAGGCTCTCAGCAACTGAGTGAGACTGTTTCCAAATAAAGTATAAAATAGGTCTAAGAGTATAGTCTAGAGGTAGAAAGCTCCAGGGTTCCATACCCAGTACCAAAAAAAAAAAAAGTCACACATAACTTCTTAATAGTAAAACCTAGATTAACATCAGCAATGGTTTGAATTATGGTTTCTCCCCTCTAAAACTCATGTTAAAATTTGATTTCCAATTCCAAGGTGACATTTATTGAGGTGGTGAGGCTTTTAAGAAGCAAATAGGTTAAGAGGGATTAATGTCATTCTTGCAGAACTGGATTTGTTTCCTTGACAGCAGGTTGTCATAAGGTAAAGCCACCTCTCCTGTTCTGCCTCTTCTGCATGTGTCCCTTTTCCCTGCTGCTGCTGCTTTTTTTTTTTTTTTTTTGAACTGGAAAGTTAACCTAGAGGCATTCTACCTCCAAGCTACACCCCCAGCCCAATTTTATTTACCTGAAAACAGTGTCTCACTAGGTTTCTGAGAACCTTTGCTAAGTTCCAAGGCTGTCTCAGCCTCACAAGTACTGGAATTATGCCACCACACCCAGCTTTCTCTGCCTCTTTACATCACGAGTTGAAGCAGCACAAAGTCCTGAGCAGCAGCCAAGTAGATGCCAACACTATGTTTCTTTGGCTTCTCAACCTCTAGAACCATGAACCATAAACCTCTATTCTTTTTTTGTGTGGGGGGGTCTGGGGATAGAATCCAGGGGCATTTGACTTCCAAGCTACATCTCCTGCCCTATTTTTTATTCTTTATTTTGAAACAGGATCTCACTAAGTTGTGGAGGGTCCCACTAAGTAGCGGAGGCTGTCCAATAACTGCAATCCTCTGGTCTCAGCCTCCCCAATGCTGGGATTACAAGCGTGTGCCACCATGCCCAGCTAACCTCTATTCTTTATAAACTACCTAGTCTCAGATATTCTGTTGTAACAACATAAAATACACTAAAATAGCCAGGCATGGTGGCACACGCTTGTAATCCCCGAGCTTGGGAGGCGGAGACAGAAGGATAGCGCAGGTTCAAAGCCAGCTGCGCTGGCTTAAGAGACCCTGTTTCCAAAAATAAAAAATAGGTTTGGGAGTGTAGCCTGGAAGTAGAAGGGCTTCTGGGAACCCCAGTACCACACAAAAAAACAAACAAACAAAAACCACTAAAATGGTATCCAGGTTTCCTCCCTTTCCATGAAAAAAAAAAATCCTCTCAAATATTAGTTTTTTTTTAAAAAAGTCTTATATCAAAGAATTGATTAATTTGACTTATTTAATAGTAAGCTCCTCAAAAGAGAAGAATGTGAGCTGGGCGTGGTGGCACACACTTATAATCCCAGCATCTGGGGGCTGAAACAAGAGGATGACCATTTGTGGACAGCCTCAGCTACATAGTGAGATTCTGTTTCAAAATAAAGAATTAAACCCGGGCGTGGCGGCGCATGCTTGTAATCCCCGTGCTTGGGAGGCGGAGACAGGAGGATTGCACTGGTTCGAAGCCAGCCTAGCTGGCTTAAGAGACCCTGTTTCCAAATAAAAAATATAAAATGGGTCTGGGAGTGTAGCCCGGAGGTAGAAGGGCTTCCAGGAACCCCAGTACCACCAAAAAATAAAGAATTAAAAATATATATAAGTCTGGGGTGTAGTTTGTAGGTGGTATGTCCCTGGGTTCAATCCCCATTTTCGAGAAGAAAAAAGAAGGCGGGAGGGAGAGAGAGACAGAAAGAGAAGAATGAAATTTTTAAAAGAAAGAGAACAATTGAAATTTTTAAAAGAAAGAGAATTTTTAACCTCAGAACTTAAATTGGTTCCTAGCACATAGTGGGTATTAGTGGTTTTTTTTTTTTTTTGAATACCCAAATGTTTAAAATGTGAGTTATGTTATCAAAAAGAAGGCCTATTTCTGATCCTTCTTAATTAGACATTTTAAGGTAGTTATAATAGGCCTAACATTTTAAATACCAAAAAAATTTTTCTAGTTTAACCACTTCCTCCTAGGTATAGAACACCACTCTGCTAAGAGTCCTCATAGTGTCCTTGCCTGGCCCAGCTTATAGATACTAGTAAAGCTAGATTTGAAATCCACTGTCCCAATGACTTACAGAAAAAAAATGTGGCCCTTAAATAACAGAATTTATCCAAATTTAATCCAATACACTTATGAGACTTCTAAAAATAATCTTAAAATGAAAGTAGCTGTGTAGACATGATGGCACATGCTTGTGGTACCAGTATTTGGAGGCTAAGACAGTAGGATCCCAAGTTCAAGGACAGCCTTAATAATGTAGTGAGACTCAATGACTTAACCAGACCCTGTTTCAAAACAAAAATTAAAAGGGCAAGGGGTACAGCTTGAAGGTAACATGCTCTTGGGTTCAATCACTGGTAATAAACACACACATAGTGAATAAAAGTATAAGTAGCAAGGAACTATAACATAATATTAAGTGATCTTTCCCTTTTTTTTTTTTTTTTTTTTTTTTTGGCGGGTTTGGGGATGGAACCCAGGGGCATTCGACCTCTGAGCTACACCCTCTGCCCTATTTTTTATTCTTTATTTTGAAACCGGGTCTCACTGAGTTGCAGAAGGCCTCACTAAGTAGCTGAGGCTGTCCACGAACCGCAATCCTCTGGTCTCAGCCTCCTGAATGCTGGGATTACAAGCGTGCGCCACCACGCCCGGCAGTGATCTTTCCTTTTAATAAAAAGGGAAAGCTGAGGTCATGACTCTCATTTCATATATAAGGAAACAGATTTGAGATGAAATAATTAGTTTAGATTTATAAGGCTTGTTAAGTGGTGTAGCCAAGACTGAATGAACCCTAAAAGTTTTCTGGCTCATAACTAGAGTCTCTCTATATCAAACTACAATGAGCTTCCATAAACTAGCCAAAAAGGCTTTACAAAAATCTCAGATAACAATCTAATCATTACAGTATTTCCACAAAACAAAATCCTAAAATGATAGTAACAGAATTACTATGTGTTTTCATACATTTAAAATATGCATATAATATATAAAGTATGCTTAATAAATAAATATAAATATTGTGGTGTCCTCCTCCTTAATTATATCTCAAATGTTTTCTTAAGGCAAAGTTTCAAAGAATGCTTTATCAGAGCTATTTTCCTTAGTACTTCCCAAATTTAGTTTTTAGTAAATTATGGAGGGTATGAGTGTGAAATAGGTGTCTAAAATACCAGTTCTAGGGTCCCAATATGGAACACTTAATTCACTGAGTTCACAATTTGAGTTTCTGTGGTGCTGAGGACCTCATGCTAACCACTGAGCAATATCCCTAGCCCTACATTCTATTTTTGTAGGGAGAAATTATTGAGGATCGAACCCAGGGATGTACTGCCACTGAGCTACAACCTCAACCCTATTTTATTTATGTATTTATTTATTTATTTTGTGGTACTGGGGGTTGAACCCAGGACATTCTACCTCTGAGCTACACTCCCAGCCCTATTTTTTTATTCTTCATTTTGAAACAGGGTCTCACTAAGTTATAGAGTAACTCACTAAGTGGCTGAGGCTGGCTGCAAACCTGCAATCCTCCTGTCTCAGCCTTTCAAGTACTGGGATTACAAGCATGTGGCACCACACCTGGCCTGTTTTTACTTTTAAAAAATATTTATTTAGCCGGGCGTGGTGGCGCACGCTTGTAATCCCTGCGCTTGGGAGGCTGAGACAGGAGGATCACACAGGTTCGAAGTCAGCCTCAGCTACTTAGTGAGGCTCTAAGCAACTTAGTGAGACCCTGTTTCAAAATAAAATATAAAATGGGTCTGGGAGTATAGCCCGGAGGTAGAAAGCCTCTGGGTTCCACCCCCAGTACCGAAAAAAAAAAAAATTATTTATTTATTTTTGCGGTGCTATGGGTGGAACCCAGGGGCATTCTACCTCCAAGCTAAACCCCCAGCCCTATTTTTTATTCTTTATTATTTATTTATTTATTGAGGTAGTGGGGATGGAACCCAGGGGCATTCTACCTCTGAGCTACACCCCCTGCCCTATTTTTTATTCTTTATTTTAAAACAGGGTCTCACTGAGTTGCAAAGGGCCTCACTAAGTAGCTGAGGCTGCCTGCGAATCGCAATCCTCAGGTATAAGCCTCCCAAATGCTGGGATTACAAGCATGTGCCCAGCTTATTTTTTATTTTGAGAAGGGTCTCAACAAATTGGTGAGGGCCTTGATAAGTTGCTGAGGCTAAACTCAAACTTGTGATCCTCCTGTCTCAGCTTTCCAAGTACTGGAGAATTAGCCAAATTGTATAATACAGCCCCCCAAGATAATTTTTTTTCCTGTAGGACTGAAGGTGGAACCCAAGAGTATTCTACCTCGGAGCTATACCCCCAGCCCTATTTCTTTATTCTTTATTTTTACTGCGGGTCTGGGGATAGAACCCAGGGGCATTTGACCTCTGAGCTATACCCCCTGCCCTGTTTTTTATTTTTTATTTTGAAACAGGATCTCACTGAGTAGCTGAGGCTGTCCAAAAACTGCAATCCTTGGGTCTCAGCCTTCCAAATGCTGGGATTACAAGCATGTGCCACCACACCCAGCTCATTATTCTTTATTTTTAAATAGGGTCTAACTAAATTGCAGAGGGCCTCACTAAGTAGCTGAGGCTGTCCACAAACCATGATCTTTGTCTCAGCCTCCCAAGCATGGGCCACCACGCTCAGCTTACCAACAAAATTCTTTTTTTTTATTCTTTATTTATTTATTTATTTATTTATTTATTTAGTGGTGGTACTGGGGTTCCTGGAAACCCTTCTCCCTCCAGACTACACTCCCAGACCTACTTTTTATATTTTTATTTGGAAACAGGGTCTCTTACAAAATTCTTAAAAAAAAAAAATCCAGACCAAGAAAATATAAGAAATTAAAACCCAGGAACAAAGAATATTTACTGATTTCCCCTAACCTTGAAACCAGAATAAAATAAACAGCCCCAACTTATTAAAAAAAAAAAAACTGGTCTCCCTCTAGTACCAATTATTATGGGACATTACAAAGACTTTCAATCTTTTGATCTTCTTAGCTTAAGTCTACTAAAATTCAGTAAATCTCAAAACACAAGAATAAGATTGTGTTAAGTGGGCCTTTCTTTCCTTCTTTCTGTCTGTCTGTCTGTCTGTCTGTCTGTCTTTCTGTCTTTCTGTCTTTCTTCCTTTCTGCAGTACTGGGGATTGAACCCAGGGGGGCCTTCTACTTCCAACCTACATTCTCAGCCCTATTTTTTTAATATTTATTTTTATACAGGGTCTCATTAAGTTGCAGAGGACCTTACTAATTAAGCTGAGGCTGGACATGACCCTGCAATCCTCCTGTCTCAGCCTCCCAACTACTGGACACTACAACTGAACACTACCACACCCAGCTTGTGATGGATATTTAAGTGACAGCTTTCTAAAAATGCTAGGGAAAAATTGGAGTGGGGAGGAATAGGGAAGAGAGGAAACACTAAATACCCTAAATAGTGGGAAAATGGTGGAAGAAACCAGCTGCCCACTGACTTCCCAGACCCAAAGAAGAGTCTAGAGAACAATATTTTTGGCTTTTTTTTTTTTTGTATGGTATTGGGAATGGAACCCAAAGACATCTACCACAGAGCTAAACCCCCAGCCCTATTTTTTATTCTTTATTTTGAAACAAAGTCTAAGTAGCTGCGGTTATCCGCGAACCACAATTCTCCTGTCTTAGCCTCCCAAATACTGGGATTACAAGCCATGTGCCACCACACCTGGCTTAGAGAACCACATTCTTGAAAGGGATTTCTCCAAGGGATACTAAAAATCATCATCATAATCATAATAGTAATGATCATCTACTTACAAACTGCCTCTTCTTGGAAGACTCAACTCCTTCTGAAAAACAAAACATACAGAAGTTAGGTAGAAATAAAGACCCAGCTGAGTCCTGTAGGTTTGCCTAAATGTCCTAGGAGACTTACAGCATTATCTTAATAAAAGTAATGACTACATATTTCTAAATAATAACCACTTCCTTTGTCTCTAAAATTTTAATGAAATAAATAACCGTTGGGACTGTCTTTATTTCCTAAAAGGAATGACTCATGGAACACTTGCAATATTTTTCCCATTAGGTAGAACCATCTCCTCAGTGTAGAGAGATTCCAGGTGCTTTGGAATGAACTGCTGATGAGTTATAAAAGAGTCATATCGTTAGTAGCAAATATATGAAAGAAAACAGATGGGATGGGCGGGTAATGAGAAAATATTTTAGACAAATAAATATTTAGACAAGTATAGAAAATACATAACAAAAAGATGATAACCACTTCTTGAGCAGGAACCCTTAGAGTAACAGTAGGCCCATGACTTGCTTTCCCATTGAGCAGCCTTGGCTCCCAGCAACCCATCTTTGTGATTGCCTTGATCTGTTCTTTACTTCCCATGGGTCTTTGCCTTCCACTACGTTTGTGCTCATGATTGTTGGCCATATATATATATATATATTTTTTTTTTTCTTTTTTTGGTGGTACTGGGGTTCCTGGAAGCCCTTCTACCTCCGGGCTACGCTGCCAGACCTATTTTATTTATTTGGAAACAGGGTCTCCTAAGCCAGTACGCACGGCTGGCTTCGAACCTGCTTGATCCTCCTGTCCCCGCCTCCCAAGCGCAGGGATTACAAGCGTGCACCACCACGCCCGGCTGGTATTATATTTAATGAGTTGTTTTTGTTTGTTTTTTTTTTTCCGGTGTGTGTGTGTGTTTGTGTGTGTGTGTGTGTGTGTGTGTGTGTGTGTGTGTGCATGTGCACGCATACATTTTTTTGGCTGGGGTATTCTGCCTCTGAGCCACACCCCCAGCCCTATTTTATTTTTAATTTGGAAACAAGGTCTCACTATGTTGCTGAGGCTGGCTTCAAATCTGTGATCCTCTTGTCTTAGCCTTCCAAGTACTGAGATTACAAGCATGCACTACCATGCCCAGCTTTTCATGTTTTAAAGTTATACATACATGATTTCACATTATATGTATTCATCTGTTGACATCCGTGACAGTCAATACTATAGAAATTGGTATATTCATTCATGTAGTTCATTCATGAACTTCATTTTAGTTCATTAATCTTTAGCAATAGTTAATCTATAAATATATCAATATTTATCCACTTCAAGAAATGGATATTTATTCTTACAATGTGTTTTCTCATCCACAATGCTCCTATGACATTCTTATATTTATTCTCTCTCTCTCTATATATATATATATATATATATATATATATATGCATATATGTATACCTATACCATTTCTTAGAAGTATACAATTAAGAGGTAGAATAAATCAGAAAGTATCAGTATTCCAGATTGCTCCCAAAACCATTGCTTACCCTCCTCCTCCAATACTTTATAAGTGTTTTCTTTCCCAAACTTGTCTCTTTAATCTCACTTATAATAGCTACCTACTCAATATCTCAAGGCCAACATATCCCAAAAGGAATTGTTCTTTCCATTAAAACTGATTCCACAGCCGGGAGTAGTGATGCACATTTCTAATCCCAGTACTTGGGAAGCTGAGACAGGAGGATCTCAGGTTTACAGACAACCTCAGCTACTTAGGTCCTCCACAACTTAGTGAGATCCTAAGAATAAAAAATAGAGCTGTGAAAAAAATGAAATAAAATAGGGCTGAGGGTATAACTCAGAGGGAGAATGTCCCTGGGTTCCATCCCCAGTGACCCCCCCAAAAAAAAACCTGACTCCACCCCCACAGCCTTTTCCCAACTCAGTTAAGAACTCATGACAACTGGAGTCTTCTGGTTTTTTTTCTTTATAACCCCACATCCTATTCATAAGTAATGCTACAAGTTTAAAACGCATCTAGCCAGGCATGGTGGCACATGCCTGTAACCCCAGTACTCAGGAGGCATAGACAGGAAGATCTCATGTTGGAGGCCAGTCTCAGCAATTCACTAAGACATTCAGGAACTTGGTGAAATTTAAAAAAAAAAAAAATTAAAAGGCTGGGTCTCAGAAGTAGAAGGCCCCTGAGTTCAATCCCCAGTACATAATAATAATAACACCAACAACAAAAATCTGATCCATACATTTCTCATTATCTCCACAAACGTTTCCAATCTCTATAATAAAAACCTTAGATGCAATCATGTTTCAGAAACTAGGATTTTAAGGGGATTTTATTAAAATTAATAGTGTATGTGCACATGTGACACCTGCAACAAGGACTGGGAAAGCAAAATTATTTAGCTAATTAATTTTAATTTACTAAAATTAAAATCAATTAGCTAATTAATTAAATTTGGCAGCAACCAGGCGTGGTGGCACAGGCTTGTAATCCCAGAATTCGGGAGGCTGAGACCGGAAAATCGCATTTCATGGAAAGCCTCAGCTACTTACTGAGGCCTTTTGCAAATTAAAGAATAGGCCGGGCTTGGTGGCTCACACTTGTAATCCCCATGCTTGGGAGGTGGAACAAGAGAATTGTGCAGTTTTGAAACCAGCCTTGCTGGCTTAAGAGACCCTGTTTCCAAATAAAAATATAAAAAATAGGTGTCTGGGAGGGTAGCCTGGAGGTAGAATGTTTTCCAGGAACCCTAGTACCACCAAAAAATTAAAGATAAAGAATAAAAGAAATAGGTCAGGGGGGTGTAGCTCGGAGGTTGAATTGGGTTCCATTCCCAACCTGGGAGAAAAAAAAAAAGGCAGAAAAATTATGACAGTCACAGTATATGTGATATATCTCTTAAATACAGTTCAATTTTGCTAACAGAATAGTTCAAGTTAAGTAAGTTTTACTGCTAAAGGAGTTATGAAAAAAAACTGTTGGCTTTTGGTATTACAATTCAAACTACATGTTCTCTTTCCTGCTATCTAATAGTCTAATTGATATCTCAATAATCTAACTGAACCCAGAAATAAACCCACAAATACAGTCAAATAAGTTTTAACAAAGGCATCATGAACACACATTTGGGTAAGGAGATTATTAAACATAAAGACAAGGTGTCAGGGAAACTATGTCCATAGTGGAAGAATAAGACTAGATTCCTATCTCTCAACATGTACAAAATTCAAATTAAAAAAAAAAGGATCACATCAAACTAAACAGGTTTTTGTACAGAAAAAGAAATAATCAACAGAAAAAAGGAGATATCTGCAGAATGGAAGAGAATATTTGAAAGTTATACATCTGATAAGAGGGTTAATATTCAGAATAGGAGGAACTCAGCAAAAGGCCAAAAAGTCTGATTTAAAATATGAAAGGGCTAAGCATAGTGGAACACATCTGTAATCCCAGTATTTGGGAGCCTGAGATAGGAGGATTACAGGGTCAAGGATAGCCTCAGCAAGTAGTGAGATTAAAATCAACCAAGTGAGACCCTGTTTATAAACAAGAAATAAAATAGGGCTGGAGTACAGCTTAATGCCTCTGGGAAAGGCAGGGAGGCAGGCAGACAGGCAGACAAATGGCCAAGAAGTATATGATCACTAATTATCAGGGAGATGTAAATTAAAACCACGATATGAAATGTCATCTCATTCCAGTTAAAATTACTTGTGGAAAAAGACAAAAGATTAACAATTACTAGCAAGAATATGGAAAAAGAGATACTCTTATACACTGTTGGTGGGAATAGGTACAAGCCACTGTGGAAAACAGTATTAAGGTTCCTTAACAACTTAAAAATAACTGAGC
The DNA here is from genome assembly GCF_963383645.1 of Muscardinus avellanarius. Lineage (NCBI taxonomy): Eukaryota > Metazoa > Chordata > Mammalia > Rodentia > Gliridae > Muscardinus > Muscardinus avellanarius. Next base: position 39,225,768 of record NC_137788.1, on the reverse strand, counting down.
ATGGTGGTACACACCTATAATTCCAGTATGTGAGAGGCCAAGCCAGGAGGCTCACAGGTTCATGGCCAGCCTCAGCAACTTAATGAAGCCCTCAGCAATTTAGCAAGACCCTGTTTCAAAGTAAATAAAAACTAGAGCTGGAGGTAGAAAAATAGCCAAGATATAAAATCAATCTCTGTCCACTGAATAAAGAAATGCAGTATTCTTTTTCCATCACACATTTCTCCTCCCTCCTCCAAAAAATTTGGTATGAGCCGGGGTGGTAGCACACGCTTGTAATCCCAGCATTTGGGAGGCTGAGACAGGAGGATCGTGGTTCATGGACAGCCTCAGCTACTTAGTGAGGCCCTCGGCAACTTAGTGAAACCCTGTTTCAAAATAAAGAATAAAAAACAGGGCAGGGAGTGTAGCTCAGAAGATGAATGCCCTTGGGTTCCATCCCCTGACCCCCCCCCACACACACACACAAATTGGTATGCATGAGCATGTAATTACTTGGTTACAGGGCAGATATATGTTACTTTTTTTATGGTACTAGGGATGGAACCCAGGGGCATCCTACCTCTGAGCTATACCTTTAGCCCTATTTTTTATCCTTTATTTTGAAATAGGGTCTCACTGAGTTGCAAAGGGCCTCACTAAGTAGCTGAGACTATCTGCAAAACCAGGATCCTCCTGTTCCAGCCTCCAGAATGCTGGGATTACAAATGTGCATCACCACACTGGGTTTATATGTTACTTTTTATAAGAAGCTATACAAGGTCTTTTTCTAAAATGATTATACCATGTTACACTTACATTAATAATGCATGAAAGTTTCAATTGTTCTACATTCTAGCTTAGCTTGTAGGTAGAATGCCCCTGGGTTCCATCCCCAGTGCTGGGGGTGCGGGGGTGGGGGGAATACAATGTAGGGCTAGCGGTGGAGCTCGGTGGTAGAGTGCCCCTGGGTTCCATCCCCAGTACTGAAAAGGAGGAGGAGGGGGGGGGGACACTTAAAAAAAAACCCAAACTAAAAGAGGAGGGGTATGGCGGATGGAGCTCAGAGGTATAATGCCTCTGAGGTTCAATCTCCAGTATTAAAAAAAAAAATCAGTACTCATTAAGCTTTTCTAAACTTCATTTTCTTATCTGCATACCTAAAATAAAATACATACTCTATCTTACAAGTTATTCTGAGGCTAGAATATGAGAATACATTTAAAAGTTTATGGTTAGCCGGGCGTGGTGGCGCACACTTGTAATCCCCGCGCTTGAGAGACGGAGACAGGAGAATCGCACAGGTTCGAAGCCAGCCTCACTGGCTTAAGTGTAGCCCAGACAGAGAAGAGTTTCCAGGAACCCCAGTATCACCAAAAAAAAAAAAAAAAGTTTATGGTTAGACAATTTGGAGTACTAAGAAACTTTCTTAAAATCTGATCTACCAGCAACAAAGATTTAAATGCTAATAGATGAAATGCAATTCTCTAAAAACTAAAAACTAATAAAGCCCACCCCAATATCTGATATATTATTTCAACACTCTCTAAAATTCTAGATCACACAAATTGATGCATTTAGATACTTTCTACTGAAGATAGTTCCCAAGAACTTAAAATATTGTTTGATTGATTAAACAAATGATCTTGAACTATATTCTGAAGGTACAAAGAAAACTGTATATACTAAATGCTAGAAAATAAATACTCATCCCCTTTCACTTGTCCATAAAGCAAACTTCTAAAGGTATTACATAACAAATTAAAGGGTGCCATTCCCATGGATCCACAAGGAATCATTGCCTATATGAATTACTCATTATTCACAATGACTAAGCCCATAAAATATTTCTAAAGAAAAAACAAAGCCCAAGTATCCAAAGGCAGTATCCACTACCCCCACAAGTAAATATGCAAGCCAAAGTCACAAAGTCACAAGACTAGTATTTGTCCTTTATGTCTACAGTCATCCGTACAAGCATGACTGTAAGTTAAAGCTTTCTCTGCCTGAGGCAGCTCCTTCCCTCAGCCTCCCCTGAAGTTTCTAGTGAATTTTCACTCGTGTGTGTGTGTGTGTGTGTGTGTGTGTGTGTGTGTGTGTGTTCCCCAGTAATTCCAATCTTCCACTGACCAAAAAGGTAACTAAAAAGCTTCAAGAAACATATCTCAATCTTCTACTCTATCAGAAGTAGACAGAGGATTGGGTTTTAGAAACAAGCAACTTCTCAACTAACATTTATAATCAAGGAGGGAAAAAAGGTCTTCTTTACCACTACAAGACTATATGTCTCTTTATATAACTTATAATCACACCTATACAGTATGACTAACATAAATGTTTGGCTGAGAGGGAATGGAACAACATTTTAGGACCTATTCAGAATCCACTGCTGATAATGTAGGACCAAAGTGGGGCCATGACAGGTTTTATCCATACAGCAAACACGCTAGGCCTAAGTTACAGCTTTCTAGGAATACAACTAATAGTTAAGTGTCAGTTTTGGCACCTGGGTCAGGATGAAAAACTCCCAACCAACCCCAGGAAGCACAAACCAAATGGGAGGCACCAAGTATCTTGTCCGTTGCTTGTGATAACAGCAGTAAAAATTCCTTTTGGTCTAAAGATAATTCCTTTGTAAATCACAGCCCGAGTGACTGAAATATATAAAACTGCCTTGGAACAAAGACTCGGGGTCCTTGTCAAGACTCTACTGCGTTGGAGGGACTTGGGCCCTAGCTCGAGCTAGTTCCCCTATTAACCCCTTCTTGTTGTTTGCATTATTGTGCGTGGTGGTGGTCTCTGTCACCCTAGGGTCCCAGACTTTGAGTATAACAATAACACCATTATCCAAAGGACAAAAAAATAACAGATTTAGTTTAAAATCAATTTTGCTTTTATTTGATCATTTAAAGATAATTTAAAGATCAATTTTAATTTATTCTAGAATTAGGCAACACCTCATTCTATAAATTAGAATGGGGGTGTTCTACTGAGCTGAGCAGAGCAGTCTGGCTTTCTGGCAGAAAAGGACAGAAGAAAATAAAACCTGGGAATCAAAAGTATGTTAGTAGGCCGGGCATGGTGGCGCACGCTTGTAATCCCACCATTTGAGAGCCTGAGACCTGGAGGATCACGGTTCGTGGACAGCCTCAGCTACTTAGTGAGGCCCTCTGCAACTCAGTGAGACCCGGTTTCAAAATAAAGAATAAAAAATAGGGCAGGGATGTAGCTCGGAGGTAGAATGCTCCTGGGTTCCATCCCCAGACCCGCAAAAAAAAAAAAAAAAAAAAGTATGTTAGTTACTAGAGTTAAAACAGAGGAAACTTTTACTACGCTGGCAGATAAACTGGGTCGCCTCTGATTGGCTGCTAGGAATATCCTGATGAGTACAAACTGCAATTTTTTATTTTATCAAACTTCTTACAGAAAAGAACAAGGAAATATAGAACAACAGAAGCAAATAGGTTGCATTTTTATCTGTATGTCATTCTTTCATTTTCTAATTTTTTACAGAACTGGGGCTTGAATCCAGGGGCATTCTATCTCTAAGCTACACTCCCAATCCTAATTTATTTTATTTATTTTTTTGTGTAGCAGTACTAGGGATGGAACTCAGGGCCATTCTACCTCCAAGCTATACCCCAGCCCTATTTTTTATTCATTACTTTGAAACAGGGTCTCACTGAGTTGCAAAGGGCCTCACTATAAGTAGTACCTGAGAAGCTGGGCGTGGTCTCAAACCTGCAATTCTCCTGTCTCACTGCTGGGATTACAGGAATGTGCCACCATGCCCAGCTGCCCATCATTATTATTAATTCTTCCTGCCTTTATTTATTTTTGAGGTACTCCTTTTTTACGGAAACAGGGTCTCCTTAGGTTGCTGAGAATCTCAAGTTGCCTGACCCTTGAACCTGTGATCCTCCTATCTCAGCCTCCCAAGTACTAGAATTACAAGTATATGCCACCACACCCAGCTCTTTTAAATACTTTATAAATATTTCCTCAAAATTCCTCCAAGAAATCAAGTGACAAATCTCATAAAAAGAAAAAAACACTGTAGTAACAGGAGAAATTAATATAAGAAATTGATGTTTATGTTGTTGACTTTTAAAGTCCAAGCCACACTGAACTACTGCTAAAGATTGGGTGGATATTCCCTATGGGCTTTTAATGTTTTCAACACCATTAATAAGAACTACAAATCATCATAATAATTAAATTGCATAATGTTTGATTTATTTTTTGTTTAAAATTGCCAATCCTGCCGGGCATGGTGGCACACGCTTGTAATCCCAGTATTCAGGAGGCTGAGACAGGAGGATCTCAGCTACTTAGTGAGGCCCTCTGCAACTTAGTGAGACCCTGTTGCAAAATAAAGAATAAAATACTAGGACAGGTAGTGTAATTTGGAGGTCAAATCCCCTGGGTTCCATCCCCAGACCCACAAAAGAAAAAATAAATAAATAAAAATAAATAAATTTGCTAACCCTATGCATTTTTTCTCTAAGCACATCAAAGAAACCAAAATAATGTTAACTCTTTTTTTAAAAAAAGGCTTTACAAATGTCAAATTAAAAAAAAAAAAGAAATAGCTATAATTCATGACTAGACCTTCACAGTCTGGTTCATTTGCTCAGTGGAATCTTCACTGTCAAATATCAAAAACATTCAGAGGAGGACCAAATAGAAGCTGACTTGTTCTTTTCAAATAAGATTAAGGTAGGATGATCTAATTTATAAGGCATGTGTTCTTTTAGTGCTAAAGATATTCCTTAAAATACACTTGAAAGTTATTAGCCTATTTCTCCTCATTATTATATCTTACTTACCTCATGTGCCAAATTATCTAAGACTTAAGGAAAAGGGATAAATAGTGTGTACACAAGTGTTTGTGTATGCACGCGCACACACACACAGTGACAATTTAGAAAAGTTCTTAAAACTCTATATAGAGTCAAACAAATGCCACATATACATGACTCAATGAGGGCGTAGGCACAGGGACAGTGGTCAGGAATAGAATGTTTACTGTAAACAGTCTATCAGCAATAATTTTGAGTGCCCAAAATTAGGCTTGTATCTCAGATAGGTCAAATTTAATTGATCCACTCACTTAATACAATGAAATGGAGTCCAGATGGAAATTTTCTATAAAAGTAGCAAGTTTTTACACAATTTTCTAATTATAACTACACAGAATAAAAAAGAACTTGGTGGCACTTCACCCTGCCTCCTGCCTCAAAATAAATAAAATTGCAATAATCTGTTAGTACATTTTTCAAAAGACACTAAAAGGAAAGAGATAAGTAAAAACGTTTTCTTTTACTCACCTGTAACCCTCTCCTTCGTAGAATACTGGAATCATCCATAACAGATACTAGACAAAAAAGCCAATCCAGAGACTTGACAACTACTAGTGCCTACCTACTGCTGGGTAGAGGCAAACAGTCCATTCAGTACACCAGGCTGTGCTCACTAACCCACCACTCCACTAACCCAGGCCAGCACCAACACACAATCACAGTCTCACATCAAAAAAGCACGTCCTTCTTCACAGGAGATAGAGAAATACCATCAGAATCACCGCCAAAATTGGGGAAAGACTTTGTATTTGTTTTTCTTTTCCATTCATACTTCTTTGGCTGGAATTATTTGGAGTAATAAGAAAAGAAAAAAATCTCAAAAAAAAACTATAATCTTTGATATCCTGGCTTCATTGCTTATTAAAATAAAGTGCTGGCAAACAAAACAAGACTGTCTCCACCTACAGTTGGTAAGCTTATAAAATCCATGTCACGTTTTCCTTTCCAAAACAAAACCACTCCATATATCTTTTAAGAGATAACAATTCTTCAGAAATACAAAGAAAAATATATTATTCTGATGCCTGTTTTTAGGCTCAAACTGATATAAAACCAGTTATTGTTTTGACTAAGTCGGCAAAATTCCTTTCATCCTTTGTATAGACAAAGCAAATGTCAGATTCTTTCGATACTGTCACAGACTCTTTTGTTTCTTTATCGCTAGATACGCTAGTCTTCACTTCTTGGGCAGTCCCAAAAGCCTCTTTCTTCAGGAGCTTGGATCATTGCTAAGGTCGATTTTGCTGCTCTTTTATGTCCTTGGAGGGGGCTAGTACACGTGTTGTGAGTTCTGAGCATGTACGAATTCATTCATCTATTCATCGCTGAAAGTGCTGTCACAGGAAACGCTCCCCACTCCACCAGATTTCTAAAAGGGCCCAGCATGAAAAAGCCTAGTTTCCTTCAAGCTTTCATCATCTCAAAACTGTTCCTTTGGTCATTGACTGCCATTTTCAAAGCAGGGCTTCGCCAAATTTAAAGCTATTTGTCTCTTAATTCATGACTTCAAATATATACTTTTTTACATTTCAAGAGAAAAAGGTTAGCTCTCATTAAATGATTTAGTCACTTAAACAGATAAGCAACGTATAAACGTTCAACTTTGTCACAATCCTAGTAAACACCAGGAAAGATGAGATAAGTTAGAGATTTTTCTAACAAATCATAAGAAAAATTGTCATTGAAGACAGTACAATATTGTTAGGAATCAGGTTAAATATATTAACTTTCAATTCATAATTATTGTCCTTCAAACTACAGGACATGCTGCAAAACTTATTTAATCTGCACCTGATTCTAGTAATATTAATCCAAAATTTCTATTTGACAGAGGTATATATAAAAACCCTGAATCAGTCTGCTATATTCCCTAACAGGTAAGTTCAGCAATAACTACAGGACAGATTCAGTGTGCACCCAACAAGAAAAAAACTGTCCTTTCTATAATTTTGACAATTGCAAGCAATGGCCCGTGACTTGAAGGAAGATCTTATCTATAAGATCTGTCTTTGGTCTTCTTACAACTGTCTATAGACACAAAGGCCAGTCACATTGCTGAAAACATCACAGAAAGCAAAATCCATCTCGCTTTCACTCAGCAGATATTTTCTTATCTTTAGCCCAAACAATGTGGTCTTCCATTGTGAGAGCTAATAAAATTCATATCTTCATGGACTCCTTCTTCCATCTGAACCTTTAAACAACTAATGGTGGATTGTTTCTATGGAGAAAACAAACATTAAGACCTGAAGAGACAGCTGACTTGCATAGAGTATGCTATATAACATATTGGTTACTGCAAATTCATAGGCTTTTAAAGCCACAGAACTTCTCTGCCAACTAAAACATAGATTAGCAGAGAGGAAGCAGGAGTGATCTCTAATTTATTCAACTCTATAATCGAAAGAAATATTTAAAGCGCATTTTCATAAGCTATTCAGACCACAGATTTTTTTTTTTTTTTTTTTTTTGGCGGGTCTGGGATGGAACCTAGGGGCATTTGACCTCCGAGTTACACTCCCTGCCCTATTTTTTATTCTTTATTTTGAAACCGGGTCTCACTGTGTTGCAAAGGGCCTCACTAAATAGCTGAGACTGTTTGCGAACCGCGATCCTCCTCCGGTCTCAGCCTCCCAAATGCTGGGATTACAAGCGTGCGTCACCATGCCCGGCTCAGGCAACAGATTTAAAAACAAAACTATTCATTCACTAGTTCAGGAATCAGCCAGGCATAGTGTTACATGTCTATACAAATACTGGTACTTGGGAAACTGAGACTGGAAGATCACAGGTTCAAGGCCAGCCTCAGCAACTTAGTGTGTTTCAAAATAAAACTAAAAAAAATCAGGCTGGGGGTGTGGCTCAGAGGCAGAATGCCCTTAGGTTCAATCCCCAGTAATACACAAAGAAAAAAAAATTCAGAAATCATGCCGGGCCTGGTGGCACATGCTTGTAATCCCAGCACTTGGGAGGCAGAGACAGAAGGATCAACACAGGTTCGAAGCCAGCCGTGTGCACTGGCTTAGGAGACCCTGTTTCCAAATAAAAATGTAAAAAATAGGTCTGGGAGTGTAGCTCAGAGGTAGAAGGGCTTCCAGGAACCCCAGTACCACCAAAAAAAAAAAAAAAAGAAAAAGAAAATTCAGAAATCATTCATCATGCAACCCTTGAGATGGGGATGGGGCAAAGACAACCAAGGTCAACATTATATATAAACTAATAATTCTATCCTAGAAGACCTCTAACCCAATGGGGAAATCAAATACAAACAATGTAATAATGATACAGTGAAAGAGGCTCTGCATCAGAAGTATGACAAAGTACTTCAGGAGTATTAAAAACAGCTCACTCCAATACACTAGGAAGCTGCAGAAAGGCTTCCAGGGAAGTGTCACTGAAATTAATGTTAGGAGATTATTATCAGCCCTTGGCCAAGACATGCTCTCTTTCCTAAAGTGTGCACAGCTTAAAATTTTACAACCAGTAAAAATGGTGACACAATCTTGTAATCGCAGTACTTGGGAGGCCGAAAGAGAAGGATTGCAGGTTTAAAGCCAGCTCAGGAATATAGTGAGACTATCAGCAACTTAGCTGCATTTTTATTTTACAATAAAATACATTTTATTTTACAATAAAATACATTTACAATAAAATACATTTTTATTGTAAAATAAAAATGTGTGGGGGTATAGCTGAGAGATAGAATGCCCCTGAATGCAATCCCCAATACAAAAAAAAAAAAGTTTTCTAATTCAGTTCTCCTAATCTAAAAACTAAGGAGAAAGCCTTTCTTCTCTTGACATATAAACAAACAGATTTTATTTCCACAACCTTGCTGTAATTTAGCCATACAATCAGAAAGAACAATGCACTGTTTCCTAAACACATCTTTCCCCACCTCAAATCCTATGTTGTTAAGAAGGAATACAACCATCTGCACTGTAAAGTTTCTGGAAAGAGATTTTTAAACAACAAATATTGAGCTGGGCATGGTGGCGCATGCATATAATCTCAGCATTTGGGAGGATGAGACAGGAGAATTGCACAGGTTCGAAGCCAGCCTTAGCTACTTAGTGACAACCCGGTTTCAAAATAAAGAATAAAAAAGTTAGACTGGGGGTATAGCTTGGAGGTATGCCCCTGGGTTCTATTCCTATTACAAAAAAAAAAAAAAAAAAAAAAAACCCTGCAACAAGTATCAGTTCTTCCCCACCTTTTTCAGTATCTCTGACACAGTAGTGTGCACTCTGCCCAAAATTTCCTGCCACAACCTAGATTATTTATTTTTTCTTAAAATTCATATAAATGTAATTCTCTGTGTTAAACTTGTGTAATGTGAAAGGGCCAACCACTCTTTTCCCTGCTTCCAAAAACAGAAGCATTCCCAGTAATTAGCTAAATTTTTTTTTTTTTTTTTTTTTTTTTTTTGGTGGTACTGGGGTTCCTGGAAGCCCTTCCACCTCCGGGATACACTCCCACGGGCCACACTCCCAGACCTATTTTATATTTTTTATTTGGAAACAGGGTCTCTTAAGCCAGTGCGGCTGGCTCCGAACCAGCGCGATCCTCCTGTCTCCGCCTCCCAAGCGCGGGGATTACAAGCGTGCGCCACCACGCCTGGCATAATTAGCTAAATTTAAGATTACTCCAAGCCGGGAGTGGTGGCACATGATTATAATCCCAACATTTGGGAGGCTGAATGAGACAAAAGAATCGAAGTTCGCCAACAGCCTCAGCTACTTAGTGAGGCCCCTTGTTTCAAAATAAAAAATAGGGCTAGGGATGTAGCTCGGAAGTAGAATGCCCCTGGGTTCCTTCCCCAGTACTGAAAGGGGGGGAAAAAAGATTACTCCTCAAATTATTGTCCCTGGGGTCTGTGAGCTAACAAGCATTGCTGTCGTAATTTGCCTAGCTGAAAGGATGGCAGCCCCACATGAAATAATGGCAGCCTCACGTGGAATTTAAAAACCTTCTGGCCTTGCAGCACCAGGCTCCAGAGAGGAGGGGGACTCAGAACCGAGCTCAGAGACACAGAGGAGATACGTCGGCCTCACGGCCGAGGACACAGCAGCAACACCTTACTGCCGGCAGCAGTGGCGATTTCACCGGACGGGACCAGACCAATGCACTCAACAGCCCACCAGGCTCCTGAGAGGAGCGGAGGACAGCGAGCCAAGGTGAGCCGCTGCGGGACAGCCAGGCGGAATTCGGCAGATTTTTCAGCGAAGGGAGCATCTAAAGCTCCCAGTGGCTGGGCTCAGCACACCCTGCAGGGACCCAAAGCAGAGCTCAAAGCCAGAGAAGGAATACACCAGCCTCACGGCCAAGGGCGTGGCAGCAGCGCCATATTGCCACCAGCGGCAGCAGCAGCGAATTCACCGAGTCCACCACAGCTCCATCTGCGTAATCAACAACGGTGAGTCAAATTGCAGCCCCTAGAGGATAAATCCCAGTACTGCACTCCCAGGGACTTGACCCAGTGGGGGAGTGACAGTGGCAGAGATATAACACCATAGGAGAACACTCAACCTGGCACCCCCCCATGGTCTAAAGCAGCCTCGATTGACTCCCTGGGTCTGAGACTCTGCGATACAACCCAGTAAAAGAGTAGTGGTGACTGAGATACCACAGACTCGAGATCCAGAGTACCTTAAGTGAAGTCTTAGTGACCCAAGGGAAGAACCCAGAGAAGGCACAAACTTCCGAAATCGTGGGAAAGAGGAATAACAATGGAGCAATGAATGCCCACAACCCCACAACATCAGAACCTGATAAAACAGAAATTCAGAGATTTCTAGAAGATCAAATCAGGAAAATAACTGTAGAAATAATAGAGGTGTTTCGAAAAGAATTCAGAGAGAGCCAAAAAGAGATAAAGGATGCAATTAATGAAGTAAAGGCCTCAATTCAAAGTACAAACAACCGATTAGACCACATGGAAAATAGAATCTCGCTCTTAGAAGATGATCACTCCAAAAATGAACGCATAGTTTCTAATTTAGAAAAAAAAATCCGACAGCAGGAATCTGACATTGAAGAAATATGGGCCCATTTTAAGAGAGCTAACCCAAGAATAATTGGAATAGAGGAGGGAAAAGAAGGTGAAACCAAAGGGATCAACAATCTCTTCAAGGAAGTAATAGCAGAAAATTTTCCAAACATACAGCAAGAGGTCAATACACAGGTCCAGAAAACTTATAGAACTCCCTTTAGACAGGATTGGAGAAGAGGATCCCCACGCCACATAATTGTCAAAATGACCAATGTGGAAGCCAGGCAGAGAATCTTAAAGGCAACAAAAACAAAGAACCAAGTGACATTCAGAGGCAAACCAATTAGAATCACTCCAGACTTCCCAAACCAAGTCATGAAAGCCAGAAAGGCTTGGAGTAACATATTCCAAACTCTGAAAGAAAACAACTTCCAGCCAAAAATTTCCTACCCAGCAAAACTTTCTATCAAATTAGATGGTGAAATAAGAAGCTTCTACGACAAACAGAAACTGAAGGAATTTGTCTTCAAAACCAGCGCTAGAGAAAATACTCAAAGAGATTAACTACAAAGAAGAAATAGGTAACACACACCAGAACCAGAGAAACAAGATTTTCCATCCAACAGACAACTAAGATTGGTTATCTGTGGAGGTTTATTATTTATGTTAGTCTTTTACATATCTCCAGATTGTATTGTTTGCTTTTATTGTTGCTAATTTTTAAAATTTCTAGTTGAAATATTAATATACCTTCAGATATAGCATTTGGAAATATTTTATCCCATTCTATCAGTAACTTTTAACTCTATTTACATTGTCTTTGGATATACAATATGTTTTTTTTAGGGAGTTTGTTTACCCTTCTGTTGCCTGTGCCATTGAAATCATATCCAAGAAATCACTGCCAATTTCAATGTTGTGAGGTTTTATGACCCAGATTTTCTTCTAAAAGTTTATAGTCAAGATTTATATTTAGGTCTTTTACCTATTTTGAGTTAATATTTGTATATGGTGGTAGGTAAGGGTCCAATTTTATTCTTTTTCATGTAATTATTATTTTTCAATAATATTTAGTTAAAAGATTATTATTTCCTCCACCAAAAGTTCGTGGAAACCTTGTCAAAAATAACTTGACAATATATGGAAGAATTTATCTCTAGGCTTTTATTTAACTCCAATGGTCTATACATCTGCCTTTATAACAGTACTGCACTGTTACAATTATTGTAGCTTTATATGGTTTGAAATCAGAAAATATACATCTTCTAGCTTTGTTCTTTTTCGAGATCGTTTTGGGTATATTGAGTCCATATTCCATATTAGGACAGAATTTTTCTGAAAAATAAATAAGTAAATGTATGATAGTTTCACCTAAAAAAAAAGAAAAAGAAAAAAATATTCTCTGGTAAGAAAGAAAGCAAAAAGAAATACTGAAATGTTATCTTTATGTCATCAAAAGCTTGATATCAGACAAATGAAACTGTTATGTGAGATTACCATTGTTAATTTTGGATAAATTGCTATAATACTAGATGTCAACCACTATGCCAAGCATGCGAAGGGGGGTTGGGGAGGGAACGGGATGGGGATCGGGTAGGGGCTAACTGGGCGATGTTTGCATGTATGTCTACAAAAGTTTTTTTTTTTTTAATCCCAATATGATGTATGAATACAGTGCACCAATAAAAAAAAATGTTAAAAAAATAAATAAATAAAATAAAATAAAAACCTTCTGGCCTTTACTTTGGTCTACGCTTATTGTACAACATAAATTGCACATTCTCCTAAAAATGTTATTTAATATTAAAATAGCAATTGTAATTACTGAGTAAACTGTAGGCGGCTAAAGAAAAACTGAGGTGGGAGAAAAAGTGTTATAAAGGGGCCAAGAAGTGGGCAGTGTGGCACATTAGATGGATGTGATAGCATCCATCTATAATCCCAGTACTTGAAAGGTTGAAACTGGAGGATCATAGTTACCAGAGCAGATTCAGCAACATATCCAGACTCTCAATAACCCAGAAAGACTCTGTTTCAAAGTAAAAAATGAAAGAGATTGGGGAAGTAGTTGAGAGGTAGAACACCCCTGGGTTCAGTCCCCAGTATCACACAAATACAGCCAGATGTAAGTGGTATATGCTTGTAATCTCAGTACTTAGGAGGTAAGACGAATCACAGGTTTGCAGCCAGCCTCAAAAATTTAATGAGTCTCTTCACAACTTAGTAAGATCCTGTTTCAAAAATAAAAAATAAAAGCCAGGCATGGTGGCGCACGTTTATAATCCCTGCGCTTGGAAGGCTGAGACAGGAGGATCACACAGGTTCGAAGCCAGCCTCAGCTACTTAGTGAGGCTCTCAGCAACTTAGTGAGACCCTGTTTCCAAATAAAATATAAAATAGGTCTGGGAGTATAGCCTGGAGGTAGAAAGCCTCTGGGTTCCACCCCCAGTACCACTAAAAAATAAATAAAAAATAAAATAGGGCTGCGGGAATAGCTCAGAGGTAGAATAAATGTCCCTTTGTTCAATCCCTAGTATCACAAAAATATGCACATACAAACATACATACAAACAATAGGGTTGTACATACTTGAGATCAGCTCATAGTAATTTAGTGAGTACTTTACCTTGTATGAAATTTAAAAATTAAGGCTGGAGGTATAGCTCAGAGGTAAGCCCCCCCCAACTGAATTCTCAGCATGTGCATATGTATACACACCCATTCATATTCATCATATTTGTTAGGATAAGCAGCCCCGTCATGCCAAAGATGGCGCCTCTCCGGCTTCTCTTCTGGATTGTGCTGGTTACCTCATAGCTTGCCAAAGGGGCCAGGGGATGCCCAACAACCAGTCCCCTGATAACGCACTCACTGGGGTATGAACCATCCAATCAGTAAACACCCCGTACTTTGTGCGATCTTCCCCTGTGAGCAGAAGCCCTCTCCTTTCAGAAAATCCCCAGCTGCCTGATATAAAAGGGAGCTGGGCTGTCTTAATAAAGCTCTTTTTTTTTTTTTTTTTTTGGTGGTTCTGAGGTTCCTGGAAGCCCTTCTACCTCCGGGCTATACTCCCAGACCTATTTTTACATTTTTATTTGGAAACAGGGTCTCCTAAGCCAGCACGGTTGGCTTCGATCCTGCGCAATCCTCCTGTCTCTGCCTCCCAAGCGCGGGGATAACAAGCATACGCCACCACGCCCGGCCTTAATAAAGCTTTTGCTTGCTTGCTTGCTTGCTTGCTTGCTTGCTTATCTCTGATGGCTGGTCTTGGGTCTTTCCTGCCCCGACCCCATTCATCAGTCCCGAAGACCCCCCTTCATTGGTGCCGAAACACGGGAGGGAGACCCCTCTATCTAGAGGACTCCCTCCTCCTGGCTCTCCCCCAGCCAGCCGGCCTCATCCTTCTTTTTGGGCGTTTGCTCTCTGCACCCACCACCAATGGCCATCCTGACCATCTCTGTCACTCCACCAGCTGGGTAAGTCCCCCTTAGGCTATCTGCCTGAGTCTGGCTATAGCAGGGTATCTGACCGTGATCGTCCGGCTCTGCCCTGACGCCAGGCTTGTGGGGGAGACTGCACCCCACCACGGCCTTCAAGGCTACGGTGGACTCCCATAATAGTCTACTGCTTTATTTAATTACGAGATAACGGGAAGGAAGAACAGGCCCTGCTATTCTTTCCACTCTCATCCCTTCCTCCTCCTAACACTCCCCATTCTGATAACATTCTGATACCTTTGGTCAGTCCGACTGATAAAGTCCGACTACCGACCTTCCGAAAATGCTAGCGCTAGGTGTCCCATGACCTCCGGCTCCGGCCCAGGCAGACTTTTCTCGGGTGACGACCTGAGGACGTCTTCAGCCTATCTGACCCTATTGGGTTCCGGGAGTAATCGGCTATCTGGGGACGCCCATTTTGGTCCTTTATTCCATTATCGGTCTGGGACTTTCTGTTCTCTCTCACTCACACCTCCTCAAACACTGGAACTCTCCGTTCTCTATCTCTCTCTTATTCTTACCTAATCCTCTCTCTTTTAACCTCTCCCTCCATCTTTCATAACCTTTCACCGTGGGAGCCTCTTCTTCCATCCCGGATACTGCCCCTTTAAGGTGTCTACTTAATCATGCCTTGGCATTTTCATTGCCCATACCCCATACCGTCCTCAAGCATCAGCAAAAGTAGAGCGTTCTAATCACATTCTTAAAGAAATTCTCACAAAGCTGTCTCTGGAAACACATTTACACTGGATAAAATTACTTCCCCTGGCTCTTTTATGCGTTTGAGCCCTACCAAAAAAACCCTCTCTTTTATCTCCCTTTGAGATTATGTTCGGCTGCCCCTTATCCCCCCCAGGAATTTCTCCTCATTTCAATGTCTTTCCTCCACAAATAGCCTTTCTGTTCTTATCCCATCTCAGAACAGAACTCTGGAAATATCAAGACTGGCTACTCCCTGACTCCAAGCAGGCACCCACCATCTCCTCCTTAACCATAGGACAACAGGTCTATTTCAACCCCCCAGAGACAAACCTATCTTACAACCAAAATGGGATGGCCCGGCTCAGGTTATCCTATGTACTCCTACTGCTGCAAAACTTAAATAATAACCAATATACTACTTGGATTCATATTTCTAGGCTCAAACTGGCTCCAGAATATATCTGACCACCGGATTCAGCAGCTTAACAAAAAACCCAGACGCCTAAAGATAATAGACCAACTTATACGTCCACTATCTCTCCCCATAATCCTCTAAAACTCCAAATATCTCGACTTTGCTTGGATTATCCCATACCTGAAAATGAATAACTACCTTTTTGTATTCACTAGTTTCATATGCTTTTCCATAACCTTTTCCTCCCCTTTTGTCTGGAGATTCAAGGTTCAGCAAACCTACACAGATGACAATACAATGGTCACTGAACTAGCTGCAACGGCTGATTGCCCCCTGATGGAATGTTCTCATAGTATACAACTAGTCTTCCCTCCTACCATTAAGCTATTCCATCAAGCTATCTGCCCTTATCTTTGTTTTCTTTTTGACCAAACTGAAAGTTTTTGCAACCCAAATTGGGATCATGTATATGGCAGATGCCCATACTGGTCATACAAAATCCACGATGCCTATCTAGGACAACTAGGATCAGGAAATTTTAAATTCAATTCCCAAACTAAAACCTACCTCTATACTATTCCTGACCCTTGGGATCCAAGATGGGCTTCTGGAGTTACAGCCAAGGTTAACTGTAACGGATCTGCCTCTACCCTTTGCAGTTCACTTTTTTTCTTCTGTGTATATCCAGTGGCACCCAAATACCACAAGTTTCCACGGATATCCAACACTCAGCTCAGGTAGTACTTAACTCTCTCCAAAAAGTCTCTAACTCCGCCTGTCTTCCTCTGCATATGTGTGGATTCAGTTAATTACCAAAACTCTATCGGTTCCAAATCTCATCTCTCCCACCTTGAGTCCCTCAAACTGTTTCCTTGAGCATCGCTTGCCCGGACCTTATGAGCTGCAGTTCCTATAAACGCCTCTCAGTATGCCTTCGCCTCTCAAACTAATTCATTTCATATTCTCTAAAATATTCCCTTATGGGAACCCAAAGAAGACAATATCACCCAGCCAAATAAGAGTTTACATTTTTGTGACATTACCTTCCTCCTGAGATCCCACTTGTCAGTACATTATCACTCTTGCCAGTCCCGGTTATACCCAACCAGGCCATTTCTTCTGGTGCAATGGGACTCTCAGCAATGTCATATATCCCAACTACACCACTCCCTGTTTTTTGGTTACGGTGGTCTCACACCTGACTCTCTACAGCTATACTGAAATACAATATCTGATTACCCCACCCAAGCTTACAAAAAGGACTGCTTTTCTCTATATTCTGATGGAGTATCCTTAACCTCCTCCCTCATAGGAACCGGACTAGCGGGAGGGACTCTAGGCTATGCCTTATGGGCCACTGATGATTTAGGCAATAAACTTGAAAGTGCCCTCACATCAACTGCCGAATCATTCTCAGCATTACGGAAACAGGTTACGTCCCTTGCCCAAGTAACGTTTCAAAACCATAGGGCCCTTGATCTCTTGACAGCTGAAAAGGGTGGAACCTGTGTTTTCTTACAGGAAGAGTGTTACTATTATGTTAATAAATCAGGCATAGTAGAGAAAAATATATTCAGACTTAAAAAGGATCTCAAAAAACATCCCTTTCCACATGGTTTCAGTCCCCGATACTTATTTAGATATGGCCCATCCTGGGCCCACTTTTTATTATATTTGTTGCCTGCATGTTCTTACCCTGCATAACTAAGCTCATACAAAACCAAGTAAATAAAATATCTAATCAGACTTTTAACCAGCTTCTCCTTAGAAACTACCAGCTTCGAAACTCGGAAGATACCGATTCCCAGGGACAACTGACAGCATACAGAGACGGATCCCTTCGCGATGGAGACTTATGATACAAGCCCTCCTATACCTCCTATCCACCATCCTGATGACTGGCTGATGTCCTTGTGGGATCTGCATCTTCAGGGAACTTTCATTGACTTCCACCCTGACGAAATTCATTTGTCAACTTTTGCCCCGACGAAATTTACTTTTTTCTTTTTTTTTTTTTGGTGGTACTGGGGTTCCTGGAAGCCCTTCTACCTCCGGGCTACACTCCCAGACCTATTTTTACATTTTTTATTTGGAAACAGGGTCTCCTAAGCCAGCGCGCGCGGCTGGCTTCGAACCTGTGCGATCCTCCTGTCTCTGCCTCCCAAGCGCGGGGATTACAAGCGTGCGCCACCACGCCCGGCGAAATTTACTTTTTATGGCCTGGACTTAGGATCTACTTTCCCTACTCCTACCAACCCCTTCCCATCGCTGCCCCCTTTCAGCAGGAAGTAGTCAGAATGATCCAATGCCCCCTGCCCCTAAAAAACCAAAAAGGGGGGAATGTTAGGATAAGTAGCCCAGTCATGCCAAAGATGGCACCTCTCCGGCTTCTCTTCTGGATTGTGCTGGTTACCTCATAGCTTGCCAAAGGGGCCACGGGATGCCCAACAACCAGTTCCCTGGTAACACATTCACTGGGGTATGAACCATCCAATCAGTAAACGCCCCGTACTTTGTGCGATCTTCTGCTGTGAGCAGAAGCCCTCCTTTCAGAAAATCCCCAGCTGCCTGAGATAAAAGGGAGCTGGGCTGTCTTAATAAAGCGCTTGCTTGCTTGCTTGCTTATCTCTGACGGCTGGCCTTGGGTCTTTTCTGCCCCTACCCCCCTTCAACATTCATATTCATTCTCTCTTTCTCTCTCTCTCTCTCTCTCTCTCTCCATCTCCTTCTCCCCCCCTCCACCAAGAAAAGAGTGGTCAGGAAAGGCTGAACAATAACTAATAAGGCATGGTAGCCCATCATTGAGAATGCCTTTGAACTTACCAACTTGGAAGTCACCAGTGCCCTAAGAACAGTTTCAGGAGTGAATGGGTGGTAGGAGCCTAAGTCCACAGGCAGAATAAGTAGAAAGGAAATAGAGTGAATCTAAGAGCCGCCCATGGTGGTGCACACTTATAATCCCAGTACTTGGGAGGCTGAGACAGAAGGATTACAGGCTTGAAATCAGCCTCAGCAATTTAGCAAGGTTCTCAGGAACTTAGTGAGACCTTTTTTCCAAATAAAATAAAATAGGGCTGGGGAGCCAGGCATGGTGGCGCACACTTGTAATCCCAGCATTCGGGAGGCTGAGACCGGAGGATCGTGGTTCGGGGACAGCCTCAGCTACTTAGTGAGGCCCTCTGCAACTCAATGAGACCCAGTTTCAAAATAAAGAATTAAAAAATAGGGCAGGAGGTGTAACTCTGAGGTCAAATGCCCCTGGGTTCCATCCCCAGACCTGCAAAAAGAAAAAATAAGGCTGGGGCTATAGACCAGAGGTAGACTGCCCCTTAGTTCAATCCCCAGTACTGCAAAAAAAAAAAAAAAAAAAAAAAAAAAAAAAAAGAAATAAAAGAGAGGAAGAAAGGAAGAAAGAAAGGGATAGACTCAGAGCATGAACAAAGATAGGAGGAAGAATATTTCTTCCATAATAACAAAAGGAAAAACAGGTAAAGTTACAAAATATTTGTAACTTTAGTGGTAAAGAAGCTTCTAAATCACAGCTACTGCTGTCTGCGAAATAAGAAAATCTGCAGAGAGTAAGGATATTGGAGATTGGGAAAGCAAAGAAAAGTGAAAATAATTTAGAGATCAAGAAAATATGTAAAGGAAGAAGGACTGGTAAACAGTAATAGAGACTGAAATTATTAGTCATAATTTCATAGGGCCACCAATCTTCAGTAGACTACGAGAGCATAAAGGCAAAAGTTTTACCAGACAGATGTGCCAGATGGATTAACAAAAAATGGAGAAAAGATTTATGACATTAACTAAAGACTGAGAGTTAAGAGACTATGGAATCTAAGCTTAAAAGAATGTAAAGAAAAGAATAGGAGGAAAATAGAAGGATCTAACAAAGGGTCTGATAAGCCTGAACACTGGCATATTTTAAGTTTAATTAAAAAACTGAAAGTGTCAGGTTGTAGTGAGGTAGCTATCTAGAGTTATGTTTTTTGTTGTTGTTGTTGTTTGGTGGTATTGGAGTTCCTGGAAACCCTTCCATCTCTGGGTTACACTCCCAGACCTATTTTTACATTTTTATTTTGAAACAGGGTCTCTTAAGCCAGCAAGGTTGGCTTCGAACAAGCACGATCTGCCTGTCTCCGCCTCCCAAGCGGGGGATTACAAGCATGCACCACCACGCCCGGCGAGTTACGGTTTTAAATAAAAAAACGTTTCAGAAGTATTATTACCATCAGGCGTGGTGGTGTACACTTATAATCCAAGCATCTGGGAGGCTGAGACAAAAAGATCACAGTTCACCGAAAGCCTCAGCTACTTAGTAAGGCCCTTTGCAACTCAGTGAAGCTCTGTTTCAAAATATAGAATAAAAAATAGGACTGGGGGTGTCACTCAGAGGTAGAATGCTCCTGAGTTCCATCCCCAATAACTGGAAAGAAAAAAAAAGTACTGTTACCACAACCATGCCAAAGTGCTTACCTAGACCCCGGCTGGCAGGATTCAGCTACCTGCCTGCACATAAAATAAGCAAACAATGAAAAAAGGTTTGATCAATATGGAGAGAAACAGCTTCTTTGCCAGTCTCACAGAATCAGTTTCAATTAATAAAAACAAAAGGCAGGAAATGTATATATGTAGATTTAGCTAGCCTATGCTAAACACAGAAACATACCAGTGGTACCCAGTCAAATCAGGTGGTGGTGGTTCTCACAATGGAGGAGTTCAGGAAGTCTCTGTTTTAGTATGACAAGGCACAGAACTTAAATGAACTAGAAACTATCA
Organism: Muscardinus avellanarius; assembly: GCF_963383645.1. Classification (NCBI taxonomy): domain Eukaryota; kingdom Metazoa; phylum Chordata; class Mammalia; order Rodentia; family Gliridae; genus Muscardinus; species Muscardinus avellanarius. The sequence continues at coordinate 39,205,539 of NC_137788.1, read as the reverse complement.
TGAGGTCCATCAACTATGCCATGATATTGGGAAGGTCCATGTGATTACTGAAAATAAAGATAATGATGACAAGAGGTGGGAGGAGTAGCAAGATTTATGCTTGAAGATATAATCTAATGTAAAATAGGTAATTAGGAGGTTAGTAGACACAGCGGCCATAAAGAGACAAGGTTTTAGACATAAGTACTGGTTTAAAAAAACCTATGTGTCAGACATTGAACCTTGCTTCAAATAAATTTTATTTAGTAATAGATGTACTAACATATTGGAAGTCTTTTATTTTATTTTTATGATACCAGGGATGAAACCCAGAAGCCTTCTACCTCTGGGCTATACCCCTAGACCTATTTATTTTTTATTTGAAAACAGGGTCTCACTAGGTTACTAAGAAGCTGGCTTTGAACCTTGATCCTCCTGTCTTGGCCTCCCAATTACTGGGATTACCACCACACTCAGTAGAAATTCCCTATTCTAAAACTAGATAAGACCTAAGAAGAAGTTTTGATCTTCTCAAAAACAAAAGAGTAGAAACTGGACTCATGTTTTTGCTAAAACATGAAGCTTTAAATACAACAGATGGAACAGGGTTAACCATTCAAGAAAGGAAGGGTAAAGGAGCATTTTAATCAACTTCTCTACTATATGTTAACTTAGTACTGAAAGGACTATTTGCAATAACTAGATTAAAAAGTAAAACTGCATAAATAAATATACATATTCTCAGAATAGTTTACATTTATGCATTTGCTCACAATATATACTGTCCTTCCACAAGACATCAGAAAGTGAACAAAATATAACTAAACTTATGTGGAAAGCTATAAGGATTTCATGAGGTAAGCACAATGAGGAAGTTAACTTATGTTACAAAATCTAAGTCCTGAGGCAGTCTCAGGTAGACTTTTCCCAGAACTATTATAAGGTAGGGGTGACTGCGCACTAGCACAAAGCATAGAACCATGATCCTACTCGATCTACAACAGGTTCTTTTTTTTTTTGGCGGTACTGGGGGTGGAACCCAGGGGCATTCCACCTCCAAGCTACACCCCCCAGCCCTATTTTTTATTCTTTATTTTGAAACAAGGTCTCACTGAGTTGCAAAGAGCCTCGCCTCACTAAGTAGCTGAGGCTGGCTTCAAACAATCCTCTGGTCTCAGCCTCCTGAATGCTGGGATTACAAATTTACACCACCACACCCAGCTTACAACAGGTTCTGAACAAAGATTCATTTCAGTTTGTTGCTGAAATGGACACTCAATCAATCAAGTAAAATTTCTTCCCAATAGAAAGGCCATTTTATTTTTTATATTTTGCTACTGAGGATAGAACCCAGGGACATTCTACCTTCAAGCTATAACCTCAGCCCTACTTTATTTTTATTTTGAAACAAGGTGTTGCTAATTAAAAATGCTATCCCTGAACCTGCAATCCTGCTGTCTCAGCCTCCCAAATACTAGGATTACATGTGTTGACAGCATGCCCAACATGAAAGGCCATTTTATACAGAACAAATATTTTCCTGAGGAGGAAAAAAAAAGCAATGATTTTTCTGATAACCCCCAGGAACATGCATGTAATCCCAGTATTTGGGAGGTTGAGACAGGAGTACAGCAAGTTTGCAGCCAGCCTTAACTACTTAGTGAGGCCCTCTGCAACTTAGACCCTGTTTCAAAATAAAAAACAGGGCTAGAGGTATAGCTCAAAGGTAGAATACCCCTGGGTTCAATCCTAAATGCCAAAAAAAAAAAAAAAAAAAAAAACTATCCACAGGAACTATACAAGCTTATGGTTAAGATTCCTCACATAACCTCACTGGAAATCGCTATATTTTAACAGTGATCCCACTTTTATCATTTACTCCACAAATTAAGTATCCTCAACATACCAAGTGCTATTTTGGTTTCTGGAGATATAACAGCTAGTTTTAAAAAAATCCCCACTATAATAATAATAATAATAATAATAATAATAATAATAATAATAATAATAGAAAAGAAAAAATAGAAAAGATATTTGCATACTGTGAAAGTATTGGAAAATTGTTTTGGTATTACTTTCCAAAAGGTAAAAAGCAGTCAGAGCCTTTGTGCTTCCTCTCCTATGTGACCTAGCCTGGGTATAGGAAAAGTAAACTCCATGTGCTGCTTCAAAGCACCCATAGTTGATGAACAACCAATACTGCCCAATACAATAGAGACAGAAGCCAGGGAGATTACTGACCACTGCACTTAGTAAGCACACTGTTCGACAGCAAAGACACTAAGAAGTTACTGGCCCATTGCTTTGGTAATGCTGATAAGAAGATACCAATACAAAATCTAAAGGCTAGGGATGGAGAAGGCGTCAGAGTTCCATTTTGGGGCTCTCCAGCATGCATGCCAACATGCTGCTTTTTCCTTCTCTTCTCTTTTCTCTATTTCCTACTGAAAATCTTTGCAATAAAGATTTATTAAAGCTGCACCAAGCTGCCTATTAGTTTTTAATTTGTCTATTCAACAAATTTTAGTTGAATAAGGGAAGAGTCCACAGCACCATTTACAACCTTAACAAATAAGCTTAAATTCTTACATTTTTACTTTACTATCTCCCTACAAATGCACTTATGCACTTTACATTATTCTGAACATACCTATGCATCTGAAATACTTTTTTGTTTGGAGTTTTGTGCTCCTTTTGAAAATTAAGCCATTAATTCTGTTTGCCAGGAGCAAATTCAGTCCTTTAGTTCAGGTAATTCACTTCAAGTGGGGCTAAAATTTAAGAGAGGTCAAATGGAATAAAAGAAAGTAAAATGAAAGTATAAAAATTTCTACTTATTTGTGTGTGTGTGTGTGGTACTGGGGTTCCTGGAAGCCCTTTTACCTCTGGGTTACACTCCCAGACCTATTTTATTTTTGGAAACAGGGTCTCTTAAACCAGCTTGGCTGGCTTCGAACCTGTGTGATCCTCCTGTCTCTGCCTCCCAAGCACAGGGATTACAAGATTATGCCACCACGCCTGGCTAAAATTTCTGCCATTTTTTTTTAAATATAGGCAAAGGTTACAGGCAATCACAAGGTGAAAAATGTAGATCACTTTTCATTACAATGTAAATTTTATAGCACCAAATCAGAAAGATGCCCAATACCATTAAAAAAGCAGAAAATTACTTCTGTAATCCCTTTTTACTCTCCTTTTACAATAGGTTTTGTTTTCACCATGGTTTGTTTGTTTTGCTTTGCTTTTTGTAGTACTGAGGACTGAACCCAGAGGCATTCTACCTCTAACCTACACTTTTTTTTTTTTTTTTTTTTGCATGTACTGAGGGTGGAACCCAGGGGCACATTCTACACCTAGCCCAATTTTTTAGTCTTTATTTTGAAATAGGGTCTCACTGAGTTGCAAAGAGCCTCACTAAGTAGCTGAGGCTGTCAGCAAACCCGGAACCCCAAGTCTCCACTTCCCAAATGCTGGGATTACAGGCATGCACCACCACACCCAGCTCCAGATCTATTTTTTCTTTTGAAACAGAATCTTACTAAATTGCAGAAAGCCTTGCTATTGCTGAGGCTGGCCCCAAACATGTGATCTTCCTGTCAGTATCCCAATTCCTGGGATTAAAGGTATTGCTACCATTTCTGGCTTCCCTTTTTTTTTTTTTTTTTTAAGATAAAACTAACCAGGCTTGGTGGCGCATGCTTATAATCCCAGTATTTGGGAGGCTGAGACTGGAGGATCACATGTTCAAAGCCAGCCTTAGCTACTTAGTGAGGCTCTCCAAACTTAGTGGGACCCTGCTTCAAAAATAAATAATAAAAATGGGGATTGGGCGTGGTGGCGTACACTTGTAGGCCCAGCATTCAGGAGGCGAAGACCGGAGGATCGCTGTTCATGGACAGCCACAGCTACTTAGTGAGGCCCTTCCCAACTCAGTAAGACCCTGTTTCAAAAATAAAAAGATGGGCAAGGATGAACCTGCCATGCGGGGCTGCCACACATTGAGTTCCAGCCTGCTGGGCAGCCACAGCTCCACGGCTGCCTCAGGTGAGCCCAGAGACAGGCAGCAGGGGCCCCCGCCACGCCTGGTGGCCTCTAACACCCCGCGTCACTCTCTTCCAGACCCCAGCTTCCCAAACCTGGGTTAACCCAGAGCTGACATCCCCCTGAGTCCGGCTCCCTCAAGGCAGGGGCCGCCCCCGTGCCTCAGTGGCCCTCATCGCTGCCCAGCACACCCTTGGTCATCAGTGAGGAAGCCAGCAAGGAAGACGTCATCTTCTGATGAGCTGCAGCTCCAGGTGTCTGAGGGCTCCCACAGAGGAGACTTTGCCCACCCAGTTGCCCCCTGTCCGGCACACCCACGGCCCAGGGGGGGCAGCCTGTCAGTGGAGTGGCCTGGCCACTCTTTCTGTAGGATTAATGATGATGCCTGATATCCTGAACCTCTTGTTTTTATACATAATACAAAAGAAAGGTTGATTTGTTTGGGTTTTTTTTTTTTTTTTTTGCAGTACTGGGGATGGAACCCAGGGGCATTCTACCTCCAAGGTACACCTCCAGCCCTATTTTTGATTCTTTATTATGAAATAGGGTCTCACTGAGTTGCAAAGGGCTTCACTTAAGTATTGCTGTCCAGAGAACCACAATTCTCCCATCTCAGCATCCCAAATGCTAGGATTACAAGCCTGCGCCACCACACCTGGCTCAAAAGAAAATTTTAAATTGAAGATTATGTCCAAGCTAAAAAATAAAAATAAAAAGACTAAAGAAAAAAAAAACTACTAGTCTCTAGTGCCACAAAAAATATATATCTTCTACACTGTTCTATGCAAATTCTTCCCAAATACTGAAGAGGGAATACTTCCAGCACATTTAAAAGGTCAGCATTACCCTGATCCAAAACTAGACAAAAGGCATAACAAAAAATTTACAGACCAATATCCCTTATGAACATATACAATTGTTTTAGCAAATAAAACTCAACAAAACTTTTTTTTAAATGTTAAATTATTTTGTGACCAAGTAGAATTTATGTGAGAAATGCAAGACTGGCTTAACATTTTACCCCTGGGTTCAATCCCCAACACCAAAAACAAACAAAAACTAGGTAAATTAGGTAAAAAAAGAAACCTCAACTTCATAAAGGGCACTGTTAGGATAAGCAGCCCGGTCATGCCAAAGATGGTGCCTCTCCGGCTTCTCTTCCGGACTGTGCTGGCTACCTCATAGCCAGCCAAAGGGGCCACAGGATGCCCAACAACCAATCCCCTGATAACACACTCACTGGGATATGAACCATCCAATCAGTAAATGCCCTGTACTTTGTGAGATCTTCCGCTGTGAGCAGAAGCCCCCTCCTCCCAGCTGCCTGATATAAAAGGGAGCTGGGCTGTCTTAATAAAGCTTTTGCTTGCTTGCTTGCTTGCTTGCTTGCTTGCTTGCTTGCTTGCTTATCTCTGGCCTTGGGTCTTTCCTGTGCTGACCCTTCAGGCATCTACAAAAAAAAAAAACCTAGAGTAAACATCATACTTAATGAAGAAATGTTTCCCCCTTTAAGATCATAAACAATGAGAGGGAAATGAAGGAACTTGGGAGGCTTGAGACAGGAGGGCTACAGGTTCAAAGCCAGCCTCAGCTACTTAGTGAAACTCTGTTTCAAAATTAGGAGTAAAAAACAGGGCAGGGTGTAGTGATGCACACTTATAAACACAGCATTCAGGAGATGGAGACTGAGGGATCAGGGTTCGCAGACAGCCTCAGCTACTTAGCAAGACCCTTTGCAACTCAGTGACACCCTATTTCAAAATAAAAATATTAAAAATAGGACTGGGGGTGTAGCTCGGATGTGCAATGCCCTTGGGTTCCATACACAGTACTGCCAAAAATAAAAAATAAAAATAGGGCTGGAGTGTAGCTCGGAGGGTGAATACCCTGGGTTCAACCCCTAGTTCCGCAAAAAAAATAAATAAAAAAGAAAAGAAAAGAAAGAAAGATCATATACAACGCAAGAATGCCCACTCTCATCAATTCATTCAACACTGCTCTGGAGCCCCTCGTCACTGCAATAAAACAAAAGAAAGAAATGGAATTTTCGTGTAAACTGAAAAGAAAAAATTCAACACTGTATTTTCAGCTGGGCATGGTGGAGCACACTTATAATCCCAGCATTCAGGAGGCTGAGACAGGAGGATCATGGTTCACGCCCAGCCTCAGCTACTTAGTGAGGCCCTTTGCAACTCACTAAGACCCTGTTTCAAAATAAATAATAAAGCCGGGCCTGGTGGCACATGCTTGTAATCCCAGCACTTGGGAGGCTGAAACAGGAGGATCATCCAGGTTCAAAGCCAGCCTCAGCAACTTAGTGAGGCTCTCTGCAACTTAGTGACACCCTGTTTCCAAAAAAAATAGAAAATAGGTCTGGGAGTATAGCCCAAAGGTAGAAAGCCTCTGGGTTCCATCCCCAGCAACACAAAAAATAAAATAAAATAAAATAAAATAAATAAAATAAAATGAATAAAAAAGCCGGGTGTGGTGGCACATGCTTTTGTTATCCCAGCATTTGGGAGGCTGAGACAGAAGGATTGTGCAGGTTTGAACCCAGCCTCAGCTACTTAGTGAGGCCCTCTGCAACTTAGTAAGACCCTGTTTCAAAATAAGAACACAAAATACGGCAGAAGGTGTAGCTCGGAGGTCAAATGCCCTTGGGTTTCATCCTCAGACCCACAAAAATAAAGAGAAAAAACAGAAAACTGTCTTTACTTACCAATGACATGCTTATCTACATAAAAAAATCTAATGAAATCAACAAAAAAAAAAAGCTACTAGAAGTAATAAAGTTAACTGGGCTGCAAAACATTATAATACAGAGAAATCAAATGCATTTTTTTTTTTTTTTTTTTTTTTGGTGGTACTGGGGTTCCTGGAAGCCCTTGTACCTCCGGGCTACACTCCCAGACCTATTTTTACATTTTTATTTGGAAACAGGGTCTCCTAAACCAGCGCGCGGGGCTGGCTTCGAACCTGCGCGATCCTCCTGTTTCTGCCTCCCAAGCGCGGGGATTACAAGCGTGCGCCACCACGCCCGGCATCAAATGCATTTTTGTTTGGGTTTTTTTTGCAGGTCTGGGGATGGAACCCAGGGGCATTTGACCTCTGAGCTATACCCACTGCCCTATTTTTTATTCTTTATTTTGAAACCGGGTCTCAATGAGTTGCAGAGGGCCTCACTAAGTAGCTGAGGCTGTCCACAAACCGAGATCCTTCAGGTCTCAGCTACTTAGTAAGGCTCTCTGCAACTTAGTGACACCCTGTTTCCAAATAAAATATAAAATAGGTCTGGGAGTATAGCCCAGAGGCAGAAAAGCCCTTGGGTTTCACCCTCAGTACCAAAAAAAAAAAAAAAAAAAAAAAAAAGCAACGAAGCAGAGTGTGGTGGCGCACTTATTAATCCCAGTACTTGGGAGGCTGACACAGGAGGATCACAGGTTCAAAGTCAGCATCAGTAATCCCAGAATTTGGGAGGCTAAGACCGGAGGATCGCAGTTCACGGCCAACCTCAGCTACTTAGTGAGGCCCCTTGCAACTCAGAGAGACCCAGTTTCAAAATAAAGAATAAAAAACAGGGCTAGGGGTGTAACTCGGAAGTGAAATGCCCCTGGGTTGTCCCCCCACCCCCCAGTACCGAGAAGAAGAAAAAAAAAAGCCATCATCAGCAACTTACCAAGGTTTTCAGCAAACTAGTCAGACCCTGTTTCTGAATAAGAAATAAAATAGGGTTGGGGATGTAGCTTGGCGGTAGAATGCCCCTGGGTTCAATCCTCAGTATCACAAAAATAATAAAAATATCAACGTAAGACACTCCACAAATTGACTACACTGCTTATAAGAGCAAAGCTTCACCGGGTGTGGTGGCACACGCTTGTAATCCCCGCGCTTGGGAGGTGGAGACAGGAGGACCGCGCAGGTTCAAAGCCAGTGCTGGCTTAAGAGACCCTGTTTCCAAATAAAAATATAAAAATGGGTCTGGGAGTGTAGCCCGGAGGTAGAAGGATTTCCAGGAACCCCAGTACCACCAAAAGAAAAAAGAAAAAAGGAAAAAAAAAAGAGCAAAGCCGATTCGTATTGAATGACACAGTAATAGGATAGTTATTGAAGCAGTTTCCCCCCTCCTGTACAACATCTTTTGCTTACCACTATTACATTACCTCCCTTCCTCCTGAATGCCTGCATTTTGCTAAAGCACAAACACCATCTCTTATTCTTTTGGGTGCATTCAAAGACTGTCTTATTTTTAAGTTCTTCCATGCTCTCCCTCAAGTGAACACATCCACATTCATACCTCTAATTACCATTTCATACTGAGCTCAAAACACAATGATTTACTGGCCAACCATTTGTACAGCATATAAGATACTAAAAACTTAGAGCTCTTTTTACACTCTCTAGATCTACTCTCACTCCCGTGTTCTTGTTTTATGGTCAAAAGAACCACTCTGAGATCTATCAAGTTTTGTGATTAATAAGCTTAACCTTAGAGGTTTTTAAGCAGAATATTATTATATGTTTAGTTTGAGAAAATAATCTAAAATACATTTCATAAATAAACTAAGAAAAAAGACAGGCCAGGCGTGATGGCACATGCTTGTAATCCCAGCATTCGGGAGGCTGAAACAGGAGGATCGCGGTTCACAGCCAGCCTCAGCTACAGTGAGACCCTTTTTCAAAATAAAGAATAAAAAATAGGGCTGGGGGTGTCGCCTGGAGGTAGAATGTCCCTGCGTCCCATCTCCAGTACCACAAAAAAATAAACAAAGAAAGAAAGAAAGAAAAATAAAGAATAAAAAAATGGAGCTGGGGGTATAGCTTGGAGGTAGAATACTGGGTTCCATCCCCAGTACTAAAAAAAAAAAAAAAGGATAATATTAGAGTAAATAAAATGGATAAAGAGCGATACAAGGAAAGCAAAAATGTACACAGAGTAAAGATCCCAGGCAAAGACATTTCATTCATTCAAAACTTACTCTGAGAAATTAACATACACTGATCTCCAAGACCCCTTCTTATTTATCCTATCTGCACTGTACCCTTTAACTCTGGCTATCATCTCTATATAAAAGATTCTTTCTACCTGGTGTGGTGGCACATGCCTGTGATCTAGCCATTCGGGATGGAGGCAGGAGTGTCACCAAGTTTGAGGCCAGCACGGCCAACTTAGCAAAATAAAAATAAAAATAAAAAAAAGGACAAGGAGGTTAAGTCAATTGAGTGTCCATGGTTTGATCCTTGGTACTAGGGCTGGGGGGTTGGAAGGGAGAGTCCCTTCACCCAATCTCCAACAGTAGGTAGTCATTCTCTACCACTTTGCTAATCCTAATTAGCTCTTCACTACCTAAAAATTGAGTCCTAAGTCCTCCACTTAACTTTCTACCTCCTTTACTAGTTAACTCAATGTCTCCAACATAAAGAATAAAAAATCAGGCTGGGGGTGTAACTTGGAGGAAGAATCATCTGGGTTCAATCCCCAGCACCACAAAACCAAAAAATAAACAATTAAATGGATTAATACTTCTATTAAAAGGGCTTGCATGAAGAGAAGGCCACCCCATATGCCAGTGCCTTGACCTGAGACTTCCCTGCCTCAGAATTATGAAAAGTAAAACTTCTACTTTTTATAAATTACCTGGTATCTGGTATTCTGTTATTCTGTTATTGTAACACAAAGTAGACTAAGACATCAATTAGACAACAAATTTACTTTTGATATTCTTTAGAAAATATAGAGGCCCCTACTTTTACACTGATATTCTTTAAATTCTTACAAATCATCACAAATGATAAAAATGTTTAACAGTTCAAGAAAATACACAGATCCAAATTTACTCAGGCAAAATAATAGTCTGGTTCTTTCATCTTCTGAGAAAGAATGCTCAGGCTCAATGGTAGTGCACTTGCCTGACACAACACCTGGAGGGAAAGAAAGAAAGGATGCTTTTCTGGGAGGTAGGGGGGATACTGGGGCTATTATCCAGGAGACTTCTATCTCCAAGTTATACACCCACTTCTGTTTTATTAAAACAATAATAATATGTCCCTTGCCAAGTTGCTGAGGGTCTTACTAAATTGTTGAAACTGCCCTTGAACTTGCTATATTACTGCCTCAGCCTCACAAGTACTAGGATTACAGGTGTGTACCACCACACCCAACTAGAAGGATGCTTTTGAGAGTAAGTTAGACTATTATTAATATGCTGTTCAAATCTTAGGAAATCGCCCAAATTTGTTATAAAACATTATTGTTATACCTTGGGAGGACACTAGGTGGCATTATAAACAAATTCCTATTAACAAAAAGAAAAACCAAGAGTGGAAAGAACAATTTTCAAGTTACTAATTCTAAAGCTCATACTTTATTTAAACTCCTAAATTGGATTATTCCTGATACTATTCATCCTTTCACATGTAAACAGTCATGCCCCCCCCATATTCTTTTACTTTTTCTACCCTCCCTTATATGGTGTCCTGGACCACAGCTCTCAGATAGTATCTACAGCCCTCAACAGATCTCTTTTACTCTGAACATCTACTTCTAACTGTTAAAATAATATTTAACAAGGATATATCCAGAAGCCAAAAAAAATGAAGATGGGCCCCCTAGTTCATGTCATATACAAAAACTGACTCAAAGTGCAAGAATAAAATAAACAGAAGAACAAAAAACATAAAACTCAAAAGCTGGGCGTGGTGGCGCACGCTCGTAATTCCAGAGCTTGGGAAGCTGAGACAAGAGGATCACACAGGTTCAAAGTAAGCCTCAGCTATTTAGTGAGACTCTTAGCAACTTAGTGAGACCCTGTTTCCAAATAAAGTATAAAATAGATCTGGGAGTATAGCCTGGAGGTAGAAAAGCCCCTCAGTTACAACTCCAGGACCACCAAAACAAAAAACAAAAAACTCAAAGAAGAAAATGTGGATTAATCCTTAGGTTTAGATTTGGAAATGGATTCTTAAATCCATCACCAAATGCATAAGCAACACAAAAATTAGATAAATTAAACTTTATAAAAACTAAAATTAGCCAAGTGTGGTGGTGCACATTTGTAATCCCAGCATTCGGGAGGCTAAGAATGGAGAATTGTGGTTTGCGGATAACCTCAGCTACTTAGTGAGGCCCTCTGCAACTTAGTGAGACCCTGTTTCAAAATAAAGAATAACAAAATAGTGCAGGGGGTATAGCTCAAAGGTTGAATGGCCCTGGGTTTCATCCTCAGACCCACACACAAAAAAAAAAAACTGAAATTGAGCTGGGTATATTTGGTGCGTGCTTGTAATCCCATAACTTGCAAGGCTGAGACAGGAAGATCACAGATTCGCAGCCAGCTTCAGCAATTTAGTAAGACCTTGTTTCAAGTTAAAAGAATAAAATCGGACTAGGGGTGTGGCTCAGAGGTAAAATGCCCAAGTTCCATGTCCTGTATCAAAAAAATTAAAATTAAAATTGTATGCAAAGTGGGCGTGGTGACACATGCTTATAATCCCAGTATTTGGGAGGCTGAGACAGGAGGACTGCAGTTCGCGGCCAGCCTCAAGCTACTTAGTAAGGTCCTCTGGAACACAGTGAGACCCTGTTTCAAAATAAAGATTAAAAAATAGGACTGAGGGTGTAGCTTGGTGGTAGAATGCCCCTGGGCTCAATTCCCAGCACCACCAAAAAAAAAAAAATTATATGCATCAAAGAACATTATTTAAAAAGTAAAAAGACAAGCCGGGCTTGGTGGCGCACACTACACTTGAAATCCCAGCATTTGGAAGGCTGAGACCAGAGGATTGCGGTTCGCGGACAGCCTCGGCTACTTAGTGAGGCCCTCTGCAACTTAGTGAAACTCTGTTTCAAAATAAAAAATAAAAATAGGGCAGGGAGTGTAGCTCGGAGGTCAAATGCCCGTGAGTTCCATCCCCAGACCCGCAAAAAAATAAAATAAAATAAAATAAAATAAAAAGACAACATGCAGAATGGAAAAAAAAATTTGTAAATCATACATCTGATAAAGGCCTAGTATCCAGAATATACAAAGAACTCTTAAAACTCAACAACAAAAACACAACACAATTCTTAAAAGGGGGCAAAGGATTTGAATATACATTCTTTTTTTTCTTGCGGGTTTGGAGATGGAACCCAGGGACATACAATCTCTGAGCTACAGCCCCTGCCCTATTTTTTAATTCTTTATTTTGAAACCAGGTCTCACTGAGTTGCAGAGGGCCTCACTAAGTAGCTGAGGTTGTCTGAAAACCTCAATCCTCAGGTCTTAGCCTCCCAAATGCTGGGATTACAAACATGCGCCACCATGTCCAGCTAGAATATACATTCTTCAAAAGAGAGACATAAATTGCCAAAAAACATATTTAAAAGAAGATCAAGGGGGGGAGGGTACAGTGGTGCACACCTGTAATCTCAGTACCTGGGTGGCTGAGGCGGGATTGCAGGTTTGGGGCCAGCCTCAGCAACTTAGCAAGATCCTGTTTCAAAATAAAAATAAGGCCATGGGAGGCTGAAACAGGAGGAACACAAGTTCAGAGTCAGCCTAAGCTACTTAGATCTTCTGCAATTTAGTGGGACCTTGTTTCCTTTTTTGGGGTATGTGTGTGTGTGGTCTGGGGACTGAATCCAGGGCCATTCTTCTTTTTTTTGTTTGTTTGTTTGTTTGTTTGCAAGTCTGGGCCATTCAACCTCCAAGCTACATTCCCTGCCCTAATTTTTTTTTTTTTATTCCTTATTTTGAAACTGGGCCTCACTTAGTTGCAGAGGGCCTAAGTAGCTGAGGCTGTCCGCAAACTGCGATCCTCAGGTCTCAGCCTCCTGAATGCTGTAAATATAAGTGTGCGACACCACGCCTGGCTTAAATTCAGGGGCACTCTACCTCTGAGCTACAACCCAGGCCAATTTTTTATTCTTTACTTTGAAACACGGTCTCACTAAGTTTCTGAGGACCTCACTAAGTAGCTGAGGCTGGCCTAGACCCCAGTTCCTCCTGTCTCAGCCTACCAAGTACTGGGATTACAAGTATGCACCACCACACAAGGCTGAGACCCTGTTTCAAAATAAGGAATAAAAAAATAGGGTTGGGGTATAGGTCAGAGGTAGAATGCCCCTGGATTCAATCCCCAGTAACACAATAAATTAATTAATTAATTTAAACAAAATAAGGCTGGGATATATAGTCAGAGATAAAATGTCCCTGTATTCACACTCCAGTACCACACATACATACATACACACATGCACCCATGCAAATACACACACACATATTTAATAATAAAGCCACAACTAGACAAGACTTTTACTACCCACTCGGATGGTTATAATAAATAAAAAAAAAAGAGCCGGGCGTGGTGGCACACACTTGTGGTGGCACACTTGTAATCCCAGCATTTGGGAGGCTGAGACTGGAGGATCGTGGTTCGCGGACAACCTCAGCTACTTAGTGAGGCCCTCTGCAACTCAGTGAGACCCGGTTTCAAAAATAAAGAATAAAAAATAGGGCAGGGAGTAAAGAATAAAAAATAGAGCAGGGAGTATAGCTTGGAGGTCAAATGCCCCTGGGTTCCATCTCCAGACCCACCAAAAAAAAAAAAAAGAAATGAATTACTGACAAAGATGTAATGAAATTGGAACTCTCCTATTTAGTTGGTGGGAATGTAAGATGTATAGCAAAGCAAAAGTTTGCTGGTTTTCAAACATTTAAACACAGGACTTCCGGGAAGATGGCAACGGAGCAAAACGGGGCTTACGAGCCCCGCTAACAACCAATCTCTATTACCACAGAATCGGCGCCTTTCATAGCCAGAAAACACCATCAGCAGAGAAACAAAAGATGTGATTTTAAGGGACAGAGAAAAGAGGGCTGGAAAAACGAGACACCAGAAGCCAGACCACAGTGCTGCAGCCGGAGCCACGGCGTGAAGCGGCAGGCACCATTTTGCCTTGCAGCACCAGGCTCCAGAGAGGAAGGGAACTCATAACGAAGCCCAGAAATCAGAGAGGAGATACGCCGGCCTCACGCCCAAGAACGTGGCAGCAGCACCTTACTGCTGGCGGCAGCAGCGAGTTCACCGGACGGCACCAGACCAACGCACTCAACAGCCCACCAAACTCCAGAGAGGAGCGGAGGACAGCGAGCCGAGGTGAGCCGCTGCGGAACAGCCGGGTGGGATTCGGCAGCTTTCTCGGCGCAGGGAACAGCTTAAAGCTCCCAGGGGCTGGGCTCAGCGCACCCTGCAGGGACTCAGAATGGAGTTCAAAAACAGAGAAGAAATACGCCAGCCTCACGGCCGAGGGCGTGGCAGCAGCGCCATATTGCTACCGGCGGCAGCAGCAGCAAATTCACCGAGTCCACGACAGCTCCATCTGCACACTCAACAGTGAGTCAAATTGCGGCCCCTAGAGGAGAAATCCCAGTACTGTACTCCCAGGGACTTGACCCAGTGGGGGAGTGGTGGTGGCAGAGATATTACACCATAGGAGAATGCCCAACCTGGCACCCCCCATGGTCTAAAGCAGCCTCGACTGACTCCCTGGGTCTGAGACTCTGCGATACAACCCAGAAAAGGAGTAGTGGTGACTGAGATACCACAGACTCGAGATCCGGAGCACCTTAAGTGAAGTCTTAGTGACCCAAGGGAAGAACCCAGAGAAGGCACAAACTTCCGAAATCATGGGAAAGAGGAATAACAATGGAGCAATGAATGCCCACAACCCCACAATATCAGAACCTGATAAAACAGAAATTCAGAGATTTCTAGAAGATCAAATCAGGAAAATAACTGTAGAAATAATAGAGGTGTTTCGAAAAGAATTCAGAGAGAGCCAAAAAGAGATAAAGGATGCAATTAATGAAGTAAAGACCTCAATTCAAAGTACAAACAACTGATTAGACCACATGGAAAATAGAATCTCGCTCCTAGAAGATGATCATTCAAAAAATGAACGCATGGTTTCTAATTTAGAAAAAAAAAATCCGACAGCAGGAATCTGACATTGAAGAAATATGGGCCCATTTTAAGAGAGCTAACCTAAGATTAATTGGAAGAGAGGAGAGAAAAGAAGGTGAAACCAAAGGGATTAACAATCTTTACAAGGAAATAATAGCAGAAAATTTTCCAAACATAGAGCAAGAGGTTGATACACAGGTCCAGGAAACTTATAGAAACCCCGTTAGAGAGGATCAGAGAAGAGGATCCCCACGCCACATAATTGTCAAAATGACCAATGTGGAAGCCAAGCAGAGAATCTTAAAGGAAACAAAAACAAAGGGCCAAGTGACATTCAGAGGCAAACCAATTAGAATCACTCCAGATTTCCCAAACCAAGTCATGAGAGCCAGAAGGCCTTGGAGTAACATATTCCAAACTCTGAAAGAAAACAACTTCCAGCCAAAAATTTCCTACCCAGCAAAACTTTCTATCAAATTAGATGGGGAAATAAGAAGCTTCCACGACAAACAGAAACTGAAGGAATTTATGTCTTCAAAACCAGCGCTACAGAAAATACTCAAGAGATTAACTACAAAGAAGAAATAGGTAACACACACCAGAACCAGAGAAACAAGATTTTTTTTTTTTTTTTTTTTTTTTTTTTGGTGGTACTGGGGTTCCTGGAAGCCCTCCTTCCTCCGGGCTACACTCCCAGACCTATTTTATATATATTTTTTTAATTTTATTTTATTGGTGCACTGTATTCATACATCATAGTGGGATACAAACTTTTGTAGACATACATGCACACATCGCCCAGTCAGCCCCCACCCGATCCCCACCCCATTCTCTCCCCATCCCTCCTTCCCATGCTTGGCTTAGTGGTTGACATCTAGTATTATAGCAATTTATCCAAAATTAAAAATGATAATCTCACATAACAGTTTCATTTGTCTGATACCAAGCGTTTGATGATTTAAAGATAGCATTTCAATATTTCTTTTTGCTTTTTTTTTTACTAGAGCATATTTTTTTCTGTTTTTTTAGGTGAAACTATCATATATTTATATATTTATTTTTCAGAAAAAAATCTATCCTAATATGGAATATGAATTCTAGATACCCAAAATGATCTTGAAAAAGAACAAAGCTAGCAGATATATATTTTCTGATTTCAAACCATATAAAGCTACAATAATTGAAAAAGTGTAATACTGTTCTAAAGGCAGATATATAGACCATTGGAGTTAAATACAAGCCTAGAGCTAAATTCTTCCCTATATTGTCAAGTTATTTTTGACAAGGTTTCCACGAACATTTGGTGGTGGAAATAATAATCTTTTAACTAAATATTGTTGAAAAATAATAATTACATGGAAAAGAATAAAATTGGACCTTTACATAATCCCATATACAAGTATTAACTCAAACTAGATAAAAGACCTAAATATAAATCTTAAGACTATAAACTTTTAGGAGAAAATCTGGGTCATAAAACCTCACAACATTGAAATTGGCAGTGATTTCTTGGATATGATTTCAATGGCACAGGCAACAGAAGAATATACAAACTCCCTAAAAAATAAAAGAAAATATTGTATATCCAAAGACATGTAAACAGAGTTAAAAGTTACTAATAGAATTGGATAAAATATTTCCAAATGCTATATCTGAAGGTATATTAATATTCCAACTAGAAATCCTAAAAATTAACAACAATAAAGGCAAACAATACAACTTAGAGATAGGTAAAAGACTAACATAAATAATGAATCTCCACAGATAACCAATCTTAGTTGTCTGTTGGATGGAAACTCTTGTTTCTCTGGTTCTGGTGAGTGTTACCTATTTCTTCTTTGTAGTTAATCTCTTTGAGTATTTTCTCTAGCGCTGGTTTTGAAGACATAAATTCCTTCAGTTTCTGTTTGTCATGGAAGCTTCTTATTTCTCCATCTAATTTGATACAAAGTTTTGCTGGATAGGAAATTTTTGGCTGGAAGTTGTTTTCTTTCAGAGTTTGGAATATGTTACTCCAAGCCCTTCTGGCTCTCATGACTTGGTTTGGGAAGTCTGGAGTGATTCTAATTGGTTTGCCTCTGAATGTCAGTTGGCCCTTTGTTTTTGTTTCCTTTAAGATTCTCTGCTTGGCTTCCACATTGGTCATTTTGACAATTATATGGCGTGGGAATCCTCTTCTCCGATCCTGTCTAAAGGGAGTTCTATAAGTTTCCTGGATCTGTGTATCAACCTCTTGCTCTATATTTGGAAAATTTTCTGCTATTACTTCCTTGAAGAGATTGTTGATCCCTTTGGTATCACTTTCTTTTCCCTCCTCTATTCCAATTATTCTTAGGTTAGCTCTCTTAAGATGGGCCCATATTTCTTCAATGTCAGATTCCTGCTGTTGGATATTTTTTTCTAGATTAGAAACTATGCATTCATTTTTGTTTTTTTTTTTTTTTTGGTGGTACTGGGGTTCCTGGAAGCCCTTCTATCTCCGGGCTACACTCCCAGACCTATTTTTACATTTTTATTTGGAAACAGGGTCTCGTAAGCCAGCGCGCGTGGCTAGCTTCGAACCTGCGCGATCCTCCTGTCTCTGCCTCCCAAGCGCGGGGATTACAAGCGTGCGCCACCACGCCCGGCATTTTTGGATTGCTCATCTTCTAAGAGCGAGATTCTGTTCCCCATGTGGTCTAATCGGTTGTTTGTGCTTTGAATTGAGGCCTTTACTTCATTAATTGCATCCTTTATCTCTTTTTGGCTCTCTCTGAGTTCTTTTCGAAGCACCTCTATTATTTCTACAGTTATTTTCCTGATTTGATCTTCTAGAAATCTCTGATTTTCTGTTTTATCAGGTTCTGATGTTGTGGGGTTGTGCACATTCATTACTCCAGTGTTATTCCTCTTTCCCATGATTTCGGAGGTTTGTGCCTTCTCTGGGTTCTTCCCTTGGGTCACTATGGCTTCACTTAAGGTGCTCTGGATCTCGAGTCTGTATTATCTCAGACCCCACTACTCCTTTACTGGGTTGTATCACAGAGTCTCCGACCCAGGGAGTCGATAGAGGCTGCTTTAAACTATGGGGGGTGCCAGGTTGCACGTTCTCCTATGGTGTGATATCTCTGCCACCACCACTCCCTCACTGGGTCAAGTCCCAGGAGGCCCAATACTGCGATTTCTCCTCTGTGGCCCGCAATTTGACTCACTGTTCTTGAGTACGCAGATGTAGCTGTACTGGACTCGGTGAATTCACTGCTGCTGCCGCCGCCGGTGGCAATATGGCGCCTCTGCCACGCCCTCGGCCGTGAGGCTGGCGTATTTTTTCTTCTCTGGTTTTGATTTCCACTCTGAATCCCTGCAGCGTGTGCTGAGCTCAGCCACTGGGAGCTTTAAATGCTGTCTGCGCCGAAAGATCCTGCCTGGCTGTTCCGCAGCGGCTCACCTGGCTTTCTGTAGCCGTCCGTTGAGTTCGCCGCTGCCGCCGGCAGTATGGCGCTGCTGCCGCGTCCTCGGGCGCGTGTGTCTCCTCTGTGGCCCTGCGCTCTGTTCTCAGTCCGCTTTCTCTCTGGAGCCTGGTGGTTTTTTTTGTTTTTCTGGTGATGGTGTTTTCTGGCTATGAAAGGCGCTCTTTTTGTGGTAATGGAGATTGGTTGTTAGCGGGACTCTTAAGCCCTGCTTTTCTCGGTCGCCATCTTCCCGGAAGTCCGAAACAAGATTTTTCATCCAACAGACAACTAAGATTGGTTATCTGTAGAGATTCATTATTTATGTTAGTCTTTTACCTATCTCTAAATTGTATTGTTTGCTTTTATTGTTGCTATTTTTAGGATTTCTAGCTGGAATATTAATATACCTTCAGATATAGCATTTGGAAATATTTTATCCCATTCTATCAGTAACTTTTAACTCTGTTTACATTGTCTTTGGATATACAATTTTTTTTTATTTTTTAGGGAGTTTGTATACTCTTCTGTTGCCTGTGCCATTGAAATCATATCCAAGAACTCACTGCCAATTTCAATGTTGTGAGGTTTTATGACCCAGATTTTCTTCTAAAAGTTTATAGTATTAAGATTTATATTTAGGTCTTTTATCTATTTTGAGTTAATATTTGTATATGTGTTAGGTAAGGGTCCAATTTTATTCTTTTTCATGTAATTGTTATTTTTCAATAATATTTAGTTAAAAGATTATTATTTCCTTCACCAAATGTTCGTGGAAACCTTGTCAAAAATAACTTGACAATATATGGAAGAATGTATCTCTAGGCTTTTATTTAACTCCAATAGTTTATATATCTGCCTTTAGAACAGTACTACACTGTTTCAATTATTGTAGCTTTATATGGTTTGAAATCAGAAAATATACATCTTCTAGCTTTGTTCTTCTTCGAGATTGTTTTGGGTATCTAGAGTCCATATTCCATATCAGGATAGATTTTTTCTGAAAATTAAATAAATAAATGTATGATAGCTTCACCTAAAAAAAAAAAAAAAGAAAGAAAAGATAAAAATATTCTCTGGTAAGAAAGAAAGCAAAAAGAAATATTGAACTGTTATCTTTTAGTCATCAAAAGCTTGGTATCAGACAAATTAAACTGTTTTGTGAGATTATCATCGTTAATATTGGATAAATTGCTATAAAACTAGATGTCAACCACTAAGTCAAGCATGGGAAGGAGAGATGGGGAGGGAACGGGGTGGGGATCAGGTAGGGGCTAACTGAGTGATGTGTGCATGTATGTCTACAAAAGTATTTTCTTTGTACCATTCCATTATGATGTATGAATACATTGCACCAATAAAAAATAAAAATTTAAATTAAAAAAAAAAATTTAAACACAGACCGGGTGTGGTGGCACACGCTTGCAATCCCAGAATTTTGGAGGCTGAGACGCAAGGAATGTGGTTCACGGAAGATCTCAGCTACTTACTTAGTGAGGCCCTTTGCAACTCAGTGAGACCCTGTTTCAAAATAAAGGATAAAAAATAGGGCCAGGGATGTAGCTCTGAGGTAGAATGCCCCTGGGTTCAATCCCCAGTACTGCAAAAAAATATATAGTAAAATAAAAATATGTTACCAAAAAGGCATATCATATGCAATATAAGAAATAGGGAAACAAAGTATATTTCAATATGAGATAGTCAAAGCAGACAAAGAACATCAATAATAACTAGCAAGTGTGTCACCAAACATAAATATCCAATTGGAAAGCTGGGGTCAGTTTAGTGAAAAGGAAGGAACTAGCCTGAGATGGAAAGAAAGAAATATCTCAGGAAAGAAAAGCATCTGAGAATATAAAAGGCAGGTCCCTGAGAGAAAATAAGTTTCCCCTTGCTATCCAAGAGGACTTGATTTCTGAAATCTCTCCACCATGTACCAAAATCTGAGGAATTCCTTTTTTTAATCCCTTATATAAAATGGCATAGTATTTGCACATACCCAAGGACATTCTTCAGTATACCTTAAATCATCTCTAGATTATTTATAATACCTACTACAATGTAAATGCTACGTAAATACCTGTTACACTATATTATTTAGGGAATATTAAAAAAAAAGCCTGTACATGTTCAGCATAAATTAAGTCACCAAAAGCCTAACTACCTAGTACATGAACAAGATGCAAGGCAAACAAATGTTCAAATAGCAAATGCTAGAGACACTAAAGATCTAAAAATGTCAGAAACCTACATATAAATTACATCATAGGCTATACAAAAAAAAAAAAAGTCAGGCATGGTGGTACACAAATATAATCCCAGTACTTAAGAGGCTGAAACAAGAGGATTATAGTTCAAAGCCAGCCTCAGCAATTTAGTTTAGACTGTTTCCAAATAAAAAGTAAAAACATGCCGGGCGTGGTGGCGCACGCTTGTAATCCCCGCGCTTGGGAGGCAGAGACAGGAGGATCGCGCAGGTTCGAAGCTAGCCCCGCGCGCTGGCTTAGGAGACCCTGTTTCCAAATAAAAATGCAAAAATAGGTCTGGGAGTGTAGCCCGGAGGTAGAAGGGCTTCCAGGAACCCCAGTACCACCAAAAAAAAAAAAAAAAAAAAAAGTAAAAACAAGACTGAGGGTATACCCCAAAGGCCCCTGGGTTCTATACCAAGATGCATGTGCCAAGCATCTTGGTGCATGCATGTAATCCCAGTACTTGGAAGACTGAAACAAGATTACAAGTTCGAAGCCAGTACATCAATAATTTAGTGAAACTCTTTCAAAATAAAAAGGTATGAGAGTGTAGCTCAGAGACAGAATATACCTGGGTTCAATCCCAAGTACCACAAACGCATAAACTACTACTACTACTAATGATATTATTATTATTAACACAGCCAGCATTCTGAAATACAGTCAGCACTCTGCATCTGAGAGTTCTGTATCGACAAACTTAGGACACCAGAGATCAAAAATAGTAAGAGAAGCCAGGTGTGGTGGCACACACTTGTAATCCCAGTACTCGGGAAGCTGAGACAGGAGGATCACGCAGATTGGAAGCCAGCCTCAGCTACTTAGTGAGGCTCTCAGCAACTTAGTAAGACCCTGTTTCCAAATAAAATATAAAATAGGTTTGGGAGTATAGCCCAGAAGTAGAAAGCCCCAGGGTTCCATCCCCACTACCACCAAAAAAAAAAAAAAAAAAAAAGAGTAAGAACACACACCTTGTGATCCCAGTACTTCGGCGGGTGAGAGCCAAGAATCATAGGTTTAAGGACAGTCTTAGTGACCTAGCTAGACTCTCAGCAACCAGCAAGACCATTTCAAAATAAAATATAGCCAAGCATGGTGGTGTATACTTTTAATCCCAGCATTTGGGAGACTGAGACATGAGGACCACGGTTCGCAGGCAGCCTCAGCTACTTAATGAGGCCCTCTGCAACTCAGTGAGACCCTGTTTCAAAACAAAGAACAAAAATAGGGCTGGGGCGGGGGGTATAGCTCAGAGGTAGAATGCCCCAGGATTCCATCCCCCACTACCGCAAAAAATAAAATAAAATATAGAATAGGACTGGGAAGTAGGGGCTGTGGCTTAGAGGTACACTTGGGTTAAAACCTCAGTACCAAAAAAAAAAAACAAAATAGGAAAAGAAAAAGAAATCTGCATTGGTTTAAACACATAAAAAATTGTTTTTGTCATTATTCCTTATAATCTCAGCATTTGAGAGACTGAGACAGGAGTATCATGGTTCGTAGACAGCCTCAGCTACTTTATTTTTTTTTTTTTAATAAATTTTTTTTTGTGGTATTGGCGATGGAACCAGGGGCATTCTACCTTCAAGCTACAGCCCCAGCCCTATTTTTCATTCTTTATTTTGAGACAGGGTCTCACTGAGTTGCAAGGGGCCTCACTAAGTAGCTGAGGATGGCCACGAACTGCGATCCTCCAGTCTCAGCTTCCCAAATGCCAGGATTACAAGCGTGCACCACCACGCCCAGCTAGCCTCAGCCACTTTAAATAAAAAATAAAATAGGTCTGGGGGTATAGCTAAGAAGTAGAATGCCTCTGGGTTCAATCCCCAATACCACAAAAATAAAATAAAATAAAATAGGGTGAGTAGTGTGTAGCACAGAGGTGGAACATCCCTGGATTCAATCCCTAGTACTACACATATACCCAAAAAAATATATATACATTCAATTAAATTCCAATTTAGCTGGGTGTGGTGGTGCACACTTGTAATCCCAGCATTCGGGAGGCTGAGACCGGAGGATCGTGGTTCGCGAACGGCCTCAGCTACTTAGTCAGGCCCTCTGCAACTTAGTGAGACCCTGTTTCAAAATAAAGAATAAAATACAGGGCAGGGGGTGTAGCTCAAGATCAAATGCCCCTGGGTTCCATCCCCAAGCCTGCAAAAAAAAAGAAAAAATTCCAATCTTATTCTATATTTCACTATGGGAAATCACCTAAATCCTTAAAAAAAAAAAAAAAAAAAAAAAAAAGGAAATAACACATGTGGTCATGACAACTGAGGATCAAGGATTTGTTCCAAAAGTAAACAACTAAACACTTACCAAGCCAGCAGTAAGAGAAGGTGCAGACTGTCCAAGGGACTGGTTTCTCATACGAACCAGGTTAGATGCTTCTCCTGAAGACTGCCAAGTTGCTTGTCCCACACTACTGTGTACACTGCTGGACAAAGGGAGCAGCTGCTTACCTTCAAACACAAGGGTCAGAAAACACACATGTAATTCTTGACTGATAATGAATGACAAAACACTACTGCAATGATGTCAAGTGGATAAAATCTTATTGATATAAACTGAGGTTCTTCTTTATCCTTTTTTTCTTTTTCTTTCTTTTTTTTTTTTTTTTTTTTTTTTTTTGTGTGTGTGTGTGTGTCAGCCCAGGGCCTTCTATCTCCAGGCTATACCCCCAGACCTATTTTATTTTTACTTTGAAACAGGGTCTCACTAGATTGATGAGGATCTCACTACTTACTGAGGCTGTCCTCAAACCTGAGATCCTCCTGTCTCAGCCTCCCAAGTACAGGGATTACAAGCATCTTCCATCACACCTCGCTTTCTTTATCCCTTTTTTTTTTTTTTTTTTTTTTTGGTGGTACTGGGATTCCTGAAAGCCCTACTACCTCCGGGCTACACTCCCAGACCTATTTTGTACACTTTTTTATTTGGAAACAGGGTCTCTTAAGCCAGCGCGGCTGGCTTTGAACCTGCGCGATCCTCCTATCTCC
The DNA here is from genome assembly GCF_963383645.1 of Muscardinus avellanarius. NCBI lineage: Eukaryota > Metazoa > Chordata > Mammalia > Rodentia > Gliridae > Muscardinus > Muscardinus avellanarius. Next base: position 39,181,896 of record NC_137788.1, on the reverse strand, counting down.
ACCTCCCAAGCGCAGGGATTACAAGCATGCGCCACCATGCCCGGCTTCTTTATCCATTTTATAATCTGTAATTCTTTTTTTTTAATAGCCAAGAGATTTATTCAGGCAGGGGGGTTGAAAGGAGAAGCAGTCAGAGAGAGGGGTGGGGAAAGGAGAGGAGAGGAGAGGAGAGGAGAGGGCGCGAGCTTATAATCTTTTTTTTTTTTTTTTTTTTTTGTAATTCTTAGCTCCAAACATCTTGGTGGTGCTGAGAACTGCAAGTAGAATGCTGAAATGAATTGACTATTTTCAGTTCTCTGTAATATTCACAACATACCAATCTCCCTGACAACCAACCAAATAGCAATCTAGGAGTTAAGTTTTCTGATCCTGCCCAGCCTATTTGGTTTCTTGCAACTCAGTACATCATGAGTGGTGTGGACAAATTCTCCTAAACAGGTCTTGCCCTAAGGATTCAAAAGGCAAATAATCTGTACTGCTCTTACCAAATTCTATGAACTCAGTCTAGGTTTACTGACTGCCTTAAAATTATTGAAAGATACATCAAAGTTGCTTATAAGCTTGGCATGTTGGTACAGGCCTGTACTTCCAGTACTTGGGAGGCTGAAGCAGGAATATTACAGGTTCAAGATCAGCCTCTGCAACTTAGCAAGATTCTCAGAAACCTAGAGAGACTACTTCAAAACAAAAAATAAAGCTAGCCATTGTGGTGCATACTTGTAATCCCAACATTTGGGAGGGTGAGACATGAGGATCACGGTTCGTGGACAACCTCAACTACTTAGTGAGGTACTTTGCAACTCAGTGAGACCCTATTTCAAAATGAAGAATAAAAATAGGGTTGGGAGTATAGCTCAGAGGTAGAATACTCCTGGGTTCCATCCCCAGTACCGTAAAAATAAAATAAAAAATAAAAAGACCTAGGGGTATAACTTGGAGGAAGAATACCCCTGGGTTCTACACACACACACACACACACACACACACACACACACTTATAAAGTCTAAATGTTTAGAATCAGTAACTCCTGATGAGACACAAGTCCCACTTCTCATCTTTCTTCACAACATTCTTTACAGAGCTACTAGTGATATAACTAAAATAATGTGGTCCTATCATTTCCTTTCTTAAAACTTCTAAGCCAGGTACAGTGGGGCACACTTGTAATCCCAGAATTCAGGAGGCAGAGACCAGAGGATTGGGGTTCGCAGATAGCCTCAGCTACTTAGCAAGGCCCTTCACAACTGGGTGAGACTAAAAAATTTTAAAAATTTAAAAAATTAGGGCTGGAGATGAAGCTTGAGGTACAATGCCCCTGGGTTCTATCCCTGGTACCTCAAAAAAAACAAAAACAAAAACAAAAACAAACCACCTTCTGATGGCTACCCATTGTTTAAAAGAATTAAGCCAAACTGGGCGTGGTGGCGCACACTTTTAATCCCAGAGTTTGGGAGGCTAAGACAGGAGGATCACACAGGTTAGAAGCCAGCCTCAGCTGGCTCTCAGCTATGAGGCTCTCAGCAACTTAGTGAGATCCTGTTTCCAAATAAAATATAAAATAAGATGGGGGCATAGCCCGGAGGTACGGGCCCTGGGTTCCGTCCCCAGGACCAAAAAAAAAAAAAAAAAAAGTAAATAAAAAATAAAAAAATAAAAAAATTAAGTCAAACATTCTAAAAAGACCTGCCATAAATACAGATTATCTTCCTGCCCTCATTTCCTCCCATTCGTTTTTTTTTGTTTTGTTTTGTTTTGTTTTGTTTTTGGTGGTACTGGGGTTCCTGGAAGCCTTTCTACCTCCGGGCTTCACTCCCAGACCTATTTTTACATTTTTATTTGGAAACAGGGTCTCCTAAGCCAACGCACGTGGCCTGCTTCAAACCTGCCGTGATCCTCCTGTCTCTGCCTCCCAAGTGCGGGGATTACAAGCGTGCGCCACCACGCCCGGCTTCCTCCTTTCATTCTTTTTTATCTCCACTCACTCACTAAATTTTACTAGTATGCCTTTCACTTTCAATTGGCTTCATCTTTTTTATTTTTTATTTTTATTATTTTTTTTATTATGGGAATTGAACCTAAGAGCATTCTACACACTGTCCTACACACTGCCCCTCAGTCCTTTTTTTTTATTTTTGTCTTGAAACAGGGTATCAATAGGTTGCTTACAGTCTTGCTAAATTGCTGAGGCTGGTCTTGAACCTAGATCCTCCTTTCTCAGCCTCCCAAGTACTAAAATTTCACACATATGCCACCATGCCTGGTTAATTGGCTTTGCCTTAATCACCTAATTCACTTAAAAATTCTTCCTGTGCCTGGCAAAAATCAGTTATTTGTTTTCTTTTTTTTTTTTACTGTAAATGAAATATAATACATCTCATTTAAACAGCAATTTAACAAAATTAAAGAAAACTGAGATGTAAAAAAAGTAAAGATTAAGAAAAATTTTACTTCAGCTGGGCAAAGTGGCTCACACTTGTAATCCCAGCATTTGGGAGGCTGAGACCAGAGGATTGTGGTTCACAGACAGCCTCAGCTACTTAGTGAGTTTCAAAATAAAGAATAAAAAATAGCACGGGGGTGTAGCTCAGAGGCCAAATACCCCTGGGTTTCATCTCCAGACCCACACAAAAGAAAAAAAAAAGGAAAGATTTCACTTCAACATGATGCATGTTTCTGTGTTCAATTTTTTTTTTTTAATTTTTAAAATTTTTTTTTATTTTTTGGTGGTAATAGGGTTCCTGGAAACCCTTCTACCTCCGGGTTACACTCCCAGACCTATTTTTATATTTTTTATTTGGAAACAGGGTCTCTTAAGCCAGCGAGGCTGGCTCTGAACCTGCGCGATCCTCCTGCCTCCGACTCCCAAGCACAGGGATTACAAGCGTGCGCCACCACACCCGGCTTCAATTTTTTATAACTAGCCCATTTTACTGTGGAAAGGGTACTGGGGATTAAAGCGAGGAGCATTCTACCTCTAAGCAACACCCCTACACCCTATTTTATTTTTTACTTTGAAACAGGGTCTCACTAAGTTGCTGAGGGCCTAAATTGCTGAGGCTGGCCTCAAACCTGAAATCCTGTCTCAGCCTCCCAACTACTGAGATTACAGGAATTAAGCACCATGCCCAGTTTTACTTTTTAATCAGAAAAACGCAATATATAGCCAGGTATAGTGGCGCACACTTATAATCCCAGTACTTGGGAGGCTGAAAAAGGAGGATTGAAGGTTCACAGCCAGCCTCAGCTATTTAGTTCGGCCCTCTGCAGCTTAGTGAGAAGCTGTTTCAAAATAAAAAATAAAAAATGATAAGGTATAGCTTGGAGAAAGAAATGTCCCTGGACTCAATCCCCAATATCGCAAAAAAGAAAAAAAAATACATTTTTTTTTTCTGTACTGGGGATGGAACCCAGGGGCACTGTACCTCCGAGCTATACCTCCAGTCCTAATTTTTGTTTTACATTTGCTTTTTTTTAAACAGGGTCTCACAGAGTCGTGAAGGGCCTCACTAAGTAGCTCAGGCTGTCCACGAACCACAATATTTTAACTGAGATGTTTCAAACTTCCTCTTAAATGTACATTTACTGAGAAGCTTTTCATAAAACTCTTCACAAAAATCATAATAGGGCAGCCAGGCATGGTGGCACATGCTTGTAATCCCAGCATTCGGGAGGCTGAGACCAGAGGATAGCAGTTCACAGACAGCCTCAGCTACTTAGTGAGGACCTCTGCAACTCAGTGAGACCCAATTTCAAAAATAAAGAATAAATAGAAGCCGGGCGTGGTGGCACACGCTTGTAATCCCAGCATTTGGGAGGCTGAGACTGGAGGATCGCGGTTCGCAGACAGCCTCAGCTACTAAGTGAGGCCCTCTGCAACTCAGTGAAACCTGGTTTAAAAAAAAATAAAAATAAAAAATAGGGCAGGGTCTGTAGCTTGGAGGTTGAATGCCCCTGGGTTCCATCCCCAGACTCACAAAAAAAAAAAAAAAAAAAAAAATCGTAATAGGGGTGTGTCTCAGTGGTAGATAACTTCTCTAATGTGCACAAGGTCCTGGGACTAATCCCCAGTACCAAAAAAATTTATGAGAATGATTCTCTACTCAAAACTCTAAACAACTTTAAGCACAGCCTACTTATTTGCCTCTTTCCTTCATTCAGCAAATGTTGTACAGTCCTCCGCACTACCTGTCTTCATCTTATCCATTTCTAAAGGGAAGCTACAGTATTGACTTATCCTACCTACACACACAAACACTAGTATCATATTTCTCTTCAAAATAAGAACCACTAGGGAAAGATATACAAGTTTAGATAAAAACTCATTTGAGCATACCAATAAGGAATTAAAGCATACCAAGTACTGACAAGAATTTAAGAAAAACAACAAAAACTAGAAAAAATATGAACAAGCAAAACAATTAGCTTTTTAGTACATTGAAAAAAGAGAAAATCTTCTAAAAATTCTAATCACTGTCCTTACAATAACTCAAGAGGCTACTGCATAAAACATTTTCACGCTGTGCATGGTGGCACATGTTTGTAATCCCCATACTTGTGCCAGGGATATACTGAGGGCCTCATGCATGGCTAAGCATGCTCTCTACCACTGAGTGACACCTCCAGCTCCCACATTTAATCAAGATCAGATATTTACCTGATAGGGAACTGGCCAGGCTTCCTCTCCGCAATTTACAGTCATCCTGACTAAGTTGTCGTTGGAGTTTAGCTTTTCCAGTAGATGAAAATATGTCAGGATTACTGAGCTTCCTGAAGAGCAAGGGACTAAGTCCAGTTACCACATCCTTCAAAGAAAAAAGAATAAAGAATTAGTTTTAGTACATGGGTGTGTGTGTGTGTGTGTGTGTGTGTGTGTGTGTGTGTGTGTTTTATTTGTTTTTACTAGGGATTAATCCCAGGGCCACTCTGCCATTGAACTATACTACCAGCCCTTTTATACTGTGTGTTTCTGCTTTTTTTTTTTTTTTTTTTTTTTTGCAATATTAGGGATTGAATTGAACCCAGGGGCATTCTATCTCTAAGCTATACCCCTGATCCTATTTTTTACTTTTTTTTTTTTTTTTTTTTTGTGTGTGTGTGTGTGTGTATGGTGCTGGGTATTGAACCCAGGAGTGTGTGTGTGTGTGTGTGTGTGTGTGTGTGTGTGGTGCTGGGTATTGAACCCAGGGGCATTCTACCTCTGAGCTACACCCCCAGCCCAATTTTGTATTCTTTATTTTGACACAGGGTCTCACTAAGTTGCAGAGGGCCTCAGTAAATAGCTGAGGCTGGCCATAAACCCAGATCCTCTTGTCTTAGCCTCCCAAGTACTGGGATTACAAGTATGCACCACCACTCTCAGCTCTAATCCTATTTTTTATTCTTTGTGTTGAAACAGGGTCTCACTAAGCTGCAGATGGCCTCACTTAAGCAGCTGAGGCTGACCGTGAACCTGCAATCCCCCTGTCTTATCCTCCCAAATACTGGGATTACAAATGTGTGCCACCACTCCCAACCTGCCTTTTTTTTAAGTGTGAGTTTTGTTTGTTTTTGTGGCACTGGGGATTGAACCCAGAGGCATTCTACCTCTGAGCTACATCTCCCCAGCCTGATTTTATTTCTTATTTGGAAACAGAGTCTCACTAAAATGTGAAGTGCCTAAGTTTCCAAGGCTGGCTTTAAACCTGCTATCCTAGCCAGGTGTGGTGGCGCACTCATGTAATCCCAGCATTTAAGAGGCTGAGACCAGATGATTGTGGTTTGCAGCTAGCCTCAACTACTTAGTGAGGCCCTCCGCAACTTAGTGAGACCCTGTTTCAAAACAAAAAAAGAATAAAAAATAGGGTAGGGAGTGTAGCTTGGAGGTCAAATGCTCCTGGGTTCCATCCCCAGATCTGCAAAAAAAAAAAAAAAAAAAAAAACCACCTGCTATCTTCCTGTCTCAGCTTCCCAAGTACTGGGATTACAAAAGTATGCACCACCATGCCCAACTGCCCTTTTTTATTTTGAAACATTCTCACTAAATTGTCCAGGCTGGCCTTAAATATGCTATCCTCCTGTCTTGGCCTCCTAAATACTAGGATTAGAGGCATGTACCACCATGCCCTGCCATTAGTACTCCTTCTAAAATATAAGATTTTTTTTTTTTTTTTTTTTTTTGGTGCTGGGGATGAAAACCAGGGGCTACACTCCCAGACCTACTTTATATTTTATTTGGAAACAGGGTCTCACTAAGTTGCTGAGAGCCTAAGTAGCTGAGACTGGCTTCACACCTACATAATCCTCCTTTCTCAGCCTCCCAAGTACTAGAATTATAAGCATGTGCCACTATGCCTGGCAAACCTAAGAATTTTAAATGAAACATCTCTAAAATATTCAGTATAGTTAAAAAGTGCCAGTATTTTATATTTGCCACTCAACAACTAAAACCATAAGCATATTTCTTAGTAAAAGGTTGGTGTGCAATGGATATACACAAGATATCATAAGACATTTTAATGTACTACAGATATTCATAATGACAACAATTCTAGTTATATTTATTTACTTTTCTCCTTTTATTCACACTCTTCCTATATCCAATAAAAAAAAAAAAAAGGTTTTCTTAGTTTATGTTGTTGTTGCTGCTGCTGCTCTTGTTATCTCACTATGTTGCCCAGACTGGCCTTGAACTCTTGGGCTCAAGTAATCCTCCTGCCTTAGTCTCAGATGTAGTTGGGAAGCAGGGTGTGTCGGTGCAATACTTGTAATCCCAACATTCAGGAGGCTGAGACAGGAGGATCACGGTTCGAGGACACCCTAGCTACTTAGTGAGACCCTTTGCAACTCAGTGAGATCCTGTTTCAAAATAAAGAATAAAAACAGGGTTGGGGGTATAGCACAGAGGTAGAATGCCCCTGGGTTCCATCCCCAGTACCACAAAAAAATAAAAATATTAAAAATAAAAAATCATTAAATAATAGATTTCTTTATCTATCATACAAAATTAGAAATACCAACCTTCCTTCTCCCCTCCCCTCCCCTCCCCTCCCCTTCTCTCCCTCCCTCCCCCCCCCCTCTCTCTCTCTCTCTCTCTCTCTCTCTCTCTCTCTCTGCCCCACCATCAAATCATGCACCATACTGGGATATAAATAAAAGGCTCTCACCAAAGTAAAGCAGATAATCTTAGTTCTCCAGAACTCTGAACTAAAGAAACCTTTCTTTATAAAATATTCAGTTTGGGGATTTTGTTATAGCAAAAGAAGATGAACTGTTATAGAAGCTATAACAGACACACATAAATAGCATATCAAACTAATCTAGATATTCAGGGACAAAATTAAGAAACAGAAGAAGCCAGACTAGACAACTTAGCGAGACTCTCAGAAACCTAGTGAGAACCTGCTTCCAAATAAGAAAAAAAAATTGAACTGAGGGTAAAGCTTGGAGGTAGAATGCCTCTTGGGTTCAATTCCCAGTACCACATACACAAGAAGAAAGACGATGAGGAGGGGGGAGAAGAAGAAAGAAAAGGAGGAGGAGAAAAAGAAATAATAATAACAACAACAACAACTGACAGCTATGTCACCCAGCATTTGAAAAGCAAGACTCAGGGCTGAGGCATGCTCTAGGAGGCCTTCAGGTTCAATCCCAAGGAAAGAAGGAAGACTCAAGTCACCGGCACCATGGAAATATGAAAAGTCACAAAGAGAAAAATAGGGAGAGGGATGCCCACTCTTCTGAGAAAAAAGATTAAAAAAGAAGAAAATTTTCCTAGGGTCATATACTGTGATTAATTGGTTCACAAACATAGGAAAGTACTAATATTGGGTGGTAGTGACCATCCAGATATAACTTACAAACACAAAAGAATAAAAAAGGATATAGGGGGAAGTTCAAGCACTGTTTCATTAAAGCAACTGATCTGCTCGGACAACTGTAGTCAACGTGACCAGTGAGAGGGATAAATTAGAAAGAGTAGTGTAGCCATTTTTGCTATCAGTCAGGTTGGTAGCCATTGATACGGGCAAGTTCATGAAACCCAGGAAGGTGGTACTGGTCCTGGCCAGACACTACTCTGGACCCAAAGCCATCATTGTGAAGAACATTGATGATGGCACATCGACGGCCCCTACAGCCACACACTGGTGGCTGGAATTGACCCCTATCCCCTCAAAGTGACAGCTGCCATGGGCGAGAAGAAACTCGCCAAAAGATCAAAGATCAAGTCTTCTGTGAAAATTTTTAACTACAATCATCTAATGCCCACAACGTACTCTGTGAATATCCCCTTGGACAAAACTGTCCTCAACAAGGATGTCTTCAAAGACCATGCTCTTAAACGGAAGGCCCGGCTGGAGGCCAAGGTTAAGGGGTTTTTTGTTGTTGTTGTTTTGTTTGTTTTTTGTGGTACTGAAGGTGGAACCCAGGGACTTTTCTACCTCCAGGCTATACTCTCACACCTATTTTATACTTTATTTGTAAACAGGGTCTCACTAAGTTGCTGAGAGCCTCACTAAGTAGCTGAGGCTGGCTTTGAACCTGTGTGATCCTCCTGTCTCAGCCTCCCAAGCACTGGGATTACAAGTGTGTGCCACCACGCCCGGCCCAAGGTTAAGTTTGAAGAGAGATACAAGACAGGTAAGAACAAATGGTTCTTCCAAAATCTTCGGTTTTAGGTGCTTTTTGTTTCCATCATTAAAAATATAAATTTTAGTTGGGCGTGGTGGTGCATGCTTGTAATCCCAGTACTTGGGAGGCTGATACAGAAGGATCTCAGGTTTGTGGACAGCCTCAGATACTCAGCGAGGCCCTTCGCAACTCAGTGAGACCCTGTTTCAAAAATAAAAAAGGACTAAAAAATAGGGCTTGGGGTGTAACTTGGAGTACAATGCCCATAGGTTCCATCTCCAGTACCCCTGAAAAATAATAATAATAATAAATAATAAATAAGCCTGGCATGGTGGCGCACGCCTGTAATCCCAAGCTTTTGGGAGGCTGAGACAGGAGGACTGCACAGGTTCAAAGTCAGCCTCAGCTACTTAGGCCCTTTGCAACTCAGTGAGACCCTGTTTCAAAATAAAGAATAAAAAATAGGGCTGGGGGTGTCGCTCAGAGATAGAATGCCCCTGGGTTCCATCTCCAGTACCACAAAAATAAATAAATAATAAACAAATAAACACACACACACACACACACACACACACACACACACACACACATATGAATGAAGCCGGGCATGGTGGACACGCTTGTAATTCCAGCATTTAGGAGGCTGAGACAGGAGAATCTCAGATCGCAGATAATTAGTGAGACCCTCCGCAACCTAGTGATACCCTGTTTCCAAATAAAGAATAATGAATAGGGCAGAGAATATAGCTCAGAGGTCAAATGCCCCTGGGTTCTATCGCCAGACCCACAGAAAAAACAAAATTAAATTTAAAGAGAACAAAGCAATAATGACAAGTAGAATGTAAGCCTAAAATATTTATTATCTGATTTTTTTTTTAAGTACTAAGGATTGAACCCAGGGGCATCTACCTCCAAGTTACACACTCAGTCCTTGAAAAAAATAATAACTTAAAGGCTTTAAAAAAAATTACAACTTACTTCTTTTTTCAGTGTGTTACTAGGAATTGAACTCAGGGGCATTCTACCTCTGAGCTACACCCCCAGCCCTATTTGAGCTACATCCCCAGCCCTATTTTTTATTCTTTATTTTGAAACAAGGTCTCACTAAGTTGCAGAGGGCCTCACTAAGTAGCTGAGACTGGTCACGAACCTGCCCCCCTCCTATCTGAGCCTCCCAAGTACTAGGATTACTGGCTTATGTCACATGCTCAACTATAACCAACTATTTCTAAACTACTTGCCTTTGAAAATATTCCTGAGGTCTAAACAGAAGGCCTAACAGTACTATAATATCCTTGATTTACTAAAATGCAAAGAAACTATGTCATGGACTAATTTCTACCAAGTTAAGGGTTAAAGGATATATGCATCTGCTTCTCAGCTTCTCCTTAGGGAGTACTGCTATGTTAAAGTTGGCATGGCTGAGATATTATACAATTTTAAAATGTGGGTCCCCTGGGCTAAATTTGTTCTTAATTACATTGTAGCCAGATGTGATGATGCACCAATATAATACCAGTGCTTGGGAAGCTGAGAAAATAGGATCACAGGTTTGTGGCCAGCCTCAGCTCAGCTACTTATGCCTTCCATAACTTTTGTGAAACCCTGTTTCAAAATAAAAAATAGAGCTGAGGGTGTAGCTCAGAGGTAGACTGCCCCCTGGATTCAATCCCCAGTAAAACACACACACACACACACACACACACACACACACACACACACATTCATTCTAAAAAAAAAATACATTCTAAAACTTAGGGAGACTATGCTTTCTCTAAGCAAGGTATTTAACTAATAAACTCCTATATTTTGCCAAAAGGAAAAATACACAAATTAAAGCCTTGTTTGAGCTCCACAAAAAAACAAATCAAAGGTCAAGAAATCTTTTTCTGTTATATTTCCTTCTAAAGCCAGATAAGAACAGTAAAAAGTATGGACTTTATATTCCTACATGCTGTGTTATCTCTTGAAAAGATGATAAAAGTAATAATATCATAATATTATCTCCATTATACATATGGGTAATTAAGTCTTAGGTAACTTTTAAGTAATTTATCTCACCAGAGTTGGAATTTGAAATCACAATTTGACTCTTAATTTCATTCACTGTATACTCAGCCAGTGTGTGTGTGTGTGTGTGTGTGTGTGTGCGCGCGCGCGCGCGCGCACATGCATGCATATGTTTTGTGTTTTACCCGGGATTGAACCCAGGGACATTCTACCTCCACCTTCAAGTTATACTCCCAGTACTTTTTTGGGGGGAGGTAGAACAGGGTCTCACTAGGTTGAGGGGAGTCTTACTACTTACTGAGGCTTTCCTCAAACCCACAATTCTCCTGTCTCAGCCTCCCAAGTACTGAGATTACAGGCATGCACAACCATGCCCAGCTCAGCCAAGAGATATTTTTAGCCAGGTATGGTGGCATACACTTGCAACCCCAATACTTGGGATGCTGAGACAGGAGGATTGCAGGTTCACAGCTTTTTATTAAGGGCTGGGAATATAGCTCAGTGACAGGGCACTTGCTTAGTATGCAACAAGGTACTGCAAGCAATCCCCAGAACTGAGGAAAAAAAAAGGGGGGGATATTTATTTAATGCCCAAGAAGCTAATTATGAAGTGAGGAAAACAGACCCAAACACCTACCCTCAGGAAGCATGTATTCCAACGTGAAAGACAATAACAAATATGTGGAAATAGCATGAATAGAGACAGGAATACAAAGAAAAGAATGAACAAGAGAGTTACTTTAGAAAGGCCAGTCAAGAAAGGCCTCTTTGAGAAGATAATACCTGAACCTGGACCTCAATGAAATGAGAAACCCAGCTATATATATACATCTAAAAAAGAATAACTCAAGAAAAGAAAACTACCATGGGAAAGAAGCAGGCTGGGAAGTGAACATCAAGAGTTCAGTTTGGGGACATGTTCAAGTTTAAGACATCTATGACCTACTCAAATGGAAATGTTACACAGACAACTAAAAACAGGAGTCTAGAGCTTAGAAGATCAAGACCAGAGAAAGAAATGAGGGAATCATCAGCACACAGACAGAATGTAAACCAAGAAAATCTTAAGAGCTCACATAAGGAAAGAGAATACAAGTTGAAGCAGATTAAATTGAACTCTCTGAAGCAACAGAGCATAATCCCAGACACTAAACAAAGAAATGAACAACAACATCACAAATGCCATGTTAAAGGAGATGGAGGGCTTGTCTGCCTTTTTCACTTCAGAGAGGAGAGAGGAAGGGGTGGGGAAGGAGGGAGAGAAACAAAAAAGAATAAAGAAACTTACTGAATCAAGTGAATGAGGGAATTATAAGCTTAATGAAGATATTTTAGAATGGGAAATATCACACCACATTTGTAAGTTGACAAGAATCATCGAAATTAATGATGCAGAATACGAAGAGATATATGAAGAGAATTACAAGATAAAGACTTTTCTGGACTGACTTCCCATTTTTGCAGTTCTAGGGATGGAACCCAGGGTTTCTTGCATGCTATAGGCAAGCCCTCTATCACTGAGCTACATCCCTAACCTGCTTCTTTTAATTTTAATCGACACATACCTATGCAAATTTATGAGGTACAATGTAATGTTTATACACACACACAATGTGTAATGACCAAAAAAATTAACATATCACCTCAAACATATTTCTTTGTGGCAAAACATTCAAAATATTTTGAAAAGCTGGGCATGGTGGTGCACGCTTGTAAACCCAGTATTTGGGAGGCTGAGACAGGAGGATCCAGGTTCACAGCCTGCCTCAGCTACTTAGTGACGCCCTTTGCAACTCAATGAGAACCTGTTTCAAAATAATAAATTAAAAAAATAGGGCTGGGGGTATACTCGGAGGTAGAATGTCCCTGGGTTCCATCCCCAGTACTGCAAAAAACAAAAAAATGTTTTGAAATATGCAATACATTATTAACTAGTCATTCTCTAGCACAGCAGAACAACAGAACTTATTCCTCTTAACTGCAACTTTGTACACAATAACCAGCCTCTCCCTGTCCCTCCTTTTCTCCACCTTCCCCAGCCTCTGGTAACCACTATTGTATTTTCTACCTCTATGACATCATTTAGATCTTACATATGAGACCACTTGGTATGTGTCTTTCTGTCTGGTTTATTTCACTTAACACAATGCCCTCCAGGTTCATCCATGATGTTGCCAATGAAAGACTTTCATCTTTTTATGGCTCAATAATATCCTATTGTCTGTGTGCATATGTATGTTTGAATCATATGTATACATATACATACATATATAATCACATTTTTTTTGGGGGGGTGGTACTGAGGTTCCTGGAAGCCCTTCTGCTTCGGGCTACACTCCCAGACCTATTTTATTTTTGGAAACAGGGTCTCTTAAGCCAGCACAGCTGGCTTCGAACCTGCGAGATCCTCCTGTCTCCACCTCCCAAGCTCGGGGATTACAAGCATGCGCCAACATGCTGGCCTCTCACCTGTACTTTGTATCTTTACTCTGTTATATCCTTTGTTAGGCAAAAGATTTTAGTGTGATGCAATCTCACTTATCTGTTTTTGCTTTGGGAGTCTTATATAAAAAACTTGCCCAATCTAATATCATGAAGCATTTACCCAACATTCTTCACAGCACTTTCAAGTTTTCTACCGCTGAGCAACACCCCCAGCCCTTTTTATTCTTTTATTTTGAAACAGGGTCTCACTGACTTATAAAGGGCCTAAGTAGCTGAGGCTGTCTGGGAAGCACTATCCTGTCTCAGCTTCCCAAACACTGGGATTACAAGCATGGTGTGCATCACCATGTCCAGCTCCTTATAGCTGAATTTTGACAAAAATGTGAAGCACACTCACTGGGGAAAAGAAGGTCTCTAATAAATAATGTAGGAAAATTTTATATCCACATGCAGAAGCATGAAACTAGACCGTTCCCTATTTCTCACCATATGCAAAATCAACAGAAAATGAATTAAAAAGCCAGGCTTGGTGGTACACAATTGTATTCCTGCATTTGGGAAGCTGAGACAGGGCAATTGTGGTTTGCAGACAGCCTCAGCTACTTAGTCAGGCCCTTTGCAACTCAATGAGACCCCATTTCGATATAAAGAATAAAATAGGATTGGGGGTATAGCTCAGAGGTAGAATGCCCCCTGGGTTCCATCTCCAGTAGAGCAAAAAATTAAAAATTAAAAATAATAACAAACGGGGTTGTGGGTATAGTCCAGACGTAGAATCCTTCTGGATTCAATCCCTAGTACAGAAGAGAGAGAGAGAGAAAGAAAGAAAGAAAGAAAGAAAGAAAGAAAGAAAGAAAGAAAGAAAGAAAGAGTGAGTTAGTTCACAGTGTCAGACATAATGGCACGGGCTCATGATCCCAGCATTTGAAGGCAGAGACCAGAGGATCACTGTTGGCGGACAGCCTCAGCTTCTTAGTGAGGCCCTCCCTCTGCAACTCAGTGAGACCCTGTTTCAAAATAAAAAATAAAATACAGCTAGGGGTGTAGCTCGGAGGTAGAATGCCTCTGGGTTCAATCCCCAGTGCCACAAAGAAAGAAAAAGGAAAAGAAAAACTTCACAAATAGTTTCTGTGGTATTTGAGTTTCGCTTTTTTTTTTTTTTTTTTTTTCCTGTGAATTGAACACAGGGGCACTCTAATGCTGAGCTACATCCAAAGCCCGAGATTTTTTTTTTTTTTTTTTTTTTTTTTTTTTTTTTGCAGTACCAGGAATTGAACCCAGGGGCATTCTACCTCTGAGCTACACCCCCATCCCTATTTTTTATTCTTTATTTTGAAACAGGGTCTCACTGAGTTGCAGAGTACTTCACTAAATAGCTGAGACTGTCCGCCAATCACAATCCTCCAGTCTCTGCCTCTGAATGCTGGGATCAAAGCTTGCCACCACGCCTGGCCCTAGCCCAAGATCTTTTTTTTTTCAAAACAGGATCTCAATAAATTGCTGAAGCTGGCCTTGAATTTTTTTTTTTTTTTTTTTTTTTTTTTTTGCAGTACTGAGGATGGACCCCAGGGGCATTCTACCTCCGAGCTATACCCCCAGCCCAACTTTTTTATTCTTTATTTTGAAACAGGGCCTCACTGAGTTCACAAAAGGCCTAAGTAGCTGAGGCTGTCCGTGAACTGCAATCCTCCTGTCTCAGCCTCCTGAATGCTGGGATTATAAGCGTGAGCCACCACAGTTGGCCTTAAACTTCTGATCATCCTGTCTCAGCTTCCCAAATTCTGAGATTACAGTGGAATTTTAATAGCCACAAGCAGAAAAGAACTTTTCACACAGATAAATAAGTATATGAAAATGCCTAACAATAAACAAATTATTTACTGAATGCACACTTCATCCCAGTTAAAACACTAGAGGTTTGGAGAAACGAATGAATGACAGTCTCTAACAAGCTCATTTTCTTTCAGTGTTGAAACACTGAAAGCCAATTAGGATTTTCAATGAGTAAATATATTACATTTCTAAAGAATATTCAGGCAAATAACTATCTTTCAAGTACTAAGCAGACAACAGTAAATCAAAGAGTCTGGGCCTCAAATAATTTAGTAAAGAGATACAACAATTTCAGTAAATCATGCTATGATGAAGAAAAGTAGAGGTCCCTAAGGAATTAAGAGAAATGGCATCTAACTCTGACTTTTCTGAAGAAAAGCAAGAAGTATTAGAGCTGATATACACCTATAATTCTAGCTACATGGGAGGCTGGGCTGAAATATCACAAGTTTCAAGCCAAGCAGGGCACAGTAGCCCATGCCTGTAATCCCGGTACTTGGGAGGATAAGACAAATATCACAGGTTCAAGGCAGTATGTGTAATAACTTAGTGAGATTCTATTTCAAAATAAAAAAGGTGTATAGCTCAGAAGTAGAACATCTCGGGATCCAATTCTCAGTACCACATAAACAAAACTTCCAGTAAAACCTGGGTAACTCAGCAAGACCCTCTCTCAAAATAAACTTAAAAAAAAAAAGGGCTGAAGCTAGGCATGGTGGTACATGCTTATAATTCCAGTACTCAGGAGGCTGAGACAGGAGGATCTCACAGGTTCGAAGCCAGCCTCAGCTACTTAGTGTGGCTCTCAGGAACTTCATGAAACCCTGTTTCCAAATAAAGTATATAAAAGGTCTGGAAGTATAGCCTGGAGGTAGAAAAGCCCCTGGGTTCCACCCCCCAGTACCACAAAAACAAAACAAAACAAAAATAAGGCTGGATGCCAGGCATAGTAAGTAGTGCACCCCTGTAATCACAATATTTGGGTGGCTGAGATAGGAGAACTGCAGGTTTGAGGCCAGCCTCAGAAACTCAGTGAGATTCTGTTTACAAATAAAAAATAAAAAGGGCTGGGGGTGTAGCTTGGAGGTAGAACACCTCTGAGCTCAATACCCCATAGAAGGAAAAAACAAGAGCTAGAGATATAACTCAGTGGTGGAAGTGAGTAGCCTGTGTAAGACCCTGGGTTCAATACTACGTATCATATATGTCAAAAGAGCCAGCGGTAAGGCGGGTGTGGTGGTGCACGCTTGTAATCCCAGCATTTGGGAGGCTGAGACAGGATTATCTGGGTTCACGAATAGCCTCAGCTACTTAGTGAGGCTCTTTGCAACTCAATGAGACCTTCTTTCAAAATAAAGAATAAAATACAGGGTTAGGGGTATAACTCAGAGGTAGAATGCGCCTAGGTTCCATCTCCAGTACCACACACAAAAAACAAAAGAGCCAGCAGTAGATTTTGAATGTTTCACCACAAAAAAAAAAAAAAAAAAAAAAAAAAAGTTTGAAGCTGGGCGTGGTGGCACACGCTTAAAATCCCAGCATTTGGGAGGCTGAGACAGAAATATCACAGTTCACAACAGCCTCAGCTACTTAGGCCCTTTACGACTCAGTGAGACTCCGTTTCAAAATAAAGAATAAAAAATAGGGCTGGCAGTGTAGCTTGGAGGTAGAATACCCCTGGGTTCCAAGCCCAGTACCACAAAAAAAAAAAAAATGTTTGAGGTGATAAACATGTTAATTACCTTGGTTTGATTATTATGCAATGTAAATATGTATCAAAAAATTTCATGGTCAGGTGTGGTGGCGCAGGCTTGTAATCCCAGCATTTGGGAGGCTGAGACAGGAGGATCGTGTTTGCGGACACCTCAGCTATTTAGTGAGGCCCTTTGCAACTCAGTGAGACCCAGTTTCAAAATAAAGAATAAAAAATAGGGCAGGGGGTGTAGCTCAGAGGTCAAATGCCCCTGGGTTCCATCCCCAGACCCGCAAAAAAAAAAAAAAAAAAAAAAAAAAAAAAAGACATGACTAAAAATGTTTACAATAGAAAAGTGAGCCAGGCATGGTGGTGCACACTTGTAATCCCAGTATTTGGGAGGCTTAGCAGAAGGATCACAGGTTCAAGACCAGCCTAAGAAATCTAGAGACTCCCTGTTTCAAAACAAAAAATAAAGCCGGGCGTGGTGGCACATGCTTATAATCCTAGCATGAGGGCAGAGGGTATAGCTTGGAGGTTGAATGCCCCTGGGTTCCATCTCCAGACCCTCAAAAAAAAAAAAAAAAAAAAAAAAGGAATACAAATGCAAAGCCAGGTGTGGTGGCGCACACTTGTAATCGCAGCATTCAGGAGGCAGACAGCCTCAGCTACTTAGAGAGGTCCTTTGAAACTCAGTGAGACCCTGTTTCAAAATAAAGAATAGCTGAGCATGGTGTCTCATGCTGGTAATCCCAGCATCCAGGAGGCTGAGACCAGAGGATCGTGGTTTGCCGACAACCTCAGGTACTTAGTGAGGCCCTCCACAACTTAGTGAGACCCTGTTTCAAAATAAAGAATAAGGCCGGATGTGGTAGCACATGCTTGTAATCCCTGCGCTTGGGAGGTGGAGACAGGAGAATCGCGAAGGTTCGAAGCCAGCCTCGCTGGCTTATGAGACCCTGTTTCCAAATAAAAATATAAAATAGGCCGGGTGTGGTGGCGCACGCTTGTAATCCCCGCGATTGGGAGGCAGAGACAGGAGGATCGCGCAGGTTCGAAGCCAGCCGCGCAAGCTGGCTTAGGAGACCCTGTTTCCAAATAAAAAAATGTAAAAATAGGTCTAGGAGTGTAGCCCGGAGGTAGAAGGGCTTCCAGGAACCCCAGTACCACCAAAAAAAAAAAAATATATATATATATATATATAATAGGTCTGGGAGTGTAGCCTGGAGGTAGAAGGGTTCCATCCCCAGTACCACGAAAGAAAGAAAGAAAGAAAGAAAGAAAGAAAGAAAGAAAGAAAGAAAGAAAGAAAGAAAGAAAGAAAGAAAGTTAAGGCAGGGGTATAGCTCAGATATATCTGAGTTCCATCCCCAGACCCGCAAAAAAAAAAAAAATACAAATGCAGGCTGGGCATAGTGGCACACCCATTTGGAAGGTGGAAACCGGAGAACCACAGTCCACGTTTCGCTGACAGCCTCAACTACTTAGTGAGCCCTTTGCAACTCAGTGAGGCCTTATTTCAAAAAATAAAAATAATAGCTGGGCATGGTGATGCACGTTTGTAATCCCAGCATTTGGGAGGCTGAGACAGGAGGACCCGGGTTCACAAACAGCCTCAGCTACTTAGTGATGCCCTTTGCAACTCAGTGAGATCCTGTCTCAAAATAAAGAATATAAAAATAGGGCTAGGGGTTCTGCTTGGAGGTAGAATGCCCCTGAGTTCCATCCCCAGTACTGAAAAATAAATTAATTAATTAATTAAATAAAAATAAAAATACTAAAAATAGAACTGGGGGTGTAGCTAAGAGGTACAATGCCCCTGGGTTCCATCCCCAGTACCACAAAAAAAAAAAAAAAAAAATACAAATGTTAGCTGGGTGTGGTAGTACATGCTTGTAATCCCAGCATTTGGGAGGCAGACAGAGGATAGTGGTTGGTTTGCAGACAGCTTCAGCTACTTAGCAAGGCAACTTGATGAGACCTTGTTTCAAAAAAATAAAAAATAAAAAAACTAAAAACAATAGGGCTGGGGGTGTACCTTGGAGGTACAATGACCCTGGGTTCCATCCCTGGTAACACACACACACACACACAAAAAAAAAAGCTGATTTTGTGGCGGAATTTTTTTTTTTTTTTCTGGTGGTACTGGGGTTCCTGGAAGCCCTTCTACCTCCGGGCTACACTCCCAGACCTATTTTTACATTTTTATTTGGAAACAGGGTCTCCTAAACCAGCGCGCGCGGCTGGCTACGAACCTGTGCAATCCTCCTGTCTCTGCCTCCCAAGCATGGGGATTACAAGCGTGCGCCACTACTCCTGGCCTGTGGTAGAAATATTTTTAAAAATGGAAATGTAAGCTGGGTGTGGTGGCATACGCTTGTAATCCCTACGCGTGGGAGGCTGAGACAGGATGATCGCACAGGTTCGAAGCCAGCCTCAGCTACTTACAGTGAAGCTCTCAGCAACTTAGTGAGACCCTGTTTCCAAATAAAATATAAAATAGGTCTGGGAGTGTAGCCAGGAGGTAGAAAGCCTCTGGGTTCCACCCTCAGTACCACCAAAAAATAATAATAATAAAATAAAATAAAAATGGAAATGTAGGGCCAGGCGTGGTGACGCACGCTTGTAATCCCTCCCCACGCTTGGGAGGCTGAGACAGGAGGATCGTGCAGGTTCGAAGCCAGCCTCAGCTACTTAGTGAGGCTCTCAGCAACTTAGTGAGACCCCGTTTCCAAATAAAATATAAAATAGGATAGGTTTGGGAGTATAGCCCGGAGGTAGAAAGCCTCTGGGTTCCACCCCGAGTACCACCAAAAAAAAAAAAAAAATGGAAATGTAGAACTAAGAAAAGAGGTTAAGCCGGAAGATTCAAATGACAAGAAGGTTCTGTAACACAATGCTATGAACAGAGAACTACAGATCTTTGTTCCACATCCTAAACACTTCCACAAACACACAGAGCATGCTAGAACAGAGTAAAATGAAGAAACAAGCTGAGAGCAGAGGACATATCCTCAAGGAACATTTTAGGAAACAGGAAGACTAAAGAGACCAAGACACACAAGAAAACAGTCAGAGAAGCAGTAGAAGAATGAGTTTTATGACAAAAGAGAAGAAAATGTCAACAATGAAAAACAGTTCATACAGATCAGAAAGGATGAGAACTAGGAAAAGACTATCAAATTTAGTCATATAAAGGTCCCCAGGACTTCTACAGATTTCTCTGTTCAACTCTTTCACATGATGCTTTTTATAAGCAGCCATGCACTATATTTTAATCTGAAAAACAAATTTTAATATCCATTACAGCAGAATGGATATTAAAGAAATATCTATTCTTTAATATCAGATATACAGAAAATTATATAGCAACTAAAAAGAACACTGAGCCAGATGTGGTAGCACACACTTGTAATCCTAGTACTTGGGAGACTAAGACAAGAGAATCACAGGTTCAAGGCCAGCCTCAACAAACGAGCGAGGCTCTCAGTGACTTAGTGAGACATTTTTTTCAAAATGAAAAATAAAATAGGACTGGTAGTATAGCTCAGAGGTAGAATGCCCCTTGGTTCAACCCCCTACCCTACCACAAAAAAAAAAAAAAAAAGAACAGAGGCAGGTATGGAAGTGCACACCTATAATCCAAGTATTTGGGAGACTGAGATAGGATCACAGGTTCAAAGCCAGCCTCAGCAACTTAGTAAGACTCTGTTTCAAATAAAAAATAAAATCAAAGCTGGGCATGGTGGAACACACTTGTAATCCCAGTACTTGGAAGGCTGAGACAGGAAGATTCAGGTTCACAGCCAGCCTCAACTACACTACTTGGTAAAGCCTTCCGAAAATTAGTGAGATCCTGTTTCAAAATAATGTGCTCAAAGGTAGAATACCCCTGGATTCAATTCTCAGTACCACAAAAAAAATAAACAAAATAAAATCAGCTGGGCATGGTGGTGGACACTTGTAATCCCAGAACTTGGGAGGCTGAGACAGGAGATCACAGATAAGCGGCCAGCCTCAACAGCTTTATGAGACCCTGTTTCCAAAAACAAAAACCAAAAAACCAAATCAATATGGAGGTGTAGCTCAGAGGTAAAATGCCCCTGGGTTCAATCCCCAGTACCAAAAAAAAAAAAAAAAAAAGATATTCCTGTAAGTATCAACATGTATCAGATCACAGACAATCTAAATAAAAGAATTTAGTAGCAAAAGAGTATAAACTATATTTCCATTCATATAAAATATTAGTGTAAAACTAATCTACAATGATAAAGGTTATGAGAATGATTACCACTGGAGGAGGACAGTAACTGGGGAAAAAATACAAGAAAGTAATCCGGGATACTGAAAATGTTCTCCACCTAGATCTGAGTAATGTTCATATGGGTGTATTTTTTTTTTCTGTAAAAACTTAAAACTTATGAACTGAGCAGGACGTGGTGGCGCACACTTGTAATCCCAGCATTTGGGAGACTGAGACCAGAGGATCACAGTTCACGGACAGCCTCAGCTATTTAGTAAAAAATAGGGCAGGGGTTGTAGCTCGGAGGTCAAATGCCCCTGGGTTCCATCCCCAAACCTGGGAGAAAAAAAAATAGAATAAAAAATAGGACTGGGAGTATAGCTCAGAGGTAGAATACCCCTGGGTTCCATACCCAGTGCCACAAAAAAAAAAAAAAAAAAAATTAAGAACTGAAAGAACCTTCAATTGTGCACTCTTAAGTCAAACCTCAATAAAAAGTAAACAAAAAAAAAAAAAACCCAAGTTACTGACACCTTGAAGGCATCAGTTTGGAAAGTGTAAATATACAAGACAAACCATAATATTAGGAATTTATATAGAGTAAGGCCATTGAGACGGTGAAACTCGTTTTTCAAGAAACAAGTGCTGAAGCAAAGAAGAGATAAAGAAGCTTGGTAGGTTGCACAATTCAGGGAAATTATGCTGTTTTGTTTCTGAGATATAAGACAAAGAGAGAACAAACATTACAAGGGTCTTTAGGAGACAAGAAGGGATGAAATAAAAGGAAAAATAAAGCTAAGGATGAGTGAACACAAACTTTTTTTTTTTTTTTTTTTGAGGAGGTATTAGAGATTGAATCCAGGGGCACTTTTTTGAGACAGGGTCTCACTAAGTTGCCTAGGCTGATCTTGAACTTGTGGCCCCTCATGGCCTCAGCCTCCCAAGTAGCAGGGACCATAAAATACCCCCCCCCCTTTGGTACTGAAGATTGAACTCAGAGACATTCTACCTCTAACCTATACGCCAAGCCCTTTTATTTTTTTTTTATTTTTTTTTTGAAACAGGATCTCGCCAAGTTGCTGAGGGTCTCACTGAGTTCCTGAGGCTGGCCTTGAATTTACAGATGTTACTCTTCCATCCTCCCAAAAACTGGGATTACAGGCATGCACCACCACACCTGGATCAGAAAATGCTCACTGAAAAAGCATGCACAAAGATAAACTACATCAGGTAAACTGAGTCAGGAATGGATCTATAGTTGAAGACATTTTTAGTTTCGAGTAGGGACTGAAGAGAATGTAAAAAACAAAAATGTGAGCTCAGCATGGTGGCACACACTTATAATCCCAGTACTTGGGAGGCTGAGCAAGGAGGATTGCAGGTTCTTGGCCAGCCTTAGCTACTTAGTGAGGTCCTCTGCAACTTCATGAGATCCTGTTTCAAAGTAGAGAATAAAAAAATTGTCAGGTGTGGTGGTACATGCTTGTAATCCCAGTACTTGGCAGGCTGAGACAGGAGAATCACAGGTTCACAGCCAGCCTCAGCTACTTATGAGGCCCTCCACAATTTACTGAGACCCTGTTTCAAAAATATAGCCAGGCATGGTGGCACACATCTGTAATCCCAGCATTTGGGAGGCTGAGACAGAAGGATTGTGATTAATGGACAGCCTCAGCTACTTAGTGAGACCCTTTACAACTTAGTGAGACCCTGTTTCAAAATAAAGAATAAAAAGCCGGGCGTGGTGGCACACGCGCTTGGGAGGCTGAGACAGGAGGATCGCACAGGTTTGAAGCCAGCCTCAGCTACTTAGTAAGGCTCTCGGCAACTTAGTGAGACCCTGTTTCCAAATAAAATATAATAGGTCTGGGAGTATAACCTGGAGGTAGAAAGCCTCTGGGTTCCACCCCCAGTACCACCAAAAAATTAAATTTAAAATTAAAAAAATAAAGAATAAAAAATAGGGATGGCGATTTAGCTTGGAAGTAGAATGCCCCTGGGTTCCATCCCCAGTACTGCGAAAAAGAAAGAAAGAATAAAAAATAGGGCTAGCGTATACCTCGGAGGTAGAATGCCTGTAGGTTCAATCCGAGTACTGCAAAAAAAAAAAAAAAAAAAAATAGTACTAGAGGTAGAATGCCCCTGGGTTTAAACCTCAAACGGAAGGAGGGGTAGGGAGGCAAGGATGTGTGGGAGAAGAGAGGATAATGCCAAGCAGCCTGGAAGCAATCGCAGAGAGCCAACAATGTAATCTACTCAGGTATGAATAAAGAATAAAAGGTGGAAAAATGAAAGTTAAAAAAAAAAATCCAAGGGCTAGCAGATATATCACTGAAACTATATAAGGTCTAATGTGCATCACTGAAACTATGTAATAATGACGTATAATGAAGATATTTATTTAACTAAGGGCTTTCTCCTTAAAAAGAAAGAGGCAGAGACCTACCAGAATTCTTGAAGACTGAGCATGGTGGCTCACACTTGTAATCCCAGCATTCAGGAGACGAAGACTGGAAGATTGCTGTTTGGCGACAGCCTCAGGTACTTAGTGAGGCCCTTCATAACTCAGTGAGACCCTGTTTCAAAACTAAAAATAAGAGCCAGGCATGGTGGCACATGCTTGTAATCCCAGTGCTTGGGAGACTGAGACAGGAGGATCGCACAGGTTCAAAGCCAGCCTCAGCTACTTAGTGAGGCTCTCAAGCAACTTAGTGAAACCCTGTTTCCAAATAAAGTATAAATAGGTCTAGGAGTATATACTCATATATATGAGTATGGTCAAGAGGTAGAACACCTCCTAGGTACTACCCCTAGTACCACAAAATAAAAAATAAAAAATAGGGTTTGGGGGGTGTGGCTCAGAGGTAGAATGCCCCTGGGTTCCATCCACCATACTGCAAAAATTAAAAAAAAAAAAAATTCTTGAAAGGTTCAAAGATAGCCTAGCATGGTTGCGCACACCCTAATTCCAGTACTTGGAAGGCTGGGACAGGAAAATCGCAGGTTAAAAGCCTCAGCAACTTAGTGAGGCTCTCAGAAATTTAGTGAGACCCTGTTTCCAAATAAATAATAAAATAGTGCTTGACAGTGTAGCTCAGAAGTAGAATGCCCCTGGGTTCAATCAGGAACACACACACACACACACACACACACACACACACACACACACTAATTCAAGGATGAAGTCACTAAAGGCCATGCAAATGGAAAGATGTCACTAGAGTTCATTACGGCAGAACATTTTTCTACAAATCTAATAGGATCAAGAATCATGTATTCCTTCTAATGAATCTCATAAAGGTATTAGTAGCTGCTTACACTACCTGATAAAACTGACCTTTATCCGCTATTCATAAAGACACCTACTGTCTAGTAAATTAGTAAATATATTCTATCCATTCAGAACACCCAGGAATGTTTTTACATTGCTTTCTACCTGTGTTTCCCATTTAGGTATTTTCAGTGGTAAGAACCTAGAGCTATGAATTCTCCATTTACAACAGTGGGCTTGAGACTGCACACACGCACTCAAAAAAAAAAAAAAAAGTACTTTCTCATACCCGGTCAATGATGGTGCACATCTGTAATACCAGTACTTGGGAGGCTGACACTCAGGAATGTAGCTCAGAGATAGAATGCCCTTGGGTTCAATCCCCAGTACCAAAAATTAATATAAAATAGGGCTGGGTAAGCCCGGTCGTGGAGCACATTTGCAATCCCAGTACTTGGGAGGCTGAGACAGGAAGAATAGCAGGTTCACAGCCTGCTATCCTCACTTTGTGAGGCCAGCTACAACACAGTGAAACCTGGCTTCAAAATAAAGAATAAAAAATAGGGCTGGGGTGTAACTCGGAGGTAGGATGTCCCTGGGTTCAATCTAAATTGAATCTAGTTAATTGAATCTTGAAATAGCTCAGAGTTAGAGCATCCTTGGGTTCAATCCCCAGTCCCAAAAAAAGAAAGAACGAAAGAATAAGAAAAGGCGTTTCATGAAGTAGATGGTTACTAAGGAGAATGTTAACACAATGATTCTGTACACCACACTAGTACCCCAGTATAAAGACCATCCTATCAGAGAATGCGTAGGGTGAGGACAATTTCTAAGAAATAGCGTTAAGTCTATCAAATTGACACTGACTCTTCTGGGCGACTGCCCCTCTGGATAACTCCTCAGTCCTCCTCCAGTAAACCTACTCTGTAGCTTATCCACGCAGCCCACATTCCAGCGCCCCATCTCGCCAACCAGAACCCAAACCATCCAGAACTACGAACGCCCCTGGGGCCGTGTCTCCATCCCCTGCTCCCCGTTTCCAATTCAGCTGTCTCGAACCCTCCACTCTCCATTCTCCCGCCTCTCTAGGCCTCCCACCCCCTCCTCGAAAACGACTCGGCGCCCGCTCCCTCCGGCGCCCCCGGCGCCCCCGCCGCCCGCGGCCCGCGCCCCGGCCCCGCCGCCTACCTGCTCCGCGCCGTCGGGCCCCGCGGGCCCGGGCCGCTCCTCCAGCCGCTGCCTCCCGGGCGGCGCTCGCCGGCGCGGCGGCAGGCTCTGCGGCGGAGCCCCGTCCTCCCGGCGGGCGGGCGGCGGCGGCTGCGCTCGGTCGCGGCCGCGGCTCCGCTTCATATCTGCGGCTGGGCCCCGCGGGCGTCAGCGCCGCGACTGTGCCGGCCTCGCCCGGCCCCGGGCCGCAGCTCTGCGGCCGTAACCTCCGCCCGCGGCCACCATGGCCCGGCGGCCGCCGAAGCCGCGACCCCGGCCCGCGGCGCCTCCGCGCTGGCTGTGGGCGCGAGCGCCGCGACCTCCTCGGCGCCCCTCACGGAGACGGCAGCATCCCCGCCGCCGCCGCCGCGTCTCCTCGACCCGGCACGCGCTCGGCCGGCCACCCGCCGCCGCCGCCCGCGGCCCGCCCGCCAGCCCGCCGCCGCCCGCCCTCGCGCGCGCTCCCGGAGCCTCCCGCGCACGCGCCGGCGAACGGTCGCCAGAGGCCGGCCAGGCGCGCGCGGGCGGGGCGGGGCGGGGCGGGGCGGGCGGCGCGCCCCTGCGGCTGCGGGCGCTCGGCGAGTCTTCATTCATCCATTCATGAAACTGTAGGCCGGGCTAAGCGCCTACTGGGGATCCTAAAATGAGTTCCAACGGAAGAGGGCGAGGGGCCCAGAGCCGGAAGGAGACCAAATATGCCATTAATGAGTAGAGCGCTCATACATGCCTCTTTATTCAGTGCCTGCCAGCCCTCCCCCGATTCTCACATTGCTCTTGGGAGGCCAGTCTGCTTATTCTCATGTTACAGATAAGGAGGCTGGAGTGAAGGAAAACGTACCGGTCAACCAGCAAATCAGAGATTAAACTAGACAGAAATCAAATTCGGACTCTTGTGTCCTTTTAACAGTTTCCTGCTCCCTCCGAAGTGTAGAAAGTCCTGTAAACGAGGAAAAAGTGATGGATTCCTGGGAGTAAAGGGACAAAAAGGCTTTGGAAAAGGTCCCCAGGACTCCCCGCTGACAGTGAAGTCATCATGTAGCCCAGTCCAGCTGCTGCGGCCTGGGCAGCCTGACCTGACGCCTCCAGTGACTCATCTCTGCAACATGTGGCGGCAGCTCGGCCCTGCCTGGCCAACTGGCTTCAGCTGGTAGCCGCAACACTGTATTTTTTACTCTCCGACCCAACCAGAGTTCATTCTCAGAAACCTTTCCTGAAGGCTTCATTCATTTGTCCTGGGCCTCCTTCCTGAACAGTTTCTGAAGAGTTGATAATAATCAGCATGGTAGAGTGCCTACTTTATACCAGACACTGTGCATTCAATTCACACATACACAAACAAGAGATAAATTGTATTTTTAATCCATTCTGAGGATTGAATCCAGAGGCATTCTACCTGCAAACTACCCTACACCTCCAGCCCTTTTTTTTTTAGAGGTGGGTGTACTGGGGATTGAACCCAGAGGCATTCTACCTCTTTGCTACACTCCCAGCTCTTTTTATTTTTTGTATTGAATCAGGGTCTCCATACGATGCTGAAGGTCTCACTAAGTTGCTGAAGCTGGTCTTGAACTTATGATACTCCTGTCTCTGCCTCCCATGTACTGGAATTACAGGCATTTGCCACCACAGCCAGCTTATTATTTTCATTTTACAGTTAAGTAAGCAGGCGTAAGTGTCACATAATGTGCTCAACACCACACAACCAACAAATGCAGAGCAAGCAGCCCAACCAAGGTCTGTCAGATGGCAGAGCCCATACATATAACCACTGTGCCCCACAGCCTCATTCCAGCCTGCTCCTGCATTCCCAGTTCTTCACCACCCACCCAGCTGCCTTGAGCAGAAATGTGAAAGTCATCCTCAACTCCTTCCTCCTCCCTCCCTTTCATTCAATTAATGAACAAGGCTTGTTACATCTGTAACCTCACTATCGCTCCAATCTGCCTCTTCTTTCCAACCCATTGGCACCACCTCAAGTCAATTCTTACCCTCCCTCACCTGCTTCCCTGGGAAAGCCTCCCAACTAGTTCACCTGTTGCCAGACTCATTCTCTTCATACCCATCTGTCAAAAAAGAAAGCAACTCATAAGGATCTTCATATAACATATATTCCCTTGCTGTATTCTTGTGCTTTTATTGGTATATTATAGTCCCACATCATAATGTAAATCATGTTAACAATAACATACATGGAGCCGGGTGTGGTGGCGCACGCTTGTAATCCCTGCGCTTGGAAGGCTGAGACAGGAGGATTACACAAGTTCAAAGCCAGCCTCAGCTACTTAGTGAGGCTCTCAGCAACTTAGTGAGACCCTGTTTCCAAATAAAAAATATAAAACAGGTCTGAGAGTATAGCCCGGAGGTAGAAAGCCTCTGGGTTCCACCCCCAGTACCACCAAAAAAAATAAATAAATAAATAACATACATGCACATGGCACTTATCCCCCCACTTCCCCATTTCCCTCCCTCCCAATAGAGTACCCAGATTGACACTGGTGTATATTCACATGTATACACATAGTCTATGGTAGTTTTTCCATTAATGAACCTCAGTCTTCCTCTTCCCCTACCCTCCCTTATATCTCCTCCCTGGCTCCACTAAGGTTTCTCTTCTATTATCTGTAGTCCCTCTTGTATCCCAATTACTCCCTATCCTGCACATATTAAAGAAAACATAGGACCCTTCACTATCTGTGATTGACTATTCTTGCTTAACATAATGTTCTCCAGGTTCTTCCGTTTTCTTGCAAATGACGTAATTTTGTTCTTTTTTTATTGCTGAGTAGACTTCTATTGTGTGTACTTCCCAGAGTTTTATAATCCATTCACCTGTTAAGAGACACCTAGGTTGGCTCCATAATTTGGCTACTGTGAATTGTATTGATTCCCTTGCTTTATTTATTTATTTATTTATTTATTTATTTATTTATTGCAGGTCTAGAGATGGAACCCAGGGGCATTCAACCTCCGAGCTACACCTCCTGCCCTATTTTTTATTCTTAATTTTAAAACAGGGTCTCACTAAGTTGCAGAGGGCCTCACTAAGTAGCTGAGGCTGTCCGCGAACCACAATCCTCTGGTCTCAGCCTCCCGGATGCTAGGATTACAATCGTGTGCCACCACACCCAGCTTTGACCCCCCCCCCTTAAAACAGTTAAATGAATCTCAAAAGGAAGTGTAGCTGGGGGCAATGGCACAAACCTGTAACCCCATACTTAAGAGTCTGAGATAAGAAGATTTCAGTTTTGAGGCTAGCATGTGGTAATTTAGCAAGACTTTGTTTCAAAACAAAAAGGGTTATCAGGGCATGGTGGTTTACACCAGTAATCCCAGTACTTGGGAGGCTGAAACAAGAAGATCATAGGTTCAAGGCTAACCTCAGCAATTTAGTAAGGTTCTCAGCAACTTAGCAAGACCCCTGTTTTCAAATTTCTTTTGTTGTTGTTGTTGTTGTTGTTGTTGTTGTTGTTGTTGTTGTTGTTGTACTGGGAGTGGAATCCAGAGGCTTTCTACTTCTGGGCTATACTCCCAGACCCATTTTATATTTTATTTGGAAACAGGGTCTCACTAAAGTGCTGATCCTCCTATCTCAGCCTCCCAAGTACTGGGATTACAAGCGTGTATGCCACCACGCCCGGCTTTGTTTTCAAATTTCAAAAAAATTTTTAAAAGCCCTTGAGTTTAAGCCCCAGCACCACAGATACACACACACACACATACACACACACACACACTCTTAATAAAAATGGCTGAGGGTGTAACTCAGAGGTAGAATGCCCCTGGGGCTAAATCCCCAGTACCCTTCCCCAAAAAAGGGTGAAATATAAACATACTATGGTTGGCAATGCCATCCAAAATCTGGTTTCTGCCTACCTTTCTCCTATTAATCTATGCTGTGACAATTACTAGCTAAACATGCTGGGTCTGCCATATTCTTCGTTACAAGCAACAGAAACACATTCTTTTTTTTTTTTTTTTTTTTCAGGTCTGGGGATGGAACCCAGTGGCATTCTACCTCCAAGCTACACCCCCTGCCCTATTTTTTATTCTTTGTTTTGAAACAGGGTCTCACTAAGTTGCAAAGAGCCTCACTAAGTAGCTGAGGCTGTCTGCAAACCATGATCCTCCTGTCTCAGCCTCCCAAAGGCTGGGATTACAAGCATGTGCCACCACGCCCGGCCAGAAACACACTCTTATCATCCTAAACCTAAGGTGGGGGAGAGCTATTTAGAAGGGACCCCAGAAACTCAGCGTGGTGGTGCATGCTTGTAATCCCTTCACTAGGGAGGCTAAAACAGAAGGGTCTCAGATCTGAGCCACAGCAAGTAGTGCAACTCATCAACCTAGCGAGATCCTCCTCAAAATAAAAAATAAAATAAAATTGGGCTCAGGGTATAGCTTAGAGGTAGAATGCCCTATACCCCTGATTCAAACCCCAGTACCAAACAAAACAAAAAACAAACAAAAAAAAAAGATTGGCAAAATAGGAAATAAGGAGCCTCCACACTGCACATCAGTAACAATCTTAGGATGCTACTGTCACTACTATTAGACAATGTTCTATGCTGTTGCTAAGCAACCCTCTAGAAGAACTCTAACCTTTTCTTTTCTTTTTTTTTTTTTTTTGGAAGCCCTTCTACCTCCGGGCTACACTCCCAGACCTATTTTTACATTTTTATTTGGAAACAGAGTCTCCTAAGCCAGCACACGCAGCTGGCTTCGAACCTGCGCAATCCTCCTGTCTCTGTCTCCCAAGCGCGGGGATTACAAGCGTGCGCCACCACGTCCAGCTAGAACTCTAACCTTTTCTTCATAATTGCATGATCATGAGCTGAGGATGGAAGTACATGTCTGTAATCCCAGTCCTTGGGAAGCTGAGACAGGAGGATCTAAGGTTCAAGGTTAACAAAAAATAAAATAGGGCTGGAATGTAGCTCAGAGGTAGAATGCCCCTGGGTTAAATATCCAGCACCACAAAAGGAATAATAATTATATATTTTTTTTCTGCAGTACTGGGGATGGAACCCAGGGTCATTCTACCTTCAAGCTACACCCCAAGCCCTAGTTTGTTTTGTTTTGTTTTGGTTTGGTTTGGTTTTGTTGTTGTTGTTTTTTGAAACAAGGTCTCACTAAGTTGCAGAGGGCCTCACTAAGTAGCTGAGCCTGGCCTTAAACTTGTGATCCTCCTGTCTCAGCCACTCAAATACTAGGATTACAAGCATGTGCCATCATGCTTGTAATAATTATTATTATATGATCATTCCAGATTGAGTCTCTGCTAGGAGAATCCACTAACTCAGTCTTGATCATTTGAAAACCAGAACCCCATTCTACCTTTTCATCTTCTACAGCTGGGACTTGGAAAGTCAGTGTGACAGGCAGACTCTGGGGTAGCCCTCATAAGTTATCCCCTCCCCATATATATATATATATATATATATATATATATATATATATATATATATATTTTTTTTTTTTTTTTTTTTTTTTATGGAACCCTTCTACCTCCAGGCTACACTCCCAGACCTATTTTATATTTTACTTGGAAACAGGGTCTCTTAAGCCAGCAAGGCTGGCTTCAAACCTGTGTGATCCTCTTGTCTCCGCCTCCCGAATGGGATCCTCTTGTCTGCCTCCCGAATCCTGGGATTACAAGCATGTGCCACCACACCCAGCACCCCTCCCTAGTATTTACACCCTTGAGTATAGATGACACCTGTGATTGTTTCTACTGGATAAAATATAGCAAAGGAGCCAGCTGTAGTGGCACATACCTGTAATCCCTGTACTTAGGGAGGCTGAGACAAGGAGAATCACAGGTTCAAGGACAGCCTGAACAAGTAGTAAGACTCTCATCAACCCAGCAAGACCCTGTTTCCAAATTAGAAATAAAATCAGGCTGAAGGTATTACTCAAAGGTAAAATGTCCTGTGTTCAATCCCCAGTACCACACACACACCCACACACACACACACACACACACACACACACACACACACAAAAGCAAAGGTCGCAGGGTAGCCTGGCATGGTGGCGCATGCTTGTAATTTCAGCATTTGGGAAGCTGAGAGAGAAGGATCACGGTTCGTGGACAGCCTCAGCTACTTAGTGTAAGGCCCTTTGCAACTCAGTGAGATCCTGTTTCAAAATAAAGAATAAACCGGGCATGGTGGCGCACGCTTGTAATCCCAGTATTCGGGAGGCTGAGACAGGAGGATCCCGGTTCACGGACAACCTCAGCTATTTAGTGAGGCCCTTTGCAGCTCAGTGAGACCCGGTATCAAAATAAAAAATAAAAAATAGGGCAGGGACTGTAGCTCGGAGGTCAAATGCCCCCTGGGTTCCATCCCCAGACCCGCAAATAAATAAATAAATAAATAATAGGGTTAGGGGTATAGCTCAGAGGTAAAATGCCCCTAGGTTCCATCCCCAGTACCACCAAAAAAAAAAAAAAAGAAAAAAGAAAATGTTTGAGGTGATGAATATGTTAATTATCTTGGTTTGATTATTATGCAGTGTAAACATGTATAAAAAAAACTTTATGGTACCCAAGACCAAATCTCAGCAGTTCAGTGAGACTCTCAGCAACCTATCAAGACCCTGTTTCAAAATAAAAAATAAGCCGGGCGTGGTGGCGCACGCATGTAATCCCTGCGCTTGGGAGGCGGAGACAGGAGGATCACGGAGGTTTGAAGCCAGCAGCGCGCGCTGGCTAAAGAGACCGTGTTTCCAAAAAAAAAAAAAGAAAGAAAGAAAGAAAGAAAGAAATAGGTCTAGGAGTGTAGCCCGGATATAGAAGGGCTTCCAGGAACCCAGTACCACCAAAAATAAATAAATAAATAAATAAATAAATAAATAAATAAATAAAGTAAAATGCCTCTGAGATCAGTCCCCAGTACCAACAACAACAATGAAAAATAGCCTGGCACATGCTTGTAATCCCAGTATATAGGAGACTAAGATAGAAGGATTGCAGATTCAAAGCCAGCCTTGACAAATAGTGAGACCCAATTTCAAAATAAAAATAAAATTGGGCTAGGGGTGCAGCTTGGAGGTAGAATGTCCCTGGGTTCAATTCCTAGTGCCACACACATTTTTTTTTAAACTGGGGTGGAACCCAGAGGCTTTCTACCTCCGGGCTATACTCCCAGACCTATTTTATACTTTATTTGGAAATAGGGTCTCACTAAGTAGCTGAGGCTGGCTTCGAACCTGTGCGATCCTCCTGTCTCAGCCTCCCAAGCGCGGGAATTACAAGCGTGCGCCACCATGCCTGGCTGGTGCCACACACATTTTAAAAAATTACTTCTGGAGAGGGGAGTACTGGGTACTGGGGATTGAACTCAGAGGCATTCTACCCCCAAATTATATCCCCAACCTGATTTCATTTCTTATTTGGAAACAGAGTCTTACTAAGTCTTACTAAGAGAGGGCCTCACTAAGTTGCCAAAGCTGGCTTCAAACCAGCAATTCCACTGTCTCAGCCTCTCAGGTTATGGGATTACAAGTCTGTGCCACCACGCCTGGCTTAAAATTGCTATTATATAGTAGGAAACTAACAGGAGCTGGACATGGTGCAGAGCTATAGACCCAGCTACTCGAAGGCTAAGGCAGGAGGATTGGTTGAGTCCAAGAATTTGAGACCAGCCTGGACAACACTGAGATCTCAGCTTCAAACAAAACTAACACAAGCCAGATATTCATTTTATGAGCTTCCCATCAGCCAGAGATGGTTAGGTAATATGACCCTGCCCAAATGCACTTCTACCCCTGTCTTCCCTAGCTCAATAAATGACAAGTCAACTTTTTCAGTTGCCCAGGCCAAGACTTAAGTCACCCTTGAGACAGGAGGATCACAGTTTGCAGTCAGCCTCAGGCACTTAGTGAGAACTATGTAGGACTTAGTAGTGGAACAAATATAAAGTATGCGAGAAAGAGAGGACTCAAGGGTGACTTGAGCTAGAAGACTTTAGAATAATTTAAGTTTCTTGCTTGGGCAACTGAAATGGGAATGGAGCAGAAAGAAAGTTTGAAGGAGATTATTGTTTTGTTTTGTTTCATTTTTGCTGTACTGGGGATGGAACCTAGGGGCATTCTACCTCTGAGCTACACACCCTGCCCTATTTTTAACTCTTTATTTACTTGTTTATTTATTTATTTATTTATTTATTTATTGCAGGTCTGGGGATGGAACCCAGAGGCATTTGACCTCCGAGCTACACCCCCTGCCCTATTTTTTATTCTTTTATTTTGAAACAGGGTCTCACTGTTGCGAAGGGCCTCACTAAGTAGCTGAGGCTGTCCACGAACCGCGATTATCCGGTCTCAGCCTCCCAAATTTTGGGATTACAAGCGTGCGCCACCACACCCGCTTTAAATCTTCTTCTTCTTTTTTTTTTTTTTTTTTTTTTTTTTTTGGTGGTACTGGGGTTCCTGGAAGCCCTTCTACCTGCATCTACCTGCAGGCTACACTCCCAGACCTATTTTATATTTTTATTTGGAAACAGGGTCTCTGAAGCCAGCAAGGCTGGCGTCGAACCTGCGCGATCCTCCTGTCTCCACCTCCCAAGCGCGGGGATTACAAGCGTGGGAACAGGGTCTCACTAAATTGCGGAGAGCTTCACTAAGTAGCTAAGGCTCTCTGTGAACTGCAATCCTCCTGTCTCAGCCTCCCGAATTTTGGGATTACAAGTATGCGCCACCACGCCTGGCTTGAAAGAGATTATTGTTGATTCTGTTTTAGATATATTTGCTTTTAGGTGCCATTGAGACACTCAAATGAGTGTCCAGTAAGCTATAGTTAGATTGGTGTCAAGCTCAGAACTTAGGGCCACCAAGCCAGGCATGGTGATACGCACTTGTAATCCCAGCATTTGGGAGGCTGAGACAGGCGGATCATGGTTCACAGATAGCCTCAGCTACTTAATGAGCCCTTTTGTGACTCAATGAGACCCTGTTTCAAAAAATAAAGAATAGCTGGGCATGGTAGCACACACTTATAATCCCAGCATTCGGAAGGCTGAGACAGGAGGTTCACGGTTCACGGCCAGCCTCAGCTACTTAGTAAGACCCTCTACAACCCAGTGAGACCCTGTTTCAAAATGAAGAATAAAAAATAGGGCTGGGGGTGTAGCTTGGAGGTAGAATGCCCCTGGGTTCCATCCCCAGTACCACACACACACACACAGAAAAAAAGAACTGAAGGCCACCAGCAATTAGATGTATACCTAATACAAATTGTTGCATAACCTTAGAGTATAAATATAATCACATCACTTTATTCTAGTCATTCAAACCCCTTATGCCATATTATTAGGAATTCTAGTATCTCCTCCTTAATTATCCAACAACTCCAAGGTGCCTTTATTTATTTTTTTTATTTTATTTATTTATTTATTTATTTCCGGGTCTGAGGATGGAACCCAGGGGCATTCGGCCTCCGAGCTACACCCCCCCCTTCCCTATTTTTTATTCTTTATTTTGAAACCGGGTCTCACTGAGTTGTAGAGCGCCTCACTAAGTAGCTGAGGCTGTCTGCGAACTGCAATCCTCAGGTCTCAGCTTCCCGAATGCTGGTTTTACAAGCGTGCACCACCACACCTGGCTTCCAAGTTTCCTTTACATTCTAAAAGGCTGGAGATGCCAGGCATAGTGGCACACGCTTGTTATCTTAGTACTTGGGAGGCTGAGATAGGAAGGATGGCAGGTTCAGGAACAGCCTCAGCAAGTAGTGGGACTCAACCTAGCAAGACCCGGTTTCAAAATAAAAATAAAAAGCCAGGCGTCTATCTCAGTATTTGAGAGACTGAGACAGAAGGATCACAGGTTCACCGCCAGCCTCCGCTACTTAGTGAGGCCCACTGAAACTTAGTGAAACCTTTTCAAAATAAAGACTAAGCTGGTGTGGTGATGCACACTTTTAATCCCAGCATTTGGGAGGTTGAGACAGGAGGATCACATTCGCCAATGGCCTCAGCTACTTAATGAGACCCTATTTCAAAATAAAGAATAAAAAATAGGGCTGAGGGGGTAGCTCAGAGGTAAAATGTCCTTGGATTCAGTCCTCAATACCACACACACACACACACACACACACACACACACACACACAAAGAATTAAAAAATAAGGCTGGGGGTACACTTGGAGGTAGAATGCCCCTGGGTCCCATCCCTAGTACCACAAAAATAAAGAAAGAAAGAATAAAAAATATGGCTGGAGGTATAGAATTCCCCGAGGTTCAATCCCCAACACCACTAAATAAATACATACATACATACATACATACATACATACATACATAAATATATACATACATAAATAAAGGACTGGGAAGCCAAGCATGGTGGTGCCTGCTTGTAATTTTAGTACTTGGGCGGCTGAGACAGGAGGATCACAGGTTCAAGGAAAGCCTCAGCAAGTAGTGAGACACTCAGCAACCTAGCAAGACCCTGTTTCCAAATAAATAAAATCTGTATCAAATAAAAAAATTGGCCAGGCATGAGGGTGCATGCTTGTAATCCCAGCATTTGGGAGGCTGAGACAGAAAGATGGCGGTTTGTGGCCAGCCTCAGCTATTTAGTGAGGTTCTCGGCAACTCAGAGACCCTGTTTCAAAATAAAGAATGAAAAAATAGGTCTGGGGGTGTAGCTCAGAGGTAGAATTCCCCCGGGGTTCCATCCCCAGTACCAAAAAAAAAAAAAAAATAGGGCCAAGCATGGTGGTACACACTTGTAATTCCAATATTTGGGAGACTGAAAAAGAAGAATCAGAGGTTCTAAGTCAATCCCAGCAATTTTGTGAACCCCTTCACAACTTAGTGAGACCCTGTTTCCAAATAAAAATAAAATAGGTATGGGGGTGTAGTCTGGAGGTAGAAGGCCCCTGGGTCTTCTGCCCCCCCCCCAAACCACAACAAAATAAAATGTAACAGAGCTGGATGTGGTGGCATATGTTTGTAATCCCAG
The DNA here is from genome assembly GCF_963383645.1 of Muscardinus avellanarius. Taxonomy (NCBI): domain Eukaryota; kingdom Metazoa; phylum Chordata; class Mammalia; order Rodentia; family Gliridae; genus Muscardinus; species Muscardinus avellanarius. Next base: position 39,145,622 of record NC_137788.1, on the reverse strand, counting down.
TACTTAGGAGGTTAAGACTAGGGGATTGAGGTTCCAGGACAGCCTCAGAAAGTAGTGAGTGAGACTCTTAAAATTGGCATGGTGGCACACGCTTGTAGTCCCAGTACTTGGGAGGCTGAGACAGGAGGATCACTGGTTTACGGCTAGCTTCAGCTACTTAGTGAGGCTCCTCCACAACTTATAAGACCCTGTTTCAAAATAAAGAATAATGAAATAGGGCTAGGGGTGTAGCTCAGAGATAGAATGTCCCTGGTTTCAATTTCCATTTTCACACACACACACACTAAAAGTAATGAGACTCTCATCAACCTAGCAAGACCCTGTTTCCAAATAAGAAATAAAATCGAACTGTGGGTGTAGCTTGAAGGTAGAATACCTCTGGGTTCAATTCCCAGTACCACAATAAATAAATAAAATGAAATAAAAAATAAAATGCTGGATATTACAATTGTCTCTTTGTTATACAATAAATCACCTCAAAATTTGTGGCTTAAAACAAAAAATACTTTTTTCTTTCTTTGGTACTAGGGATTGAACCCAGAGGCATTTTACCCCCAAGATATATGCCCAGCCAGATTTTATTTCTTATTTGGAAACAGGGTCTCACTAAGTTGCAGAGGGCCTCACTAAGTTGCTGAGGCTGGCTTTGAAACTGCAATCTTCCTATAATCCCAAGTACTGGAATTACAAGCATGTACCACCATGCCTGACTCTTTTTTTGTTTGTTTGTTTTAGTGGTCCTGGGGGGTGAATCCTGGGGTGTTGTGCCCCTAAACACACCTCCAGCTCTATTTTATTTTTTATTTTGAAACCAGATCTTGCTAAATTGCTGAGGCTAACCTCAAACCTGCGACCTTCCTTTCTCAACCCCAAGAGTACTGGGACTACAGGCATGTGCCACCAAGTATGGTAGAAACACATTTATTTAGCTAGTAATTCTATGTGTCAATTACATAGCTCTCATTCTTAGGCTCGCTTATGCATCTTCAGGCAGCTGAGGGCTGGCTGGCTGGTACTAGACAACCTGAAGTGACCCCTCTCTCACATCTGCAATTGGCAGACTACTGGTCAAAGCGATAGAAGTGACTGAGCCCTGCATGCCACGTCATCCATCCAGCATGCTTGGACTGGTTCACACATTTGCAGTGGCAAGGCTCCCAAGAGCAAAGGGACAGCAAGCCTCAAGGTGAGGGCATTTTCCAAGTCTCTGTTGGTGCTACAGTGGCTACTGTATCATTGCCAAAGCAAGTCAGAAGTAACAAGTGCCAGGTACACACCTGTAATCCCAGTACTTGGGAGGCTGAGACAGGATGATCGCAGGTTTGAGGTCAGCCTCAGCAAGTAGTGAGACTCTCATCAACCTAATGAGACCCTGTTTCCAAATAAATAAAATAGGTCTGAGGATGTAGCTCAAACATAAAATGCCTCTAGGTTCAATATCCAGTACACCCTCCCCCCCCCCACACACACACATACACACACACAAAAGTAAGTGTGGGAAGGGACTAAAGTTACATGACAAAGGGGAATGGATTTATGGATTTAGGGAAGGGAAGAATTTGTCACTCTGAAATTTACTCAGGAAAATGAATCAAACATCCAATAGCCAAGTCAGGCTAGAATTAGTCCATTAGCACCATTTCTTTCTAGGACCGTATTATGGACTGATATTAGCCTGCTCTTTTGTCTCCATGATCAATCAAAATACCTGATAAGAACAACTTAGAGGAGGAAAGATTTATTTGATTCATTGTTTCAGAGGTTTGTTCAACAGCAGGTGAAGTCAAAGGAAGAAGCATTACAGTGACCAGACATGAGGAAAGAAAGTTGCTCAGCTCACTACAATTGGGAAGCAAAGAGAGAGTAAGGCTGGAGGGAAAGAGCCAGGGACAGATATTTATTTATTTATTTATTTATTTATTTATTTATTTATTTTTGTGGTACTGGGGATGGAACCCAGAGGCTCGTCTACCTCCGGGCTATACTCCCAGACCTATTTTATATTTTATTTTGAAATAGGGTCTCATTAGGTTGCTGAGAGCCTCACTAAGTAGCTGAGGCTGCCTTTGAACCTGTGTGATCCTACTGTCTTAGCCTCCCAAGCGCAGGGATTACAAGCATGCGCCACCATGCCCGGCTCCAGGTACAGATTTAAAACTCAAGGTCATGCCCTCAGTGACCTTTTTCTACCAGCCATTCCCCACCTCTGAACCTTGCTGCAATGGGAACAAGCTCTAAAACATAGCTTTGCTGGATGTGGTGGCACACACTTGTAATCCCAGTACTTGGGAGGCTGAGATAGGAGGATCACAGATTCAAAGCCAGGCTCCGCAACTTAGCGAGGCTCTCAGCAACCTAGTGAGAGCCTGTTTCCAAATAAAAACTAAAATCAGACTGGGGGTGTAGCTTGGAAGTAGAATGTCTCTGGGTTTAATCCCTGGCACAAAACAAAACAAAATAAAAACAATACTTTATTAGGAAATAGACTATATGTTAGACAATTTTGTCAAACTACAGGATAATGTAAGTGTTCTGGTTACATTTAAGGTAGACTAGTAGACTAGGATAAGGTACATACGAAATATTAAGCGCATTAAATGTGTGTGTGTGTGTGTGTGTGTGTGTGTGTGTGTGTGTACTAATAAGGACTGAACCCAGCAGAGTTCTACCTCTGGGCTACACTGCAAGCCCTATTTTATTCTTATTTTGAAACAGAGTCTCACCAAGTTGTTGAGGCTAGCCTTAAACCTATAATCTTCCTGTCTCAGTGTCCCAAGTACTACAGGCATGCACCACCACTTCCTGCTTTTTTTTTTTTTTATTACTGGGGATGGAACCCAGGGGCATATTACCTCTGAGCTACACCCCCAGTCCTACTTTTTTTTATTCTTTTTTTTATTTTGAAACAGGATCACTGAGTTGCAAAGGGCCTCACTAAGTAGCTGAGGCTGTCCACTAACCGTGATCCTCCTGTCTCAGCGTCCCAAATGCTAGGATTACAAACGTGCACCACCATGCCTGGCCTGCTTCCTTTTTTGAAACAGGATCTCTCCAAATTGCTGACACCCTGCAAAATTGCTGAAGCTGTCCTTTAACCTGCAATCCTCCTGTCTCTAAGTACTGGAATTACATGCATGGACCACCACATCCAACTTTAAATGCATTTTATTTTATTTTATTTTATTTTATTTTATTTTACTTTTGCGGTACTAGGGATGGAACCCAGGGGCATTCTGCCTCTGAGCTGCACCTCCAGCCCTATTTTTTATTCTTTATTTTGAAACAGGGTCTCACTGAGTTGCAGAGGGCCTCACTAAGTAGTAGCTGAGGCTTTCCACGAACCCAGATCCTCCTGTCTCGGCCTCCCAAATGCTGGGATTACAAACATGTGTCACCATGCCCGGCTTTTAAATGCATTTTAAATGTACGATATTTTCCAATTATGATGGGTTTATCAGGAGGCAACCTCATCAGAAGTTGAGGAGCAACCAGGCTTGGTGGTGCATGCCTATAATTTCAGTGCTTGAAAGTCTAAAACAGGAGGATCACGGGTTTGAGGAAAGCCTCAGCAAGTAGTAAGACTCTCATCAACCTATTCAGTCCCTGTTTCAAATTAAAAATAAAGGGTATAGGATATATCTTGGAGGTACAATGCTCTTCAGTTCAATCTCCAGTGCCAAAAAAAAAAAAAAAGGTAAGGAGCATCTGTATTTGAAGAACGAAGATAAATGAGGACTCCTAATCCTATAGCATTAGTGTTCTCATAAACAGACACTTCCAGAGGCCTCATTTCTTTCCTGAGGGGAACACAGGAAAGAAGGCTAGTGAAGACATAGTGAGAAGACAGCCAGCAGGCCAGAAAGAAAGTCTCTCCTCTCTCTCTCTCTCTCTCTCTCTCTCTCTCTCTCTCTCTCTCTCTCTCTCTCTCACACACACACACACACACACACACACACACACACACACACACACACACAAAATTGACAGCTTGGCATGGTAGTGCACATCTGTAATCTCAATATTTGGGAGCTAAAACAGGAGGATCATAGGTTCAAGGACAGCCTCAGCAACTTAGTGAGACCTTGTTTCTAAATTAAAAATAAAATAGGGCTGAGGTGTAACTGAGACATAGAATGCCCTTGTGTTTCAGTCCCCAGTGACGATACACACATACACACATCCTCTCTCTCTCTCTCTCTCTCTCTCTCTCTCTCTCTCTCTCTCACATACACACACACACACACACACACACACACACACACACACACACCTTGCTCTTGAACTCTTTTGTATGTGTGTGTGTGTATGGTACTGGGGATTAAACCCAGGGGCATTCTACCTCTGAGCTACATCCTAGACCTTTTTAAATTTTTATTATTTGGAAACAGGATCTCACTAAATTGCTAAGGCTGTCTTTTAATCTGTGGTCCTCCCAAGTACTGGGATTACAAACTTGTGCCACCAAACCCAGTTTATTCTTGAACTTCTTAGCTCCAAAACTGTGAGAAAAATTTCTGTTGCTTAAGCTCTTCATTTGATGGTGCTCTGTTACAGCAGCCTGAGCAAACTAGTACAGATCATGTAAAGCTGCTTTCAAGGAAAGGTTCTTCCAATTCAACACATTTTTTTTTTCAGGGAAGCTGATTCCATCCCTTCAGGGCTAAACTTGAGCTGCCCTGGGCAGAGTTCCCACAGATGAAGCTCTTAGTCCTCTACCCTTTCTGCTTTCTGGTGCCATACATAATACAGTCATTTCCCAGGGAAACAGGGTGCCCCAAGATAAGTTTCCCAAGGAACCCACATTCTAGGGACCTTCAGCTCTAAAAAATGCTCAATATGGAAGGGCTATTTATGCTCCCTTTTCCTGGGCAATGATTGCTTTCTAATCCTCCTAAAGGAAGTTGTCCTCAGCATTCCTATGGAATTGGGGAACCTACATATACTCTACTGAATGAGGCTGCTTTAGGCATTTATTTATTTATTATTATTATTATTATTATTATTATTATTATTATTATTATTATTACTACTACTACTAGAGATTGAACCCAGGGGCATTCTACCTCCAAGCTACACCCTAGCGATTTTTTTTTTTTTTTTTTTTTTTTTGCAATACTGGGGATGAAACCCAGGGGCATTCTACCCTCAAACTACAACCCCAGCCCTATTTTTTATTTTTTATTTTGAAACAGGGTCTCACTGAGTTGCAAAGGGCCTTACTAAGTAGCTGAGGCTGTCTGAGAACTTCAATTCTCCTGTCTCAGCCTCCCAAATGCTGAGATTACAAGCATGCACCACCATACCTCCCTCTTCCAGCTCTATTTTATTTTTTATTTTGAAACAGGGTCTTACTAGGTTGATAAGATTCTCACTCTTTGTTGAGGCTGAGTCCTCAAACCTGTGATCCTTCTGGCTCTAACTCTCAAGTACTATGATCCCAGGCATGCACCGTCATGTCAGGCTTGCCTTAAGTGATTCTAACATGCTCTATTCTTCTAAGACTCCCTGAGTGATTCAGAGGCCCACATTTCTCTCCTAAAAGTTAGCTTCAAAGATTCCTATATTATCATTGTGGCAAAAGTGGATAGTTGTCACTCCATATCCATCCCCTTCTTCCTATCATTAGACACATGGCCACTCAAAATAAAGACAAATTTCCCAGTCTTAGCCAGATATAGTGGTACAGGCCTATAATCCCAGTACTTTGGAGGCTGAGAAGGAGGATTACAGGTTCAAAGCAAGCCTCTGCAATTTATCGAGACTATTTCAAAATAAAAAATAAGCCGGGTGTGGCAGTGCACGCTCAGCATTTGGGAGGCTGAGACAGGACGATAGTGGTTCACAGTCTCAGCTACTCAGTGAGGCCCTTTGCAACTAAGTGAGACTCTGTTTCAAAATAAAGAATAAAAAATAGGGCTTGGGTTATAGCACAGAGGTAGAATGCCACTGGGTTCCATCCCCAGTACTGCAAATTAATTAATTAATTAATTAATTAAAATAGAGACAGACATAGTGGCGCATGCCTGTAATCCCAGCATTTGGGAGGCTGAAACAGGAGAATCACAGTTTGGGGACAGCCTCAGCTACTTAGTAAGGCCCTTTGCAACTCAGTGAGCCCCTGGTTCAAAATAAAGAATAAAAAAGTAGGCCTGGAGGTATAGCTTAGAGGTAGAATGCCCCTGGGTTCTATCCCCAGTACCGCAAAAAAAATAAAATAAAATAAAATAGAGCTGGGGGTGTAACTTGGAAGTAGAATGCTCCTGGCTTCAACCCCCAGTACCACACACACACACACACACACACACACACACACACACACACACTAATTAAATTAAAAATAAAAATAAATAAATAAAATTTAAAATTTAAATTAAAGGGGCTGAGGGTTAGCTCAGAGGTAGAATGCCTCTGTGTTCACACCCAAGCACAAAAAGAAAAGAAAAAGCCAAGGTGGTGGCTCATGTTTGTAATCCCAGCATTCAGAAGGCTGAGACCAGAGGATTGCAGTTCGCAGACAGCCTCAGATACTTAGTGAGACACTCCATAACTTAGTGAGTCCCTGCTTCAAAATAGAGAATAAAAAATAGAGCAGGGGGTGTAGCTTGGAGGTTGAATGCCCCTGAGTTTCATCCCCAGACCTGCCAAAAAAAAAAAAAAAAATTCCAGCCTTAGTTGTGACCTTGTGGCTATTATGTGTGCATATATTTGTGTGTGTGTTTGTGTGTGTGTGTGTATATCCATGAGACTGAGCCCTAACTAATGACATGTGAGTATAAGTACTGCTGATTTATACTCTTAAATAAAATATGCTCATCTTTTCTTTCTTTTCTCTTTTCTTCCAATCTATTGCTTGGAAAGTGTCATGGGAAAAATCTATCTCTAATCACAGAGATGGGGGAAAAAAAATCCTAGGGATAACAATGAAACAAATGAACAGAACAGAGCTCTGTTCCAGAGCTGCCAAATTTACCCTCTGAACTGCAACGTGAGAGAAGTATACCCCTATCTTGTTGGAGTTACTGGAGTTTTAGATATCTGTTGCATGTAGCCAAATTTCTATTCTATCACTAAATAAATATGGTGATTTCTGTTTGTTATCTTTTTTGCTAAAGAAGTTGGTGGATCACAAACAATCTTGGGCAGGGCACCAGCTGCAGATAAAAATCAAAACCATGTTAAGTACATTAGGATACACTTGGCAATAAGAAAAAATAGGAATCTCGGAAATCCAAAAATAAAAGTGCAGTTGGCCTCAAGGAATTTAGATATGAAAGTATCTCTAGGACAGTCAGTATCAAGTGTTCAGGGCATTTTGCTTTATGCTCTGCTCTGTGATTACCATGGCTCCATTTCTTTCTTGGTCTCTGTTTTAATTTATGTGTTTTTGCTGTTGTTATTGTTGTTGTTTTGATATGTTGCCCACCAAGGCTGGTCTTGAACTCCTGGGATCAAGCAATGTTCCCACCTAAGCCTTCTGAATGCTGGGACAACAGGCACATGCTGCAGTGTTCAGCTTTCAAGTGTCATTCTGTTTTCCTCCCAGCATCAATTAGTACCTTTACCTACATCTCTTTGTTTTATATCATCATTTCTGCCTGTCAATGCTTACTACTTAGGCAAAACTGTTTCAATAATAGCCCTTTCTCTACTACTTGGAACCTCTGTGCAATTTTTGTTATAATTTTTGTGGTACTGGGAATTGAACCCAAGGGCATTACTCTGAGCTATACCTCCAGACCTATTTTATTATTTATTTATTTATTTATTTATTTATTTTGGTGATAAGGATTGAACTCAGGAACATTCTACCTCTGAGCTACACCCCAGTGTTATTTTATTTTTATTTTGAAATAGGGTCTAATTAAGTTGCTGGGAGTCTCACTACTTCCTGAGGCTGTCCTTGAACCTGTGATCCTCCTGTCTCAGCCTTGCAAGTACTGGGATTACAAATGTGTACCACCACACCTGGCTTAATTCTTCTAATGTCTGATGCATTCCGTACTTTTAATTCATTTGCCAAAGGATGAGAAGCTAATTGGTCAAGCTTTACTTTAATAGCTGCCAGAGAACCTGCATATAAGTTAGGATCCTATCTTCATCTAATTAGCAATGTCTAGGAGTTGGGAAGATGATATAGAACATGACTGCCTACGGCTGTTCCTTAACAGGGTAGTAGCAGAGATCCTTTTCCTTAAAGAGGTTAAAGGGAGATGGTGGACTTATCTGGAATCATGAATAGCATGTCTTGGACAGGTATATTGAAGGGAAATAAAACCAAAAACCCAGCTGGGTGTGGTGGCGCTTGCTTGTAATCCCAGGATTCGGGAGGCAGAGACTAGAGGATCACAGTTTGTGGACAGCGTCAGCTACTTAGCAACTCAGTGAGACCCTGTTTCAAAAAATATAAAGGCTAAAAAATAGGACCGGGGCCGTAGCTTGGTGGTAGAATCCCCCTGGGTTCCATCTCCAGTACCAAAAAAAAAAAAAAAAAAAAAACCTCAAATTGTGAGCAGGACATGGTGGCACACGCTTATAATCCCAGCATTTGTGAGGATGAGCCAGGAGGATCCGGTTTCACAGCCAGCCTCAGCTGGCCAACTCAGTGAGACCTGCAATTCAGAGAGACCCTGTTTCAAAATAAAGAATAAAAAATAGGGCTGGAGGTGTAGCTCAGAAGTAGATTGCCCCCTGGATTCTATCTCCAGTACAGAAAAAAAAAATCACTTAGGAGTCTACTACAAAATAATATCACTTAAAGCCGGATGTGGTGGTGCATGGCTATAATCCCAGCATTTGGGAGGCTGAGACAGGAGGATCTCACAGGTTCGAAACCAGCCTCAGGTAGATAGTGAGGCCCTTTACAACTCAGTGAGATGAAACCCAGAGACATCCTACCTCCGAACTACACCCCCAGCCCTTTTTTTTTTTAATTCTTTTACTTTTGAAACAAAGTCTCAGTGAGATGCAAAGGACCTCACTAAGTAGCTGATGCTATCCGCAAATTGCCATCCTCCTGTCTCATCCTCCCAAATGCTGGGATTACAATTGTGCACTGCCATGCCTGGCTATTTAGACCTACATGGAAGCCAGGCATAGTGGCGCATGCTTGTAATCCCCACACTTGGGAGGCAGAGACAGGAGGATCACACAGGTTTGAAGCCAGCCATGCTAGCTTAAGAGACCCTGTTTCCAAATTTTAAAAAAGTATAAAAATAGGTCTGGGAGTGTAGCCCGGAGGTAGAGGGTTTCCAGGAACCCCAGTACCACTAAAAAAGAAATAAAGAAAGACCTACATGGAAGAGAAATGTTAAGGGTCTCACTAGGTTGTAGAGGACCTTATTAAGTTACCAAGGCTGCCCTTGAACCTGTGATCCTTTTGTCTCTGCCTCCCAAGTAATGAGATGACAAGTGGGCCTCACCACACCCGGCTATTTAGTTCTACATGGAAGAGAAATATTAAGCAAACACGCTGAACATTGTGAAGAAGTGCAATCTTGGGACATGTTGATTTTGTGGTGTCTGTGAGATATACAAGATGGATATCTGGGTCCAAGGTTCAGGAACAGCTTTTAGCTGGAAATATATGTGACAGAATGAAAACTATTAACAAACAAATGACCACAAATTTCTCTCCAATCCCTGAGTCTTTACCTGGCCGAGAAGAGAGTTCTATTTTTTTTTTTTTTTAATATTGGAATTGAACCCAGGGGCATTCTATCTCTGAGGCATTCTCTTTCATTTTTTCTTCCTCTTCCTTTTCTTTCCTTCTTTCATCCTTCCTTCCTTCCTTTCTTTTTTTTTTTGTGGTACTGAGGATTGAACCTAGGTGTATTCTACTTCTGACTACACTCCCCAGACCCTCCCCCCATTTTTTTTTTTTCTGAAACACAGTCTCCCTAGGTTGCTGAGAGTCTTGCTATATTGCTGAGGCTTTCTTCAAACCCGCAATCCTCCTGTCTCAGCCTCCCAAATACTGGGATTACTGGTGTGTGCCACTGTGCTAGGCTGTATTTTTTTATTTTGAAACAGGGTCTCACTAAGTTGCTGAATATCTCACTAAATTGCTTACGCAGGCCTCAGACCAACAGTCCTCTGCCTCCGCCTCGGCTTCATATATACTGGGATTACAGGCATGCACCACACCTGCTCAGACTGCTTCTTTGTGTATGGTACTGGCAACTGAACTCAGGGGCTTTTTTTTTTTTTTTTTTGGCACTGAAGATTAAACTCAGGGGCATTCTACATCTGAGTTACACTCCCAGGACTATTTTAGTTTTAGTATTGAAACAGATCTTACTCGATTGATGAGTATTACTACTTGCTGAAGTTGTCCTTGAACCTGCCATCCTCCTATCTTAGCCTCATAAGTACTCGGATTATAGGAGCTCACCACCATGCCCAGTTTTCAGACTGTCTTTTTTTTTAATTTTTAATTTTATTTATTTACTTTTATTTTTTGCAAGTCTGGGGATAGAACCCAGGGGCATCCGACCTCTGAGCTACACTCCTGCCCTTTTTTTTTTTTTTTTTTTTTTTGGTGGTACTGAGTTTTCTGGAAGCCCTTCTACCTCCAGGCTACACTCCCAGACCTATTTTTTTTTTTTTGGAAACAGAGTCTCTTAAGCCAGTGTGGCTGGCTTCAAACCTACGCGATCCTCCTGTCTCTGCCTGCCAAGCACGAGGATTACAAGCGTGCGCCACCACGCCTGGCCCCTATTTTTTATTTTTTATTTTGAAACAGGGTCTCACTAAGTTGCAGAGGGCCTCACTAAGTAGCTGAGGCTGTCCGCAAACCGCGATCCTCCTGTCTCAGCTTCCCAAATCAATGCTGAGATTACAAGCAGGTGCCACCATGCCCGGCTAAGACTGCTTCTTTAAACTTTGAAACTGCAGCAGAAGGACAATCAGGAACAAGAACAATGAAGGGAATGTTGGTACATGCCTGTAGTTCCAGTACTTTGGAGGTTGAGGCAGGAGGATTGCTAAGGCCTGCTTGAGCAACTTAGCAAGACCCTGTCTCAAAAATCGAAAGGGCTGGGGTGTAACTCCAGGATAGAACACCATTGCCTTCAATTTCTATATTACAACAACAACCAACAACAAAAGTCAGAAAGTAGGGAAGCTGAGGAAGAGAAAGCTGTATGGGCTGGTAGGGAAATATGAGGGAGGTGGGCAGGAGAGGCAGAGGAGTTGCGAGTAATATTTCTCTAAATCCTTTTCTCAGTTCCCAAGCAATGCCTGTAATAGACTTCTGTCATTTGGAAGTTTCTTTTGGCTGCTAGACTATATACTTCTCTAAATATGATTTTATGCAGAAACTGAGCCACATTGCCCTCCCTCCATTCTTTAGAGGTTACACGTAAATTTGAGAGCATAGAGATAAAAATTGTTTTATACATATTTTATTATAGCCACACTCCTTGAGCGATAACGTATATGTGTGATATAAAGGTAAACTCGTATATACATATGTAATGATAAAATCACACACACATATCATTCAAGGTAAAAATATTAAGAGTATCTAGGACAGAGCAGAGTGTGGATAATAGATGAAAATTGGATCAATAAAAATGAGGAAAGCTGACCTGGTGGTGCGCACTTGTAATCCCAGCATTCAGGAGGCTGAGACAGGAGGACTGTGGTTCACTGACGGCCTCAGCTACTTAGTGAGGCCCTTTGCAACTCAGTGAGACTCTGGTTCAAAATAAAGACTAAAAAATAGGGCTGGACACCGGGCGTGGTGATGCACGCTTGTAATCCTAGCGTTCTGGAGGCTGAGACCAGAGGATCACGGTTCACTGACGGCTTCAGCTACTTAGTGAGGCCCTCTGCAACTGAGTGAAACCCTGTTTCAGAATAAAGAATAAAAAATAGGACAGGGGGTGTAAGTTGGAGGTCGAATGCCACTGGGTTCCATCCCCAGACCCACAAAAAAAAAAGAACAAAAAAATGGGGCTAGGGTGTAGCTCAGAGGTAGAATACCCCTAGGTTCCATCCTCAGTACTGCAAAAATAAAATAAAATATAAATAAAAATAAAAATGAGAGATGGGCATGGTGGCACACTGTTGTAATCCCAGCATTTGAGAGGCTGAGACAGAAGTATCCAGGCTCTCAGACAGCCTCAGCTACTACTTAGTGAGGCCCTTTGCAACTCAGTGACACCCTGTTTCAAAATAAAGAATAAAAAATAGGGCTGGGGCTATAGCTTGGAAGTAGAATGCTTCTGGATTCCATCCCCAGTATCACACACAAAAATAAATAAATGAATAAATAAATAAATAAATAAATGCCGGGCGTGGTGGCGCACGCTTGTAATCCCCGCGCTTGGGAGGCGGAGACAGGAGGATCGCGTAGGTTCCTAGCCAGCCTCGCTGGCTTTAGAGACCCTGTTTCCAAATAAAAATATAAAAATAGGTCTGGGAGTGTAGCCCATCGGTAGAAGGGCTTCCAGGAACCCCAGTACCATCAAAACAATAAATAAATAAATAAATAAATAAATAAATAAATAAATAGGGGCTGGAGCCAAGTGTGGTGGCACATGCTTGTAATCCCAGTACTTGGGAGGCTGAGACAGGAGGAACACAGGTTCAAAGCCAGCCTCAGCTACTTAGTGAGGCTCTCAGTAATTTAGTGAGACCCTGTTTCCAAATAAAATATAAAATAGGTCTGGGAGAGTAGCCCTGAGGTAGAAAGCCCCTGGGTTCCATCCCCAGTACCCCCCCACACACACACACAGAATAAAATAGGACTAGAGGTATACCTCAGAGGTAGAGTGTCCCTGGGTTCAATCCCCAATACTGAAAAAAACAAATAAATAAAAGTGAGGAGGCTGAAACAGGGCACTGTGGCACCTACCTGTAATCCCAGTACTTGGAAGGCTGAGACAGGAGGATTGCAGGTTCAAGGCCAGCCTCAGCAACTTAATAAGGCCCTCCACAACTTAGAGAGACCCTGTTTTATTATTTTTTTATTTATTTTGCGGGTCTGGGGATGGAACCCAGGGGTATTTGACCTCTGAGCTACACCCCCTGCCCTATTTTTATTCTTTATTTTGAAACCGGGTCTCACTGAGTTGCAGAAGGCCTCACTAAGTAGCTGAGGCTGTTCACAAACCGCGACCCTTCAGGTCTCAGCTCCCGAATGCTGGGATTACAAGCGTGCGCCACCACGCCAGGCCAAGAGAGACCCTGTTTTAAACTAAAAAATAAAATAAGGCTGGGAGTATAGCTCAAAGGTTCAATCTCCAATACCAAAAAGAAAGAAAGAAAGAAAGAAAGAAAGAAAGAAAGAAAGAAAGAAAGAAAGAAAGAAAGAAAGAGAGAGAGAGGAGGTGGGCTGGGTAGGATGCACATGACAGTTACTTGGGAGGTTCGGGCAGGAAAACTAAAAGTTTGAGGAGCCAGGTGAGGTAGTGTACACCTAAAACCCCAGTACTTGAAAGACTAAAACAGGTGTATTGCACTGTTTGAGGTCAGCACTCAGTAACTTAATGAACATTATTTTTAAATAAAAAGAGCTGAGGAGCTGGGCATGATGGCACACACTTATAATCCCAGCATTTGGGAGGCTGAGACAGGAAAATCACTGTTTGCAGACAGCCTCAGCTACTTAGGCCCTTTGCAACTCAGTGAGACCCTGTTTCAAAATAAAGAAGCCACCACGCCTGGCTCCTGTCTCCTCTAATATGAATCATTCTTCTTCAGTATTCAGTATGAATTCTATAACTTCAACTCCTTTTTATTTATTTATATATTTGTGTGTGAGTGTGGAACTGGGGATTGAACTCAGGAATGTTCTACCTCTGAGTTACACACCCAGCCCTATTTTCTTTTTTACTTTGAACCAGGGTCTCACTAAGTTGCTGAGGGTCCCGCTAAATTGCTGAAGCTGACCTCGAACCTAAGCTCCTCGATGTTGGCCTTCCATATACTGGGATTCTAGATGTGTTCTACCACGCCCAGCTCACAATTTCAATTCTTTTTTTATTTTATTCTTTATTTGTTTTTTTTTTTGTTTGTTTGTTTGTTTTGTCTTTTTTTGGTGGTACTAGGGGTGGAACCCAGAGGCTTTCTACCTCCGGGCTAACTCCCAGACCCATTTTATATTTTTTATTTGGAAACAGGGTCTCACTAAGTTTCTGAGAGCCTCACTAAGTAGCTGAGGCTGGCTTCGAACCTGCGCAATCCTCCTGTCTCAGCCTCCCAAGTGCGGGGATTACAAGCGTGTGCCACCACGCCCGGCACAATTCCAATTCTTTTGAATGCTTGCTGATGTTATATATCAGGAAGGCACAAAAAGGAACTATGTTGGCTGCTGAAGTGCCCTGCTAGACCTGAGCACTCATTTGTGTTTCAATGACAGAGGAAGTAGACTCAGCCTTTAGAGTAAGCTTTGTGACCAAAATTATTCATGAACCACAGAAATGTTCCACCCCGAAAAAAGAATCTTAGGCAAATCTTGCAAAATGTGGAAGAAAGTTTTATGCAATACAGGTGTTTTTCACAGTACTGCTTAAAATGGTAAAGATTATTAAAAACCTGGGATTAGGGCAGGGGATATTCGATGCCCAGCACAGGGGAAAAAAAAAAAAAGTACTGCCGGAATAAATTATGAAAACCTTTTCTCCCTTCCTTCCTTCCTTTCTTTTTTTTCTCTCTCTCTGTGTGTGTGTGTGTGTGTGTGTGTGTGTGTGTGTGTTACTAGTGTTACTAGGGACTGAACCCAGGGGCATTCTACCTCCAAACTACACCCCCAGTTCTATTTTAGTTTTATTTGGAAACAGGGTCTCACTAGGTTGCTAAGGCTGTCCTCAGACCTGTGATCTTCCTGTCTCAGCCTCCCAGGTACTGGGATTACAGACCTATGCTACCATGCCTGGCATTATTTTATTTTTTTAAACAGGGTCTCACTAGGTTGCTGAAAGTTTCACTAAATTGCTGAGGCTGTCCTTGAATCTGAAATCCTCCTGTCTCAGCCTCCCAAATACTGGGATTACAGTTATGCACAACCATGCTTGGCGATGTGGCACTTTATCTATGGTTGTGTGCCAAGAATTTTGCATGTCACTAACTAGTATTCTAAAACGTGTGTGTGTGTGTGCATGCGTGTGTGTGTGTGTGTGTGTGTGTGTGTGTGTGTAACTGGAGATTGACCTTAGGGGAATTCTAAGTTTCAGAATTCTAAGTTTCAGAGGGTCTAAATAGCTGAGGCTAGCTGTGAACCTGCAATCCTCCTGACTAATCCAGTTAACTGTAATCTAGTTACTGGGATTACAAGCCTGTGCCACCATGTCCGGCCTACATAATTTTTTTTTTCCTTTTCTGTGGTACTGGGGATGGAACCCAGGGCTTTCTACCTCCAAGCTACACCTCCAGCCCCAGTGGGAGCCGAGCATAGTGGCGCACCCTTGTAATCCCCACGCTCGGGAGGCGGAAACAGGAGGATCGCGCAGGTTCGAAGCCAGCCGCGTGCGCTGGTTTAGGAGACCCTGTTTTCAAATAAAAATGTAAAAATAGGTCTGGGAGTTAGCCCGGAGAAGGGTTTCCAGGAACCCCAGTACCACCAAAACAAAACAAGACAAAACAAAGCCTATGTGTCAGACATTGAACCTTGCTTCAAATAAATTTTATGTATAGGGCTGGTATGAGCTGGGCGTGGTGGCCCACGCTTGTAATCCCAGCATTTGGGAGGCTGAGACTGGAGAATCGCGGTTCTTGGACAGCCTCAGCTACTTAGTGAGGCCCTCCGCAACTCAGTGAGACCCTGTTTCAAAATAAAGAATAAAAAATTGGGCAGGGGGTGTGGCTTGGAGGTCAAATGCCTCTGGGTTCCATACCCAGACCCGAAAAAAAAAGAAAAAAAAAATTGGGCTGGGAGTGTAGAATTAGAATGAATTAAAATGCCCCTGGGTTCAATTCCCAGTACTGCCCCCCCCCAAAAAAAAAAGTGACTAGAAAGCCGTGTGTGCTGGCACATGCTTATAATCCCAGTACTTAGGAGGCTGAGACTGGAGGATCACAGGTTCATAGCAAGTCTCAGCTACTTAATGAGGCCCTCTGTACCTTAGTAAGACCCTGTTTCAGAATTTAAAAAATAAGCTGGGCATGGTGGCACACACTTGTAATCCCAGCATTTGGGAGACTGAGACTAGAAGATCATGGTTTGCCGCCAGCCTCAGCTACTTAGTGAGGCCCCTTGCAATTGAGACTCGGTTTCAAAATAAAGAATAAAAAATAGGGCTGGGGGTGTAGCTCGGAGGTAGAATGCCTCTGGGTTCTATCCCCAGACCACAAAACTAAATAAATAATTAATTAAATAAATAAAATAGGGCTGGAAGCTGGACATAGTGGTGCATGCTTGTACTCCTAGTACTTGGGAGGACGAGACAGGAGGATAGCCGATTTGACAGTAGCCTCTTGACAGTGTAGCAAGACTCTCAGCAACCTAGTGAGACGCAATTTCAAACCAAAAAATAAAATAGAAAGCTGGGCGTGGTGGCACACGCTTGTAATCCCCGCGCTTGGGAGGCGGAGACAGGAGGATGGCACAGGTTCGAAGCCCACCTTGCTGATTTAAGAGACCCTGTTTCCAAATAAAATATAAAATAGATCTAGGAGTGTAGCCCAGAGGTAGAAGAGTTCCATCTCCAGTACCACCAAAAAAAAAAAAATATATATATATATATATATATACACATACATATATATAATATAAAAAATAAAATAGAGCTAAAGGTGTGACTCAGAGGTAGGACTCCTCTGGGTTCAATTCCCTGTACCAAAAAATAAAAATAAAAAGTACATTAAAAATAATAGGGCTGGAGGTATAGCTCAGAGAGAATATCTCTGGGTTCAATCTGAGAGAAAGAAAGAAGGGAAGAAAAAAAAAGAAGAAAAAAAGGGAGAGACTGGAAGCCAGATATGGCAGTACACATCTGTAATCCCAGTATTTGAGAGCCTGAGACAGGAAGATTGCAGGTTTAAAGCCAGCCTCAGCATTTAGTGGGACCCTGTTTCAAAATAAGGAAATAAAAATTGGGCTGAGGATGTAACTCAAAGGTAAAATGCCCCTGGGTTCCATCTCCAGTACCATACAGAATAAATAAAATAGGCTTATTATCCAGGCATGGTGACACACACCTATAATCCCAGTACTTAGGAGGCTGAGACAGGAGGATCACAGGTTCAAAGCCAGCCTCAGCAATTTAGCAAGGCTCTCAGCAATTTAGCAAGACCCTGTTTCAAAATAAAAATAGAAATAGCACTGGGGTGTATCTCAGAGGCAGAATGCCCCTGGGTTCAATTCCCAGTCCAATAACAAAAAAAGAAATACTTAGACAACTGGGAAAGAATTACTTTGTTTTTTGTTTGTTTGTTTGTTTTTTTGCAGGTCTAGGGGCATTTGACCTCCAAGCTATACCCCCTGACCTATTTTTTTCTATTCTTTATTTTGAAACCAGTTCTCACTGAGTTGCAGAGGGCCTCACTAAGTAGCTGAGGCTGTCTGTGAACCACGATCCTCTGGTCTCAGAGTCTCAAATGCTGGGATTACAAGCATGCGCCACCATGCCTGGCTGGGAAAGCATTACTTCTGAGTGTATCTATGCTGGTGTCTCCAGAGGATATTGATGTGTGAGCTGGTGAGCTGACCGAGGCAGATTCTCATCCAATCAACCTGGATAGAAAAAACAAAAAGAAAGGAAAAAGATAATTTCCTCTCTTTCTCTCTTAAAACAGAAACATTCTTCATTTGCCCTTGAACATCAGAACTTCAGGCTCTCTGGACTTTGGATTCCAGAATTTACACTAGAGGCCCTTGAACTGAGAACACCATCAGCATCTCTGTTACTACAGCTTCTGGATTTGAACTGAGCCATGCTATTAGCATTCTAGGGTCTTAACATCCCAGCCTCCAAAATCATGTGAGCCAATCCCTCTGATAATTTCACTCTCATCTGTCCAACTATCATCTGCCTGCAGGCTGAGTAACCCTTATCCAAAATGCTTACAACCAGAAGTATTCAGACTTTGAATTTTTAAAAATTTGGAATATTTGCATATACCTAATGGAATGTCTTGGAAAGAGGACCACGTTTCATATACCTTATACCCATTGCCTAAAGGTAATTTTTACAATTTATTTATTTATTTATTTATTTATTTATTTTTTGCAGGTCTAGGGATGGAACTCAGGGGTATTTGACCTCCGGGCTATGCCCCCTGCCCTAATTTTTTTATTCTTTATTTTGAAACCGGGTCTCACTGAGTTGCAGAGGGCCTCACTAAGTAGCTGAAGCTGTCCGTGAACCATGATCCTCCGGTCTCAGCCTCCCGAATGTTGGGATTACAAGCGTGCGCCACCACACCCAGCTTTTTACAATATTTTTAAATGTACCTCGTGTGTGTGTGTGTGTGTGTGTGTGTGTGTGTGTGTGCGCGCGCGCGCATGTGGTACTGGAGGTGGAATCCAGGGGCTTTCTACCTGTGGGCTATACTCCCAGCCTATTTTATGTTTTATTTGGAAACAGGGTCTTACTAAGTTGCTGAGCCTCACTAAAATAAAAATAGAAATAGCACTGGCAGTGCTATTTCTTTCTTTTTCTTTTTCTTTTTCTTTTTTTTTTTTTTTTTTTTTTTTTTTTTTGGTGGTACTGGGGTTCCCGGAAGCCCTTCTACCTCTGGGCTACACTCCCAGACCTATTTTTATATTTTCACTTGGAAACAGGGTCTCCTAAGCCAGCGCACGCGGCTGGCTTCGAACCTGCGTGATCCTCCTGTCTCTGCCTCCCAAGCACGGGGATTACAAGCGTGCGCCACCACGCCCGGAGACATATGAAGTCTTAAGTCTCATGTTGAGACAAGAAGTCTCTATTGTTTAAGATAAATTGAGAATATGTGCTATATTGAGTCAACAGATATGTTGATAGAGACTGAAAGTCTGTGACCTAGAAAAATAGTCATTATCACTCCTATGTCCGGGAGATGGAAACTCTGTTGATGAGCCTCAACCGAGTTATATGGGGACAGATTATGCCTAGAGCACCATATGGCAGTAGCTTGGAGATATAGATTGGTAGCTTGAGTAAAAAGAACAGACTGTAATTTGTGAGACAGGTGGTCTAATATCATTTTACTCTCTGTTTATTTCCTGCATCACCATCAAGCCTTTAGTGAAGTCTTTTGGAAAGCCCCAGCCTCATGTCCCATGCTGCTGGTATTAATGGCAGCACTGTGACACTGACACAGCAACCCATCTAAGTTTCCACATTCAAACCCCATCCAAGAACAGCTATAAACAGCCCTGCAGCACTGGCCAAACCCAGATGTGCCCAACCTCAGCACAGATGCAGCCGCTTTCCTTCTCAAACCCTCCGTCCCTTTCTCTTGCAGGTGTGGCACCCATGTCTCAGATCAGCCCAAACGAAATTCAGAATTGGACAATGGTAGAATTAGTGGGCTGGTGTGTGCTCTTTGTGTGTGAGTTAACACAGCAGGAGTTACCTGGGAAAACACAAGATTGATGGGTGGGGTGGGGATGTGGGTCAGTGGTAGGGTATATATGAAAGAGACAGATTTTTCATGGAGTGAGTATGCTTTTATTACAATTTACTAGAAACAGACCTTGAGGCAGGGATTCAGAGTCTTTTTTTTTTTTTTTTTTTAGGACGTATTAGAAAACACTGGGGGAAATGAGGAGTGAAAAAAGGAAGAGAACGAAGTCAATACAGAATTCATTATCAGTCTGGTAGGGTGTCACACCCATGTAAGCCCAGGATTTGGGAGACTGAGATAGGACTGAATATTTGAGGCTAGTCTCAGCCACATGGAAAGTCCCTGTGTTGCTGATTGTGTGTGGTGTGTGTGTGTGTGTGTGTGTGTGTGTGTGTGTGTGTGTGTTGCTGATTGTATGTGTGTGTGTGTGTGTTGCTAGAGATTGAACCAAGGGGCATTCTACCTCCAAGCTACACTCACAGCCCAATTTTTTATTTTTTATTTAGAAACAGGGTCTCACTAAATTGTTGAGAGCCTCACTAAATTTCCAAGGCTGGCTTTGAACCTGCAATCCTCCTGTCTTAGCCTTTCAAGTACTAGGATTACAGGCATGTGCCACCACGTCCAGCTCAACTCTGTTTTAAAGTAAAAATAAATAAACAAACAAATAAAAGAGCCTGGGTTCTATACCCAGTAACAAAAAAACCTTTTTATTATTATTATTATTAGTTTTTGCAGGTCTGGAAATGAAACCCAGGGCCATTTGACCTCGGAGCTACCCCCTTGCCCTGTTTTTTATTCTTTATTTTGAAACAGGGTCTCACTAAGTTACAGAGGGCCTCACTAAGTAGCTGAGGCTATTCGTGAACCGCGATCCTCCGGTCTCAGCCTCCCAAATGCTGGGATTGCAAGTGTGCGCCACCAAGCCTGGCTAAAACCTATTATTATTATTATTATTATTATTATTATTATTATATATTTTTGTGATACTGGGAATGGAACCCAGGGGCATTCGACCTCCGAGCTACACCTCCAGCTCTATTTTTTATTTTCTATTTTGAAATAGGGTCTCACTGAGTTGTAAAGGGCCTCACTAAGTAGCTAAGGCTGGCTGTGAACTGGGATCCTCCTGTCTCAGCCTCCCAAATGCTGGGATTACAAGCATGCGCCACCATGCCAAGCAAAAAAACAAAGAATTATTAAGCCAGCTATCATTGAGACTGATCTTAATCGCATAGAGAAACTCTGAAAGACCATATAGAATACAGAAGTATTGTATACCAAGAGTCTGACCTCCCGTCAGTCACTGGCTGAGGACTGCCCCATGGGTATTAATTCTCTCTATCCCTGATTCTGCCACTGTGCTTCCAGAATGCCAGACACAGGGGCTGAGTGACCTCTCAGGCAAAGAGGTGCACATGGCGGCTGTGGAAAGCTTGTCAGTGAGTACCTAAGTGAACGGTCCAAGGCACGAGAGGAGGGTACTGACAGCATCTGCTACACAAGGGCTGGCACATCAGTGCGTCTGCATCTTCAAGAGAAGGGCATAAGCCAGGCGTGGTGGCGCACACTGGTAATCCCAGCATTCGGGAGGCTGAGACCTGGAGGATCACGGTTCGTGGACAGCCTCAGCTACTTAGTGAGGCCCTCTGCAACTCAGTGAGACCCAGTTTCAAAATAGAATAAAAAATAGGGCAGGGGGTGTAGCTCAGAGGTCAAATGCCCCTGGGTTCCATCCCCAGACCTGCAAAAAAAAAGAGAAGGGCACACTTGGGGACACTTTGGAGCCCCAATTACAAAATTAGGGAGCTGATAATTACCCTCTTTCTCTACTACAAAACACAGTGCCAGGACCACAGGTGGAGGATGCCCATTCCTGCCAGAGTTACGGGGGAGCCACAAGGCAAAGGGAAGATTACTAGAAGAGGTGACTGCAGCATAGCAGTAGAAGTGATCTCCTTAGACACCTGTGAGACATCTCTGAATACTCCTTGGAATATCTGGGGAGATGTTGGAGGACCGAGGTCCTACATGAGTAGATGGTGGGCTGTACGCCACTGTGGTTAGACATTTATATTAAGGTGGTCTCTCAGTGTGTTCTTGGGAAAGTCTCGTTGGATGAACTATGGTAAAGACTCGATGGCATGACATATATTAAGGAGGTAAGGCTTGGCACAGAGGCACATTCAATAAAGGCAGCTTTTGATGTGCTTTCAGTCAATGCAAGAGGCCAACAAAAACAGAAAGGGGATATCCTTCAGGCTGCCATGTTCTTCTCTGTCTGAAGCACTTATCAGTCTCAGACTTTGGGGAGTGAAAGGGATATAAAGCCAGTCACTTCCCTATTCCATCTAAATCTTCTAGATGTGTGTGACAATGAGTACTTGTGTATTTACGTGGATGACAATTTCAATATGCATGTCTTTTTTTTATACTGGGTGTTGAACCCAGGGGCATTGTACTGCCAAGCTACACCCCCAGCTCTATTTTTTATTTATTTATTTATTTATTTATTTATTTATTTATTTATTTATTTATTTATGTGGTACTGAGGGTGGAACCCAGGGGCTTTCTATCTCCAGGCTATACTCCCAGACCTATTTTATATTTTATTTGGAAACAGGGTCTCACTAAGTTGTTGAGGGTCTCACTAGGTTGCTGAGAGCCTCACTAAGTAGCTGAGGCTGGCTTCGAACCTGTGCGATCCTCCTGTCTCAGCCTCCCAAGCGCTGGGATTACAAGTGTGTGCCACCACACCCGGCTTTATTTTTATTTTGAAACAGTCTCACTAAATTGCAGAGCGCTTGACTAAATAGCTGAGGCTGGCCACATACTTGTGATTCTCCTGTGCCAGCTTCCCAAGTACTGGGATTAGAAGTGAGTGCCATCATTCCTGACTAATATGCATGACTTTGTATGTGTCCGTGAGGAGTATGTGCAATGTATGCATATTAGTGTGTGCATGTCTGACAAAATGAGTCTTTTGTGAGTGGTACCAATGTTATCCAGTTGTCCTCTACAACTTCTATCAACCCTAGTGGATTTTCTTTCAAAGCTGCCCTCTGAACTGGTTGTGGTGGCACACACCTGTGATTCCAGTACTTGGGAAGCCAACATAGGAGGATCACAGGTTCAAGACTAACCTTAGCAACTTATCAAGACTGTCAGCAATTCACTGAGACCCTGTTTCCAAATGAAAACTATTTTAAAAAAGAGACAGGGGAAGTCGGGCATGGTGGCGCACGCTTGTAATCCCAGCTCTTGGGAGGCTGAGACAGGAGGATCGCACATGTTCGGAGCCAGCCTCAGCTACTTAGTGAGGCTCTCAGCAACTTACTGAGACCCTATTTCCAAATAAAGTATAAAACAGGTCTGGGAGTGTAGCCCAGAGGTTAAAAAAAAAATGCCCCCGGGTTCCACCCTTAGTACCACAAGAGAGAGAGAGAGAGAGAGAGAGAGAGAGAGAGAGAGAGAGAGAGAGAGAGGCAGGCTGGGAGTATAGCTAGGAGATTAAGTGCCTCTAGGTTAAATCTCCAGTACCACACAGTAGCCCATGGTCCTGGATCTAGGAGATATTACAGGGAAAACCATTCAGATAGACCTCACAATTGAGAACAGCTACATAGTTGATTAATGGTTTAGTCCA
Organism: Muscardinus avellanarius; assembly: GCF_963383645.1. NCBI lineage: Eukaryota > Metazoa > Chordata > Mammalia > Rodentia > Gliridae > Muscardinus > Muscardinus avellanarius. The sequence continues at coordinate 39,122,482 of NC_137788.1, read as the reverse complement.
TCATAGCCAGGGCCTGAACATAAAGAAGGCATTCGAGCCAAGCCATGATGGCCAGCACCTGTAATCTCAGTACTTGGGAGGCAGAGACAGGAAGATTGTAGGTTCAAGGCTAACTTCAGTAATTTAGCAAGACTTTTAGCAATTTAGCAAGACCCTGTTTCAAAATAAAAAATAAGCCTGGCATGGTAGGCTTTTTTTTTTTTTTTTTTTTTTTTTTTTTTGCGGGTCTGGGGATGGAACTCAGGGGCATTTGACCTCCTAGCTACACCCCCTGTTCTAATTTTTATTCTTTTATTTTGGTTTTGTGGGGCAGGGATGGAACCCAGGGGCATTCGACCTCTAAGCTATACCTCCTGCCCCATTTTTTATTCTTTATTTTGAAACCAGGTCTCACTGAGTTGCAGAGGGCTTCACTAAGTCACTGAGGCTGTCCGCGAACCATGATCCTCCAGTCTCAGCCTCCCAAATGCTGGGATTAGAAGCATACGCCACCACTCCCGGCACTATTCTTTTATTTTGAAACCAGGTCTCGGCCGGGCATGGTGGCGCATGCTTGTAATCCCAGCGCTTGGGAGGCTGAGACAGGAGGATCACACAGGTTCAAAGCCCGCCTCAGCTACTTAGTGAGGCTCTCAGCAACTTAGTGAGACCCTGTTTCCAAATAAAATATAAAATAGGTCTGGGAGTATAGTCCAGAAGTAGAAAGCCTCTGGGTTCCACCCCCAGTACCACAAAATAAAATAAAATAAAATAAAACCAGGTCTCACTGAATTGCAGAGGGCCTCACTAAGTAGCTGAGGCTGTCTGTGAACCTCGATTCTCCGGTCTCAGCCTCCCGAATACTGGGATTACAAGTGTGCGCCACCATGCCCGGCTATTTTTTATTCTTTTTTTTTTGTGTATGTGTGTGTGGGGGGGGGCTGGGGATAGAACCCAGGGGCATTTGACCTCCGAGCTACACCTCCTGCCCTATTTTTATTCTTTATTTTGAAACTGGGTCTCACTGAGTTGCAGAGGGCCTCACTAAGTAGCTGAGGCTGTCTGCGAACTGCAATCCTCCAGTCTCAGCCTCGTGAATACTGGGATTTCAAGCATGCGCCACCATGCCCGGCTCAGGCATTCTTGTAATATCAGTACATGGGAGGCTGAGACAGGAAGATCAGAGATTTGAGGACAGCCTCAGCAAATGGTGAGACTCTCACTAACCTTGCAAAGTGCTGTTTCAAAATGAAAATAAAATATGGCTGGCAGTTTAGCTAGGAGTTAGAATGCCCCTGGGTTCAATCCTAGTGCCACAATAATTAATTAATTAACTAATTAATTAATTAAAAAGAGTGCTGGAAGTAATTCCTGTACTTCTGAGGCTGAGACAGGAGAATCACAAGTTCACAGACAGCCTCATCTACTTAGTGAGGCCTCGATGACTTAGTGAGACCCTATCTCAAAAAACAAAAGGATAAAGCCGGGCATGGTGGCGCACGCTTGTAATCCCCGCGCTTGGGAGGCTGAGACAGGAGGATCGCACAGGTTCAGAGCCAGCCTCACCTACTTTGTGAGGCTCTCAGCAACTTAGTGAGACCCTGTTTCCAAATAAAATATAAAATAGGTCTGGGAGTATAGCCCGGAAGTAGAAAGCCTCTGGGTTCCACCCCCAGTACAAAAAAAAAAAAGGATATAAGAAAATGTAGAGGAATAATCTAATTCATTTATTTTTACATAAATGGGATCTTGTGTTTGTGTGTGTGTGGGGGGGGGCTTTTGGAAGTATTACTCAGAGGCAGATTGCCCCTGGAGTCAATCTCCATTACTAAAAGGAAGGAAGGAAGGAAAGAAAGAATGAAACAATTAAGAAGCATAAACAGGGAAGCAGGAACAAGAAACAGGGAAAGCAAGAGAGGTGAGGAATAGTCTGACAGAGCTCAAAAACTAGAACTAAGAGCCAAGAACAGAGAGGTCTTTATCTATGATGTACAGGATCCAGATAATGATTTTCCAACCTTTTATCTCAGGATGCTTAGGTTGGCCAGGCAACACTTCCTGCATGGAACCTGTTCAATGCCAGCCCAAGCTGAAGCAAGGCCAAGTCATAAAATAAACTGGACAAAGGAGGAAGCTCAACCTGGCGACCCTGAGTCCACTGCAGCAGTTAGAGCCTGGGCAGATGCGTGCTCCACGTGCAGGAAATCCATTAGCTAATTTGGCCATACAGGAAGCAATCATCCTCACAATAACAATGCTGTATGTTTGCACAGGGACAAACAGTGCATGAGGCCTTTTAACTATTATAGCATGCTTGAGCCTTACGTGGGACTGTTGGAGGCAGCGTCATAAACAGTTTATAGATAAAGTGATAGAAGCTTAAAGGTTAAGTGATTTTTCTGTAATCATATAATTGGTTGGTAACACAGTGGGACTAGAATTCAGATTTGTCTCCAAAGACAGAAAATTCTGCCTTTTATGTTTCCTTTCCTAAATTGGTCTCCTCAGTGCTTACTTTATGGAAACACATGAGATCCCCTGAAAAAAAGAGGGGCCCTTTCATGGGGTCCAAGAAACAGATCTTGAAGTAGATAGGGTCCTCGGCTCAGCACATGGTGCTCTCTTCCTACCAATTCACCCAGAGAACCTTGTATTAGCCAGGACAGAAGAAAGCTGGGAGCAGAAGGCTTCAGGCATTTCCAGATTGTTAGCATCCTTGTCAGTCTGTGCAGGTGGGCCTGGCTCAGCCCAGGAGAAGGAAGGCAGAAGTGTCTCTGGGGCTCCTACGCCAGAATCAGAGCATGTCCCTCACCCCCGGTAACAGAGCTAGAGGGCCTTAATTTCTGGGTATGAAAATGACAGTTTTCTTCTAAAAGATTCTTAAATTTCTAAAAAGATTGGTTTTAGTCTGGCATGGTAGCCCATGCTTATAAATTCTAATACTTTAGGAGGACAAGACAGGAGGATCATAGGTTTCAAGGCCAGCCTTAGCAACATAGTAAGGTCATCCATAATTTAATGAGACCCTTTTTCAAAATAAAAAATAAAAACAGAGCCAGGCATGGTAGCACATGATTCTAATACCAGTACTTGGGAAGCTGAAACAGGAAGATCGCAGGTTGAAAGACAGCCTCGGCAAGTAGTGACGTTCATCAACCTAGAAAGATCTTGTTTCAAAAAAAGGGGGGGGGGCTAGGGGTAGAGCTCAGAGGTAGAATGTTAACAGGTTCAATTCCCAGTACACATATACACATAAAATAAATAAAAAATAAAAATAAAAACAAGGCTAGCCAGGTGTGGTGGCACATGCTTGTAATCCAAGTACTTGGAAGGCTGAGAAAGGAGGATCTAGGTTCACGGCAAGCCTTAGCTACGTAGTGAGGCCCTTTGCAACTCAGTGAAACCCTGTTTCAATATAAAGAATAAAAAATAGGGTTGGGGTATAGCTTGGAGGTAGAATGGCCCTGGGTTTCATCCCTAGTACCTCAAAAAAAAAAAAAAAAATAGGGCTTGGAGTGTAGCTCAAAGGTAGAATGCCCGTGGGTTCCATCCCCAGTAACACACACACACACATACACACACACACACACACACACTCCCATTTATGTAAAAATAAATGAATTATTATTCCTCTACATTTTCTTATATCCTTTTGTTTTTTATTTTGAGATAGGGTCTCACTAAGTCACCGAGGCCTCACTAGATAGATGAGGCTGTGAACTTGTGATCCTCCTGTCTCAGCCTCAGACGTACGGGAATTACAAGCATGCACCACTTGCCTGGCCTCCCTTTTTTCTTCCACAATTCAACAAGATTACTGCCTCCCTACCTCTGGGAAGAAATGACATGGCAGACCAAAAATTTGTTTCTTGGCTTTTGGAATTAAAACTTTAGGCTGGCAGGGTGTTGTGGTGCATGCTTGTAATCCCTGCAGTAGGGAGGCTGAGACAGGAGGATCACACAGGTTCAAAGCCAGCCTCAGCTACTTAGTGAGGCTCTCAGCAACCTAGTGAGACCCTATTTCCAAATAAAATATAAAATAGGTCTGGTAGTGTATCTGGAGGTAGAAAGCCCCGGGGTTCCATCCCCAGCACCACACACACACACACACACACACACACACACACACACACACAAATAATAATAAAAAAATAAAATAGGGCTGGAGGTGTAGCTCAGAACTCAGAGGTAGAATGCCCCTGGATCCAACCCTGAGTAACACACACACACACACGCACACACACACACTACTCTAAAGAAGTATAACCAAATCCATTATATAAACATTGATGGCATATTGATTTGACAAATTAAAAACAGTCAAGATGGTGATGTTTGCCTACAATTCCAGGCTTTGGGAGCCTAAGATAGGAGGGTCACAGGTTCACAGCCAGCCTCAGCAATTTAGTGAGGCCCTCAAAAATTTAATGAGATCTTGTTTTGAAACAAAAATAAAAAATAGGGTTGGGGTTGTAGCTTGTAGTTAGAATGCCCCTGGGTTCAATCCCTAGTGCAAAACAAAACAAAACAAAAAACAAAACAAACAGCTACAAGACAGTGTTGCAATGACTGCTTTATCTGGGCATCACGTCAGAATGATGCTGACCTCAAGAGTTGATTTCAGAATAATTTCTTCTTTCTTTCTAGAATTTCTTCTTTTTTGAAAAGCTTTTTTTTTTTTTTTTTTTTTTGCGGGTCTGGGGATGGAACCCAGGGGCATTCAACCTCCAAGATACACCCCCTGCCCTATTTTTTATTCTTTATTTTGAAACCAGGTCTCACTGAGTTGCAGAGGGCCTCACTAAGTAGCTGAGGCTGTCTGCGAACCGTGATCCTCCAGTCTCAGCCTCCCAAATGCTGGGATTACAAGCATGCGCCACCACGCCCGGCTTTTGAAAAGCTTTGTGTAAATCGGATGTGGTGGCCCACACTTGTAATCCCAGTACTTGTATGGCTGAGACAGCAGGATTGGAGGTTCATTGCCAACCTCAGCTACTTAATGAGGCCCTTCCCAACATAGTGAGATCTTGTTTCAAAATAAAGAATAAATTGGGCATGGTAACCTTGTAATCCCAGTATTTGGGAGGATCACAGGTTCTCAATCAGCCTCAGATGCTTAGTTAGTTTCTCTGCAATTTTGTGAGACCCTCTTTCAAAATAAAGAATAAAAAGCCAGGTATGGTGACCCACACTTGTAATCCCAGCATTTGGGAGGCTGAGACAGGAGGATCATCGTTCAAGGACAGCCTCGGTTACTTAGTGAGTCCCTTTGCAACTCAGTGACACCCTGTTTCAAAATAAAAAATAGGAGCCGGGCGTGGTGGCGCACGCTTGTAATCCCAGCATTCGGGAGGCTGAAACCGGAGGATCGCGGTTCTCGAACAGCCTCAGCTACTTAGTGAGGTCCTCTGCAACTCAGTGAGACCTGGTTTCAAAATAAAGAATAAAAAATAGGGCAGGGGGTGTAGCTCGGAGGTCAAATGCCCCTGGGTTCCATCCCCAGACCCTCAAAAATAAATAAATAAATAAAAAATAAAAAATAGGGCTGGGGGTGTAGCTCAGAGGTAGAATGCCCCTGGGTTCCATCCTTAGTACTGAAGGAAAAAAAAAAAAGAAAAAGGAAGGAAGGAAGGAAGGAAGGAAGGAAGGAAGGAAGGAAGGAAGGATGGAAGGATGGATGGATGGATAAAAAATAGAGCTGGGCCTGGTGGCACATGCTTGTAATCCCAGTATTTGGGAGGCTGAGACTGGAGGATTGTGGTTCACAGCCTCAGCTACTTAGTGAAGCTCTTCACAATTTAGTGAGGCACTCTTTCAACATAAAGAATAAAAAAGAGGGCAGGGGGTATAGCTCAGAGGTCGAATGGCCCTGGGTCCATCCCCAGACAAAAAAGAAAGAAAGAAAAGTTTGTGTACTGTTTGTGATTTAGTATTATTACTTTCTTAAATGTTTGGTAGAATTCTCTGATAAAGCCATTCAAGACTGAAGCTTTCTTTGTGAGAGGAGTTTTAACCAAGTGTTGCTTTTCTTTTTTCTTTTTCTTTCTTTCTTTCTTTTCTTTTTTTCTTCTTTCTTTCTTTCTTTTTTTTTTTTTTTTTTGGTGGTACCGGGGTTTCTGTAAACCCTTCTACTTCCGGGCTACACTCCCAGACCTATTTATTTATTTATTTATTTATTTATTTATTTATTTATTTATGAAACAGGATCTCTTAAGCCAGCGAGGCTGGCTTTGAACCTGCGTGATCCTCCTGTCTCCGCCTCCCAAGTGCGGGGATTACAAGCGTGCGCCACCACGCCTGGTGGTTGTTTTTCTTTAATAAATATAGAACTATAGAATTTATGTCTATTGTCCATCCTTCCTTCCTTGCCTCATTTTTTTTGTAAGAAGATTGAACTCAGAAGCATATTGCCTCCAAGTTATGCTCCTCCAGCTCAGTTTTATTTTATTTGAAACAGGGTCTCATTAATTGCTGAGACTGGCCTTGAATCTGTGATCCCCAGATCTAAGGCTCCAAAATACTGGGATTCTAGGTGTGCGCCACCACAACCGGTGACTTTGTTGTTGTTAGTTGTTTGTTTTTGTGTTGGGGATTGGACCAAGAGGCAGTCTACCTCCAAGGTAATTTTCTGGATCTGGCCTTTTGTTATGAAACAAGATCTTACTTGGTTGCTGAGAGTTTAAATTGCTGAGGCTAGCCGGGCGTGGTGGTACACGCTTGTAATCCCCGCGCTTGGGAGGCGGAGACAGGAGGATCGCGCAGGTTTGAAGCCAGCTGAGCGCGCTGGTTTAAGAGACCCTGTTTCCAAATAAAAATGTAAAAATAGGTCTGGGAGTGTAGCCGAGAGGTAGAAGGGCTTCCAGGAACCCCAGTACCACCAAAAAATAAAATAAAATAAAATAAATTGCTGAGGCTATTCTCAAACCTGCAATCCTCCTGCCTCCACCTTCCAAGTCTGGGATTACAGGTGTATGCTACCACACCGGGCTCCTAGCCTCTCATTCTTGATATTGGTAATTTATGTCTTTGTTTATATTTTCCTGATCTCCTTGTCTAAAATATTATAGTGTATCTATCTATCTATCTATCTATATCTATCTATCTATCTATCTATATATATATATAGATAGATAGATATATATCTATCTATATATATATATAGATATAGATATATATATATATAGATAGATATATATCTATCTATATATATATAGATAGATAGATAGATATATCTATATATATATATAGATAGATAGATAGATATATAGATTTTTTTTTTTTTTGCGGGTCTGGGCATGAAACCCAGGGGCATTTGACCTCTGAGCTACACCCCCTGCCCTATTTTTTTATTCTTTATTTTGAAACGGGGTCTCTCTGAGTTGCAGAGGGCTTCACTAAGTAGCTGAGGATACCCACAAACAGTGATCCTCTGGTCTCAAACTCCCAAGTACTAGGATTACAAGCATGTGCCACCATGCCCAGCTTATAGTTTATATGTTTTATATTTTATTTTATTTGCAGGTCTGGGGATGGAACCCAGGGGCATTTGACCTCCGAGTTACACCCCCTGCCCTGTTTTTTATTCTTCTTTTTTTTTTTTAGGTCCGGGGATGGAACCCAGGAGCATTCAACCTCTGAGCTATATCCCCTGCCCTATTTTTTATTCTTTATTTTGAAACCGGGTCTCACTGAGTTGCAGAGGTCCTCACTAAGTAGCTGAGGCTGTCCGTGAACCGCGATCCTCCAGGTTTCAGCCTCCCGAATGCTGGGATTACAAGCGTGTGCCACCACGCCTGGCTCTTATTCTTTATTTTGAAACAGGGTCTCACTAAGTTGCAGAGGGCTTCACTAAGTAGCTGAGGCTGTCCTTGAACCTCCATCCTCCAGTCTCAGCCTCCCAAATGCTGGGATTACAAATGTGTGCCACCATGCCCGGTTTATCATTTTTATTAAAGAGCCACTTTTTTGAGGGGGTACTGGGGATGTAACCCAGGGGCATTCTACTCAGAGCTACACCCCCAGCCTGAATTTTTTTGGTGTGTGTGTGTGTGTTACTGGGGGTGGAACCCAGGAGCCTACTACCTCCAGGCTATACTCCCAGACCTATTTTATATTTTATTTGGAAACAGGGTCTCACTAAGTTGCTGAGAGCCTCACTAAGTAGCTGAGGCTGGCTTCGAACCTGTGCGATCCTCCTGTCTCAGCCTCCCAAGCGCAGGGATTACAAGCATGTGCCACCACACCCGGCTTTCCAGCCTGAATTTTTATTCTTTATTTTGAACCAGGGTCTCACTGAGTTGAAAAGGGCCTCACTAAGTAGCTGAGGCTGTCCACGAACTGCAGTCTTTCAGTCTCAGCCTCCTAAATGCTGGGATTACAAACTTGTGCCACCTTGCCCGGCTTAAAGAGACATTTTTAGTTTCAACTATTTTCTATATTTTTTCTACTTTGTATTTTAATGATTTACCTCTTACTGTTATTATTTTCTTTCTTCTGCTTCCTTTAGGTTTAATCATTCTCCCTGTGTGTGTGTGTGTGTGTGTGTGTGTGTGTGTGTGTGTGTGTGTAGGGATTGAATCCAGGAGAGGGATTTCAACATCAGAACTATACCCCCAGCCCTGTTTTCTTTCCATTACTGAGGATTAAGCCCAGGGGTGTTCTTCCTTTAAGGTATACCCCCAGCCTATTTTTTATTCTTTATTTTGAGACAGGGTCTCACTGAGTTGCAGTGGGCCTTCCTAAGTAACTGAGGTTGGCCATGAACCTGTGATCCTCCTGTCTCAGCCTCCCAATTATTGGGATTACAAGCTTGTGCCACCATGCCCAGCTTAATTTTCTTTTAACTTGGAAACAGAGCCTAAGTTGCTGAGACCCTTGCTAAACTGCTGAAGCTAGCCTGTAATCTGCAGTACTCTTGTCTCAGCCAGTACTAGGATTACAGGAGTGTGCCACCACACCAATTTTATTTTTTTATTTTGAAACAGGGTCTTACCAAGTTTTTCTGTGATGGCCTCAAACCTGTAAATCTCCTGTCTCAGACTCCCAAGTACTTTCTGAGATTATAGGTGGGGGTCTTACTTTGTTGAACAGGCTGGCCAAAATTGAATCCAGGGGCATTCCAACTCCAAGCTAAACCCCAGCCCTATCTTATTTTTATTTTGAAACGATGTCTCACTAGGTTAATGAGAGTCTTACTGTTTACGAAGGCTGTCTTTAAACCTGCAACCCAGCCGGGCGTGGTGGCGCACGCTTGTAATCCCTGCGCTTGGGAGGCTGAGACAGGAGGATCGCACGAGTTCAAAGCCAGCCTCAGCTACTTAATGAGGCTTTCAGAAACTTAGTGAGATCCTGTTTCCAAATAAAATATAAAAAAAAAGGTCTGGGAGTATAGCCCGGAGGCAGAAAGCCTCTGGGTTCCACCCCCAGTATCACAAATAAATAAATAAATAAATAAATAAATAAATAAAAATAAAATAAACCTGCGATATGCCTGTTTCAGCCTCCTAAGTACCAATATTTAAGGCTTGCTTTAAGCTTTGGTAAGTGGAACCAGAGCAGCTTTTAGTCTAAGGCTAATTTTGCTATACTACGAAGGCACTACTAAAAGTACTGACTACTCAATAGCCTATACCTCATGGGAATATAAAATATTTCTGGCATATCTGAAATCAGATTTTTTCCCATAGTTTTCTCACATATTTGTTCTCTTCAGTACTTGGCTAAAGATGTGAGTGAACCTTGTACAGAGCTACAAAGTTCTCTCTATGTCCAGCTCTGTCTTCTCTGGGCTGCTCCATCCTTTTGGTACTTTGACTTTTTTTTTTCTTCTTTGTGGTACTGGGGATTGAACCAAGGGGCATTCTACCTCTGAGCTGCACTCCCAGCCCTATTTTGTTTTTCTTTTTAATTTGGAACAGGGTCTTGCTAAGTTGTGGAGCACCTCACTGAATTGCTGAGGCTGGTGTAAACCTGTGATCCTCCTGTTTCAGCCTCCCAAATACTGGAATTATGCACCCTGCATGATACTTCCCCCTTTAAATTCTGTCCATCAGCTGTGTGTGGTGGCATACATTTGTAATTTGAGTACTTGGGAGGTCCTCTGCATCTTAGTGGGACCTTTCTTTTTTATTGGTGGTACTGGGAGTGGAACCCAGGGGCTTTTCTGCCTCCCAGCTATACTCTCAGACCTATTTTATGTTTTATTTGGAAACAGGGCCTCACTAAGTCACTGAGAGCCTCACTAAGTATCTGAGGCTGGCTTTGAACCTGTGTGATCCTCCTGTCTCAGCCTCCCAAGCTCTGGAATTACAAGCATGTGCCACCATGCTTGTGAGACTCTATTTCAAGAAATAAAAAGACTAGGCCAGCTGTGGTGGCGTATATTTGTAACCCCAGTATTTGGGAGGCTATGACAAGAGGATTGCAGTTCATGGGCAGCTTCAGCTACTTAGTAAGCCCCTTTGCAACTCAGTGAGACTCTATTTCAAAATAGAGAATAAAAAATAGAGCTGGGCGTGGTGGCACACATTTGTAATCCCAGAGCTTGGAAGACTGAGACAGGAGGATCACACAGGTTCAAAGCCAGCCTCAACTACTTAGTGAGGCTCTCAGCAACTTAGTGAGACCCTGTTTCTAAATAAAATATAAAATAGGGTTGGTAGTATAGCCTGGAGGTAGAAAAGCCCCTGGGTTTCACCCCCAGTACCACACACACACAAAAAAAAAAAAAAAAAAAAAAAATAGGATTGGGAGTGTAGCTCAGAAGTAGAATATCCCTGGGTTCAACCCCCAGTTATGCAAAAAAAAAAAGATAATAATAATTAATTAATTAATTTAAAAAATCTGAGCCAGGCATGGTGGTGTTCGCCTGTAATCCAAGCATTTGGGAAGCTGAGACTGGAGGATAACTGTTCACTGACAACCTCAGCTACTTAGTGAGGCCCTCCACTGGAGTGTAGCCCGGAGGTAGAAAAGTTTCCAGAAACCCCAGTACCACCAAAAAAAAAAAGAAAGAAAGAAAGAAAGAAAGAAAGAAAGAAAGAAAGAAAGAAAAAAAGAATAAAAAATAGGGCTGAGGGTGTAGCTTGGAGGTAGAATGCTCCTGGGTTCCATTCCCAGTACAAGAAAAAAAAAATCCAGGTGTGGTGGTGCACACTTGTAATTCCAGCATTTGGGAGGCTGAGACAGGATTGCGGTTTGTGGACAGCCTCAGCTATTTAGTGAGAACTTAAGTGAGGCCCTTTGCAACTCAGTGGGACCCTGCTTCAAATAAAAAATAAAAAATAGGGCTCGGGGTATAGCTCAAAGGTAGAATGCCCCTGGGTTACATCCCCAGTACTGAAAAAAAAAAATCTATTTATCAGCCAGGTCTGGTGGCTCCCACTTGTAATTCCAGTACCTGGGAAGCTGAGACAGGAGGATTGCAGGTTTGCAGCCAGATTCAGGAATTTAGGTCCTCTGCAATTTAGTGGGACCTTTTTAAAAATAAAACAATAATAATAAAAATAATAAAATAGGAATGGGAGTGTAGTTGGAAGGTAGAATGCCCCTCGTTCCATCCCCAAAACCACAAAAATAAAAAGAAATAAATTTTAACCATCTTGCTTTCTCTTATTCCTTTGTTTTTTTAAGCTGGAGATGGGACCCAGGGGTCTTCTGCCTTTGAGCTACATGCCTAGGCCTATTTTTATTATTTTATTTGGAAACAGTGTCTCGCTGAATTGCAGAGGGCCTCACTAAGTTGTTGAGGCTGGCCTCTCAAAGGATTACAAGCATACGTCATCATGCCTGGCTCTCAAATTCTCAACTCTGTTTCCTAAGCTCTAAAAGGATGCTAGACTCTGAACTATCCTTCCCCAAATGGTGACTAGAGATTCTTTCCACACAGCGTGCTGAGGTGGCTTGGCTCATCTCACTTGTATCTCTAAAAAGTCTCTCTGTTCAGAGCTGCCTGTTTTTCAGCATCTAAAAAGTGTTATTTCATGTATTTTGTTTAGCTTTTTAGATATTTTATGTCAGAGGGTAATTTGTATAGGTGGAAGTGAAAGTCTGTGAAAGAATACTTCTAGATTATGTCAATATCTGATGATCGCCAACTCTTTTTTTTTGGGGGGGGCGGAGTTTTAGGGATTGAACCCAGGACATTCAACCTCCAAGTTCACCTCTACCTCCAGCCTCCAGCCCTTTTTTTTTTTTTTTTTAGTACTGGGATGGAACCCAGGGGTATTGTACCTCTGAATTACACCCCCTACACCCCCAGCCCTATATATATATATATATATTTTTTTTTTTTTTGAAACAGGGTCTCACTAAGTTGCATAGGGCCTCACTAAGTAGCTGAGGCCCTATGCAAACCTGTCAGCCTCCCAAATACTGGAATTATAAACTTGTACCAACACGCCCGGCTGTGGGTTTTTTTTTTTTTTTTTTAGTTGGCCTCAAACCTGTGATTGTGATTCTCCTATCTGAGCCTCCCAAGCACTGGGATTATAGGCATGTGCCACTGCATCCCCCCAACATTTTTATTCCATGTTTTAGTATCCACTGTTTCTTATTTATATCATTTACTGGTATCATAGTTGATAACTAGTGATTTTTTTTCAATACTGGGGGTTGGACCCAGGGGCATTCTACCTCCACCCTACATCCCCAGTCCTTTTTTTTTTTTTTTTTTTTTTGTGGTACTGGGGTTCCTGGAAGCCCTTCTACCTCCGGGCTACACTCCCAGACCTATTTTTACATTTTTATTTGGAAACAGGATCTCCTAAGCCAGCACGCGCGGCTGGCTTTGAACCTGCGTGATCCTCCTGTCTCTGCCTCCCAAGCGCAGGGATTACAAGCGTGCGCCACCACGCCCGGCCCCCAGCCCTATTTTTTATTCTTTATTTTGAAACAGAGTCTCACTAAGTTGTGGAGGAGGACCTTAAGTAGCTGAGGCTGGCTATAAATCTGTGATCCTCCTGTCTCAGCCTCCCAAGTAATGGGATTATAAGTGTTTCCACCATGACCTGTGAAAACTAGTAATCTTCTGACACTTACTTCTTCTTAGTTGGCCTGCTACCATGCAAATAGTGTTTCCTTTTCCTCTTTACATATTTAGTTATTTGATCAATGCAGTAGACACTCTAGGGTGGTCCTTAGGACTCATGCCTCCTAGTGCTCACTACCTTAGAACTCTCCTCCCTTTGGGTGTGAGTGGGACCTGTGATGATCATCATCTCCTCCTCCTCCTCCTCCTCCTCTTCCTCCTCCTCCTCCTCCTCCTCCTCCTCCTCCTCCTCCTCCTTTTGGTACTGGGAAGTAAACCCAGGATCATTCTACCTCAGAGCTACATCCTCAGCCCTTTCAATTTTTAAATTTTATTATTTTATTTATTTGTATGTGTGTGTGTGTGTGTGTGTGTGGTACTGGGGATGGATTCCAGGGCATTCTACTTCAAGCTATACCCCCAGCCCTATTTTTTTTTTTTTTTTTTTTTTTTGTGGTACTGAGGGTGGAACCCAGGGACTTTTCTACCTCCGGGCTATATTCCCAGACCTATTGTATACTTTATTTGGAAACAGGGTCTCACTAAGTTGCTGAGAGCCTCACTAAGTAGCTGAGGCTGGCTCGAACCTGTGTGATCCTCCCGTCTCAACCTCCCAAAAGCTGGGATTACAAGTGTGTGTCACCACGCCCGGCTATTTATTTATTTATTTATTTATTTATTTTTGGTGGTACTGGGGATGGAACCCAGGGGCCTTCTACTTCCGGGCTACATTCCCAGACCTATTTTATACTTTATTTGGAAACAGGGTCTTTTAAACCAGCCTCAGACTGGCTTTGAACCTGCGCAATCTTCCTGTCTCAGCCTCCCAACCGCGGGGATTACAAGCATGTGCCACCACTCCCGGCTTTAATTTTTATTTTAAAACAGGGTCTCACTAAGTTCTGAGGGCCTTGCTAGTTTGCTGAGACTGGCCTCACATCTGTGATCTTCCTTTTTCAGCCACCCAATTACTAGGATTATGGGTCTGTACCAGCATGCCTAGCTCATGATTCATTTCTAGCCAATAGACTATGGATACCTGTATGTGGTTATATTACATAAAATTGTCACTGTCTAATTAGGAAACTCCATCTCTCCTTTGATGGCTTAGAAGAAACGAGCCAAGCCGCATGCTTGTAATCCCAGCATTGGGGAGGCTGAGACTGGAGGATCGCAGTTCGTGGACAACCTCAGCTACTTAGTGAGACCCTGTCTCAAAATAAAGAATAAAAAAAAACGACTGGGAGCCGGGCGTGGTGACACACACTTGTAATCCCAGTACTTATTCTTATATAAAGAATAAAAAAAAAATAGGGTAGGAGGTGTAGCTCGGAGGTCAAATGCCCCTGGGTTCCATCCCCAAACCCACAAAAAAGGAGGAGGAGGAGGAGGAGGAGGAGGAGGAGGAGGAGGAGGAGGAGGAGGAGGAGGAGGAGGAGAAACAAGCCACCATGTTGTGAACGGCCATAGGAAGAAGAAAATATGGCAAAGACCTGAGGTCAACCTCCTGCTGAGGTCCTCAACCCAGAGTCCATGAGGAACTGAATGCTGCTGACAACTACAGGAACTTGAAAGCAAATCTCTATGTTGTGAAGTGTGAAGCCTCATCAGCCCTGACAAATAAGCTTATTATGACTTTGTGAAATTCTAAAGCAGAGAGCCCGGCGTGGTGGTGCACTTTTTTTTTTTTTTTTTTTTTTTCAGTACTGGGGATGGAATCCAAGGGCATTCTACTTCCGAGCTATACCCCCAGCCCGACTTTTTTATTCTTTATTTTGAAACAGGGTCTCACTGAGTTGCAAAGGGCCTCACTAAATAGCTGAGGCTGTCCACGAACCGTGATCCTCCTGTCTCAGCCTCCCAAATGCTGGGTTACAAATGAATGCTACCACACCCAGCTTTTTATTCTTTATTTTGAAACAGGTTCCCACTGAGTTGTAAAGGGACTCACTAAGTGGCTGAGGCTGTCCACAGACCCGTATTCTCCTGTCTCAGGCTCCCAAATGCTGGAATTACAAGCATGCACCACCATGCCCAGCAAATAAAAACTATTTAAAATAATGTTTACATCCAGGCATGGTGGCAAGACTCTGTTTCAAAATAAAAAATAAAATAAGGCTAGGGATGTTGCTCAGAGGTAGAATGCCCCAGCATGTGGCACACACCTGTAATCCCAGTACTTGGGAGGCTGAGGCAGGAGAATCTCAGTTTAAGGCCAGCCTCAGCTGTTTAGTGAGGTCCATCACAATCTAGTTAGACCCTGTTTTAAAATAAAGAATAAAAAATTACTACTGAGAGTGTAGCTCAGAGGTAGAATGCCCTTGGTTTCAATCCTTACTGCCGTGCATGCGCACACGCGTATATACACACAATATTGCTTATATCATATTCATCATCATTTAACTTTATAGTTTATATTATGTATAATTTACACAAAATAAGTACATATATTTGGAAGCCACTTAATATGTTTTATTGATGGGGTTATATGATCAAACAAATTGGTGTAGACGGTCCACTGTATATATTCCTTTTTTGGCCCTATTATCCAAGCCTCCAGACTTTACACTCAGTTCATTGATTGATTGATTGATTGCAGTGCTGGGGATTGAACCCAGGGGCATTCTATCTATGAGCTACACCCCAAACACTATTTTATTTTTTATTTTGGAACAAGGTCTCACTAAGTTGCTGAGGCTGGCTGCCAACCTGGGATCCTCCTGTCTTACCCTTCCAAGTACTGGGATTACAACCATGTGCCACCATGCTTGGCATTATTTATTTATTTTTAAGCTGTGAAAAACAAAAAGGGCTACAATCTTTATTAAAGGTAAGTAAATGTAGAATAGTATGTACAGGTGGCACACGGAACCAATTTTGTTTGCAAATATAGTACGCCAATTCCGGTTTTTCACTCTATTTAGAACGGTTGTTTTCATCTCTAGCTGAATACAGTGTTAGAATCCCCTGAGGATTTCTTACAACAGTAGATGTCTTGCCACACCCCAAAACAATTCAATCCGTATGGCTGGGGGTTGGGTACAGCACTGTTTTCCATCTCCTCAGGTGATTCTAACAGGCAGCTGGGGCAGAGAACCACTGCCCATGAAACAGGCAATTGTCCTTGGAAAGTACTTTGTGGAAAAAAAAGACCAGTTGGAAAAACATCCTGTTTGGGGTGTGCTTCTCTGGTTAAACCCAACTCCTGGAAGTCCTGAAACTGACCCCTAGAGGAAATATAATCCAGATCACAAGGTGTCCAGCCAGCATTCACCTCTCTCCTCTTAACCAAAATAAACCCCCCTGTTTTAGATAAAAGGCAGAACAGACACATATTTTAAGTGCAATGCCGTCCTCAACCAAGATTCAAGAAGTTCTGAGGGAAGTAAAGACAATGGTGGGCTGTGAACTTTGAGTTCAGTTCTGTTCTGGTGCATAAATAAGCTAACTATTTATCCTTTGATTCTCTGTTCATTTGCCTGCCAAATTAGTATATACAATGACTGTAGAATAGCTGAGTGCTTCTGGGCTGAACATCAAAAATGGCCAAGGAGGCACTCCATGTAATTTGCTGACTCCTTTTTTTTTTTAATTTTACTTTTTTTTTTTTTTTTTGCAGTACTGGGGATGGAACCCAGGGGCATTCGGCATGCTACCTCTGAGCTATACCCCCAGACCCATTTTTTTTTATTCTTTATTTTGAAACAGGGTCTCACTGAGTTGCAAAAGCTCCTTTTGGTCTTTAACCCTCTTCCTAAGGAAACCACTGCATTGTTTGCTTTCTTCCCTGCATTTCAGACTTATACATTTCTTTGGCTAATGTCAAAAACTCTGTTCTAAGCCGGGCATAGTGGCGCTCGTTTGTAGTCCCAGCACTCAGGAGGCTGAAACAGGAGGATGGTGGTTCACAGACAGCCTCAGCTACTTAGGCCCTTTGCAACTAGTGAGACCCTGTTTCAAAATAAAGAATATAAAATAGGGCTGGGAGTGTCGCTCCTCGGAGGTAGAATGCCCCTGGGTTCCATCCCCACTACTGAAAAAAAAAAAAAAAAAAAAAAATTCAGATTATGCTGGGTATGGTAGTGTATCCTGTAACTCCACCAGTACTTGGTAGACTAAAAAAGGAGGATCACAGGTTTAAGGCCAGCCTCAGCAACTTGTAAGGCCTTCTATAACTCAATGAGACTCTATTTTTTTTTTTTTTTTTTTTTTGGTGGTACTGGGGTTCCTGGAAACACTTCTACCTCCGGGCTACACTATTTTTTATATTTTTATTTGGAAACAGGGTCTCTTAAGCCAGCGTGGCTGGCTTCGAACCTGTGCGATCCTCCTGTCTCAGCCTCCCAAGCGTGGGGATTACAAACGTGCGCCACCATGCCCGGCTCAATGAGATTCCGTTTTAAAATAAAGAATAAAAAGCTGGGCATGGTGGCGTACACTTGTAATCCCAGCATTCAGGAGGCTGAGACTGGAGCCACGTGGTTCATGGACAACCTCAGCTACTTAGTGATGGCCTCTGTAACTTTAGTGAGACCCGGTTTCAAATAAAGAATAAAAAATAGGGAGGGGGTGTAGCTCAGAGGTTGAATGCCCCTAGGTTCCATCCCCAGACCCGTGAAAAAAAAATTAATAATTAAAAAATAAATAACAAATAAAAATAGGGCAGGGGTTGTGGCTCGAAGGTTGAATGCCCCTGGGTTCCATCCCCAGACCCACATGGAAGAAAGAAAGAAAGAAAGAAAGAAAGAAAGAAAGAAAGAAAGAAAACAGGCTGAGAGTAGAGCTCCCAGGGGCATTCTGCCTCTGAGATATACCCCCAGCCCTATTTCTTATTCTTTATTTTGAAACAGGGTCTCACTAAATTGCAGAGGGCTCACTAAGTAGCTGAGGCTGGCCCTGAACCCGGATTCTCCTGTCTCAGCCTCCCAAGTACTGGCATTACAAGTGTGCCTCACCATGCCCGGCCATTTATTTATTTATTTATTTATTTATTTATTTATTTATTTATTTCTTCATGCACTGTTGCCATACATCTTAATGGGATACAAGATAGTAGAGTAATAGTTATCATTTCTTTGTGCTTGAAACTTTAAAAAACTCTTCTAGTTATTTGGAAATATACAATAAGTTATTGCTAGCTGTAGTCACCCTGCTGTATTATAACACATTAGAACTTAATTCTTCTGTATTTTTGTACCTATTAAACTAACATTACCTTTCATGATTTATTTTTCTTTATTGTGGTTTGTTCTTTCTTTCATCCTCCCTCCCTCCCTCCCTCCCTCCCTCCCTCCCTCCCTTCCTTCCTTCCTTCCTTCCTTTCTTTTGTACTAGGGATTAAACTCAGGGGCATTCTACCTTGGAGCTACATCCCCCAGCCCTATTTGTGTGTGTGTGTGTGGGGGGGGGGTCTGGGGATGGAACCCAGAGGCATTCGACCTCTGAGACCATACTAATTTCATTATCTCTAAAGTCTTTCTGAAAATTGCTTGATAAACTTCTGGGAACAATTATCCTCATCAATCTCCACAGCTTAATGTACGGCTTCCATTAATAAGTGAATTCATCAGACCAAAGAGGCAGCTCCTCACTCCCTCCCAGTGGACAGTCTAAGATTAGAATACTTGTTGCAGATAGTACCTTCAGGTGGGGTAAGTAGGCTTTCATATTCTAACCACTTAGTCATCAGGATAGCAATTATGTAACCTTTTAGCTATCTCTGAGTGAGGAAGATAATGTCAAAAATATAGAAACAAAACTGGGTATGGTGGTGCACACCTATAGTCCTAGTACTTGGGAGGCTGATATAGGAGAATTTTAGGTTCAAAGCCAGCCTCAGCAACTTACTGAGACCCTCAACAATTTAGTGAGACTCTTTTTTGGTGGGCATGTAGCTCAGAAGTAGAACACTCCTGGGTTCTATCCCCAGTGTCAAGAAAGAAAAAATATTTTGAAACAGGGTCTAAGTTGCAGAGGGCCTCACTAAGTAGTTGAGGCTGTCCGCGAACCACAATACTCTGGTCTCAGCCTCCCTAATGCAGGGATTACAAGCGTGTGCCACCACGCCCGGCTTCCCAGACCTATTTTATATATTACTTGGAAACAGGGTCTCACTAAGTTGCTTAGAGCCTCACTAAGTAGCTAAGGCTGGTTTTGAACCTGTGTGATTCTCCTGTCTCAGCCTTCTAAACTAAGGGATTACAAGGGTGTGCCACCATGCCCGGCCAGTTGTTTCTTTCTTTCTTTTTTTTTTTAATATCTTATTTGGAAACAGGGTCTTACTAGTTTGCTGAGAGCTTCACTAAATTGGTGAGGCTGGCTCTGAATCTGCAATCCTCCTGTCTCAGCCTCCAAGTACTGAAATTACAAGTGTATGCCATCATGCCCAGCTAAGACCCTGCTTCAAAATAAAAAAATAGGGCTGGGTGTGATGGCACACATTTGTAATCCCAGAATTTGGGAGGCTGAGACAGAAGGATCATGGTTCACGGACAGCCTCAACTACTTAGTGAGGCCCTTTGCAATTCAGTGAGCCCCTATTTCAAAATAAAGAATAAAAATTAGGGCTGGTGTGTATCTTGGGGGTAGAATACCTGTGGCTTTAGCCAGGTTTGGTGGCGCACGCTTGTAATCCCAGCATTTGGGAGGCTGAGACTCGGTGGATCGCGGTTCACGGACAGCCTCAGCTACTTAGTGAGGTCCTGTGCAACTCAGTGAGACCCGGTTTCAAAATAAAGAATAAAAAATAGGGCAGGGGGTGTAGCTCGGAGGTAGAATGCCCCTGTGTTCCATCCCCAGACCCGCCCCCCCCCCAAAAAAAGAATACCTTTGGCTTCTGTCCCCAGTACTGCAAAAAATAAAAAAAAAAAAAAATAGGGTGGGGATGTAGCTTAGAGATAGAAGGCTCCTGGGTGTATGAAAATAAATAAATAAATTAATTAATTAATTAATGGGCTGGGGTTTAGCTTGGATGTAGAATGCCCCTGGGTTCAATCCCTAGTACTAATATAATTTTTTTATTTTATTTATTTATTTATTTTTTGCAGATCTGGGGATGGAACCCAGGGGCATTTGACCTTCAAGCTACACCCCCTGCCCTATTTTTTATTCTTTATTTTGATACCAGTCTCACTGAGTTTCAGAGGGCCTCACTAAGTAGCTGAGGCTGTCCCCGAACCGTGATCCTCCAGGTCTCAACCTCCCGAATGCTGAGATTACAAGTGTGTGCTACCACCCCTGGCTTTAATATAATTTTAAAAAATTTATTTAACCCAGAATGGTGGTGCACACTCATAATCCTCATAATCCCAGCATTTGGGAGGCTGAGACAGGAGGATCTGGGTTCTCAGCCAGCCCCAGCTACTTAGTGAGAGGCCCTTGCAACTCAGTGAGACCCTGTTTCAAAATAAGAAATAAAAAATGGTGCTGGGGTGTAGCTTGGAGGTAGTATGCCCCTGGGTTCAATCCCCAGTACCGCACCAAAAAAAAAAAAAAAAAAAAAAATATATATATATATATATATATATAAATATAAAAAATATATATATATATATGGTGAGCTGGGTGGTAGCACATGCTTGTAATCCCAGCATTTGAGAGGCTGAAACAGGAGGATCACGGTTCGTGGACTGCCTCAGCTACTTAGTGAGGCCCTCTGCAACTCAGTGAGACCCTGTTTCAAAATAAAGAATAAGAAATAGGGCTGGGAGTGCAGCTCAGAAGTAGAATGCCTCTGGGTTCCACCCCCAGTACCACAATAAAAATTTTTTTATAGTACTGGAGATTGGATATTACTTCCGAACTATACCCCCAATCCTATTTTTATTTTGAAACAGGGTCTCTCTAGATTGATGAGTTTCACTACTTGCTGAGACTTTCCTCAAACCTGTGATCCTCCTGTCTCAGCCTCCTAAGTACTAAGATATTGCTCAGAGGTAGAATGTCCCTGGGTTAAATCCCCAGTACCCTAAAACAATTTCTTTTTAATAAAATAAAGAAACAGAGTCTCACTAAATTGTGGAGGGCTTCGCTAAAGTGCTGAGGCTGGCCATGAACTTGTCTCAGCCTCCTATATATTGGGTATATTGGGATTACAAACCTGTGCCCTCATTTTTGGTAATAAACATTGTTTTAAGCTCGGCGTAGTGGCACACACTTGTAATTCCAGCTTCTGAAAGGCTGAGACAGGAGGATCCGGGTTCACAGACAGCCTCAGCTACTTAGTGAGACCCTCTGCAACTTAGTGAGACCCTGTTTCAAAAATAAAGAATAAAAAATAGGTCTGGGAGTGTAGCTGGGAAGTAGAATGCCCCTGGGTTTCATCCCCAGTACCGCAAAACAAAACAAGACAAAACAAAAAACAACAAATAAACATTGTTTTACAGCCGAATCTCATTACTAATCAGGAAATGTAATTTAAAATAAACATGAAACCCGATGTGGTGGCCCACTTATAATCCCAGCATTTGGGAGGCTGAGACAGGAGAATCGCACAGGTTCGAAGTTATTCTCAGCTACTTAGTGAGGGCCTTTGCAACTGGGGGTGTGGTGGAACACGCTTGTAATCCCAGTACTTGGGAGGAGGATTGCGTAGATTTGAAGCCAGTCTTGGTTACTTACTGAGGCTCTCAGCAACTCAGTGAGACCCTGTTTCCAAATAAAGAATAAAAAATAGGGCTGGGGGTGTAGCTCCGAGGTAGAATGCCCCTGGGTTCCATTCCCCGTACCACCAAAATAAATAAATAAATACAAAATAAAAAAGAATAAAAAATAGGGTTGGGGTATAGCTCCGAGGTAGAATGCCCCTGGGTTCCATCCTCAGTACTGCAATAAATAAATAAATAAATAAATAAATAAATAAACAAACATGACGCTTCAGCCTGTCACAGTATGCACACCTGTAATCCCAGTACTTGGGAGGCTGAGACAGGAGGATTGAAGGCTCTAGGACAGCCTCAGTCAAAATGCAAAATAAAACAGGGAGGAGGGTGTTTCTCAGAGGTAGAATGCACCTGGGTTCAATTCCTCGTATCAAATAAATAAATAAAAATAGGGGCCGGCCGGACATGGTGGCACATGCTTGTATTCCCAGAATTTGGGAGGCTGAGACAGAAGGATCTGGGTTTGCGATCAGCCTCAGCTACTTAGTGAGACCCTTTGCAAGTCAGTGAGACCTGGTTTCAAAATAAAGAATAAAAAATAGAAGAATAAAAAATAGGGCAGGGACTGTAGCTTGGATGTCAGATGCCCCTGGGTTCCATCCCCAGACACACACACACACACACACACACACACACACACACACACAGGGGCTGGGCGTGGAGACACACACTTGTAATCCCAGCATTAGGCAGGCTGAGACAAGCAGACCGCGGTTCGCAGACAGCCTCAGCTACTTAGTGAGGCCCTCTGCAACTTAGTGAAACCCTGTTTCAAATTAAAAAGAATAAAAAATAGGGCAGGGGGTGTAGCTCAGAGGTTGAATGTCCCTGGGTTCCATCCCCAGACCCACACACACAAAAAATAAAAACAAAAAGCTATAATATAAAACAAATATAAAAGCTGGGCGGCTCACACGTGCAATCCCAGTACTTGGGAGGCTGAGACAAGAGTATCTTGCAGATTTGAAGCCAGCCTCAGCTACTTAGTGAAGCTCTCAGAAACTTAGTGAGACCCTGTTTCCAAACAGAATATAAAATAGGTCTGGGGATGTAGCCCAGAGTTTAGAAGTCCCTTGGGTGCCAACCTCAGTAACACACACACACACATACACACACACACACACACACACACACACACAAATTATAAATAAATAAATAAATAATAGAGCAGGGCATGGTGGCTTGTAGTCCCAGTATTTGGGAGGTTGAGATAGGAGGATTGTGCAGGTTTGAAGCCAGCCTCAGCTAGTGAGGCCCTCTGCAACTTAGTGAGTCCTTGTTTCCAATAAATAGGTCTGGGAGTATATCCCAGAGGTAGAATACCCCTGGGTTCCATCCTCAGTACCACACACACAAACAAATAAATAATAAATAAAATAAAACATGAATACCATTTCACATGTACCAGATTATATAAAATCAAAACATCTAATGATACTAGATGTTGGTAATATTAAATGTCAGAAAGCAAGACAACTCTTTCACTGCTGATAGTTTGGAAAATAGGCATTTTCTAGTAAAATTGAAGATGCACAGTGTTGTATAGTAACCAGGCAAGAATAACTGTCCAAAGCCAATTATCTGTCCGAAAAGCCACACTTTATTACAGGTTCGAACCTGGACCCAAGCACCTCTGGCACAGCAGAAATGGCATGGGCCCAGAGCTCCATCTGGGGATTGAATTTATCCAGTTTTACATCAAATTGCAAGTCATCATTGATGACGTTTTAAATTTTACAGCTTTCATACATTGAAGTAACTTACACATATGGTCTTTGGGATAATAAAGGCGAGGGTAGGGGTCTCTTATCTAAGTTTACAGCCCTGGCAGGGGCGGGTGCTTTTAGCTAGGGTGGATACCCTACACTTTTAGCTTTTCTAGGAATTTGACCCGTTAATATTGGCCATTTGAGCTTGCTTATAATTAACACCCAATAATATTGAACTATTGGCGCACAATACTACTGATCATAATACTATTGATTGTTACTTAATAAGATTACTGTTATAATTATTAATCTTATTTTAGTCACAGCAAACTTATAAAACTTAAACCAATTCCTAAAGTATCTAGCTTTAACTAGGCATAGTCAGGGGCTTCTTATCTAAGACACACAGGCAGGCTGTGCCTGGGCAGCTGCTTTGGGTGTTTCTTGTTCCGCTGCTTATTGCCTGTCAAATTTTTTTTTTTTTCCGGGTCTGGGGATGGAACCCAGAGGCATTTGACCTCCGAGCTACACCCCTGCCCTATTTTTTATTCTTTATTTTGAAACCTGGTCTCACTGAGTTGCAAAGGGCCTCACTAAGTAGCCGAGGCTATCCGCGAACCGCGATCCTCCGGTCTCAGCCTCCCAAATGCTGGGATTACAAGTGTGCACCACCATGCCCGGCTTTTGCCTGTCAATTTAAAACAAAATTTACAAGCACAAATCCATATATGACATTAAAAACTTATTACTTAACTAGTTATTAACTAAATTATCTATCATTGATTATCAAAAACGGAACGCAACACTGCACTATTGAATTTAAAGACACACTATAACACACAGATTCTATGTTCTAGCAATTTTGCTTCTAGATGCAACATTTCAAATTGCTGGATCTAGTTAGCTGGGTGTGGTGGTTTGGAATCCCAGTTCTTGGGAGGCTGAATCAGGAGGATCCCAGTTTGGGAACTCAGAAAATCTGAGAGGTGGCGCACACTTGTAATCCTAGCATTCGGGAGGCTGAGACAGAGGATCGAGGTTCGTGGACAGTCTCAGCTACTTAGTGAGGCCCTCCGCAACTTAGTGAGACTCTGTCTCAAAATAAAGAATAAAAAATAGGGCAGGGGGTGTAGCTCGGAGGTTGAATGCCCCTGGGTTCCATTCCCAGTGCTGGAAAAAAAAAGAAAAGAAAAGAAGATCTGAGACCGGCAGACAAGCACCCTTTCGGTCTCTCCGCAGTTAGGCCCCCGGCCTGCCAGAGACGCCAGCAGGAGCCGGGAGCAAGCGCAAACCCCCAGCCGCCTTTGCAGAAGACGCCTTTGCAGAAGACGCCTGCCTTTGCAGAAGACGCCTTTGCAGAAGACGCCTTTGCAGAAGACGACGCTCGCGCATGCGCAGAGGAGAGCCGGCCCGCGCACGCGCAGAGCCGAGCCAAGCCCGCGCGCCGGGCCCGCGCCGCGTCACCGCCGGCCTCCCCGCCCCGCGCTGCGCGGCCACGGCTGCGCGCGCAGGCCAGAACCGGTGCCGGCGGGAAGGGCACGCGGCGGGTAAGGAGGCCTGCACCCCAGGCGCGGCTCGGATGGGGTTGGGACTTCCTCCTCGGCTGCGTCCGGCGCTCGGCCCCCGGGAGAACGCGAGCAAGAGGAGCTCTGCGGCCAGTTTGTCCTCGCCCGGGCTCCCGCCGCCGTGCGCGAGCCTCTGACAGTGTGTTCACCCTCCCCCGATCGTCCTCCGGTCTGGAAAGCGCCGCCCTCTTCTCCTCCCGCCCTGATTATCTGCCTTTAGTGTCGCAGCAGCTCTCTAGGTCTGGCCTCCAATTCAAGCACAAAGAAGCCTCAGTGTTTTGTTTTGATGCTCTTCCGGGAGCCTTTCTGACATTGTTTGCTGAAACAGACGCTTCAGTGAATTCAAGGCCACTAGACATAGGTCCTCTAGTTCCTCTGGTTGTCTCCACCATTTCCTAGTAATCTGCCTTTCAAGTTTGGGTGTCTTGAGGCACGTTCCTTACATCCCTATTCAGTGTCCCAGGCTTGTGCTCTTTCTGTTTGGAAGTATGGGCGCCCCCACATGCCACCTTACCCAATGAAGCACTCTATTGGCTTCATTCAACTGTATCAGCAGTTACTAAGTCTAGGATTTTTTTCTGTCTGCTACCAGAGTGGTTAGTCAATGAACTTTTTCTTGTAGCAGGGCACCATTTTAGCCCAGTGGCTATGCTTGATGTTTTGAAGTAGGGTACAGAGGAGGTACACCTTGTAATTGAGCCACTCGAGTCCAAACTCTACCAACAGGGAGAAATCTAAAGCAGTAAAAAGCCTGACAGCTGTATCATGTTTAATAATATCAGCAGGCCAAATTTCTATGTAGAGGCAAATCCACAGCGTGTGTGTGTGTGTGTGTGTGTGTGTGTGTGGTACTGGGGATTGAACCCAGGGGCCTGCTACCTTTGAGCTACACCCCCAGCCCTGCTTTTATTCTTTATTTTGAAACAGAGTCTCACAAAGTTATGGAGAGCCTTTCTTAAGCTGAGGCTGGCTGCTAACCTGTATAATTCTGTTTCAGCCTTCCGAGTACTGGGATTACAAGCCTGTGCCACCACGTCCAGCTAATACACAGCATTTATAAGATAGTTAAATGTAGGAAGTTAAGCAGGGTGTGGTGACACATGCCTGTAATCCCTGTACTTGGGAGGCTGAGACAAAAGGGTTGCAGGTTCAGGGCCATCTGCAGCAACTTAGTGAGGCCTTCAGCAGTTTAGCGGACACTATTTCAAACTAAAAAACAAAATAGGTTTAGTTAGGGGTGTAGCTTGGAGTTAGAATATCCCTGAGTTCAATCCCTAGTGTCCCCCCCCCCCAAAAAAAAAAGTAGGATGTTGACCTTCTAGAGAGGGTAATCAGCTAAGTTTTTTGTTTGTTTTTTTGGTGGTACCGGGGGGGGGGGGGGGGGGGTGTGTGTGTGTGTGTGTGTGTGTGTGTGTGTGTGAAACCCAGAGGCTTTCTACTTCCGGGCTATACTCACAAATCTTTTTTATATTTTATTTGGAAACGGGGTCTCACTAAGTTGCTGAAAGCCTCACTAAGTAGCTGAGGCTGGCTTGGAACCTGCACGATCCTCCTGTCTCAGCCTCCCAAGTGCTGGGATTACAAGCATGCCTCACCATGCCCGGCTTTTATTCTCTATTTTGAAACAGGATCTCACTGAGTTGCAAAGGGCCTCACTAAGTGGCTGAGGCTTTTCACAAACCCGGGTCCTCCTGTCTCAGCCTCCTGAATGCTGGGATTACAAGTGTGTGCCCCCCACACCTGGCTTTATGTTTATTCTTATTAAACCTGTTACTATGCTTGGGTTTTTGAGGCCCTTTTTCTTTTTCTTTTCTTTCTTTTTTTTTTTTTTTTTGTGGGGAGGTTTTGGGGATGGAACTCAGGGGAATTCTATGTCTGAGCTACACTCCCAACCCTATTTTTTTCTTTTTTTTTCTGGTACTGGGGATGGAACCCAGGTATATTCTACCTCCCAGCTACACTCCAGGCCTGTTTTTTATTCTTTATTTTATTTATTTATTTGGTGGTACTAGGGATGAAACCCTTCTAACTATGGGCTACACTCCCAGACCTATTTTATATTTTATTTGGAAACAGGGTCTCTTAAACCAGCGAGGCTGGCTTCAAACCTGTGTGATCCTCCTGTCTCAGCCTCCCAAGTATGGGGATTACAAGCATGCACCACCACGCCCGGCTTTATTCTTTATTTTATTTATTTATTTGGTGGTACTGGGGTTCCTGGAAGCCCTTCTACCTCCGGGCTACACTCCCAGACCTATTTTATATTTTATTTGGAAACAGGGTCTCTTAAACCAGCAAGGCTGGCTTCGAACCTGCGCGATCCTCCTGTCTCTGCCTCCTAAGCGCAGGGATTACAAGCGTGCGCCACCACGCCCGGCTTTTTATTCTTTATTTTGAAACAGGGCCTCACTAAGTTGCAGAGGGTCTCACTAAGTAGCTGAGGTTGTCCGCAAACCACCATCCTCCTGTTTCAGCCTCCTGAATGCTGGGATTACAAGCGTGGGCCACTACGCCCGGCTCATAACACTGTTTATTTTTAATTCTTTCTTTTTTTTTTTTGAAACAGGGTCTCACTGACTTGCAAAGGGCCTCACTACTTAGCTGAGGCTGTCCACGAACCGAGATCCTTCTGTCTCAGCCTCCCAAATGCTGGGATTACAAGCGTGTGCCACTGTGCCTGGCTTCCAGCCCTAGTTTTTATTTTTATTTTATTTTTTTATTTTTGTGGTGCTGGGGATGGAACCCAGAGGCTTTTTACCTCTGGGCTATACTCCCAACCTATTTTAAAATTTTTTTGGGAACAGGGTCTCACTAACTTGCTGAGAGCCTCACTAAGTAGCTGAGGCTGGCTTCGAACCTGCGCTATCCACCTGTCTCAGCCTCCCAAGCTACAAACATGTGCCACCAAGCTGGGCTTATTTATTTTGAAACTGTATATCACTGAGTTGCAAAGGGCCTCACTAAGTAGTAGAGGCTAGTTGTGAACCTATGATCCTCCTGTCTCAGCCTCCCAGGTACTGGGATTATAAAGGTGTGCCACCATGCCTGGCATCAAGGCTCTTTTTCTGTAACCTATTTAAATAAGTCTTATGTAATGTGGTATGGTGGGAAAAGCCCTGTACTTAAGAATAAGAAAACCTGGATTCAGATACTGAGACTGTCATTTTATTATATATTATACTAACACTCTTTGAGCTTTAGTTTCTCTCAACTTCAACTTGGATAAGATTACCTTTTTTTTTTTTTTTTTGCGGTACTAGGGATGGAACCCAGGGGCATTCTGCCTATGAGCTAAACCCCCAGCCCTATTTTTTATTCTTTATTTTGAAACAGGTTATCACTAAGTTGTGGAGTACTGCACTCACTAAGTAGCTGAGACGGGCTGCAAACCTGCAATCTTCCTGTCTCAGCCTCCCAAGAACTGGGATAACAAGAAACAAGAGTGCACCTCCACACAGCTCCACCAGACTTTCTTTTTTTATTTTAATTTAAACAAGGTCTCACAAAGTTTCTGGCTGGCCTGGAACCTGCAATCGTCCTATCTCAGTCTCCCAAGTAAAGAGAATATAGGCATGTGCCACCATGCCTGGCCCAGAAAGTTATATTTGAAGAGTCTTGGATTACAACAAAGATCCAAAAGAGCTTTGCTATGGGAATCGTGCAAATTGAAAGGTTATAAGCAGGCATTTTTGAGTGATCACAACTGATTTATGAAATTTGATTCTGGTACTGATGTATGCTTCCTTGTGTTATTATCCAAAAACTTCTTTCTGCTTTTATTTATTTTCTTTACATAGAGAGGCTTATGACCTCTTTTCATACCTTAATACTGTTTACCTTTTGGTATCAAATTCTTGTCCCATTTTATTTTATTTTTAAAATTTTTTATTGGTGCATTATATTCATACATAATATTTGGGTAAAAGACTTGTGTGGACATACATGTACACATCACCCATTTAGCCCCTACCCTATTCCCACCCCATTCCCTCCCCATCCCTCTTTTCCATGTTTGGCTTAGTGGTTGACTTTGATATGTTTAAGTACATTGTGTGTTTTAGAGAATTTCCTTCTTCCCTCCTCCCATTCCCTCATTTAGGTTGTCTTGTTTGCTCCTCTATAGGATTTCCTTTTTCATATAGAGTTCCTCCTATGACCCATTTCTCCTTAGCTTTCACATATTAGGGAAAGCATTCAATTTCTTATTTTTTGTGACTGACTAATCTCGCTTAGCATAATGTCCTCCAGTTCCAGCCATTTCCCTGAAAATGATGTAATTGAATTTTTTTTAATGGCTGAGTAAAATTCCATTGTGTACATATCCAACAGTTTTGTAATCCATTCATCTGTTGATGGACATCTTGGCTGGTTCCATAGTTTGGGTATGGTGAATTGTGCAGCTGTGAACATAGATACACATGCATTCGTTTGGTAGTTTGGTTTCCTTTCTTTTGGGTAGATACCCAGAAGTGATATTGCTGGATCAAATGGTAGATTTGTTCCCATTCTTCTGAGGATTCTCCATACTGTTTTCCAAAGTGGTTGCACTAATTTGCAGTTCCACCAACAATGTTTTAGAGTTCCCACTTCTCCACATCCTCACCAGCATTTGTTGTTGTTTGTGTTTTGAATGATTGCTATTCTAGTTGGAATTAGGTGAAATATCAGGGTAGTTTTGATTTGCATCTCTCTGATTGCCAATGATGTTGAGCATTTTTCCATGCATTTATTGGCCATTTGAATTTCTTCTTTTGTGAAGTGTCTATTTAGTTCGCTTGCCCATTTTTTTATTGGATGATTTTTTTTTTAGTGTTGAGTTTCTTGAGTTCTCTGTATATTCTAGATATTAATCCTCTATCAGAGGTGTAGGTGGCAAAAATTTTCTCCCATTCTGTGGGCTCTCGGTTGACGTTCTTGACGGTTTCCTTTGCTGAACAGAATCTCTTCAGTTTCATGCAGTCCCACGTGTTGATTCACCTTTTAATTTGTTGTGCGTTTGGGGTCTTGTTGAGAAAGTGTTTATCTGTGCCTATGTGTTACAGTGTTGGACCTATGCCCTCTTCAAGGAGCTTCAAGGTCTCTGGTCTAATTTCCAAGTCTTTGATCCATCTTGAATTGACTCTTGTGCAGGGTGACAAAGTGGGATTAATTTCCAGTTTTCTGCATATGATTAACCAGTTTTACCAACACCATTTGTTGAACAGGCTATCATTTTTCCAGTGTATGTTTTTGGCCCCTTTGTCAAAAATCAATTGGCTGAAAGTCTGTGAACTTGTTTCTGGGTCTTCTATTCTGCTCCATTGGGCTATGTATCTGTTTTTTTGTCAGTACCATCCTGTTTTTATTACAATAGCTTTGTAGTATAGTTGGTTTGTGTGTGTGTGTGTGTGTGTGTGTGTGTGTGTGTGTGTGTGTGTGGTACTGGGGTTCCTGGAAATCCTTCTACCTCCAGGCTACACTCCAAGACCTATTTTATATTTTTTTAATTTGGAAACAGGGTCTCTTAAGCCAGCAAGGCTGGCTTCGAACCAGTGCAATCCTCCTGTCTCCACTTCCCAAAAGCGGGGATTACAAGTGTGTGCCACTATGCCTGGCTGTAATATAGTTTAAAGTCAGGTATTGTGATTCCTCCTGCATGGGTTTTGTTGCTGAAAACTACTCTGGCTATTCTGGGCTTTTTGTTATTCCAAATAAATTTAAGGACTAATTTTTCTAAGTCTTTGAGGAATGATCTTGGTAGTTTAATGGGCATTGCATTGAATCTAGTAGATCACTTTTGGAAGGATGGCCAGTTTAATGATATTTATTCTGTCTATCTATAAACATGGAAGATCTTTTCATCTTCTAAGATCTTCTTCGATTTCTTTTTTTAATGTTTTATAATTTTCTTTGTAGAGATCTTTTGCCTCTTTGGTTACATTTATTCCTAAGTATTTTTTTTGTGTGGGAGATCTTGAGTGAAAATGTTTTCTGAATTTCTTTTTCAGTGGATTTATGGTTGGTGTACAGAAAAGCTTCTGATTTTTTAAGATTGATTTTTGTATCCAGATACTTTGCTGAATATGTTGATCAGTTCTATAAGCCTTTTGGTTGAGTTTGTTGGGTTTTCTAAATATAGTATCATGTCATCTACAAATAGTGAAAGTTTGAGTTTTTCTTTTCCTATTTGTACTCCTTTGATTTCCTTTTCTTACCTTATTGCTCTGGCTAGAGTCTCTAGTACTATATTGAAGAGAAGTGGTGATAATGGACATCCTTGTCTTGTTCCTGTTTTTAGGGGAAATTCTTGAAGTTTTCCCCCCTTAAATATGATGTTGGCGGTGGGCTTATTATAGATTGCCTTTATGATGTTGAGATATATTTCTTCTATTCCAATTCTCTGCAGTGTTTTTATCACAAATGGATGTTGGATTTTATCAAATGCTTTTTCAGTATCTATTGAAATGATCATGAGATTTTTGTCTTTGATTCTGTTTATACGATAATTACATGGATTGATTTTCATATGTTGAAC
Organism: Muscardinus avellanarius; assembly: GCF_963383645.1. Lineage (NCBI taxonomy): Eukaryota > Metazoa > Chordata > Mammalia > Rodentia > Gliridae > Muscardinus > Muscardinus avellanarius. The sequence goes on along the minus strand of NC_137788.1, from coordinate 39,091,028 downwards.
CAGCCTTGCATCCCTGGGATGAACCCTTCCTGGTCATGGTGTATGATTTTCTTTATGTGGTTTTGAATGCATGTTGCTAATATTTTGTTTAGTATTTTTGCATCAAAGTTCATCAGAGATATAGGCCTGTACTTTTTCTTCCTTGAACTGTCTTTATTCGATTTTGGTATTAATGTGATGTTGTCTTCATAGAATATATTTGGGAGAGTCCCATTTTTTTTTTCTATTTCATGAAATAGTATGAGGAGTATTGGGATTAGCTCTTCTATAAAGGTTTTATAGAATTCACTTGGAAAACCATCTGGTCCTGGGCTTTTCTTTGATGGTAAGCTCTTTATTGCTATTTCAATCTCTTTGACTGCTATTGGTTGGTTTAAATTTTCTATATCTTCTTGACTCAGTTTTGGGAGGTTGTATTTATCTAGAAAGTTGTCAATTTCCTTCAGATTTTCCATTTTGTTGGAGTATAGTTTTTCAAAATAGTTTCTGATAATCCTCTGGCTTTCTTCACTGTCACTAGTAATGTCTCCTTTTTCATTTCTTACCTTCATAATTTGGGTTGATATTCTCTCTCTCTCTCTCTCTCTCTCTCTCTCTCTCTCTTTTAGTTAGGTTGGCTAGTGGTTTATCTATCTTGTTAATTTTTTCGAGAAACCAGCTTTTAGTTTTGTTGATTTTCTGTATTGTTATTTTATTCTCTACTTCATTAATTTCTGTTCTAATGTTAATAATTTCCTCTCTTCTACTGGTTTTGGGGCTAGATTGTTCCTGTTTTTCAAGGGCTTCGAGGTGTGTCAGGTTATTTATTTGAAGATTTTCTGTTTTTCTTATGTGAGCACTTAGTGTTATAAATTTTCCTCTTAATACTGCCTTCAAAGTGTCTCAGAAGTTTTGATATGTTGTATCTTTATTTTCGTTTGTTTCTAGAAATTTCTTTTTTTTTTTTTTTTTGGTGGTGGTACTGGGGGTGGAACTCAGAGGCTTTCTACCTCCGGCCTGTACTCCCAGACCCATTTTATATTTTATTTGGAAACAGGGTCTCACTAAGTTGCTGAGAGCCTCACTAAGTAGCTGAGGCTGGCTTTGAACCCATGCGATCCTCCTGTTTCAGCCTCCCAAGCACGGGGATTACAAGTGTGCGCCACCATGCCCAGCTGTTTCTAGAAATTTCTTGATTTCACCTCTTAATGTCTTCTATGACCCATTCTTCATTCAGAAGTGTGGTGTTCAGTCTCCACGTGTTTATCTTGTTTCTCTGGGTCTTCTGGTAGTTGATTTCTAGTTTCATTCCATTATGGTCTGAAATGACACAGGGAAGTATGTAACATTTTTTGAATTGGCTAGTGCTCATTTTGTGTCCCAGGATGTGATCTATTTTGGAAAACATGAGCGGCTGAGAAAAATATAAACTCTGCTGTAGTTGGGTGAAATATTCTATATGTGTCCAAAAGGTCCATTTGATTAATGGTGTTCTTTAGTTCTGAGGAATCTTTACTGACCTTTTGTCTGGAAGATCGTTCTAATGTTGTGAGAGGTGTGTTGAAGTCTCCCAGTATTATTGTATTGGGACTTATGTGTGACTTAATGTCACAAAGAGTTTATGAAAGTAGCTATACCTGTGTTTGGGACATAGATGTTGATTATTGTGATTTCCTTTTGCTGGGTTATTCCTTTTACCAGTAAAATATGACCTTCTTTGTCTCTTCTAATAAGTTTGGGTTTGAAGTCTAACTTATCTGATATCATAGTTCCTACATCTGCTTACCTTTGAGTTCCACTAGCATGAATTACCTTGCTCCAGCCCTTTACCTTGAGTTTGTTACTATCTTTACTTGTAAGGTGTGTTTCTTGTAAGTAGCAGATGGATGGATTCTGGTTTTTAATCCATTTTGCCACTTTATATCTTTTTATTGGAGAATTGAGGCCATTTACATTCAGTGTGATTATGAGAGATAATTTTCAATTCCTAACATGTTAAGATTTTATTTCTGTTTGAAATACTGTTTATTCTTCTTTGCTTAGTTGTCTGCTGGATGGAAAATCTTGTTTCTCTGATTCTGGTGTATATTACCTATTTCTTCTTTGTAGTTAATCTCTTTGAGTATTTTCTCTAGTGCTGGTTTTGAAGACATAAATTCTTTCAGTTTCTGTTTGATATGGAAGCCTCTTATTTCCCCATCTAATTTGATAGATAGTTTTGCTGGATAGGAAATTTTTGGCTGGAAGTTGTTTTCTTTCAGAGTTTGGAATATGTTACTCCAAGCTCTTCTGCCTTTCATGACTTGGTTTGGGAAGTCTGGAGTGATTCTAATTGGTTTGCCTCCAAATGTCACTCGGCCTTTTGTTTTAGGTGCCTTTAAGATTCTCTACTTGGCTTTGACATTGGTCATTTTGACAATTATGTGGCATGGGGAACCTTTTCTCTGATCCTGTCTAAAGGGAATTCTGTAAGTTTCCTGGACCTGCGTATTGACCTCTTAGTCTATGTTTGGAAAATTTTCTGCTATTATTTCGTTGAAGAGATTATTGATCCCTTTGGTTTCACCTTCTTTTCCCGCCTCTATTCCAATTATTTTTAGATTAGCTCTCTTAAAATGGGCCCATATTTCTTCAATGTCAGATTCCTGCTGTTGGATATTTTTTTCTAAGTTATAAACTCTGCATTCATTTCTGGAGTGGTCATCTTCTAGGAGTGAGATTCTATTCTCCATGTGGTCTAATCGATTGTTTATAGTTTGAATTGATGTTTTTACTTCAGTGATTGCATCCTTTATTTCTTTTAGACTCTCTCTAAATTCTAAGCCAGGCGTGGTGGCGCACACTTGTAATCCCAGCATTCGGGAGGCTGAGACTGGAGGATCACGGTTTGCGGACAGTCTCAGCTACTTAGTGAGGCCCTCTGCAACTCAGTGAGACCGGGTTTCAAAATAAAGAATTAAAAAATAGGGCAGGGGCTGTAGCTCGGAGGTAGAATGCACCTGGGTTCCATCCCCAGACCCACAGAAAAAAAAATCTTTTTGAAGGTCCTGTATTATTTCTACAGTTATATTTCTGATTTAATCTTCTGGAGATCTGAATTTTTGTGTTATCAGGTTCTGATATTGTGGGGTTGTGGGTGTTCATTGCTCCATTGTTGTTTCTCCTGCCCATGATTTCAGAAGTTTGTGCCTTCTCTGGTTTCTTCCCCGGGTCACCATGACTTCACTTAGGGTGCTCTAGATCTCCAATTTGTGATAATCTCAGCTGCCACTACTCCTTTACTGGGTTGTATCGCAAAGTCTCAGACCCAGGGAGTTAATTGAGGTTGCGTGAGACCGTGGGGGTGCTGGGCTGGGTATTTTCCCACGGGGAGCTTCAACGAGGGTATAGTATCTCTGCCACCACTACTCCTTCACTGAGTTGGACTGCAAAATCTCAGACCCAGGGAGATTATTAAAGCTGCGCAAGTCCCTGGAAGTGCAGTGCTGGGATTTCTCATTTAGGGGTCGCAATTTCACTTACGGTTGTTTTGTGTGCTGATCTGGAGCTGTCATGGGCATGGTGAATTCGCTGCCACTGCTGACAGTATGGTGCCACTGCCATGCCCTCCACTTTGAGGCTGGCGTATTTCTTTTCTTGCTTTGAGCTCCATTTCGAGTCCCTAGAGCATGATGAGCTTGGCCATTGGGAGTTTTAGATATTCTTTGCACTGATAGAACTGCTGAATTACACCCGAATGATCCGCAGCAGCTCACTTCAGCTCCTTGTTTACCTTTCTTCTCTGGAGCCTGGGGCTGTGAGGCAAGATGGCACCAGCCCAGCGTCCGCCACCGCAATGCAGGCTGGTTTCTTTTCTGGTCTCTGGTTGTTCTTCTAGTCTTGTTTTTCTCTGTCCCTTGTAGTTACAGTTTTAATTTTTATGCTGATAGTGTTTTCTGGCTATGCAAAGCACTGATATTGTGGCAATAGAGATTGAGTGTTAGCAGGACTCGTAAACGCTGCTTTTCTCGGTCACCATCTTCCCGGAAGTCCCCATTTCTTCTATAAGGCATCCTCCAAATATTTTAGCCTCTATCACTTATTTCCTTTTCTGAAGCCATCTTAGAAATAGCATTACACAGTTGAATCCTTATTTATTTCATGTGTATTTTATATTGTTAAGTAAATTATAACTATAAGGAATGCTTCCTGTATATGTGAATAGAAAATGTTAAAACACAGTGTTTCCCAGGTGTAGTGGTGCAAGCCTATAATACTAATACTTGAGAAGCCAAGAGAGAATGTCAGGATCTCTTCAGCCTCAGTAACTTAGCAAGGCACTTTGCAACTTAGTGAGACCCTGTTTCAAAATAAAATATAAACCGGGCATGGTGATGCACGCTTGTAATACTCACACTTGAGAGGCTGAGACAGGAGGATCATGCAGGTTCAAAGCCAGCCTCAGCTGGTTTAAGAGACCCTGTCTCCAAATAAAATATAAAATAGGTCAGGCCGGGCGTGGTGGCGCACGCTTGTAATCCCCGCGCTTGGGAGGCGGAGACAGGAGGATCGCGCAGGTTCGAAGCCAGCCGCGCTGGCGTAAGAGACCTGTTTCAGAAATATAAAATAGGTCTGGGAGTGTAGCCCGGAGGTAGAAGGGCTTCCAGGAACCCCAGTACCACCAAAAAAAAAAAAAAAAAAAAACATATATATATATATATATATATATATATATATATATATATATATATATAAAAAATAGGTCTGGGATTATAGCCTGGAGGTAGAAGGCCCCTGGGTTCCATTCCCAGTAACACACACACACACACACACACACACACACACACACACACAAAATAAATAAAAAATAAAATAAAATATAAAATATGACTGGGGTATATAGCTCAGAGGCAGAATTCCCCTGAGTTCAATCCCTAGTACCACACACACAAAACAATATGTTATTTGATCTCTTTGTATTTTTATTTTGTTTTTCAGGATATGGGCAAGTCCTTTTAATTAATCTGTGATCATCATGGCTAATGAAGGCCGACCCAAGGCTGGTGATAATCCATTTTCATCAGATAAACATGCTCAACTCATGTTGACCCAGATCAATAAAATGAGAAATGGACACCTATTCTGTGATGTACAGCTACAAGTGGGGAAGGAAACTTTTAATGTTCATCGGCTGGTTTTGGCTGCCAGCAGTCCATATTTTGCAGCTTTGTTCACTGGAGGAATGAAAGAGTCCTCAAAAGATACTGTACAGATTCTAGGAATTGAAGCTGGAATCTTTCAACTCCTTCTAGATTTCATTTACACAGGTATGTTACATGAGCCTGTTGTTTCAATGAAGAATAATGCTGCCAGGCGTGGTGGTACACGCTTGTAATCCCCGCGCTTGGGAGGCAGAGACAGGAGGATCGCGCAGGTTCGAAGCCAGCCGTGCGCACTGGCTTAGGAGACCCTGTTTCCAAATAAAAATGTAAAAATAGGTCTGGGAGTGTAGCCCGGAGGTACAAGGGCTTCGAGGAACCCCAGTACCACCAAAAAAAAAAAAAAAAATGCAATTCCAATGCAGTATTGGACAGGGAACAGAAATTGATAGGACTTATATGGGAGATAACTACTTAAACACATATTATCATGAGACTCTGAAAAGTTTCTCTCCTCTTCCTCCTCTGCCGGAGCCAGCCGGCAAAAGTACGGGTTCCGAAGAGAGGCATGAGGATGAAGATTCAACTCTTAAGAATTTGATTCTAGGAACTTTTAAATTCTGACGTGGGGGGGCCACCAATCTACTGTCTCTACTGGCAGACCCCTGCTCCTGGGTTAATATCTCTATTGGTCAACCCCTGCTCCTGGGTCAATATTCTCTACTGGGCCGATGACCGGTTCATTTCTCTAGAGTTATTTCTACAGTTACAGGTCAATCAATATCCTCCTGCTATCACAACCAGGATACAATAGAGACCAATCCAAAGCACATACATTAAGCCAGGCATGGTGGCCCACGCTTGTAATTCCCGCGCTTGGGGCTGAGACAGGAGGATCGCGCAGGTTCGAAGCCAGCCTCAGCTACTTAGTGAGGCTCTCAGCAACTTAGTGAGACCCTGTTTCCAAATAAAATATAAAATACGTCTGGGAGTATAGCCCGGTTGTAGAAAGCCCCTGGGTTCCACCCCCAGTACCACCAAAAAACAAAAACAAAGCACATACATTACAGGTAGGTTAATCAGTACCCTCGTGCCATCACCACCTGATCTTCTCTCAGACCTTTTACTTTGAACTTTCCATGATCCCAAACCTTGTTGACTCTGGGCGAAGGACAGTCAGCTAAATCAGAAATATTCTTTTAGGGGAAAACCTTAATGGCTTCCCACACTCCTCTTTTTTTTTTTTTTTTTTTTTTTTTTTTTTTTTTTTTTGGTACTGGGAATGGAACCCAGGGGCATTCTCCCTCCAAGCTACACCCCAAGTTCGTCTGTCCGTCCTTCCTTCCTCTTTCTTTCTTCCTTCCTTCCTTCCTTTCTTCCTTTCTTCTTTCTTTTCTTTTCTTTCTTTCTTTTTTTCTGGTACTGGGGATGGAACCCAAGGGCATTCTCCCTCCAAGCTATACCCCAGTCCTACCTATCTATCTTTCTTTCTTTCTCTTTCTTTCTTCCTTCCTTCCTTCCTTCCTTCCTTTCTTTCTTTCTTTCTTTCTTACTTTCTTTTTTTCTTTCTTTTTTGTGGTACTGAGGATGGAAACTAGGGGCATTCTACCTCCAAGCTACACCCCCTGGTCCTATTTTTTAGTCTTTTTTATTTTCTGAAACAGGGTCTCACTGAGTTGTAAAGGGCTTCACTAAGTAACTGAGTGAGGCTGTCCACCAACCCTGATCCTCTGGTCTCCACCCCCAAAATGCTGGGATTAAAAAGCATGTGCCACCATACCCAGCCTTTTTAATTCTTTTTTAAATTTTTATTTTATTTTTTTTGGTGGTACTGGGGGTGGAACCTAGGGGCTCTTTTACCTCCAGGCTATACTCCCAGACCTATTTTATACTTTATTTGGAAAAAGGGTCTAAGTTGCTGAGAGCCTAGTAGCTGAGGCTGGTTTTTAACCTATGCAATACTCCTGTCTCAGCCTCCCAAGCACTGGAATTACAAGCATGCACCACCATGCCCAGCTCTTATTCTTTATTTTGAAACAAGGTCTTACTAAATTGCAGAGGGCCTCACTAGGTAGCTGCGAGGCTGCGATCCTCCTGTCTCAGCCTCCTAGGTACTGGAATTACAAGACTGTGCCACCACACCCAGCTTGGAAATAATCTTAATTATCCCTTAGTAGACTATGTGGTTAAATAAGTTATAATGCATATGTGTGTGTGTGTGTGTGTGTGTGTGTGTGTGTCTTTATATATAATCTTAATTATCCCTTAGTAGACTATGTGGTTAAATAAGTTATAATGCGTGTGTGTGTGTGTGTGTGTGTGTGTGTGTGTGTATGTATGTATAATGGTATATTTCAGCCAGGGATAGACTATATCCTAGACCATAGGCGTAGACTATAATCTTAGTGTACCAGTATTGGGAATGGCCTAGGAAGATTTGAGAAAACTATGATTAGTAATGTATTTCAAAAATAATTGTGTCAAAATGGCAGCAGACCTGGAGAGAGAAAGGCTTGGCTTTAGTCAGCAAGCAAACAGCTATTGAAACTTAGATTGACTTAGCTACATGTAATTAGCAAGTCAATAGGAGAGGAGAACTAGGCCTTTCTCTATCTAAAGACAGATCTTAGGAGAGAACTAGGCCTTTCTCTAGCTAAAGACAGATCTTAGGAGAGAACTAGGCCTTTCTCTAGCTAAAGACAGATCTACATGATAAGCCAGCTAAGATGGTAGGAGGGGTCTACTGGTTCCTGAAAGTAGATACCTCACCACACCTTATTGGGGGAGGTACCTTACAGGGTAAGGGGAGGTACCTTACAGGGATGTTCACTATATCAGAGTCACGCAAACAAGATGGAGGTCATGGGTATAAAAAGTCTGGTCCACGTGTAATTCCTTTGGTGTATTCATTTCGAGTCACCCCTCCATGCCAGTCTGGTATGGAGCTGTATTTCTATTTTCTGTATTTCTATCTTTCTTTTTTTTTTTTTTTTTTGGTGGTACTGGGGTTCCTGGAAGCCCTTCTGCCTCCGGGCTACACTCCCAGACCTACTTTTACATTTTTGTTTGGAAACAGGGTCTCATAAGCCAGCGCGCGCGGCTGGCTTCGAACCTGCGCGCGGCTGGCTTCGAACCTGCGCGATCCTCCCGTCTCTGCCTCCCAAGCGCGGGGATTACAAGCGTGCGCCACCACGCCCGGCTCTGTATTTCTATCTTTCTAATAAACTTCTTTAAATCTTCAGCAACTGTCCAAGCTATGCATATTTATTCTTAGCTTAGGACAAGAACCCGCGTTTTTTTTTTTTTTTTTTTTTTCTTTTTCTGTTTTTGGTCGTTTTGAGTTTTTGTTATGGGTTGGGGGAAAGTATGTCGGGGAACCCAGCAGGGGTTCCTGGGGAACAGTTTTTCCAAACCATACTCTCCCCAAAACCGTAACACTTAGTACTTGGGAGGCTGAGACAGGAGGATCACAGATTTGTAGCTAGCCTCAGAAACTTAGTGAGGCGCTTCACAACTTAGTGAGATTCTATTTCTTTTTTTTTTTTTTTTTTTTTTTGATGTGTGTGTGGTACTGGGGGTGGAACCCAGAGGAGTTATACCTCCTGGCCATACTTCCATGCCCCGTTAGTGAGATTCTACTTCAAAATAATAGAATAAAGCTGGGTGTGGTGATGCACACTTGTAATTCCAGCGCTTGGGAGGCTAAGACTGGAGGATCACACAGGTTTGAAGCCAGCCTCAACTACTTAATGAGGCTCTCAGCAACTTCGTGAGACCCTGTTTTTTTTTTTTGTGTGTGTGTGTGTATGTGGTACTGGGGTTGCTGGAAGCCCTTCTACCTCCGGGCTACACTCCCTGACCGATTTTATACTTTTTTTTAAATTTGGAAACAGGGTCTTTTAAACCAGCGCAGCTGGGTTCAAACCTGCGCGATCCTCCTGTCTCTGCCTCCCAAGCGTGGGGATTACAAGTGTGCGCCACCACGCCCGGCAGAGACCCTGTTTTATTTTTTTTATTTTTATTTATTTATTTATTTTTGGTGGTACTGGGGGTGGAACCCAGAGGCTTTCTACCTCCGGGCTATACTCCCAGACCTATTTTATATTTTATTTGGAAATAGGGTCTCACTAAGTTGCTGAGAGCCTCACTAAGTAGCTGAGGCTGGCTTCGAACCTGTGTGATCCTCCTGTCTCAGCCTCCCAAGCGCGGAGATTACAAGCGTGCGCCACCACGCCTGGCGAGAGACCCTGTTTTTAAATAAAATATAAAACAGAGCCACCACGCCTGGCGAGAGACCCTGTTTTTAAATAAAATATAAAATAGAGCCGGGCGTGGTGGCGCACGCTTGTAATCCCCACGCTTGGGAGGCTGAGACAGGAGGATCACACAGGTTCGAAGCCAGCCTCAGCTACTTAGTGAGGCTCTCAGCAACTTAATGAGACCCTGTTTCCAAATAAAATATAAAATAGGTCTGGGAGTATAGCCCAGAGGTAGAAAGCCTCTGGGTTCCACCCCCAGTACCACCAAAAAAATAAAATAAAATAGCCACCACGGCTGGCTCAACATAAATTTTTTTTGTTGTTGTTTTTTGGTGTTACTGGGGGTGGAACCCAGGGGCTTTCTTCCACTGGGATATACCCCCCCAGACCTATTTTTTTTGTATTTTATTTGGAAACAGGGTCTCAACCAAGTTGCCAGGAGCCTCACTAAGTAGCCAAGGCTGGCTTCGAACCTGTGCGATCCTCCTGTCTGAGCCTCCCAAGTGCAGGGATTACAAGCGTGCGCCACCACACCCAGCTTCAACATAAAAAATTTTTAAATCAAGATATAAATAGTCGGGCATGGTGGCGGACGCTTGTAATCCCAGCATTTGGCAGGCTGAGACCGGAGAATCGCGGTTCATCGACAGCCTCAGCTACTTAGTGATGCCCTTTGCAACTCAGTGAGACCAGGTTTCAAAATAAAGAATAAAAAATAGGGCTTGGAGCTGGGCCTGGTAATGCACGCTTGTAATCCCTGTGCTTGGGAGGCAGAGACAGGAGGATCTGGCAGGTTCGAAGCTAGCCACGCTGGCTTAAGAGACCCTGTTTCCAAATAAAGTATAAAATAGGTCTGGGAGTGTAGCCTGGAGGTAGAAGGGTTTCCAGGAACCCTAGTACCATCAAAAAAAAAAAAAAGAAAGAAAAACATAGGGCTGGCGGTGCAGCTTGGAGGAAGAATGCCCCTGGGTACCATCCCCAGCACTGAAAGAAAAAAAAAAAAAAAAAAATATATATATATATATATATATATATATATATCAGGCATGGTGGTGTGCACTTGTAATCCCAGCATTTGGAAGGCTGAGATAGGAGGATCATGGTTTACAGATAGCCTTAGCTACTTAGTGAGGCCCTTTGCAACTCAGTGAGGCCTGTTGCAAAATAAAGAATAAAAAATAAGGCTGGAAGCCGGACGTGGTGGCGCATGCTTGTAATCCCGGCACTTGGGAGGCTGAGACAGGAGGATCGCGCAGGTTCAAAGCCAGCCTCAGCTGCTTAGTGAGGCTCTCAGCAACTTAGTGAGACCCTGTTTCTAAATAAAAATATAAAATGGGTCTGGGAGTATTGTCCGCAGGTAGAAAGCCTCTGGGTTCCACTCTCAGTACCACCACCTAAATAAATAAATAAATAAATAAATAAATAAACAAAGGGCTGGAGGTGTAGTTCAGAGGTAGAATCTCCCCGGGTTTTATCCTCAGTACTGCAAAAAAAAAAAAAAAAAAAAAAATATATATATATATATATATATATCTCCCAATTTTGTAAAAAAAAAAATTTCTTGGCATGGTAGTTTGTGCCTATAATCCCAGTACTTGGGAGGCTGAGACTGGAGGGTTGCAAGTTTGTGGCCACCCTCAGCAACTTAGTGAGGCACTCGCAGCTTAGAGCCTGTTTCAAATTTTAAGCAAAGGGTAAGTGTGTAAATTAGAGGTGAAATGCCCCTGGGTTTAGTCCCCAGTATCACTCCCCACTTCCACACACACACACACACACAAAAGAATGGATTTTAGGTGGGCATAGTGGTATAGGCCTGCAATGGTAGCTACTGGAGGGGCAGGGGCAGGAGGATCAAAATTTCAAGGTCAACCTGAGCAACTTAGTGAGACCTTGGCTCAAAAGATTAAAAGAAGGGCTTGGAATGTAGCTCAGTGGTATAGTGCTTACCCATTATGTGAAAGGCCCTGGGTTTGATTCTCATTACTGCAAAAAAATAATATCAAAACTATGGACTTTTGTATTTTTCTACCATGCAACTTGCTTAGGCATGTAACATGTGAAAAGTTTGCTTAAACTTTCTCATTCTTTTTCCATAATACAATAAAAATATCTAATATATAGGATTGTAATGAGGGTTAAACAAGTATATAAAGCAATTAATATTGTGTCTAGTTTATTTTAAATATTTCATAAATATTAATATCATTTGAGTTTTCTGTTCTTCCAGAAATCCTTTGTTGCCTTTTTTACTTACTTCTAGCTACTCTGCAAACATTAAATTTTTAATGGATTCAAGTAAAACAGTTTGAGTAAGTTAAGTATATGTTTTTGTCTTACTGGCTAATTTGTCTCCCTGTTTTCCTAGGTACAGTGAACATAGGTGTGAATAATGTTCAGGAGTTGATTGTTGCAGCGGACATGCTACAGTTGACCGAAGTTGTTAATCTTTCCTGTGAATTTCTGAAAGGACAAATTGATCCACTGAACTGCATTGGGATCTTTCAATTCTCTGAGCAAATTGCCTGCCATGATCTTTTGGAATTCACAGAAAACTACATCCATGTCCATTTCTTGGAGGTTCATAATGGTGAAGAGTTCCTGGCACTTACAAAAGATCAGCTGATCAAAATTTTACGAAGTGAAGAGCTTAGCATTGAGGATGAATACCAAGTCTTCTTAGCTGCAATGCAGTGGATTCTGAAAGATCTGGGAAAAAGAAGAAAATATGTGGTAGAAGTGCTAGACCCAATTCGATTCCCTTTGTTACCTCCTCAGAGACTTTTAAAGTATATAGAAGGTAACTTCTTACTGTACGTCAAATCATTTATCTATTTTTATTTCTAAAATTTTTTGATGCTGAACCAGGTGAGGTGGTGCATGCTAATAATCCCAGTACTTGGGATGCTGAAACAGGAGGGTCACAGGTTTGCAGCAAGCCTCAACAACTTGTGAGGCCTTCTACAGCTTAGTGAGACCTACCTACCCTGCCTCCCTTCCTTTCTTCCTCCCTTCCTTTCCTCCTCCCTCCCTCCCTCCCTCCCTCCCTCTTCCTTCCTTCCTTCCTTCCTTCCTTCCTTTCTTTCTTTCTTTCTTTCTTTCTTTCTTTCTTTCTTTCTTTCTTCTTTTTTCTTTCTGTACTGGAGATTGAACCCAGAGACATTCTACCTTGGAGCTACACCCCCAGCCCAGTTTATTTCTTATTTGGAAACAGTCTTCCTAGGTTGTTGAGAGTTTCACTACTTGCTGAGGTTGTCCCTGAACCTGCAATCCTTCTTTTTTTGTGTATGTGGTACTGGGGGTGGAACCCAGGACCATTCTACCTCAGTGCCACAGCCCTACCCTATTATTTATTTATTATTATTATTATTATTATTATTATTATTATTATTATTATTTATTATTATTATTGGTGGTACTGGGGTTCCGGGAAAACCTTCTACCTCCGGGGTACACTTCCAGACCTATTTTATAATTTTTTTTTTTTTTTAATTTGGAAACAGGGTCTCTTAAGCCAGCGAGGCTGGCTTCGAACCAGCATGATCCTCCTGTCTCCACCTTCCAAGCATGGGGATTACAAGCATGCGCCACCACGCTCGGCCTTTTATTCTTTATTTTTATTTTTATTTTTATTTTATTTTTTTTAATTAATTTATTTTTTAAATTGGTGCATTGTAGTCATATATCAATCACATTGGAGTACAAGACTTGAGAGGATATACAAGCACACATCATCCAATTAGCCCTCCTCCAGCCCCCGTCCCATTCCCTCCCCCTCCCTCCATCCCACACTTCTTTGGTGATTTACTTTGATACATTTGTTTATGTACCTCCTGCGTTTTAAAGAGGCTCCGTCCTCCAGTATTACATACCCTCTGATTGGTCACATTAGTTGCTTCACTATAGGGCCCTTTCTATAGCTCAACCTCTTCCTGTTGCCCTTTTCCTCCTAGTTATTGCTGATTAAGAGAAGCGTCTGATTTATATTTTCTGCGATATTTCTCTGTGCATGCTGCGTTGCAAGTACCAATCCCATTCTTGATGGTCCCAGTAGTGGCCTGGCTACTCAGTGGACTGATCCAGACCTCGCTGGCTCAAGCAGCGGCCTTGCCTCATGGGAGGACCCAGTTCTGGTCTCGCTGGCCCCTGAACCGGTCAAACCCCTAAGCTGGCTTTGGTCCCGACCTTGGAGGCCGCAGGAGTGAACTTGCCTCACGCCAGGCTCCGATGCTGGCCATTGGCCCCTGCACCGGTCTAACCCCTTGGCAGGATTCCAATCCCGGCCTCGGAGGCCCCAACACTGGTAATGCCTCACGGCAGGCTCCGATGCCGGCCTCACTGGCCCCAGCACCGGCCTAACCCCTTGACAGGCTCTTATCCTGGCCTCAGAGGCCCAGTACCAGCCTTGCCTCAAGGCAGGCTCCGATGCCGGCCTCGCTGGCCCCAGCACCGGCCTAACCCCTCGGCAGGCTCCGATCCCGGCCTCGGAGGCCCCAGCACTGGTCATGCCTCAAGGCAGGCTCCGCTGCTGGCCTCGTCGGCCCCAGCACCGGCCTAACCCCTCGGCAAGCTCTTATCCTGGCCTTGGAGGCCCCAGTACCGGCCTTGCCTCACGGCAGGCTCCGCTGCCGGCCTCGCTGGCCCCAGCACCAGCCTAACCCCTCGGCAGGCTCTTATCCTGGCCAGGAGGCCCCAGTACTGGCCTTGTCTCAAGGCAGGCTCCGATGCCGGCCTCACTGGCCCCAGCACTGGCATAACCCCTCGGCAGGCTCTTATCCTGGCCTCGGAGGCCCCAGTACCGGCCTTGCCTCAAGGCAGGCTCCAATGCCAGCCTCGCTGGCCCCAGCACCGGCCTAACCCCTCGGCAGGCTCCGATCCCGGCCTCGGAGGCCCCAGAACTGGTCATGCCTCAAGGCAGGCTCCGATGCCGGCCTCGCTGGCCCCAGCACCGGCCTAACCCCTCGGCAGGCTCTTATCCTGGCCTCGGATGCCCCAGTACCGGCCTTGCCTCACGGCAGGCTCCGATGCCGGCCTCGCTGGCCCCAGCACCGGCCTAAACCCTCGGCAGGCTCCGATCCCGGCCTCGGAGGCCCCAGCACTGGTCATGCCTCATGGCAGGCTCCGCTGCCAGCCTCGTTGGCCCCAGCACCGGCCTATCCCCTCGGCAAGCTCTTATCCTGGCCTTGGAGGCCCCAAAACCGGCCTTGCCTCACAGCAGGCTCCGATGCCGGCCTCGCTGGCCCCAGCACCGGCCTAACCCCTCGGCAGGCTCTTATCCTGGCCTCGAGGCCCCAGTACCGGCCTTGCCTCAAGGCAGGCTCCGATGCCGGCCTCGCTGGCCCCAGAACCGGCCTAACCCCTCGGCAGGCTCTTATCCTGGCCTCGGAGGCCCCAGTACCGGCCTTGCCTCACGGCAGGCTCCGATGCCGGCCTCACTGGCCCCAGCAGCGGCCTAACCCCTCGGCAGGCTCCGATCCCGGCCTCAGAGGCCCCAGTACCGGCCTTGCCTCAAGGCAGGCTCCGATGCCGGCCTCGCTGGCCCCAGCACCGGCCTAACCCCTCGGCAGGCTCCGATCCCGGCCTCGGAGGCCCCAGCACTGGTCATGCCTCACGGCAGGCTCCGATCCCGGCCTCGGAGGCCCCAGTACTGGCCTTGCCTCAAGGCAGGCTCCGATGCTGGCCTCACTGGCCCCAGCACCGGCCTAACCCCTTGGCAGGCTCCGATCCCGGATTTGGAGGCCCCAGCACTGGTCATGCATCAAGGCAGGCTCCGATGCCGGCCTCGCTGGCCCCAGCACCGGCCTAACCCCTCAGCAGGCTCTTATCCTGGCCTCGGAGGCCCCAGTACCGGCCTTGCCTCACAGCAGGCTCCGATGCCGGCCTTGCTGGCCCCAGCACCGGCCTAACCCCTCGGCAGGCTCCGATCCCGGCCTCGCTGGCCCCAGCACTGGCCTAACCCCTCAGCAGGCTCTTATCCTGGCCTCGGAGGCTCCAGTACCGGCCTTGCCTTAAGGCAGGCTCCGATGCCGGCCTTGCTGGCCCCAGCACCAGCCTAACCCCTCGGCAGGCTCTTATCCTGGCCTCGGAGGCCCCAGCACTGGTCATGACTCAAGGCAGGCTCTGATGCCGGCCTCACCGGCCCCAGCACCGGCCTAACCCCTCGGCAGGCTCTTATCCTGGCCTCGGAGGCCCAAGTACCGGCCTTGCCTCATGGCAGGCTCTGATGCCAGCCTCGCTGGCCCCAGCACCGGCCTAACCCCTCAGCAGGCTCCGGTCCCGTCCTCGGGGGCCCCAACACTGGCCTTGCCTCACGGCAGGCTCCGATGCCGGCCTCGCTGACCCCAGCACCGGCCTAACCCCTCAGCAAGTTCCGGACCCGACCTCGGAGGCCCTAGTACAAGCCTTGCATCATGGCAGGCTCCAATGCCGGCCTCGCTGGCCCCAGCATCGGTCTAACCCCTCTGCAGGTTCCAATCCCGGCCACGGAGGCCTCAGTAGTGGCCTTGCCTCACAGCAAGCTCCGATGTCGGCCACTGGCCCCGGCGCCCGCCTAACCCCTCAGCAGGTTCCGATCACTGTCTCTGTGGTTATTATTTCAAAGGTTCCAGTTGTAATGTATCAGATCTCTGCCTCCCCCGAATATTGGCCACTGGCATTGCCACTGCCTCCACCGTTTCAAATCCTTCCCAGGCTCTTTTTCCACTCTGAATGTTGTCCAGTGTTCCTAAGCATGCGTGATGGTAGCATTTGACATTTGGTGTAATTTCTCCAAAAAAATAAAGTTGGTAAGATCCGGTTTCTGCTTCTCCTGAATACAAGTCTCCACCACCATCGCGAAGAACTCTTTCAACACCGCATTTCTCCTTGGTCTCCGCTAAACTCTCTCCTTATATGTGATGTCTGAGATTCTTAACAATATAGAGAAATAGCAGTCCTCTTTCATGGCGAATTTTTCCATAAGTTCCAGTGCATTTAGATAAGTTTTGTCTGCATCTCCAGTGTCCTGGCATCCATAACGGCTTTCTTATCTCCTCTCCGATATTTTTCTTTATCTTTTTCTGTTCTGGGCCCGGTTTCTCCAAAGGTCTGGCGTGCTTCTCGCAGTTCGGCCGGGAACAAGAGTCCTGCGATCCGGGCCCCAGCTGGCGTGCCCTGTGCTCGACCCCCGCCCAGAACCCAGGGTCTTACTGGGCCTGGTTTCTCCAGGGGTCTGGCGTGCTACTCGCAGTTCGGCCCGGGGCCCAGAGTCCCGCGACCCGGGCCCCATCTGGCGTGCCCAGCCCGCGACCCCTGCCCAGAACCCAGCGTCTTACTGGGTCTGGTTTCTCCAGGGGTCTGGCGTGCTACGCGCAGTTCGGCCGGGGCCCAGAGTCCTGCGACCCGGGCCCCATCTGGCGTGCCCAGCCCACGACCCCCGCCCAGAACCCAGTGTCTTACTGGGTCCGGTTTCTCCAGGGATCTGGCGTGCTACGTGCAGTTCGGCCGGGGCCCAGAGTCCCGCGACCCGGGCCCCATCTGGCGTGCCCCGCCCGCGACCCTCGCCCAGAACCCAGCGTCTTACTGGGCCTGGTTTCTCCAGGGGTCTCTTATTCTTTATTTTTAAACAGGGTCTCACTGAGTTGCAAAGGGTCTCACTAAGTAGCTGAGGCTGTCTGGGAACCAGGATCCTTCTGTCTCAGCCTCCAAAATGCTAGGATTACAAGCGTGAGCCACCACGCCTGACTTTTAAAAACAATTTTTGAGCTGGGCATGGTGGCACAGGCTTGTAATCCCCACACTTGGGAGGTGGAGGCAGGAGTATCGGGCAAGTTCAAAGCCAGCCAGCTGGTTTGAGACGGTTTCCAAATAAAAAGTATAATAATAGGTCTGGGAGTGTAGCCCGGAGGCAGAAGGGTTTCCAGGAACCCCAGTACCATAATAAAGAAAAACAACAACATCAAAAAACAATTTTTGATAGTAGTAAGAAATATATATATAATTTGTTTTATTGGTGGCACTGAGGATTGAACCCAGGGGCATTCTACCTCTAAGCTACACCCCAGCCCTATTTTATTTTTATTTGGAAACAGGGTCTTGTTAGGTTAATGAGAGTCTCACTACTTACTGAATTGCCCTCAAACCTGTGATCTTCCTGTCTCAGCATCCCAAGTACTGGGATTATAAGTGTTTGTCACCACACCTGTCTGGAAAATATATTCTTTAGTAGAAATGGAAAAATAAGCTGAGCGTGGTGGCACACGCTTGTAATCCAGCATTTGGGAGGCTGAGACAAGAGGATTCCAGTTCCCAGAAAGCCTCAGCTACTTTGTGAGGCCCTTTGCACCTCAGTGACATCCTGTTTCAAAATAAATAATTAAAAATAGGGCTGGGATTGTAGCTTGTAAGTAGAATGCCCTTGGGTTCCATCCCCAGTACCGGAAAAAAAAAAAAAATTGAAAGAAAGAAATGAAATGAAAAAACAGTATTTGATATTATAGGAGCCAAACACCATTGTTTGATGACAAAGATTTTTTAACTGATTGCTAAATGTGTTTTACCTTTATTCAAATATATCTTTTAGTCAAATTTAAAAGTTTTTTAAGGCCGGGCGTGATGGTGCATGCTTGTAATCCCAGCATTTGGGAGACCGGAGGATCGTGATTTGCGGACAGCCTCACTTACTTAGCGAGGCCCTTCGCAACTCTGTGAGACCTTGTTTCAAAAAATAAAAAGACTAGCCGGGCGTGGTGGCGCACTTTTGTAATCCCTGTGCTTGGGAGGCTGAGCCAGGAGGATTGCGCAGGTTCAAAGCCAGCCTCAGCTACTTAGTGAGGCTCTCAGCAACTGAGTGAGACCCTGTTTCTAAATAAAATATAAAATAGGGCTGGGAAGAAAGCCTCTGGGTAAATAAAAAACATTTTTTAGCCAGGTCTGGTGGTGCTTGCTTGTAATCCCAGTACTTGGCAGGCTGAGACAGGAGGATTACAGGTTCACAGCCAGCCTCAGAAACTTAATACGCCCCTCCGCAACTTAGTGAGACTGTGTTTCAAGAAAAGAATAAAAATAAAATAGCGCTGAGAGTGTGGGTAGAATGCCCCTGGGTTCAATTTCAGTACTGGAAAAAATAAGTTTTAAATACATTATCTTTTTAAATATTGCTTTAGGAGTATCGGATTTTAATCTTCGTGTTGCATTGCAAACACTTTTGAAAGAGTACTGTGAAGTGTGCAAATCTCCCAAAGAGAACAAGTTTTGTAGTTTCCTGCAGACATCTAAGGTTCGTCCTCGCAAGAAAGCAAGAAAGTACCTGTATGCAGTAGGTAAGGACCTTTAAAGAAGTAATATAACATCATTATTTTCAGAATCAAAGTTTTTTAATACTTTGTTGTTATTACCATACATGTCAGAATATATAGGTGTGTCAGAAGCATATTTAATTTTTCACATTCAGGCTACAGATTTATATGTTGCATTTTTTGGTTTTTTTGGTTTTTTTGGTGGTACTGGGGTTCCTGGAAGCCCTTCTACCTCCGGGCTACACTCCCAGACCTCTTTTTACATTTTATATTTGGAAACAGGGTCTCCTAAGCCAGCGCGCGCGGCTGGCTTCGAACCTGCGCGATCCTCCTGTCTCTGCCTCCCAAGCACGGGGATTACAAGCGTGCGCCACCACGCCCGGCTATATGTTGCATTTTTTTAAGTGGTACTGAAGATGAAACCCAGAGCTGAGTTACACACCCAACTGTTTTTTTTGGTTTTTTTTTTTTGTTGTTGTTGTTGCACTGAGGATGAACTCGGGGACATTCTGCCTCCAAGCTACACACCCAGATCTATTTTTTTATTATTTATTTTGAAAAAGGGTCTCATTGTGTTACAAAAGACCTCACTAAGTAGCTGAGGCTGGCTGTGAACCTGGGTCCTCCTGTTTCAATCTCCCAAATGCTGGGATTACAAATTGGGTGTGGTGGCGCACGCTTGTAATCCCCGCGCTTGGGAGGCTGAGACAGGAGGATCACACAGGTTCGAAGCCAGCCTCTGCTACTTAGTGAGGCTCTCAGCAACTTAGTGAGACCCTATTTCCAAATAAGATATAAAATGGGTCTGGGAATACAGCCCGGAGGTAGAAAGCCTCTGGGTTCCTTCCCCAGACCTGCAAAAAAAAAAAAAAAAAAAAGAGGGTCTCACTAAGTTACTGCAAGTTGGCATTGAATCTGCATGCCTCCAGTCTCAGCCTCCCAAGTACTGGGATTACAGCATTAACCACTGTACCTGGTTAATATACATTGTTTTTTTTTTTTTTTTTTTTTGGAACTGGGGATTGAACCTAGGGGCTTCTGCCTCTGAGCTACACCCCAGTTCAATTTTTTTTATTCCTTATATATGTTACATATATATATATATATATATATGTATACACACACATATGTACACGTATATACAAACATACATATATGGCAGGCTCTAAAGAATTTATTTTAATAAATGTATATATTATTTTTGTATGTATATGTATATGTAATGTCCCTGGATTCCATCCCCAGATCCACACACTAAAAAAGAAGTAAAGGATGTATGAATATAATGCACCAATAAAAAATTTAAAAAAATTAAAATAAAAAAGAAGTACAGGGCTCGATTTTTCCTCATTAGTCATTAGTACCATTTCCATATATAGCAGTAAGCAATTTGTGTACTTCTTTCCTTTGTTTAGGTGGATATACACGGTTGCAGGGGGGTCGTTGGAGCGATAGCAGAGCCCTCAGCTGTGTAGAACGTTTTGACACTTTTAGCCAGTACTGGACCACTGTCTCTTCACTTCATCAGGCTCGATGTGGACTGGGAGTAGCAGTTCTAGGAGGGATGGTCTACGCTATTGGAGGTAACAATAAAAATATCTTACTTCTCTTATCAAAGGTATTTTTTGATATTACTTTTCTCTATCCTCTCATGTTGGTTTCTTTTTTTTTTTTTTTTTTTGTATTGGGGATTGAACCTAAAAGCATTCTACCTCCAAGTATACTCCCAACCCAATTTTATTTCATTTTATTTTTATTTTATTTTATTTTAGTTTTTGTGGTACTGGGGATGGAACCCAGAGGCATTCTACCTCCGAACTACACCTCCAGCCTTATTTTTTATTTTTTTTAGAAACAGAGTCTCACTGATTTGCAAAGGGCCTCACTAAGTAGCTGAGCTGTCCACGAACCGCAATACTCCTGTCTCAGCCTCCCAAATGCTGGGATTGCAAGCGTGTACCACCATGCCGGGCTTCCAATTTTATTTCTTATTTGGAAACAGGGTCTCACTAAGTTGCAGAGGGTTTCACTAAGTAGCTGAAGCTGGCTGCAAAACTGCGATCTTCCCCTCTCAACCTCCCAAGTACTGTTGTGCCACCCACCACACCTGGCTTGTTTTTTTGGTTTTTTTTTTTTTTTTTTTTTTTTTGGTACTGGGGTTCCTGGAAACCCTTCTACCTCCGGGCTACACTCCCAGACCTATTTTTATACTTTTTATACAAGAAACTTTTTATACAAGAAACAGGGGTTCTTGTTTTTTTTTTGTGTGTGTGTGGTACTGGGGGTGGAACCCAGAGGCTTTCTACCTCCGGGCTATACTCCCAGGCCCATTTATATTTTATTTTGGAAACAGGGTCTCCCTAAGTTGCTGAGAGCCTCACTAAGCTGAGGCCTGGATTCGAACCTGTGTGATCCTCCTGTCTGAGCCTCCCAACCGCGGGGATTACAAGCGTGCGCCACCATGCCCGGCTGGAAACAAGGTTTCTTAAACCAGGATGTCTGGCTTCGAACCTGTGTGATTCTCCTGTCTCCGCCTCCCAAGCACGGGGATTACAAGCATGCGCCACCATGCCCGACTTTGGTTTTATTCTTGTGATTTATAGGTGTTATGTGGTTTATAATAAAGTATAGAGTTGCACTAAAATTATTATTTTGTGTGTGTGTGTGTGTGTGTGTGTGTGTGTGTGTGTGTGGTACTGGAGGTGGAACCCAGGGGCTTTTCTACCTCTGGGCTATACTCCAAGTCCTTTTTTTGTTTTGTTTTGTGGTACTCCAAATTGAACCCAGGGACATTCTACCTCTGATCTGCCCCCCTAGCCCATTTTTTATTCTTTATTTTGAAACAGGATCTCATAAAATTGTAGAAGGCCTCTTAGATGAGGGCCTCACTAAGTTGCTGAGGCTGTCCACAAACCGTGATCCTCCAGTCTCAGCCTCCCAAATGCTGGGATTATAAGCGTGCGCTACCACGCCCGACTTATTCTTTATTTTGAACCCAGGTCTCACTGAGTTGCAAAGGGCCTCACTAAATCACTGAGGCTGGATACAAACCCCTATCCTTCTGCCTTAGCCATACTTGTAATCCCAGTACTTGAGAGGCTGAGACAGGAGAATTGCAAGTTTGAAGCTAGCCTCAGCAACTTGGTGAGCTCTCCTCAGCTTAGCTCAAAGGAAGAATGCCCTTGGATTTCATCTCTAGTACCAACAAAGTTGTTTATTAGCCAGGCTTCTTTTTCTCTTCTCTCCTCTCTCCTCTCTCTCTCTCTTTCTTTCTTTCCTTTTTTGTGGTACTAGGCTTTGAACCCTGGGGGCACTTTATCACTGATCTGCACTCCTAGCCCTTTTTTTATTTTGAAACAGTGTCACTAGGTTACTGAGGGCCTAGCTAAATTGTTGAGACAGGTCTCAAACCTGCAATCTTCCTGTATCAGCCTCCCAAGTACTGGGATGACAGGTATGTGCCACCACATCCATCTATTTTGTGTGTGTGTGTGTGTGTGTGTGTGGTTCTGGGGATTGAACCCAGGGGCATTCTACCTCCGAGCTATACCCCCAGTCCTATTTTTTATTCTTTATTTTGAAACAGGGTCTCACTGAGTTGCAAAGGGCCTCACTAAGTAGCTGAGGCTGTCCTTGAACCATGATTCTCCTGTCTCAGCCTTCCAAATGTTGGGATTACAAGCATGCGCCACCATCCCCAGCTCACATCCAGCTCTTAATAAATATATATATATATATATATATATATATATATGTATTTTTTTTTTGTGGTACTGGGGTTCCGGGAAGCCCTTCTACCTCGGGGCTACACTCCCAGACCTATTTTTACATTTTCATTTTGGAAACAGGGTCTCCTAAGCCAGCGCGCAAGGCTGGCTTCGAACCTGCGCGATCCTCCTGTCTCCGCCTCCCAAGCGCGGGGATTACAAGTGTGCGCCACCATGCCCGGCTTAATAAATATTTTAAAATCGGACATAGCCAGGTGTGGTGGCACACACTTGTAATACCTGCGCTTGGGAGGCTCAGACAGGAGGATCACACAGGTTTGAAGCCAGCCTCAGCTGCTTAGTGAGGCTCTCAGCAACATAGTGAGACCCTGTTTCCAAATAAAGTATAAAATAGGTCTGGGAGTATAGCCTGGAGGTAGAAAGCCTCTGGGTTCCACCCCAGTACCACCAAAAATAATAATAATAATAATGAATAAATAAATAAATAAAATAAAATCGGACATAATGGCCAGGCGTGGTGGCGCATGCTTGTAATCCCCGCGCTTGGGAGGCAGAGACAGGAGCAGCGCGCAGGTTCGAAGCCAGCCTCACTGGCATAAGAAACCCTGTTTCAAAAAAATATATAAAAATAGTTCTGGGAGTGTAGCCCGGAGGTAGAAGGGCTTCCAGGAACCCCAGTACCACCAAAAAAAGAAAAAAAAAATTGGACATAATGGTTGAATTTCTGGAAATATGGAATGCTATGAATATCATTATGGTTCTAGTAACTTAGCATTACTAAACTGCTGATATGTGTCTTTTATTTAAATCAGGTGAAAAGGATTCAATGATTTTTGACTGTACGGAATGCTATGATCCAGTTACTAAACAGTGGACAACTGTAGCTTCAATGAATCACCCCCGCTGCGGCTTGGGAGTGTGTGTATGTTATGGGGCTATCTATGCTTTGGGTAATTATGCTGTTCAATTTAAAGATAATCCTAATAATATCTGAATTTTTAGGTTCTAATTACATTAGAGATGTTTCTTCTATGAGAAACTTGTATCTTTTTGGATCTGTAAATTTTTATTCTCAAAATTGTATTGGAGAACATTGTCAAGTGTGGAGTTGTGTGTGTGTGTGTGTGTGTGTGTGTGTGTGTGTGTGTGTGGTACTGGGGGTGGAACCCAGGGGTTTTTCAACCTCAGGGTTATACTCCCAGATCTATTTTATATTTTATTTGGAAACAGGACTCACTAAGTTGCTGAGAGCCTCACTAAATTGCTGAGGCTGGCTTCGAACCTGCGCGATCCTCCTGTCTCAGCCTCCCAAGCCATAGGATTACAAGTGTGTGCCACCACGCCCAGCTGTTTTGATTTGTTTTTACAGAGATTCTCTACTCTCTTTGACCTTTTCTTTTTCTTTTTTTTCTGTGGGAATTAAGTTTTTAAAGGAGATAAAGATAAAATATAGGCAAGCTATTCATTGAAGCACTCTGACTAGTTAAATCTCATGTTTGTTTGTTTGTTTTCAGTACTGGGGATGGAACCCAGGGGTTTGAGCTACACCCCCAGTCCTATTTTTAGTCCCTTTTTTTTTTCTGGTCCGGGGATGGAACCCAGGGGCATTCGACCTCCACGCTATACCCCCTGCCTTATTTTTTATTTTTTTTTTAGTTTGAAACAGGGATCTCACTAAGTACCTGAGTCTGTCCGTGAACTGCTATCCTCTGGTCTCAGCCCTCCTGAATGCTGGGATTAAAGCATGTGTCACCACGCCGGGCACTTAGTCTTTTTTATTTTTTTGAAACAGGGTCTCACCAAGTTGTGAAGAGCCTTACTTTGTAGCTGGGTCTGTGCTGTGATCCTCTGTTCTCTGCCTCCTGAATGCTGGAATCACAAGTGTGCATCACAATACCCTGCAAATCTCATAATTTTTTTTTTTTTTTTTTGCGGGTCTGGGGATGGAACCCAGGGCCATTCAACCTCTGAGCTACACCCCTGCCCTACTTTTTATTCTTTATTTTGAAACAGGGTCTCACTAAGTTGCGGAGGGCCTTACTAAGTAGCTGAGGCTGACCACGAACCAAGATCCTCCAGTCTCAGCCTCCTGAATGCTGGGATTACAAGCGTGTGCCACCACACTCGGCTAAAATCTCATGATTTTAACTGAGCATATAACATTTCTACCTCTATTTGGTAGCCTAATTATGTCTAATATAAGAGAGTGTATAAAAAAGGAATTAAGACACAAAATGGAAATTCTTTGCTACATTGTTTTCATTATTGCGTAATATTTAGTGAATGATTTTGAGCAAGTTATTCTACTTCTTTGATTATATTTGAAACAATAAAAGTTACAATTAGAGTTGTTTCTAGGGAAGATTTTAAGTGGAGATAGCCCTCAGCCTCCCCTGTTTTCTCCCTGTCATTTGCTCTTCAATTCATTCTTCAATCTAGTTCCATCTCATTTCACACACACACACACACACACAAAAAAAAAAACCAACAACAACAACTTTTTTTTGGTACTGAGAATTAAACCCAGGAGCATTCTACCTCTGAGCTACATTCCCACCCTATTTTTTTATTATTATTTATTTACTTCTTTTACTTATTTATTTATTTAGTTATTGAGGGTCTGGTGATAGAACCCAGAGGCATTTGACCTCCAAGCTACAGCCTCTGCCCTATTTTTATTCTTTATTTTGAAACCAGGTCTCACTGAGTTGCAGAGGGCCTCACCAGGTAGCTGAGGCTGTCCATGAACCGCGATCCTTCAGTCTCAGCCTCCCAAATGCTGGGATTACAAGCATGGGCCACCACGCCCGGCTTTATTATTTATTTTGAAACAGAATCTGTCTAGGTTGACAAGAGTCTCTCTACTTGCTGAGCCTGAGCCTATCCTTGAACCCATAATCCTTCTGTCTCAGCCTTGCAAATACTGGGATTACACACTTGCACCACCATGCCCAGCTAAAAAAAGTCATTTCAAAAAATACTTTTAGCCGGGCGTGGTGGCCCATGCTTGTAATCCCTGCGCTTGGGAGGCAGAGACAGGCGGATCGCGCAGGTTCGAAGCCAGCCGTGTACTGGCTTAGGAAACCCTGTTTCCAAATAAAAATGTAAAAATAGGTCTGGGAGTGTAGCCCGGAGGTAGAAGGGCTTCCAGGTACCCCAGTACCACCAAAAAAAAAAAAAACTTTTATAAAATACTATATTTCCTAGGGTGTGTGTGTGTGTGTGTTACTGGGGATTGAACCTAGGGGCATTCTACCTCTGAACTATAGCCCCTGCCCTATATTTTATTCTTTATTTTGAAACTGGGTCTCACTAAGTTGCAGAGGATCTCACTAAGTAGCTGAGGCTGGCTACAAACCTGTGATACTCCTGTCTCAGCCTCCCAAGTTATGTGATTACAAGCATGTGCCATCACTCCCGGGTCTTTGTTTTATTCCTTAGTGAAAACTAGACTGGGAATAAAATCAACCTGGATGTTACATGTGGTCATGTTCTAACATTTTCTTTTATTGTGTGTGTGGTAATGGAGGTAATTCTGAATTGTATTCAGAGACATTCTATCTATGAGCTACACCACTGTCCCTTTTTGTTTTTTATTTTGAAACTGGGTTTTGCTAGGTTGCTGAGAGCCTCACTAAATTGCTGAGACTGGCTTCAACCTGCATTCTTCCTGTTTCAGCCTCCTAGCAACTAGGTATATGGTATGCGCCACCATTCTTGACTACGTTCTATGTTTGTGTCATCTTTGAGAAATTACCTCTGTTTCCTGTGAAACTTTTTAATATGAAGTAGTTGGATTAGATGTTTACTTTTTCTTTCTTGTGGTATTTAAGCTTGAACCCAAGTGCATTGTACCTCTGAGCTACACCCCAGCCCTTTTTATTTTTTGTTTTGAAAATAGGTTCTCACTAAGTTGCTGAGAGTCTTGCTAAGTAAGTGGTGAGGTTGGCCATGAACTTGCCATCCACCTGTTTCATCCTCCCAAGTACTGGGATTACAGGGGTGTGCCACCACACCTGGCTCAAGATTAGATGTTTTTCCTTTTTTTTTTTTTGGCAATACTGGGGATGTAACCCAGGGGCATTATATCTCTGAGCCACACCCTAGCCCTATTTTTTTTAATTCTTTATTTTGAAACAGGGTCTCATTAAATTACAGAGGGCCTCACGATGTAGCTGAGGCTGGCCATGAACCGAGATCCTCCTGTCTCAGCCTCCCAAAAGCTGGGATTATAAGCGTGTGCCACCACATCTGGCTAAGATTAGATGTTTTCTAAGGTCTCTGTCATAAATCAGATTTATTAATCCCAGAAATAAACATTTTTTTATATTTGGTTACAGGTGGATGGATTGGAGCTGAGATAGGGAACACCATTGAACGATATGATCCTGATGAAAATAAGTGGGAAGTGGTTGGCAATATGGCTGTATCACGCTACTACTTTGGGTGCTGTGAAATGCAAGGTAATCTTTTGTTTGTTTGTTTTGTTTTTTAATAGTACTAGGAATGAAGCTGGGCATGGTGGTGCACGCTTGTAATCCCTGTGCTTGGGAGGCTGAGACAGGAGGATCGAAGCCAGCCTCAGCTGGTTTAAGAGACCCTGTTTCCAAAAAAATATAAAATAGGTCAGAGAGTGTAGCCTGGAGGTAGAAGGCCACTGGGTTCCATTCCCAGTACCACCCAAAAAAAAAAAAAAAAAAAAAATACTAGGAATGTAACCCAGGGCTACACACCCAGCCCCTTTTTATTTTTATTTTTTGCAGTACTGGGAATGGAACCCAGGGGTATTCTACCTCTTACCTACACACCTAGCTGTATTTTTTATTTTTTATTTTGAAACAGGGTCACACTGATTTGCAAAGAGCCTCACTAAGTAGACAGCTGAGGCTATCCATGAACTGCGATCCTCCTGTCTCCGCCTCCCAAGCACAGGGATTACAAGCATGTGCCACCACACCTGGATTATTCTTTATTATGCAACAGGGTCTCACTAAATTCAGGAGGGCCTCACTAAGTAGCTAAGGCTGGCAGTGTATCTGTACTCCTCCTGTCTCAGCCTCCCAAGTACTGAGATTACAAGCGTGTGCTACCAAACCTGGGAAGGTAATCACTTTATAAAATATTTTTCTCTAGCCAGGTGTGGTAGCACATGCTTGTAATCCCTGTGCTTGGGAGGCTGAGACAGGAGGATTGCACAGGTTCAAAGCCAGCCTCAGCTACTAAGTGAGGCTCTCAGCAACTTAGTGAGACCCTGTTTCCAAATAAAGTATAAAATAGGTCTGGGAGTATAGCCCCAAGGTAGAAAAGCCCCTGGGTTCCACCCCCAGTATCACACACACAAAAAAAATAATAAAATAAATATTTTTCTCAAAAGCCAGCTATGGTGGCACACACTTCTAATCCCAGTATTTGGGAGGCTGAGACAGGATTGCGCAGGTTTGAAACCAGCCTCAGCTATTTAATGAGGCTCTCAGCAACGTAGTAAGACCCTATTTTAAAATAGATCTGGGAGTATACTCTTTTCTACCCAGAGGTAGAAAGCCACTGGGTTCCATCCCCAGTACCACAAAAAAAAAAAAAAAAAAAAAAAAAAAAAAATCTCAAGATGGAGACTTAAATATAGTGTGAAAATAAATCCTCAAACTCAAATTGTTTAAAATATATCTTACACCGGGCGTGGTAGCATATGCTTGTAATCCCCGCACTTGGGAGGCAGAGACAGGAGGATCGCGCAGGTTTGAAGCCAGACATGCTGGCTTAAGAGACCATGTTTCCAAATAAAAAATACCTAAAAATAGGTCTGGGAGTGTAGCCCAGAGGTAGGAGGGCTTCCAGGAACCCCAGTATCACCAAAAAAAATCTTACTAGCCATGCATGGTAGTGTATGTTTATAATCCCAGTTCTTGTGAGACTCAGATAAGAGGATCACAGGTTTGTGGACAGCCTCAGCAAACAGTGAGATTCTTATCAACTTGTTTCAAAATAAAAATAAAATAGTACTGGAGGTGTAGCTCAGAGGTAGAATGCCCCTGGGTTCTATCCGGAGTCACACACACACACACACACACACACACACACACACACACACACACAGAGTATATATATTTTATTCTGTAAGTGGACATGGCCCTCAGCCTCCCCTATTTTATTTTATTTTATTTACTTTTTTTTTTTTGGTGGTACTGGGATTCCTGGAAACCCGTCCATCTCTGGGCTACATTCCCAGACCTATTTTATGTTTTTTATTTGGAAACAGGGTGTCTTAAGCCAGTGAGGCTGGGTTCAAACCTGTGTGATCCTCCTGTCTCCGCCTCCCAAGCACGGGGATTACAAGCATACGCCATCATGCCCGGCGTAGCCTCCCTTATTTTAATATATAATTATGTATTTTAAACTATCTGAAGCTTTATTTTTCTGGTACCTTATTTTAGGTCTGATAATACTGAATGATTGACATTAGCAGTATAGAAGCTCTTTACCTCTTATATTATTGACCTTTCTTTTTTTCTTTTTCTTTTTGGTGGTACTAGGGATGAAACCCATGGGCCTTCTACCTCTAGGGTACACTCCCAGACCTATTTTATATTTTATTTGGAAACAGGGTCTCTTAAGCCAGCTGAGGCTGGCTTCGAACCTGTTCCATCCTCCTGTCTCAGCCTCCCAGGTGCGGGGATTACAAGCGTGTGCCACCAAGCCTGGCTAACTTTTATTTCTTTATTGCCAAAACATTTGATTTTTTTCTGTAATAAAAAGACTAAATTAAAAATTCTAGACAGGCTGATATACCTCGCTAGCAAAATATGCATTTTAGATGTCATCCATTAGCTGGTCGTGGTGGCACATGTCTGTAATCCAAGTACTTGCAAATCAAGACAGAAGGATTGCAGATTTTCAGCTAGTCTCAAAAAATTAGTGACATCCTCAGCAACTTAGTGAGACACTTTGAAAATAAAAAGAGCTGCCAGGCATAGTGGCACATACTTGTAATCCCAGCATTTGGGAGGCTGAGACAGGATCGCGGTTGGAGAACAGCCTCAGCTACTTAGGTCCTTTGTAATTCCATGAGGCGCTGTTTGAAAGAAAAGAATACAAAATAGGGCTGGAAGTGTAGCTCAGAGGTAGAATACCCCGGGTTCCATTCCCAGTACCACACACACACACAAAAAGGCTGCGGTAGGTAAAAAGTACATAGAGGTACAATACCCCTGGGTTGAATCCCCAGTACTAAAAAAAAAAAAAAAAAAAAAAAGTCATCTATTATTGTCATTCTGTCTCCATAAAAGCTTGAGTTAGTTTTTTATTTTATATTTTATTTATTTGTTTGTTTATTTATTTATTTTTGCGGGTGTGGGGATGGAACCCAGGGGCATTGGACCTCCGAGCTACACCTCCTACCCTATTTTTTATTCTTTACTTTAAAACAGGGTCTCACTGAGTTGCGGAGGGCCTAAGTTGCTGAGGCTGTCCACAAACCGTCATCCTCCTGTCTCAGCCTCTGGAATGCTGGGATTACAAGTGTGTGCCACCACCCCCGGTTTTTTTAGTTAGTTTTTTAAAGGTAGGAAGACAGTAGCAGAAACAGTTTTTAAGCCGGGCATGGTGGCACACGCTTGTAATCCCAGCATTCAGGAGGCTGAGACCAGAGGATCGCAGTCTGCGGACAGCCTCAGCTACTTAGTGAGGTCCTCCACAACTCAGTGAGACCCGATTTCAAAATAAAGAATAAAAAAATAGGGCAGGGGATGTAGCCAGAGGTAGAATGCCCCTGGGTTCCATCACCAGACCCTCAAAAAAACCCCAAAAACCAGTGTACATAGCCAGGCATGGTGGTACACACTTGTAAACCCAGCTGAGGCTGTCCTCGAACTTGAAATCCTCCTGTCTCAGCCTCCCAAGTACAAGGATTCCGGATGCCACCACACCCAGCTCTGGTCCATGGCTGTTAAGATGACATTCTTTATAACTTAACAAGGGAAATAATAGTAGGGACTCAAATTGTCAAAATCATTAGTTTCATGTCATTTATAAGGAATTCTCTGTAAATTCATTCTATCATATTCTAGAAATTGATCCTGATACCTAGATACATAGCTATCCTAAATTTATTTACTTATTTAAATTAAATATTTATTTATTTTGTGGTACTGGGGATTAAACCCAGGGTTATTCCACCTCCAAGCTATACCCCCAGCCCTATTTTTTGTTCTTTATTTTGAAACAGGGTCTCACTACATTTCAGAGGACCTAAGTAGCTGAGGCTAGCCACAAACCTGTGATCCTCCTGTCTTAGCCTCTCAACTACTGGGATTTTAAGTGTGTGCCACCAGCCCCGCTTATGGCCTTTTAATTAATTAATTAATTAATTAATTTTGTGGTACTAGGGGTGGAACCCAGGGGCTATACTCCCAGACCTGTCCTATATTTTATTTGAAAACAGGGTCTAAGTTGCTGAGAGCCTCACTAAGTAGCTGAGGCTGGCTTTGAACCTGTGCGGTCCTCCTGTCTCAGTCTTCTAAACTCAGGGATTACAAGCGTGTGCCACCAATAAAAGGCCTGGCATGGCCTTTTATTTTTGAAACAGGGTCTCACCTGAGTTATGAATTGCCTCCCTAAGTAGCTGAGGCTGTCCGTGAACTGTGATCCTCTGGTTTCCACCTCCTGAATGCTGGGGTTACAAGAATGTACCACCACACCTGGCTTTATTTTTTATTTTGAAACATGGGCTCACCAAGTTGCTGAGGCTGATTGATCTTGAACCTTCGATCCTCTTGTTTTAGCCTTCCAAGTACTGACATTACAAGTATGTGCTACTATACCTGGTTATTTATTTATTGGTACTTGGGATTGAACCCAGAGGCATTTTACCTCCAAACTACACCCTTAGCCTATTTTATTTTGAAAAAGGGTCCTACTAGGTTAATGAGAATCTTACTTACTGAAACTGTCCTCAAACCTGCAATCCTGTCTCAGCCTCCCAAATACTGAGATTACAGGCTTGTGTGCCACCATGCCTGACTTATAAGTATTCTTTTTTTTATGGGTAATTGCAGTGATCTAGAACCTGAGATTAGCTGGACAATGAAATACAAAATTTATTTCAAATAATTCTTTGTCTAATAATTATTTTGTTACAGTATTATTAGGTTCTTTGACAATTGAATGCTACTTTAAATCCCTAATTTTTTGCAAAATGCTGAAATGTGAGATATAATCTCAACAGAATTTTCCTTCTTTTTTCTTTTTATTTTGGCGGTACTGGGGGTTGAACGCTGGGGCATTTTACCTCCAAGCTACATACACTCCTAGCACTATTTTTTATTCCTTATTTGAAATAGGGTCTCATTAAGTTGCAGAGGGCCTCACTAAGTAGCTGGTGCTGGTTGTGAACCTGCGATCCTCCTGTCTCAGCCCCCCAGTACTGGGATTACAAGCATATGCCACCACACCTGGCTCATATATTATTTTCTTAGTGTCTAAGCAAGACTATTCCATTTCCAGGTTTAATTTATGTAATTGGGGGAATAAGCAATGAAGGAATAGAGCTTCGTTCTTTTGAAGTTTACGATCCACTTTCTAAGCGTTGGTCTCCGCTTCCTACTATGGGAACCAGAAGAGCCTACCTTGGGGTGGCTGCACTCAATGACTGCATCTACTCCATTGGAGGGTGGAACGAGACACAAGATGCTCTTCATACTGTGGAGAAATATTCCTTTGAAGAGGTACGTTCGATGGTTTCAAGTGTTTAGTATCCTTTTCTTTTAATGTCTGTAACATCTATAGCAATATGCTGTTTTATTCATGATTCTAGTGATTTATACTTTTTTCCTTTTTTCAGAAAAACCAACTTTTGATTTCATTTATTTGTTTTTGGTTAATTGTTCATCCATTTTCTTTTCATTTTTCTTTTTACTTTTTTCTTCTTTCTTTCTTTCTTTTTTTTTTTTTTTTTGGTACTGGGGATAGAATCCAGGGGCATTCTACCTCCAAGCTATACCCCCAGCCCTATATTTTATTCTTTATTTTGAAAGTGTCTCACTGAGTTGCAAAGGACCTAATTAGCTGAGGCTGTCCGTGAACCATGATGCTCCTGTCTCAGCCTCCAGAATACTGGGATTACAAATGTGTACCACCATACCCAGCTTGTTTATCCATTTTCTATTTCCTTTTATTTCATTTTTGGCACTGGGGATTGAACCCAGAGGAAATCTACCTCTGACTACACACCCAGCCCTATTTTATTATTTTTTTGTGGTACTGGGGATTGAACTCAGGGCCATTCTACCTCTGAGCTATAGCCTCATCCATATTTTATTTTATTTTGAAACAGGATCTCACTGAGTTGATGAGATTCTCACTACTTACTAAAGCTGATCTCAAATTTTTGATCCTTCTCTCTCAGCCTCCCAAGTACTGGGATTACATGGTTTTATTTTTATTTTGAAGAGTGTTGCTAGGTTACTGCTGATCTCAAACCTTTGATCCTGCTCTCTTAGCTTCCCAAATATTAGAGTTGCAGGTGTATAGCCACTGCCTCTGGCTTATTTCCTTGATTTCTATTCTTATTTTTATCTTCCTCTGATTTAGAGAGAGTGTGTATGCGTGTGTGTGTGTGTGTGTGTGTGTGTGTGTGTGTGTGTGTGTTTTACAGGGATTGAATCCAGGGACATTTTACTTTTGAGCTATATTCACTGCCCTATTTTTTTTTCTTTTTTTTTCTTCTTTTTTTGCAGTACTGGGAATTGAACCCAGGGGCATTCTACCTCCAAGATATACCCCAGCCCTATTTTTAATGCTTTATTATGAAACAGGGTCTAAGTTGCAGAGGGCATTATTAAGTAGCTGAGGCTGGCTGCAAACCTGTGATCCTTCTGTCTCAGCCTCCCAAGTACTGGAATTACAATTACAAGCGTGCACCACCAGAATACCTGGCTTTTTTTTTTTTTTTTGTGGGTCTTGGGTGGATCCCAGGAGCATTCGACATCCTAGCTGTACCCCAGCCCTATTTTTTATTCGTTTTTTTTTTAAACAGGGTCTCAGTAAGTTGCAGAGGGCCTCGCTAAGTAGCTGAGGCTGTCTGCGAACTGCAGTCCTCCAGTCTCAGCCTCCCAAATGCTAGGATTACAAGTGTGTGCCACAACGCCTATCTATCTATCTATCTATCTATCTATCTATCTATATATATATTTTTTGTGTGTGGTACTGGTGGTGGAACCCAGAGGCTTTCTACCTCTGGGCTATACTCCCAGACCTTTTTTTTTATATATATATTTTATTTTGAAACAGGGTCTAAGTTGCTGAAAGCCTCACTAAGTAGCTGAGGCTGGCTTTGAACCTGTATGATCCTCCTGTCTCAGCCTCCCAAGCGCAGGGATTACAAGCGTGTGCCACCATGCCCGGCTATATGATTTATTTTTTATTCTTCATTTAGAAACAAGGTCTCAAGCTGGGCATGGTGGTGCACGCTTGTAAGGCTGAGACAGGAGGATCGCATGGGTTCAAGGCACGGGTTCAAGGCCAGCCTCGATACTTAGTGAGGCTTTCAGCAACTTAGTGAAACCCTGTTTCCAAGTAAAATATTTAAAAATAAGTCTGGGAGTATAGCCCAGAGGTAGAAAGCCTCTGGGTTCCACCCCCAGTACCACCAAAAAAAAAAAAAAAAAAAAAAAAACAAGGTCTCATTGAATTGCGGAGGGCCTCACCAAATAGCTGAGGCTGGCTACAAACCTATGATCCTCTTGTCTCAGCCTTTTAAGTATTGGGCTTACAAGTGTGCACCAACATGCCTGGCCCATCTCACACTTTTTTTTCCTGTGGTACTTGGGGTGGAACCCAGAGGCTTTTCTACCTCTGGGCTATATATACTCCCAGACCTATTTTATATTTTATTTGGAAACAGGGTCTCACTAAGTTGCTGAGAGCCTAAGTAGCTGAAGCTGGCTTCGAACCTGTGTGATCCTTCTCTTAGCCTCCCAAGTGCTGAGATTATAAGCATGTGCCACCACACCCAGTTCCATCTCACACATTTTGATATGTTTTTTATTTGGGTACTGTGAATTGAACCCAGGGGCTTTCTACTTCTGAGCTATACACCCTGCCAACCCTTTTTAATTGTTTTGAAACAGGGTCTTGTTAGGTTGCTAAAAGTCTCACTATATTGCTGAAGTTATTCTTTTTTTTTCTTTTCTTTTTTGTGGTACTGGGTATGGAACCCAGGGGCATTCTACCTCGAAGCTATACCCCGTCTTATTTTTTATTCTTTATTTTGAAATGGGGTCTCACTGAATTGTAAAGGACCTAAGTATCTGAGGCTGTCCAACAACGGTGATCCTTTCTCAGCCTCCTAAATGCTGGGATTACAAAGCATTGCATCACCATGCCCGGCGAGGTTGTTCTTGAATTTGCAATCCTCCTGTCTCAGCCTCCCAAGTCTGAGATTACAAGTGTGTGCCACCATGCTTGGATTTTTTTTGTTTATTTTGAAACAGGGTCTTGCTAAGTTTCTTAGGCTGGCTTCAAAACTGTGATTCTCCTGTCTCAGCCTTCCAGGTACTGGTATTACAAGTGTGCCTCATTACACCCATCTAAAAATGTTCTATATATTTATCTGATTGGATTGTGTGTCAAAGATTTTTTTCTATTATCATTTTCTGACACTACTTTGTTTTTCTCTCTTAACCAGGAAAAGTGGGTTGAAGTTGCCCCAATGAAGGTCCCTAGAGCGGGAATGTGTGTTGTTGCAGTCAATGGTCTTCTGTATGTTTCTGGAGGCCGATCTTCCAGCCATGATTTCTTGGCCCCAGGTACCCTGGACTCAGTTGAAGTTTATAATCCTCATTCAGATACATGGACAGAAATTGGTAATATGATCACTAGTCGTTGTGAAGGGGGTGTTGCTGTACTATGAAATGTAAAGCATAAGAGCACAAGAAACATTCTGAAAAATAGAATCTGACCTTTTGCAAATCAAACACATATATGATGATAGGCCTCCTTTCATTCTATTGAGCTTAACATGTATTGGGTAGATGAGTCACTAAAGAGTGATTTTTCTAAAAATGTTATGAGAGAGCCGGGCGTGGTGGCGCAAGCTTGTAATCCCAGCATTCGGGAGGCTGAGACCAGAGGATCGGGGTTCACGGACAGCCTCAGGTACTTGGTGAGGCCCTCACAACTTGGTGAGACCCTGTTTCAAAATAAAGTCTAAAAAATAGGGCGGGAGGTGTAGCTCAGAGGTTGAATGCCCCTGGGTTCCATCCCCAAACCCACAAAAAAATAAAAAATTAAAAAATAAAAATGTGATAAGAAATGATATGGAACACAGCCTATATTATGAGAGATCACAAATTTGTCACCAACAAAAGAAATGTTTATGCTTTATAATTGTGTAGTTAAGCATAGAGTGCTAATTGTAAAAGTTTTTTGCTATAAGCTTCTGATTAATAAGTAGGCCCTTTGGCTATTTTTTCCAGTACAGTTCAAGTTGTAATATGAGCTGTATATGATGTAGGAATAATATCCATGAGACAATTTAAAGATTTGATTTGATAGAGAGCTCAATTTGCTATGGCCACAGCATAATCTTCAGAGAAAAGCCAGTGAAATAGCTTCCCACTTTTAGTTGATACCAGTTTTCACTAGCTCTAAACATTTTATTGGTAGCAGATATATTAGGAGTGTGTAGGAAATATCTAGCTACATAGATACATTTTTGCCTGTTCATAGCCAAAGTAAAGCTTTTATTCATTTTTTGTCTTGATTCTGAGAATGCCAGGGAGATTAATAGAAGGGTTTTAGGGACAGTCCTTGATTGAAATAGATGTTATGGGTGACATAGCCCAGTGGGCAGTATTATGTATCTAGAAATTTCTTCCTTGTTTTCTAGATAATCACCTTAAATTATCTGTTTGGCTTTAGGAAGAGAAACTTTTATTAGATTTTCAAACCTAGTGAATGAAATTCCTTGTACTTGGGCAAGCCTAAATATGCACTTAATACAAAGCTATTTCCTGGCATCCTTAATCTGAAATCTGAAGCCTTTTGAACATGGACATACGCTTGAAAAGTTTTGAGTTTGGAGCATTTTGGCTTTTCAGAATATGGATGCTCAACCAGTAAATCTATGCAAATATTCCAAAATCAAACTCTAAAATCTGAATCATTATTGTTCCCAAGCATTTCAGATAGGGATACTTAGCCTGTTCATATGAAACTTTTTATAGACAATGACTCAAAAATATAAGCTGAAAGGCCTTCAAATCCAAAATTGGTTCTCAAAACTTCTCCTTTTCCTCCTGAGAAGCATTCTTAAAAATTATTTTCTATTCAGTTCTGAAGATACATTGTGTAGATGATCATTACTGTTATTTTTACTAGCCAGTTTGAGCCATATCATTAAAGGTTTTACATACATTAAAGTTAACTAGCTATCTCAACAGTTTGATGTTCTTTCTTTACTAAGGTCTTTCAGTATATTGTTAGAATCATGAACAATTTATTTAGATAGAAAACTCTTGTTCAGCATTAAATATTCAGGTAGCATTCATTTAAAAAATCACTGGTAGCCAGGCGTGGTAATGCACACTTGTAATCCCAGCATTTGGGAGGCTGAGACTGGAGGATCGCGGTTCGTGGACAGCCTCATCTACTTAGTGAGGCCCTCTGCAACTTAGTGAGATCCTGTTTCAAAATAAAGAATAAAAAATAGGGCAGGGGGGTTAGCTTGGAGGTTGAATGCTCCTGGGTTCCATCCCCAGACCCGCCCCCCCCAAAAAAAAAAAAAAAAAACACTGGTAAGCCAGGCATGGTGGTGCACGCTTGTAATCCCAGCATTTGGGAGGTTGAGATCTGAGGATCTCGGTTGGCAGCTAGCCTCAGCTACTTAGTGAGGTCCTCCACAACTTAGTGAGACCCTGTTTCAAAATAAAATAAAAGAATAAAAAAAAAAAATAGGGCTGGGGTGTAGCTTGGAGGTAGAATGCCCCTGGGTTTTATCCCCAGTACTGCAAAATAAGTAAATAAATAAATAAATAAATAAATAATAAAAAATAGGGCAGGGGTATAGCTCAGAGGTTGAATGCCCCTGGGTTCCATCCCCAGACCTGCAAAAACAACAACAACACTGGTTTGGCCCACAAGTATATTTTCCTTCATAATTTAACCGCATGCATATATTAGGGAAAGCTTATATTATATAGTGAAGATGGATTGTACCCTTCTTTGGGGTATCCTGAAAGTCTAGAGGGACACAGATGCCTGGTTTATATCTGTAAAATGTAAAAAAATGAAGTATCAAGATAATTTGTAGAGTACTTTAACTCTCGTGCCTTTGATATTTTTATTACAAATAATCTGCCTTCTGTTTCAAAACAGGTTTACAAAATATCCCTACAGTTTCTCATTGTTAACTAGTACCAACCTAAAATGGCACTATGAAGAAAGGTGTTTTATACTGCTGTGGTAGAAATATAATGTTAAGACAGTGTTTGGGTTTAACACATCTGTAAGATCCCTGAAAATAGTTAACTGTAATATATCTAAGTAATGACAAAATTTTTTCAAAAGAATATACTAATAAAGTACCTACTTTTTTTCCCGTGTGTGTGTGTGTGTGTGTGTGTGTGTGTGTGTGTTACTGGGTATGGAACCCAGGGGCATTCTACCTCCGAGGTATACCTACAGCCCTGTTGTTTATTCTTTATTTTGAAGCTGTGTCTCACTGAGTTGCAGAATGCCTCACTAAGTAGGTTAGGCTGTCTGTGAATTTCGATTCTCTAGTCTCAGCCTCCCAAGTACTGAAATTACAAGGGTGAGCCACCATGCCCAGCTTGTATTACTTATTTAAGTTATTAGTAAAGTTCCTGGCTTACCAACTAGTAGGATTGCATAAGTTTTTTAGTTTTGTTGTTTTAACTTTAGAGATGTACACATTTATCCTTTTTCCCTTCCCTTCTTCTCTGTCACTTCCCTTTTTTTTTTTTTATTGGAGGGGGCCTAATGAGGATTGAAACCAAGGGTATTCTACCTCCAAGTTACACTCCAAGAGCTTTTTAAAACTTAATAGGCTGGGTGTGGTGGCGCCTGCTTGTAATCCCAGCACTTGGGAGGCTGGAGGAACACGGTTCACAGACAGCCTCAGCTACTTATGCCATTTGCAACCCAGTGAGACCGTTTCAAAATAGAGTATAAAAATTACGGCTGGGGGTATAGCTTGGAGGTAGAATGCCCTTGGGTTCCATCCCCAGTACTGCCAAAAAAAAAATTTTTTTAATTCTTACTAGGTGATACATGATATCACCTAAGTTATTTGAGGCTGGCTTTGAACCTGTGATCTTCCTTTCTCACCTTCCCAAGTACTGGCATTACAGGCATGCACCACAACACTTGTCGAGTTTTGTATTTAGTTTTTTCCTGAATTATGATGAAATTGATCTTCCCTCAGCCGGGCATGGTGGCGCACACTTGTAATCCCAGTACTTGGGAGGCAGAGACAGGAAGATCACAAGTTCCTGGTCAGCCTCAGCTACTTAGTGAGGTTGTCCACAACTTAGTGAGATCCTCTTTCAAAATAAAGAATTAAATCAGGCATGGTGGTGCATGCTTGTAATCCTAGCATTTGGGAGGCTAAAATAAGAGGATCGCAGTTCATGGACAATCTCAACTACTTAGTGAGGCCCTTTGCAACTCAGTGAACCCTGTTTCAAAATTCAAAATAAAGAATAAAAAACAGGGATGGGGGTGTAGTTCAGAGGTATAATGCCCCTGGGTTCAATCCCCACCACCACACACACACAGAAAGGTATGAGGATGTAGCATAGTAGTAGAACACTTGCTTACCATGTGTTAAGCACTAGATTCAATCCCCAGATACCCCCCCCACACACACACACACAAAACTGTCCAATGGATTGTTGGCCTCTTTTTTCTTTTATTTTTTTTGCGGGTCTGGGGATGGAACCCAGGGGCATTCTACCTCTGAACTACACCCCCAGCCCTAATTTTTTTTTTATTTTTTGTGGTACTTGGCATGGAACCCAGGGGCTTTCTACCTCCGGGCTATACTCCCAGACCTATTTTATATTTTATTTGGAACCAGGGTCTCACTAAGTTGCTGAGAGCCTAAGTAGCTGATGCTGGCTTTAAACTTATGCAATCCTCCTGTCTCAGCCCCCCAAGCATGGGGATTACAAGTGTGCACCACCACACCTGGCTTCTAATTTTTATTCTTTATTTTGACACAGAGTTTCACTGAGTTGCAAAGGGTCTCACTAAGTAGCAGAGGCTGTCAGCGAACTGTAGTCCTCCTGTCTCAGCATTCCAAATGCTGGGATTACAAGCATGCGCCACCATGCCCGGTTTATTTTTTATTTTGAAACATGGTCTTGCTAAGTTGATGAGTGTCTCTCTAAAATGCTGAAGCTGGTCTTGAACCCATGCTCCTTTTCTTTCAGCCTCCCAAGTACTAGGATTACAGGTATGTGCCAGTCCTGGCTGTGCAGTTTTTATATTTGTTTATTGTTTATATATTTATTCACTTATTTTTGCAGTACTAGGGACGGAAGTCAGGGACATTCTACCTCTGATGTACACCCTCAGCCCTATTTTCTATTCTTTATTTTGAAACTGGGTCTCACTGAGTTGCAAAGGGCCTCAATAAGTAGCCGAGGCTGTCCGCGAACTGTGATCCTCAGGTCTCAACCTTCCAAATGCTGGGATTACAAGTGTGCACCACCACGCCCGGCCCTATTTTTTTATTCTTTTTTTTTTGGTGGCACTGGGGGTAGAACCCAGGGGCTTTCTACCTCCGGGCTATACTCCCAAACCTTTTTTTTTAATATATTTTATTGGAAACAGGGTCTCACTAAATTGCTGAGAGCCTCACTAAGTAGCTGAGGCTGGATTCAAACCTCTGTGATCCTCCTGACTCAGCCTCCCAAGCACGGGGATTACAAGAGTGCGCCATCAAGCCCAGCCTTTATTGTTTATTTTGAAACAG
This sequence comes from Muscardinus avellanarius, assembly GCF_963383645.1. Classification (NCBI taxonomy): domain Eukaryota; kingdom Metazoa; phylum Chordata; class Mammalia; order Rodentia; family Gliridae; genus Muscardinus; species Muscardinus avellanarius. The sequence goes on along the minus strand of NC_137788.1, from coordinate 39,050,660 downwards.
GGTCTCATTGAGTTGCGAAGGGCCTAAGTAGCTGAGGCTGTCCGCGAACCACGATCTTTCTCAGCCACCCAAATGCTGGGATTACAAGAATGTGCTAACACGCCCAGCTTTAGCTTTTCTTTAAATATAGCTTTCCCTGGCAGGGCGTGGTGGCACATGCTTGTAATCCCAGCACTTGGGAGGCGGAGACAGGAGGATCGCGCAGGTTCGAAGCCAGCCCTGCTGGTTTAAGAGACCCTGTTTCCAAATAAAAAAGTATAAAAATAGGTCTGGGAGTGTAGCCCGGAGGTAGAAGGGCTTCCAGAAACTCCAGTATCACTAAATAAATAAATAAATAAGCAAGCAAGCAAGCTTTCCCTGAATGCCATTGCTCCCTTCTGACATACATTTATTTATTGATTTATTTATTTACTTATTTATGTTGCTTACAGTCCACTAAGTTGCTGAGGCTGGCCTCAAACTTAAGGTCCTTCTATCTCAGCCTTTGACATACTGGGGGTATAGGCATGTGCCACCACATTTGTCTCCCTTCTGACTTCAGAGCCACACTTCCTTTCTGCTTATAATACTAGGTTATAACCGGTAAAATAAAGTTGGACATACAATTCCCAAGATAACTGCTTTGAAAACCACACTAGAGCCGGGCGTGGTGGCACATGCTTGTAATCCCCGCACTTGGAAGGCTGAGACAGGAGGATCGCATGGGTTCGAAGCCAGCCTCAGCTACTTAGCGAGGCCTTCGGCAACTTAGCAAGACCCTGTTTCCAAATAAAATATATATTTTTTAAAAAAAAGGTCTGGGAGTATAGCCTGGAGGTAGAAAGCCTCTGGGTTCCAACCCTAGTACCACCAAAAAAAAAAAAAAAGAAAGAAAAAAGAAAACCACACTAGAAACACCTTTTACTTTCGGGCCATCATGAAATAAAGTGGGACAATACATGTTTTCTTTTTAATAATTATGAAGATATAACAAAGAGGATTCTTTGCTCTTTTACTTTATATATTCCAACATAACTAAAACACAGAAATGTTTAAGTGGATGACTACATGATTCATAAAAAGACTGAACATAAACTAAGCTAATACAACAAGGATTTGCCAGGAGTTTTCAAATTTATTTATTTATTTATCTATTGAGGTACTGGGGATGGAACCCAGGGGCATTCTACCTCCAAGCTATACCCTCAACCCTATTTTTTATTCTTTATTTTGAAACAGGGTCTCAAGCCACTGGCTTAAGAGACTCTATTTAAAAAAAAATAGGTCTGGGAGTATAGCCTGGAGGTAGAAGGGCTTCCAGGAACCCCAGTATCACAAAAAAAAAAAGAAGAAGAAGAAGAAGAAACAGGGTCTCACTGTGTTGCAGAGGGCCTCACTAAGTAGTAGCTGAGGCTGTCTGCAAACTTCGATCCTACTGTCTCAACCTCCCAAATGCTGGGATTACAAGTGTGTGCCACCCGGCCTCAAGCTCTTGTTCATGTAATTACTATGAAATAACAACTCTTTGAAATGAAACATAACACACAACCTATAAAGAAATTACCATTGGTGGGGAAAAAAGAGCCAAACAGAAGAAGCAGAAAAAGGTGAACACAAATGCCATCTTTATAAGACTTATAACCAACATGCTAATATTATCAACAATGTAGTTTTGTATTTATTCTACTTGACCAGATCACTTAGGTCTTTCATGTCAGGTCTCTTGGGTCCTTTTTCCGGATAAAAATCTTGAATTATTAATGTAACTATAAATGATAAAAAGGCCACTATAGTGACTACTATTCTCAAGGCTTTGAACCAACTGGGATAATGTGGCAAGAGAAAAACTTCACTGTGTAATGCTATCCCCAAACCTATGATTACTGAGACTATTGCTTCATTGAGATTTTCAGAAATAAGGAAGGCAAACCATGAAAACATAATAGGAGCTATACTATTAGCTAAATTAAGGTAGTCTGGTTTGGCTGGACTACCTTCTGGCAGAGTGAAACCCCATCTGACCCCACCAAAGAAAGACAGAACACTGGATCCATAAGCCATCTGAGTAAAAGCTAACACAGGGATGTAACTCTTTGTCATAACCATGATCAATGGTGGAGCAATGAAGGGGATTAGTCCTGCAAAAGTTATATATAACGCTGGTTTGGGGCTGTCAGGCAGGAAAGTGATGGTCATTGGTGGCCTGGATGAAAGTACTTCTTTCTGCTTTTTCTTAAAGCTGCATGGAGATGTATGATACCACTGTGTCTTGCTCATACATACTGGAACTGATGGGAAAAACCAAGGCCTTAGGAAGTTCTGTTGGAGAGATGTCTTGAGAAAAGATGTATCTATCCTCCTGCTGGTTCCCAATCTCATTGTTAAAGGAAATGTCAGCATCTATAAAGAAAAGAGATTTAGTTAATTCCAATATGAAACAAAAAATGACCACCACCACCAACAAAACCACTTTCTGTTAATACATCAAACTTTAGAGATAAGTTGAATTGACTACAGTAATGGGATTGTGGTTACTAAATAGGTATACACTATCCAAGTATGGTGACGCACTCCTGTCAATCCAGTATTTAGGTGGTAGAGATAGGACGACTGCAGGTTAGAGGTCAGCCTCAGCAATAAAGCAAGACTCTCAGCAACTTAGTGAGACCCTGTTTCAAAATAAGGGATTAAAAAAAGGGCTGGGAATATAGCTCAGAGGTAGAAATCCCTGCGATGAATACTCAGTGCCACAAACAAACAAATAAATGAAAATAAATAATAAATTTTAAAAGCTGGACATGACAGCACATGCCTATAATCCCTGTACTTGGGAGGCTGTGACAGAAGGAACTGAGACTGGAGGCCAACCTAACAATTTAAGGAGACTCTCAGCTACCTAGTGAGAATATATCTCAAAAAATAAATTAAGAGTTGGGAATGTAGCTTGAAGGTAGAATGTCCCAGAGTCAATCCCCAGTACTGGAAAGGAAAAAAAAAAAAGATGCCCTGGCTTTAGCCTCCAGTACTGAAAAAAGAAAGAAAAAAAAATTTGAAAAAACACAAAAATTACATACAACACACAAAAGAAATTTATGAATACAACCAGTGATATGTTTTGACCTACTAATAATCTTATCCCATGGAGAAATATCTGAATGAGAAGCTGGTAAAAGCCGGGTGTGGTGGCGCATGCTTGTAATCCCAGCATTTGGGAGGCTGAGATAAGGAGCGCAGTTCACGGACAGCCTTAGCTACTACTTAGTGAGGGCCTTCGCAACTCAGTGAGACCCTGTTTCAAAATAAGGGATTAAAAAAATAGGGCTAGGGGTGAAGCTCAGAGGCTGAATGCCCCTAGGTTCTACCCCCAATATTGCAAAAGAAAATAATAAATAAAAAGAAAAAATAAAAAGCTAGTAATTCCAGGCATTGTGACACACACTTATGATCTCAGTATTTGAGAAGCTGAGACAGGATTGCAGGTTTGAGGATAGCCTCCAGTAAGTACCTAGACTCTCATTAACCTAGCAAGACCACTTTGAAATAAAAATAAAATAGGAATGGGGCTATACCTTGGAGGTAGAATGTCCCTTGGTTCATCCCCAGTACCACACACACAGAAAGACCAGTCTTTAGTACTTGATTATTTTTGTGTGTATGTGGTACTCAGGATTGAACCCAGGGACATTTTACCTCCAAGCTACATCCCCAGCCCTATTATATTTTATTTTTGTGGTTCTGGAGGTGGAACCCAGAGGCTTTCTACCTCCGGGCTATGCTCCCAGACCTATTTTTATATTTTATTTGGCAACAGGGTCTCATTAAGTTGTGAGAGCCTCACTAAGTAGCTGAGGCTGGCTTCAAACCTGTGTGATCCTCCTGTCTTAGCCTCCTAAGCGCGGGGATTACAAGCATGCGCCACCACGCCTGGCTCCTATTTATTTTTATTTTGAAACAGGATCTCACTAGGTTGATGGGAGTCTCACTACTTGCTAAGGCTATCCTCCAACTTGTGATACTCCTGTGTCAGCCTTCAAAGCACTGAGATTACAGGTGTGCACTGCCATGCCTGGTTCGAGTCTTTAGTATTTGTCTTTCTAAACTGCCTCTTTTATTTATGTTTCAAAAGAAGCAGTTCTGATTTATTGTGGAAAAGCTACTTTATGTAGAGCAAAGATAATCTTTTTTTTTTTTTTTTTTTGCAGCACTAGGCGTGGTGCATTCTACTTCTGAGCTACACCCTCAGCCCTATTTTTTATTTATTTTTATCCTCCCATCTCCACCTCCCAAGTACTGGGATTACAAGAGTGTGCTACCATGCCCGGCATAATCTACCTTCTAATGTAAATTTATGAATACTGCATATTTTCTATAGGTCCGTGCCTTTACACGTTTCTACCTAGAATTCTAGTTCCTACCACTCTTTTTCATAGTGAACTTATGTTATCTTTCAAAACTCAGCTTGAAGCTTGCTTTTTTTTTTTTTTTGGCGGTACCGGGGATGGAACCCAGGGGCATTCTACCTGAGAGCTGCACCACCAGCCCTATTTTTATTCTTTATTTTGAAACAGGGTCTCATTGAGTTGCAAAGGGCCTCACTAAATAGTAGCTGAGGCTCTCTGTGAACCGTGATTCTTCTGTCTCAGCCTCCCAAATGCTGGGATTACAAGCATGCGCCACCATACCTGGCTTTGAAGTTTTCTTGACCCCCTCTTCAGTCTGATTAAGGCTCTTACGGTAAGTAGCCTATGCAAACTTCCATCCTAATTCTTCTCACAGTGAATTAAAATTGTGTGTTACCTTAACATATGCATACCCATGTTCATAGCAGCACAATTCACAATAGCCAAAATATGGAATCAACTCAGGTCTCCATCAACAGATGAATGTTTTGCAAAATTACGAAAAATACACACAATGGAATTCTACTCAGCAATAAAGAACAAAATCATGTCATTCGCAAGATGGAAAGACCTGAAGAACATTATGTTAAGTGAGATTAGCCAAGCACAGAAAGAAAAGGGACATAAGTTTTCTCTAATATGCTCAAGCTAGAGTATAAGGATACCAGAGGGACTCTAGATAATGGAGGGGAAACCTCAGCAAAGCCAGCAAACCTTAGCAAAGCTACATTCGAGTATGTGCATATATGTGAATATAACATTGTTAACCTGGACACTAGGGAGGAAAAAGGAAAAGGGGGGACATATAATCAAGTGTATACACACACACACACACAGTACTGTGTGAATATATGCCATTGTCAACATGATCCATGTTATGATACGAGACTATAGTGCACCAAAAAAAAATTGTGTTACCTTGTCTTTTTCTTAGTAAACTTGAGATCTAGAACCATGTTTTTTCTTTTTTTGTGTTTGTGGTACTGGGCATTAAGCCCAGAGGTATTCTATCTGTGAGCTATACCCTCAAACCTTTTTTTTTTTTTTTTGGTGGCACTGGGGTGGAACCCAGAGGCTTTCTACCTCCAGGCTATACTCCCAGACCTATTTTATACTTTATTTGGAAACAGGGTCTCACTAAGTTACTGAGAGCCTCACTAAGTAGCTGAGGCTGGCTTCGAACCTGTGTGATCCTCCTGTCTCAGCCTCCCAAGTGCGGGAATTACAAGTGTGCGCCACCATGCCCGGCTACCCTCAAACCTTTTATTTTTGTTTGGAAACAGGATCTCCCTAAGTGGCTGAGGCTGGTCTTGAATTTGAAATCCTCCTGTCTCAGCCTCCCAAGTACTGGGATTATAAGTGTGGGCCACCACATCTAGCTCATAATTTTTGTCTTAAAAAAAAAAAGTCTCTAGCTGCGGGTTCAAGGACAGCCGTAGTTACTTAGTGAGGCCCTTTGTAACTCAGTGAGACCCTGTTTCAAAATAAAGAATAAAAATAGGACTGAAGGTGTAGCTAAGAGGTAGAATGCCCCTGGGTTCCATCCCCAGTACTGCAAAATAAATAAAATAAAATAAAATAGGGCAGGAGGTATAGCTCAGAGGTAGAATGTCCCTGGGTTCAATCCCCTGTGCCACACACACACACATACACAAAATTTTTATCTACATGGCCAAGTAATAACTTTTCCTTCTCATTCTGTACTTTATATAAGCAGATGCTATACTTCAACTAGCAGAATAACTAATTATTAAGCGTTGGATGAAATAAAAAGTTTAAGTTATTTAAAAATCTTGGTGAGTCCACAAACATGCTAAGAATGTTCCCATCTTGGGTATTTTTTTACTTTTGTCTCCATTTGGAATGCTCTTCTCTCAGCTACCTCCATGGTTTGTTCCCTCATTTCTGACTCCTCTATCCACTCTTTTTTTTTTTTTTTTAAGGTACTGCCAGGGCCATTCAACCTCCAAGCTATACCGCCAGCCCTATTTTTTATTCTTTCTCTCTGTCTGTCTGTCTCTCTTCCTCTCTTTCTTTGCGGTGCTATGGATGGAACCCAGGGGCATTCTACGTCCGAGCTATACTTCCAGCCCTATTCTTTAGTCTATTTATTTATTTATTTATTTGTGTGTGTGTGTGTGTGTGTGTGTGTGTGTGTGTGTGTGCGTGCACGCACAAGTCTGGGGATAGAACCAGGGGCATACAACCTCCGAGTTACACCCTCTGCCCTATTTTTATTTTTATTTTTTTGCGGGTCTGGGGATGGAACCTAGGGGCATTCAACCTCCGAGCTATACCCCCTGCCCTATTTTTTATTCTTTATTTTGAAATTGGGTCTCACTGAGTTGCAGAGGACCTCACTAAGTAGCTGAGGCTGTCTGTGAACTGCAATCCTCCGGTTTCAGCCTCCTGAAATCTCCTGAATGCTGGGATTGCAAGAATGTGCCACCATCCCCAGCTCTGCCCTATTTTTCTTATTCTTTATTTTGAAACAGGGTCACACTAAGTTGCAAAGTGCCTCACTAAGTAGCTGAGGCTGTCATTGAACCATGATCCTCCTATCTCAGCCTCCCAAAAGCTAGGATTACAAACCTGTGCCACCACACCTGGCTGTCTTTTTATTTTTTGGTGATACTAGGGGTGGAACCCAGGGGCTTTTCTACCTCTGGGCTATACTCCCAGACCTATTTTATACTTTTTAAATTTGGAAACAGGACCTCACTAAGTAGCTAAGACTATCTGCGAACTGTGATCCTCCTGTCTCAGCCTCCCAAATGCTGGAATTACAAGCCTGTGCCACCACGCCTGCCTAGTTTATCCCTCCTATTTATATACAACCCTTTTTTTTTTTTCCTTTGGGGTAGGGGGTATTTGACTAAGGACTGAACCCAGAGGCGTTCTACCTCTGAGGTATACCTCAGCCCTGTTTGGTTTTTTTATTTGGAAACAGGGTCTCACTAATTTTAGGTATGTGCCACCACACCTGGTTCTGGATCTATTCTTCCCTTTTTATTCTTTTTTCTTTTTGTGGTACTGGGGGTGGAACCTAGGGTCATTCGACCTCCAAGCTACAACCCCTGCCCTATTTTTTATTCTTTTTTTTTTTTTTTTTGGTGGTGGTGGTGGTACTGGGGTTCCTGGAAATCGTTCTACCTCCGCGGTACAGTCCCAGACCTATTTTTATTTTTTTATTTGGAAACAGGGTCTCTTAACCCAGCAAGGCTGGCTTCGAACCTGTGCAATCCTCCTGTCTCCGTCTCCCAAGTGTGGAGATTACAAGGGTGTGCCACCATGCCTGGCGTTATTCTTTCCTTCTTTTTTTATTTTTTATATTTATTTATTTATTTATTTGTTTATTTTTTGTGGGTCTGGGAATGAAACCCAGGGGCATTCGACCTCCAAGCTATACCCCCTGCCCTATTTTTTATTTTTTATTTTGAAATCAGGTCTCACTGAGTTGTAGAGGGCCTCACTAAGTAGCTGAGGCTGTCCACGAACCATGATCCTCCAGTATCAGCCTCCCGAATACTGGGATCACAAGCATGCACCACCATGCTTGGCTATTCTTTACTTTTTTTTTTTTTTGGTGGTACTGGGGTTCCTGGAAGCCCTTCTAACTCCGGGCTACACTCCCAGACCTATTTTTACATTTTTTTATATTTGGAAACAGGGTCTCCTAAGCCAGGGCGTGTGGCTGGCTTCAAACCTGCGCGATCCTCCTGTCTCTGCCTCCCAAGCGCGGGGATTACAAGCGTGCACCACCACACCCGGCTATTCTTTACTTTTTGAAGCAGGTTCTGACTAAGTTACAGAGGGCCTCACTAAGTAGCTGAGGCTGTCTGCAAACCACAGTCCTCTGGTTTTAGCCTCCCAAATGCAGTGGGAATTGAACCCAGAGGCATTCTACCTCTGAGTTATATCCTCAAATTTTTTTTATTTTGAAACAAGGTGTCACTAAGTTGCAGAGTGCCTCACTAATCTGCATTTATTCTCTTTTTTTTTTTTTTTTTTTGGTTTTTTTTTTGCAGTACTGGGGATGGAACCCAGGGGCATTCAACCTCCCAGCTACACCCACAGCCCTATTTTTTAGTTTGTTTATTATTGTGCTGAGGATTGATCCCAGTGGCCTTCTACATCTAAGCTATACTTCCACCCTTTTCTTTCTTTTTTTTTTTTTTTTTTTGCGGGGCTGGGGATAGAACCCAGGGGCATTCAACCTTCGAGCTACATACCTACCCTATATTTTATTTTATTTATTTATTTTTTGCGGGGCTGGGGGATGGAACCCATGGGCATTTGACCTCTGAGCTATACCCCCTGCCCTTTTTTTTCTTTATTTTGAAACAGGGTCTCACTACATTGCAAAGGGTCTCACTAAGTAGCTGAGGCTGTCCATGAACTGTAATCCTCGAGTCTCAGCATCCTGAATGCTGGGATTTCAAGTGTGTACCACCATGCCTGGCTTTTATTTTGTGTGTGTGGTGTTGGTATTGAACCCAGGGGCATTCCACCTCCAAGTATACCCTCAGCCCTATTTTTTATTCCTTATTTCAAAACAGCATTTCACTAAGTTGTAGAAGGCCTAAGTAGCTGAGGCTGACCACAAACCATGATCCTCTTGTTTTAGCCTCCCAAATGCTGGGATTACAAGCATTCACTACCACACCTGGCTACATCTATTCTTGGTACTCCTTTTTTCCCTACCATGCCTTATAGTCCTTCACAGCACTTAATCACTTGACACATTAAATATTTTACTGATTTATATTTACCCAGTTCTTGCCACCTCACCTGGATAGATGAGAATAAAGATCTTTTACTGGTACAGCGTTATTGGCAAATAGTGTTGAATATTTGCTAAATAAACCAACCTTTGAAGATGCTTGAGAAAGCTTCTGGATGAAGTGAAGCATACTGGCCTCTATTAGAAGTCTTGTTCAGAGTTGGATGCAGCAGCACACACCTCCCAGTACTTGGGAGGCTGAGACAGGAGGATAACAGTTTCAAGGCCAGTACAGAGTAACTTAGCAAGAACCTATTTCAAAATAAATAAAATTAAAAAAGGACTGGAAGCATAGTTCAATGTTGTATGTAAACACATGCACATACACAGCCTTGTTAGGAAGATTCCAAGTAGTTATGATTAATGTATATTAGGGGCATTCTATCTCCAACCTACACCCTAGCCCTATTTTTTCATTCTTTATTTGAAACAAGGTCTCACTAAGTTGCAGAAGGCCTCACTAAGTAGCTGAGGCTGTCTGCAAAACACATCCTCCTGAAGCAGTCTCCCAAATGCTGGGATTACAAGTGTGCACCACCACGCCTGGCTTATTTATTTATTTAATTTTTTTTTTTTTTTTGGCGGTACTGGGGATGCAACCCAGGGGCATTCTACCTCCAAGCTACACCCCCAGCTCTATTTTTTTATTCTTTAATTTGAAACAGGATCTCATTGAAAAAAAAGCTGTGCATGGTGCCAGGTCTGGTGGCACACGCTTGTAATCCCTGCTCTTGGGAGGCTGAGACAGGAGGATCGCGCAGGTTCGAAGCTAGCCTCGGCTACTTAGTGAGACCCTGTTTCCAAATAAAATATAAAATAGGTCTGGGAGTATAGCCCGGAGGTAGAAAGCCTCTGGGTTTCACCCCTAGTACCACCAAAAAAAAAAAAAAAGAGACCCTCTTTCCAAATAAATATAAAAAAAATAGGTCTGGGAGTGTAGCCCGGAGGTAGAAGGGTTTCCAGGAACCCCAGTACCACCAAAAAAAAAAAAAAGCTGTGCATGGTAATCCCAGTACTACTTGCAAACCTGAGACAGGAGGATTGCAGGTTCCAGGCCAGCCCCAGCTACTTAGGCCCTCTGCAATTTGGTGATCCTCTGGTCTCAGCCTCCCAAATGCTGGGATTACAAGTGTGTGCCACTATGCCTGGCTTTATTCTTAATTTATTTTTAAAGGGGTTCTTTTTTTGTCTTTTTTGGAACTGGGGACCAAACCCAGAGTACCACACCTCCAAAGCAGGTGCTTTGCCACTTAGCTACATCCCAGCCTCTTTATTCTTAATTTTAAAACAGGGTCTCACTAAGGAGCTGAGGCTGTCCACTGACCACAATCCTCCTGTCTCAGCCTCCCTAATTCTGGGACTACAAGTGTGCGCCACCACACCTGGCTTTTTTTTTTCTTCTTCTTTTTGTATTTGGGAATGGAACCCAGGGGCATTGTTCCTCTGAGCTACACCCTCAGCCCTATTTTTTAGTCTTTTTTATTGTTGAAACATGGTCTGAGTTGCAAAGGACCTAAGTAGCTGAGGCTGTCAGCGAAATGCGTTCCTCCTGTCTGTCTCCCAAATGCTAGGATTACAATGTGCCACCATGCCTGACCTCACGCCTGGTTTTTAATTTATTATTACTTTTTTTTTTCTTTTCAGTACTGGGGATTGAACCCAGGGGCATTCTACCTGAGCTACACTCCTAGCACTCTTTTATTATTTATTTTGAAACTTGGTCAAACTAAGTTGCGGAAGGGCTCACAATTTGGCTGAGGCTAGCCACAAACCTGGGATCCTCCCATCTCAGCCTCCCAAGTACTGTAATTATAGAAATGCATCACCACTGCCTGGCTAGACATTAATTTTTGCTTAGAGGTGGAAGGTGGAATGATCCTCAGTTCAATCCCCAGTATCACACACAAAAAAAATTAAATTTTATTTATTGACCCTGGAGATTGAAACCCAGGGGCATTCCAACTCTGATCTATACCCCAACCCTTTTTATTTTTTGCAGTACTGGGATTACAAGCATGCACCACCACATCCAGCTTATTTATTTATTTATTTATTTATTTATTTATTTATTTATTTTTGGTGGTACTGGGGTTCCCGGAAACCCTTCTACCTCTGGGCTACACTCCCAGACCTATTTTATATTTTTATTTGGAAACAGGGTCTCTTAAGCCAGCGCGGCTGGCTTCGAACCTGCTGATCCTCTCGTCCCCGCCTCCCAAGTGGGAATTACAAGGGAGCTCCACCACGCCAGGCTTTTTTTTTTTGAAAAGGGTCTCAGTAGGTTGCTAGGTTGCTGAGAGTCTTGCTAAGTTGCTGAGGCTGATCTCGAACCTGCGATCCTCCTGTCTCAGCCTTCCCAGTACCATGATTAGAGGCATATGCCACCTTTCCTAGTGTATATATTAATTTATCCCTGGTACCAATGATTAAGTCTAAGTTCATTCTACTTCTAAACTATTCCTCCAGCATTCGGGAGGCTGAGATCGGAGGGTCGTGGTTCGCAGACAGCCTCAGCTACTTAGGCCCTTTGCAACTCAGTGAGACCCGGTTTCAAAATAAAGAATAAAAAATAGGGCAGGGGGTGTAGCTCAGAGGTTGAATGCCCCTGGGTTCCATCCCCAGACCCACAAAAAAAAAAAAAAAAAAAAAAAAGAGTAACTCCTGCCAGGAATGGAGACACATGCTTGTAATCCCAATACCTGGTAGGTTGAGACAAAAGGATTGCAAGTTTGAGGCCAGCTTCTGCAATTTTGCAAATTTCACTGATTTCAGCAAATTAGTGAGATCCTGTTACAAAATAAAAAAATAGGCGCCAGGCATGGTGGCACATATTTGTAAATTCCCGCGCTTGGGAGGCGGAGACAGGAGGACTGTGAAGGTTCCAGCCAGCCGTGCTGGCTTAAGAGACCCTGTTTCCAAATAAAAAATATAAAAATAGGTCTGAGAGTGTAGCCTGGAGGTAGAAGGGTTTCCTGGAACCCCAGTACCACCAAAAAAAATTAATAATAATAAATAAAAAATAAAATAAAATAGGAGTAGGCATGGTGGCATATGTTTGCAATCCCAGTAGTTGTGAGATTGAAACAGAAGGATCACAGGTTCACCACCAACCTCAGCAACTGTAGCAGGGTCTTCTGCCACTTAGTGCAAATCTGTTTCAAAGTAACAACTAAAGTAAGGCTGGGGTATTTGTAGCTCAGAGGTTTGCCCCTGGGTTTAATCCTAGTACCACAAAAGAATAAAAATCATTTAAAGCTTAAAATAATGATAGCAGCAACAAATACAGTTTAGCTTTGAGCCCGGCACTATAACTACCATTTTATATGCATTAACTCTAAAGTTTACAACAATCTCATCAACTTGGTACTGAGAGACGATGAGTCTGTTAAGTTTCATTAAAGAGTATGGTATTGCCAGGCATGGAGGCACACCCTTGTAATCCTATTACTTGGGAGGCTGAGACAGGAGGATCGCGCAGGTCCAAAGCCAGCCTCAGCTACTTAGTGAGACTCTCAGCAACTTAGTGAGACCCTGTTTCTAAATAAAATATAAAAATAGGTCTGGAAGTATAGCCTGGAGGTAGAAAACCCCTGGGATCCATCTCCAGTACCACAAAAAAATAAATAAATAAAATAAAGAGTACGGTGTTAAACAATCTGGGGTGGAATCCTGGCTCCACCACTTACTACCTGTGGATAAGTTACTTAATAACATTACTATGGAGCCAGGCTTGGTAGCACATGCTTGTAATCCCAGCATTCGGGAGACCTGGTTTTAAAATAAAGAATAAAAAATAGGGCAGGGGGTATAGCTCAGAGGTTGAATGCCCCTGGGTTCCATCTCCAGACCCGCAACCCCCCCCCCCCCCGCAAAAACACACATTACTATGGTACAGTTCACTCACCTTTAAAATAAGGAGGTCTGGGGATGTAGGTCAGTGGTATAGTGCTTTTCTAGGGCCAGGGGGCCCTGGTTACAATCCCTGGTACAAAAAATAGTAATAATAATGGCTACTTTATAGATTTGTTATGAAAATTTACTAATACTTGTAAAAGCTGAAAACTATCCCTAATACAAAGTAAGCACTAAAAAAAAAAATCATCTGTTTTTCTTGACTTACACAGATGGGAATGGTTAAGAACCCTATCTAGCCTAAGGAGCTAGTAAAAGGCTGAATATAAACATGGATCTAGATCTGACAGTCCCATTTTTCTTTTCTACTTTTTTCTTTTTTATTTTATTTTTTGGTGGTCCTGGGGTTCCTGGAAGCCCTTCTACCTCCGGGCTACACTCCCAGACCTATTTTTACATTTTTATTTGGAAACAGGGTCTCCTAAGCCAGCGCGCGTGGCTGGCTTCGAACCTGCGCAATCCTCTTGTCTCTGCCTTCCAAGCGCGGAGATTACAAACGTGCGCCACCACGCCCGGCTTTTTCTACTTTTTTATAATTAATTATTTTATTTTATTTTTGCGGTATTGGGGATTGAACCCAGGGGCATACTACCTCCAAGTTACACCCTGAGCCCCATTTTTTATTCCTTATTTTGAAACAGGGTCTCACTGAGTTGCAAAGGCCTAAGTAGCTGAGGCTGTCTGCAAACCCGAATCCTCCTATCACAAGCTCCTAAAAGCTGGGATTACAAGTGTGCACAACCACGCTCAGCTATATTTAATTACTGTAAATGGTGCATTATAATCATACATAATAGTGGGATTCATTGTGACATATTTGTACATGCACAAAATTTAGTCAATTTCAGTACCTTCCCCGATAATCCCCACCCCCTTTGTGTACTAGGGATTGACCCAAAGGCATGCTACCTCCAAGCCACAACCCTAGCTCTTTTTATTTTTTGTTTTGCAACAGGGTCTCACTAGGTTGCTGAGAATATCTTTAAATTGCTAAGGTTGGCCTTGAAATTGCAATCCTCCTGCCTTGGCTTCCTAAGTACTGTGATTACTGGCGGGTGCCATCAAACCTTGTCTGACAGTCCCAGTGCCCTTTGTAATGTTTTTTTTTTTTTTTTTTTTTTTTGTGGCACTGGTGATTGAACCTAGAGGCATTCTACCTCTGAGTTAAACCCCAAGCCCTATTTCTTTTTTTTTTTGCAGGTCTGGGGGTGGAACCCAGAGGCATTTGATTTCCAAGCTACACCCCCTGCCCAATTTTTTATTCTTTATTTCGAAACCGGGTCTCATTGAGTTGCGAAGGGCCTCACAAAGTAGCTGAGGCTGTCCACGAACCGCGATCCTCCGGTCTCAGCCTCCCGAATTCTGGATTACAAGTGTATGCTATCATGCCCAGCCCCAATTTTATTTCTTATTTGAAAACAGGGTCTCAGTAAATTGTGGAGGGCCTAGCTAAATTGTGAGGGCTGGCTTAAAACCTGGGATCCTCCTGTCTCAGCCTCCTAAAAACTTGGGTTACAAGCTTGTACCACCACACCCGGTTTGCAATCTCTCTCTCTCTCTTTTTCCAGTACTGGGGGTAGAACCCAGGGGAATTCTACCTCCAAGCTGCACCCCCCCAGCCCTATTTTTTTTTCCACCAAAAAAAAAAAAAAAAAAAAAATAGGGCTAGGGAAGCCAGGAGTGGTGGCACACGCTTGTAATCCCTGCCTTTGGGAGGCTGAGACAGAAGGATCGCACAGGTTCGACGCCAGCCTCAGCTACTTAGTGAGGCTCTCAGCAACTTAGTGAGACCCTGTTTCCAAATAAAATATAAAATAGGTCTGGGAGTGTAGCCCTGAGGTAGAAGAGCCTCTGGGTTCCACCCCCTAGTACCACCAAAAAAAAATTTTTAATTAAAAATTTAAAAAAGGAAGAAAACAGGTTCAAAGTTAGAGTTAGAAATTTAACAAGGCCCTCTGCATCTTAGTGAGACCCTGTTCCAAAATGAAAGAATAAAATAGGGCTAGGGGTGTAGCTGAGGTAGAATGCCCCTGGGTTCAACCCCCTGAACCACAACAAATTATTTAAAATGGTGCATTAGAATCATACATAATAGTGGGATTCTTTGTGACATATTTGTACATGTACAAAATTTAGTCAATTTCAGTACCTTCCCTGATAATCTCCACCCCATTTGTGTGGTACTGGGGATTGAACCCAAGGGCATTCTACCTCCAAGCCACAACCCAAGCTCTTTTTAGTTTTTGTCTTTTGCAACAAGAGGAATAGTGAGAGGTGGCACAAACTATAATCAAGGCAGAAAGGTAGTAACCTTCTGGCATTGGCAATTTATTTATTTATTGTGTGTGTGTGTGTGTGTGTGTGTGTGTGTGTGTGTGTTACTGGAAATGGAACGCAGGGGTATTTTATCTCCAAGCTGTGCCCCCAGCCCTATTTTTTATTCTTTATTTTGAAACAGGGTGTCACTGATTGCAAAGGGCCTCAACTAAGTAACTGAGACTGTCCACGAACCGCAATCCTCCTGTCTCAGCCTCTCAAAAGCTGGAATTACAAGCCTGTGTCACCTGGGAGCTAAACTTCCAACCCTTTTTATTTTGAAACAGGGTCTTACTTGTAAATTGCTGAGGTTGTCTTTGAACCTGCGATCCTTCTGTCGGGCTCCCCAGTACTGGAGTTACACACGTCCCCACAACTTTTCCTCAAAATCTTCATAAGGGCTTTCTAGACCATAGCACTTAAAATCTTAACCCTCCCATCACCTTCGGGGAACTCCCTAACCACAATGGCACGTGTTTTCTAGCTCTTTACTACTAAAGCAAAAATTGATCATCTAACGCCTAGAATTGGCCAGTGGTGCAGAGATTAAGAACAGAGCCGCCAGGGTTAATCCGCTCAGTAAAGGTGAAAACATTGGAATGTTTCCATTTCTCAGTGGAAGGACTGCAATCTGCCTGGCACCCGTAGTCTTCGGAGTAGGCGGAGTTTAGATGCAAGGGTCCTTGGGAAATCTAGGGCTACAGTGGCCGCGTCTTTTATTTTCTACCAACCCTTTTAGGACCTTTTCCATCCAGCTGCACCTTTGCAATCCTGACACTTACCTGCCAGCGTCGCACAGGGATATTGAAAGCTGAGCCGCCAGAAGAGCCAAGGATCCCGGGAAAAGCACTTCCGGTAAAAGAAATCAAGCCCCCCCACACACTTCCTGAGAACTGAAAAAAAGAGTCCGGGCTGGGACCTGACTTGCACAAACTGGTTCCTCACTGAGTTTGCAAAGGCCTCGGTAAGTAGCTGAGGCTGTCTGCAAACCGCGATCCTCCAGTCTCAGCCTCCCGAATGGTGGGATTACAAGCGTGCGCCACCACGCCCAGTCTTATTGTTTATTTTGAAACAGAGGGTCTCACTGAGTTGCAACCACGCCCGGTTTAGGCCATTCTTTTTTTTATATATATATTTTTTAGTTTTTGGTGGTACTGGGGTTCCTGGAAACCCTTCTACCTCCGGGCTACACTCCCAGACCCATTTTATACTTTTTTTTTTTTTTTTTAAATTTGGAAACAGGGTCTCTTAAACCAGCGCGGCTGGCTTCGAACCTGCGCTATCCTTCTGTCTCCGCCTCTCAAGCGTGGGGATTACAAGCATGCACCACCACGCCCGGCTAGGCCATTCTTTACTCTTGGTTCTAACTGAAGTCAACCGTTAATACCTTATCGGTCTCTTTTTTAGAGTTCCAGGCCAACAGAATCCGCTTGCAGTGTCCGTAGAGTGCAACTACTGAAATAATCTCAGTGATGGTAGTAGAGGAAAGTGCGAAGTCTAAACCAAGTGCTACTTGGCCAAATTGCCAACTCTGGACCCAAATATGTAACAGGTTAGGATGTCACCGGGAATTCTTGTTCTTTGATGCAAGTTTAAGCAAAGTTTTATTATTACAGGTAGAAAGGGGGTTAGAGCAATCAAAGCACTGTATCAGAGGCGACTCAGTGGAGTTAGTTCCTTGAAAGCAAGACACTAGCCAGGCGGGGTGGCGCTTGCTTGTAATCCCAGCAGACCGGAGGATCCTGGTTTGTGGACAGCCTCAGCTATTTAGCGAGGCCTTTCGCAACTCAGTGAGATCCTGTTTCAAAAAGTAAAAAGACTTGCCGGGCGTGGTGGCGCACACTTGTTATCCCTGCATTTGGGAGGCTGAGACAGGAGGAACACTTAGGTTCGAAGCCAGCTGGCTTGAGACTGTTTCCAAATAAAATATAAAATCGGTCTGAGAGTGTAGCCCGAAGGTAGAAGACCCCTGGGTTCCATCTCCCGTACAAAAAAAAAAAAAAAAAAAAAAAAAAAAAGGTTGGGGTTGTAGCTCAGAGGTAGAATGCCCCTGGGTTCCATCCCCAAAACTGGAAGAATAAAAAGTGTTTCTTGGTTAACAAAGTTAGGGGACTGCATGGTAGAAGCCTGCTTAGTCTTTGGTTTTATTTTTATTTTATTGAAGTACTAAGGATTGAACCCAGGCAGTCTACCTCCAAACTACACCCCCAATCTTATTTATTTATTTTTTGAAACAGGGTCTCACTAATTTGGAGAGGGCCTTACTAAGTAGCTGAGGCTGATGGTTTTATTTGTAGTCTTAAAGTTTAAAGCATGTATTGTCCACCTGTGTTCTTGGTGAGTTCCCAGCTTCTCCTTATATCTGTTTGCTAGAAGTTACTATGTTAATATTTTGTTTTATACTAAAGAAAAGAAAAGAATATAGTCCTTTAAGAGGTTTGGGGAGCTATAACTGTTTTGTGTTATTAGTAATTAACATCAGGTTATATAGCTTGTTTTTTATCTTTAGTCTAAACTTGTGAGAGTCTACTATTTTTCTTTTTCTTTCTTTCTTTTTTTTTTTTTTTCTGTACTTGGGATGCAACCCAGGGCATTCCGCCTCTGAGCTACAACCCCAGCCCTTTTTTTTTATTCTTTGTTTTTATTTATTTATTTTTGGTGGTGCTAGGGGTGGAATTTAGAGGCTTTCTACCTCCAGGCTATACTCCCAGACCTTTTTCTATTTTATTTGGAAACAGGGTCTCACTAAGTTGCTGAGAACCTCACTAAGTAGCTGAGGCTGGCTTTGAACTTGTGCGATCCTCCTGTCTCAGCCTCCCAAGCATGCGCCACCACGCCCTGCTTTTTATTCTTTTTTTTTGAAACAAGGTCTCACTGAGTTGCAAAGGACCTCACTAAGTAGCTGAAACTGTCTGCTTGGCTCAACCTCCCAAATGCTGGGATAACAAGTGTACTGTCACCATGTCTGGCCCATCAATATATATTTTTACTTGTAAAACAACAGGGTAGGTAAGCATGGTGGCGCACAGTTGTAATCCCAGCTTTTGGGAGACTGAGAAAAGTGGATCCAGGGTTGTGGCCAGGTTGTGGCCAGCCTTAGGCCCTTTGCAACTCAGTGAGACTCTGTTTCAAAATAAAGAATAAAATATAGGACTGGGGATGTAGCTCAGAGGTAGAATGCCCCTGTATTAAATCCCCAGTACTGAAAAACAAACAAACAAAAAAACAGGGTGGCAAATCAACAGGACATATACCACTCCCTATTAGGTTATTTTTTTTTACTGCTGGTCCTGGGGACAGGCTGTTTTTTACTTTCATTCTTTGTCACAACCTAGAAACTAGCCGGGTATGGTGGTGCACGCTTGTAATCCCAGCATTCTGGAGGCTGAGACCGGTTCTCAGACAGCCTCAGCTACCTCCTACTGAGGCCCCCCTCACAATTCACTGAGACCTTGTTTCATAATAAGGAATAAAAAATAGGGGCAGGGGGTGTAGCTCGGAGTTCAAATGCCCCTGGGTTCCATCCCTAGACCTTAAAAAAAAAAAAAAAACCTAGAAACTTTCTAAGGAAATAAAGATCACAAAGCTGGACATGGTGGAGCATGCTTGTAATTTGGGAGTCTGAGACAGGAGGATTGCAGGTTTGAGGCCAGCCTCAGCTACTTAGTGAGGCCTTTGCAACTCAGTGAGACCCTGTTTCAAAATAAAGAATGAAAAATAGGGCTTGGGGTATACCTCAGAGGTAGAATGCTCCTGAGTTCAAACCTCAGTAACACACACACACACACACACACACACACACACACACACACATACACACACACACACACACACACACACACACACACACTAAAAAAATAAATAAATAAATAAAGATTACAACCAGGTGTGGCAGCCTACGCTTGTAATCCCAGTGCTTGGGAGCCTGAGACAGGTTCTCAACCAGCCTTAGCAATTTAGTGAGACCCTGTTTCAAAATAAAAGAATAAAATAGAGCCGGGCATGGTGGCGCATGCTTGTAATTCCAGCATCTGGGAGGCTGATACAGGAGGATCATGGTTCGTGGACAGCCTCAGCTACTTAGCGAGGCGCTCCGCAACTTAGTGAGACCCTGTTTGAAAATAAAGAATAGCAAACAGGGGAGATAGTGTAGCTCAGAAGTCAAATGCCCCTGGGTTCCATTCTCGAATCCACAAAAAAAAAAAAAAAAAAAAGAATAAAATAGGTTTGCGGATACAGCTCAGAGGTAGAATGCTCCTGGTTGCATCCTCAGTACTACTATCACACACACACACACACACACACACACACACACACACAAAAGACACAAGAGACAGGAATTTCCTATCTATAAATCATGGTTAGCGTTTAGAGCTTTGGCCTTGGGCAGTTGGCTCTTGTTTCAAATAGATATGTTGAGCTGGGTAAAATTGAAAAACTGATGGCTCGATTGCAGCTTAGGTAAGTCTATTACAAAGGAAGAAGTAAAAATAAAAAGGGGAGAGAGAGAGAAAAAAAATTGTGGAGAAACATGCTGGAGAACCCCAAAATGGGACTTTGCCTTTTCTCCAACAGGCCCTTGGTGTTTTGTTATTGTTTTGTTTGTTTTTTTTAAACTGGTATTCTCTTATTAAGTTACGAAGTCAATGAGCTAGCAACTCATTTTCCCAGGCAGGTGGTTTTATCTTGTGTCTGGACAGTACACTAAGTACAGGTTCTGATAATCTTTCTCTACCTCTGCTATATCCACTGCCAATCAATTATGAGTGCTTTGAAGTGACATGTGGAGTTTACATCCCCTATCCAAGGGCAGGTCACAGAGAAAAAGGGAGGCAGAGGCACTGATTACACCTTGTGCAGCTGCATGTAATCTCCAAGGCCAAGGTATAAAGTTCTTGCTATCCTTACAGTCTTAAGATGGGCCAGCCAGTGCTGTGTGATCTCAAGGATTCTAATTGCTTTTCTATTTCTAAGGCTCTAATTGCTTCTACATTCTTACTTACATTCTTATTATAGGTTAACATGGGGCAAAGGAGAGGGGAGGGAAAATTCTGCAGTGTAATGGGCCAAGAGGCAGTCTTTAGGGCCTGCGCAGCCCCTAGGCTCTTACCACCTTTTACATATTTATTGGGAATCAATACCGAGGAATTTTTCCAATACCAGGAGCAGGGTGACCTAGAAATCATATTCCTCGGCTTGAATTTTTTTGTGTGTGTGTGGTACTGGGGATGGAACCCAGGAGGTTCTACCTCCCAGCGACACCCCCAGCCATTTTTAAAAAAATTCTTTATTTTGAAACAGGGTCTCACTGAATTGCAAAGGGCATCACTATGTGGCTGAGGCTGTCCACCAACCGTGATCCTCCAGTCTCAGCCTCTCAAGTGCTGGGATTACAAGCGTGCGCCACAAAGCCCACCTCGCCTTTAATTTTTCTCGCTGTGACTTTGGGCAAGTCCTTCTTTTCTCCAAGCCTCTATGTCAAAACCAAATTGAGTCTTTCCATCACTAAGGATAAAGAGGAAGACAAATGTCTTTGGGCCCACGCCGGCCAACTCTCCCACTCCCCTGATTTCAGGTTCTCCGGCTTTCTCGTCGCCACGCCTCGCAATGTTTAGCTTCCGGTGCTGCGTAAGGGAACTGCAATATCTTCCACATAGTAAACACTTTTAAGTCCACCTTGGCTTTCACTTTTATTTCCTTCTGTCTTGGCAGCACCGCCTCTTCCTGTCGTGCGATGCCCAATGAAACTTCGGATAGGAGAAACGGCCTTCCGCGCGACCAAAGCCCGCCCCAGGAGGGCCCCGAGAGCTGCGGCTCCCGGCAGGCAGCGCGGCGCGGCGCGGGGCTTGCTGGGGGCTGGAGTCTCCAGGACGCGCGCACGTGAAGGGAGGGGCGGAAGCGTCAGAGTCTGCACACACACCCCCGGCGCGGGCGGCTAGTGCGGGCCCAGAGGCGGGGCGTGGGAGGCTGAAGAAAGACTAGGCGGAGAAGAACGGGAACACCACCACCAGCCCACCCGCTCATTCACAAGCGCCCAACCTCGGGCACTAGGCAGGGGACAAGGAGGAGTTGTCATCTTGGCTCGTCTCTGCCTGAGAGGCGGGGCGAGGAGAGGCAAGGGCTTCGCTTTGCATCGCGGGAGTGGGGGCGTGGCCAGGGCGTGGCCGGGAACCTCCCCTTCCCCGCCGCGAGCCGGCCTGCGCACGCGCGAGGAGCGCGCCGCGGCGGGCGTGGGCGGGCCGTGAGGGGCCGGCCGGCGGGCCGGGCGTCGCTCCTCCCCGCCCCTCCGGGGCCTTGTGGGCCGGGCAGCCATTTTGGGAAGAGCTTTGTTATGGTTGTGGGCTAGTCACCTCTGCCGGGCCGAGGAGTCGGGACGCGTCCTCTGGCTCCGCATCTCGTCGTGGGCTGTAGCGCCGCCGTCCCCTGGTGAGTGGGGCTTTCGGGCCGCGGAGCTGCAGGGACCCGGAGTGTGCGGCGCCTCTCGGCGGCCAGTTGGCATAGTTGAGGGCGGTCTGGCACAGGTGGTTGGGCTCGGCGGCGGCGAGGACGCGCGGGGCCGGCGGCGGGCGGAGCGCGGGGCGCCGGCTTCCCTGGGCCCCGGCGACCGGCCGAGCGCTCACCTGCGCGCTCTGGCTCCTCTCCAGGAGTTAGGGCTTGGCGGTGGTGGAGTGGCTTGGATTACGGTTTCTTTCCCCTTCCTTAGAGTGAGAGCCAAAGGCTTTTGTTTTCCTATTAAGGAAAACCTAAGGAGGAAAAAGTCCCGTAAAGTCAGATGTAGTTATATCTGCGGGGAAAAGAGAAGCTTTCACGCCCGGCGTCCCACTTCTCCGTGGAGCAAGGTGTTTCCGTGTACGTTAGCCCAACTATGTCTACCAAAATTACTCTCCCAGGAAAATAAAATAAAATTGGCTTATTTCGAAGTGTTTTAACTGGTATGGTATTCCTTTTTCCCCCCGTTTTAAATCTATTTTCCACTTCGAGAAATTTAAAAGAAGACTGGATCTAAAATGGCTGTAGGTTGGGGAAGTACCCTGATCTCCGATAACTTATACGTTACTTAACGTGTCGTAACATTTTACATTTTATTCGTTTTTCCCTGTGGGGCTTTAACTGGGTCTTTCGATTATGGCCCCCCCCCACACCTTCGGCGTCTAGAAGACTTCTTTTGTTAAGGTGAAAACAAAGGTGAGGCTTTTGATTTGCTTATTCCAAAAGTTTACATAAGAATGGGTGCGGCTTTTGTTAGTTGCTTATGTTCAGAAATTGTGCTGTGGTGTCAATTTTATCTGCCGTCGTTGTGCTCTGGTTTGTCATATTTGTTGAAATACTTTTAACTTTGATATTTACTGCTTATAAGGGAAACGTAGTAATTAATGGTCGTTCATGTTTTAGTTTAATAGCAACAGAAGTAATGTTTCTATAAATCCCATTCCGAAGTAAAAAGTATGAGTGGTAGTCTTCAATAGACCCGAATTTGTTGAGTTGTTGATCTTTTCTAAGGTTTTATTAAAACCTCATATGTGTATTTGAAACAAGAAAATCAGGTGCCGTGAAGTTTGGGACATTTACGGTAATGTGAGACAATTCAGCAAATTGAAACAGGTTTGATGCAGAGCTCCTGATTGTTAAATCTTTATATGTATATGTATGTGTGTGTGTGTGTGTGTGTGTATACACATTTTTTTTCCTGTGGCACCGGGGATTGAATCCAGTGCTTCTGACCTACACTCCTAGTCCTAATTTATTTTTGAAATAGGATCTAAGTCGCAGAGGGCCAAAGTCTGGCTGTGAACCAGCGATCCTCCTATCTCAGCCTCTCAAATATTGGGATTACAACCGTGTACCACCACACCCGGCTTGTTATATCTTTTTTGTTGTTTTTTTAAGAGAAAAATAGATCCAGAAGTTTATAATTGCAAACAAAACTGCATAGATTGGGAACCAGAAACCGTAAATTTCAATGTTTGTTTAAGGTGCTTGAGTTTTCCGTTGCTATGCTTTAAAAGATAAAATAGTAAAATACTAATTATGTGAAATTTTGAATATAAACTGTCGCCAGGCGTGGTGCTTGGGAGGCTGAGACAGGAGGATCGCAAGGGTTTGAAGCCAGCCTCAGCTACTTAGTGAGGCTTTCAGCAACTTAGTGAGACCCTGTTTCCAAATAAAATATATATAGTAAAAAAGGTCTGGGAGTATAGCCCGGAGGTAGAAAGCCTCTGGGTTCCACCTCTAGTACCACACACACAAAAATAAATAAACCGTCCCCTTCCCTAGGAAGTCAGTATCAATATACCTTTCTACGTTTTTAAAAACTCAGATGTTAGCTGGGCGTGGTGGCACACACTTGTAATCCCAGCATTTGGGAGGCTGTGACCTGAGGATGGCGGATTGAGGACAGCCTCAGCTACTTAGTGAGGCCCTCCGCAACTCAGTGAGACCATTTCAAAATAAAGAATAAAAAATTGGTTAGGGGTGTAGCTCAGAGGTCAAATGCCTCTGGGTTCCATCCCTAGACCCGAAAAAAAAAAAAAAAAAACTCAGATGTTTATTTTTGTCAATTTTCTGACAAGTTTTTGAAGTTCTTTATACAAATTACTAGATATTTTGTGTTTTGACATTGTTGCTTATTGTACTTGGATGAAATCTTACTGTTAGCCCCTCCTCCCCTTTTTGAGGGTATTCAGAGAGCAGCTTGTAAATGTTGGTATAAACATTCTTTCCATTGATTGTGGGTAGTGTCTTAATAGTTCTTGAAATGAGGGAAACTGAAGCATTTAATTTGAATGAATTCAACTTAGCTGCCTACAGTCAAACTTTTTTTTTTTTTTTTTTGGTGGTACTGGGGTTCCTGGAAGCCCTTCTACCTCCAGGCTACACTCCCAGACCCATTTTATACTTTTATATTTTTGGAAACAGGGTCTCTTAAGCCAGCGTGATCCTCCTGTCTCTGCCTCCCATGCGCGGAGATTACAAGCCTGTGCCACCCTGCCCAGTTATGGTCAAACTTTAAAAATAAGTAACCAGGCATGGTGGTGCATGCTTTTATTCCCAACATTTGGGAGGCTGAGACAGGAGGATCCCAGTTTGTGGCCAGACTCAACTACTACTTTAGTGAGGCCCTCCGCAATTCTGTGAGACCCTGTTTCAAAATAAAGAATAAAAAATAAGGCTAGGGGTGTAGATTGGAGGTAGAATGCCCCTGAGTTCCATCTCCAGTACTGCAAAAATAAGTAAATAAATAAATACAAGTCAGTAAGAGCAGACCAACTTATTTTATCCACAGGTAATCTTAACTAATAAAGTTTATATGTATGTATATAGCATATATTTGATACAGGGTCTCCCTAAGTTGCAGAGGGCCTCACTAAGTTGCTTAGGCTGGCCACACAATACTCAGATGTACTGGGATTACAAGTGAGCATCACCATGCTGGTTATATTTATATACATATGTATGGGGGGGACTGGGGGTTGAACTCAGGGGCCTTCTACCTCCAAGTTACACCCCCAGCCTTATTTTTATTATTTGTTTTGAAACAAGGTCTAAATTGCAGAGGGCCTAAGTAGCTGAGGCTGCCTGCAAACCTGTGATTCCCCTGTTTCAGCCTCCCAAGTTTTGAGATTACAAACTTGGACCACCACAGCCAACTTTATAAGCTTCCTTTATACCTAATGTTATGTAAGTTGAAATTTTTAGGTGACTTCAAATATACTAGGGAAGAATTTAAAGGGTTCTATTAGTTGTTACCCTTTACTAATGCAAATAATCAGCCTTTATTCATTGGTCAAATTCTTTTTCACTTTTTAGCAGAACAGCTCTATTTTGATTTTTGGTATTTGGGATTAAATCTAGGGACCTTTTACCTGTGGTGCAAGCCCTAGCCCTTTTTTGAGCACCAGGCATGGTGGCCCACGCTTGTAATCCCTGGGCTTGGGAGGCAAAGATCCCGCAGGTTCGAAGCCAGCCATGCTGGCTTAAGAGACCCTGTTTCCAAAAATAAAGTATAAAATAGGTCTGGGAGTGTAGCCCAGAAGTAGAAGGGCTTCCAGGAACCCCAGTACCACCAAAAATAAATAAATAAAATTGAAACTTGATTTCTGTAAGTTGGGGCTGGCCTTGAACTTATGATTCTGTCTTCCCAAATACTGAGATTACAGGCGTAGACTTCCACGCCCAGCTCTTATCATTCTTTTAAGGAACTTTGAATAGGGTGTAGTTGTGTACTCCTATAATCCCATTTAGGAGGCTGATACCAGACCATCTCTGGTTTGAGGCCAGCCTCAACAATTTAGTCAGACTCTGGTTCAAAAATAAATAGGGCTGGGGTGTAGCTTAGTGGTAGAGTACCCTTGGGTTCTATCCCGAGTACAACAAAAATGGGGGGGGGGATAAATTGAAGGAGATTGAAGGAATATCTGGATGACCATAAAATATTATTCCTGCCATGGAAGCATTTTCACTGTTATTATTTTGTGATCCTGAGGACTAAACTCAGGGGCATTCTACTTCTGAGTCACACTTCCAGTCTTTTTTTTTTTTTTCCCAATTAGGGTCTTGCTGAGGCTGTTTCAACCTTCCAAGCACTAGGATTACAGACTTGTGCTACTTGGCCCATTTCAGAACGTTTAGTTTAACAGATATAACAGATTATGCACTAAAGAACACATAGGCTATCCAAGTAACTATCTGACATTTTTGTGTGTTGCTGGACAAATCCAGGGTCTTGCACATACAAAACACACAATAACACTGACCTCCACTCCAGACCAGCAGAGTGTGTGTGTGTGTGTGTGTGTGTGTGTGTGTGTGTGGTACTGGGGGTGGAACCCAGGGGCATTCTACCTCTGAGCTACACCCCCAGCCCAATTTTTTATTTAGAAATGGTCTCTATGAGTTGCAAGGGGCCTCACTAAGTAGTAGCTGAGGCTGTCTCTGAACTGGGATCCTCCTATCTCAGCCTCTCAAATACTGGGATTACAAGCTTGCACCACCACACCGGGCTTGCAGTTTTTCTTTTTCTTTCCTTTTTTTTTTTTCCTTTGCAGGTCTGGGGATGGAACCCAGGGGCTTTTGACCTCCAAGCTGCACCGCCTGCCCTATTTTTTTATTCTTTATTTTTGAAACAGGGTCTTACTGAGTTGCAGAGGGCCTCACTAAGTAGCCCAGGCTGTCCACGAACCGCGATCCTCAGGTCTCAGCTGCCTGAATGCTGGGATTACAATCGTGCGCCACCACGCCTGGCTTGCAGTTTTTCTTAAAGGAGTTGATTTTAATGTTTTGATTTAGTTCGTTTTCCTTTTCTGTGATAAAACTGCTTTTTTTTTTTTTTTTTTTTGCTGGTCAGGGGGACAGAACTCAGGGGTATTGGACCTCCGAGCTATACCCCCTGCCCTATTTTTTATTCTTTATTTTGAAACCGGGTCTCATTGAGTTGCAGAGGGCCTCACTAAGTAGCTGAGGCTCTCCACGAACCATGATCCTCTGGTCTGGGATTAAAGCGTGTGCCACCACCCCTGGCTTTGCTTTGCTTTTTTGTGTGTGTACCAAGGATTGCGCCCTGGGACATTCTACCTCTGAACTAAACCCCCAGCCCTACTTTTTTTTTTTTTTTAAACAGGGCCTAACTAAATAGCTGAGGCTGGCCACTAACCTGAATCCTTCTGTCTCAGCCTCCCAAATACTGGGATTACAAGCATGTGCCACCACACCACGCTTTCTTTTTTTTTTTTTTAAACATGGTCTTGCTAGGATGAGAGCCTCACTACTTGCTGAGGCTGTCCTGGAACATGTGATCCTCCCATCTCACTCAGCCTCCCAAGTACTAGGATTGTAGGTGAGCATCACCACGTCCAGCTTACTTTGCCTTATTTGATCCAGACCAGGCTAGAGAATCACTAGCAGTAAATTTATAATTTATGAGTAAAATAATTTTTTTTCTGAAAAATCATTCATTTGTACTTGGCCATACATTAAATTTAGTTTGTTTGCTTATTATGATTTTAATTTTTTCCTCCTTTTACTAGGAATTGAACCCAGGAGCATTCTACCTCTGCTCTACATACACCCCCAACCCCTTTTTGTAGTACTGGGGATGGAACCCAGGGGCATTCTACCTCTGAGCTATACACTAGCCCTATTTTTTATCCTTTATTTTGAAACTGAATTGCAAAGGGCCTCACTAAGTAGTAGCTGAGGCTGTCCTCAAACCAACATCCTCCTGTCTTAGCCTCCCAAATGCTGGGATTACAAGCGTGAGTAAGAAAGGGGTCTTTCTTTCTTTCTTTCTTTCTTTCTTTCTTTCTTTCTTTCTTTCTTTCTTTGTGTGTGTGCAGTACCTGGGATGGAATGCAGGGGCATTCTAGTTCTGAGCTACGCCCTCAGCCCTATTTTTCTTTTATTTTGAAACAGGGTCTCACTGACTTGTAAAGGGCCTAAGTCGCCGAGGCTGTCCTCGAACCACAATTCTTTCAGCCTCCCAAATGCTGGGATTACAAGCATGTGTCACCACGCCTGGCAAGACAGTGTTTTTCATAAATTGAAGTTTAAACTTCTGGCACATGTAGTGGCATGTGTTTGCAATCCCAGTTTTTGGGAAGCTGAGACAGGAGGATTGCGCAGGTTGGAGGCCAGTCTCAGCTATTTAGTGAGGCCCTTTGCAACTCAGACCCTGTTTCAAAATAAAGAAGAAAAAAAAAATAGGGCTGGGGGTATAGCTTGGAGGTAAAATGGCCCTGGGTTCCATCCCCAGTACTGCAAAATAAACAAACACTGTCTTAGTGGTTGTGGTGGTGCACATGCTTTAAACTCCAGCATTTGGGAGGCTGAGAAAGGAGGATCATGGTTTGTGGACAATCTCAGCTACTTAGTGAGATTCTTTGCGACTCAGTGATACCCTGTTTCAAAATAAAGAATAAAAAATAAGGCTGGAGGTGTAGCTCGGGGGTTGAATGCCTGTGGGTTCCATCCCCAATACCATAATAAAGAAAAAGATTAAAAAGCTGGCGTGGTGGCACATGCTTGTAATCCATGCGCTTGGGAGGCTGAGACAGGAGGATCACACAGGTTAGAAGCTAGCCTTAGCTACTTAGTGAGGCTCTCAGCAACTTAGTGGGACCCTGTTTCCAAATAAAAATATAAAATAGGTCTGGGAGTATAGCAAAGAAGTAGAAAGCCCCTGGTTTCCACCCCCAGTACCACCAAAAATAAATAAATAAATAAAAATAAAAACCCCCGCAACGCTGTCTTAGCAGGGCATGCTGGGGCATACTTGTAATTCCAGTACTTGGGAGGCTGAGACTGGAGGATCCCAGGTTCACAGGCAGCCTCAGCTACTTAGTGAGGCATTCCACAATGTAGTGAGTCCCTGTTTCAAATTAAAGAATAAAAAATAGGGCTGGGAGTGTGGTTCATAGGTAGCATGCCCTTGGGGCCTCAATCACCAGTCCTGCAAAAAAAAAAAAAAAAAAAAAAACACTTTTTTTAATAACTGCCATCCTTGAAGGTTTGGGTTTTTTTTTTTGTTGTTGTTGTTGTTATTTTGTTTGTTTTTGCTGGTTTGGGGATGGAACCCAGGGGCATTTGATCTCCTGCCCTCTTTTTTTATTCTTTATTTTGGTGGTATTGGGGGTGGAACCCAGAGGCTTTCTACCTCCGGGCTATACTCCCAGACCTTTTATTTATATATATATTTTTTTATTTATTTATTTATTTTTATTTTTTTTTTTTTGAAACAGGGTCTCACTAAGTTGCTGAGAGCCTCACTAAGTAGCTGAGGCTGCCTTCGAACCTGTGTGATCCTCCTGTCTCAGCCTCCCAAGCGCGGGGATTACAAGCGTGCGCCACCACGCACGGCTTTTATTCTTTATTTTGAAACAGGGTCTCACTAAGTTGCTGAGGCTGTCCACGAACTAAGATCCCCATGTCCTTAAAGTATGTAGAAAACTTGGTTTGGTGGCTCTTTGGTTAATTAAATAGTTCTGGGACTGGCAATACAGCTCAATAGGAAAGGCTTGCCTAGCATATGTAAACCATGCATTGTTAGTGCTCCCCACCATGCTTACGCACAGACATACAGTTAAGGAATTCTATTTTGTATGTTGTTTATAAATTACTTTTTATTTAGTTTTAGCTTTTACTAGGTTTTGTGGGAAGGAAAATGGGGACAGTTCATTGTGGACTTCATTAAGTAGATGATACAAATACTTCTATGGTGTGTATACAGAGGTTCCAGGAAGGTAAGGAATATGATAACAGTGATAGATTGCAATTCAGGCAGCTTTCTGTGTGATTCAGAAGCACTATTTCCACATCACAGAAACAGATAAAATAGTGTAATAGTGTCATCCTGTGGTGGTGAACGCTTGTAATCCCAGCATTCGGGAGGCTGAGACCTGAGGATCGCAGTTCGCGGGCAGCCTCAGCTACTTAGTGAGGCCCCCCGCAACTCAGTGAGACCCTGTTTCAAAAATAAAGAATAAAAAATTGGGCAGGGGCTGTAGCTCGGAAGTCGAATGCCCCTGGGTTCCATCCCCAGACACCCCCACACACACACACACACACACACAAAAGTGTGATAATGAAAGACAACAACTTTGTGGGAGACAACCTGGGTTCAAATGTTAGCTTACTCTGTGACCCTGGGTGACTTACTCAGATGAGATTCTGTGCTTGTTCCTTTTGTTTTGTTTTGCTTTCTTTTTTTTTTTTTTTTTTTTTTTGTGTGTGTGTGTGGGGGGGTATTGGGATTGGAACCCAGGGGTTTTTCCACCTCCACGCCCGGCTTTTTTTTTTTTTTTTTTTTTTTTTTTTTGGTGGTACTGGGGTTCCTGGAAGCCCTTCTATCTCCGGGCTACACTCCCAGACCTATTTTTACATTTTTTTTTATTTGGAAACAGGGTCTCCTAAGCCAGCGTGCGCGGCTGGCTTCGAACCTGCGCGATCCTCCTGTCTCCGCCTCCCAAACGCGGGGATTACAAGCATGTGCCACCACGCCCGGCGTTCACGCCCGGCTATTTTTATATGCTTAGATACTACTTTTTCTGTTGACTTTCCTAATTTATTAGAATCCAGGTTCCCTATAATGCAGCTGGCTAGCATCTTTTTAAGCCTCTTCATTTGTATGTTCTCTTTCATTTTTCTTTTGAAAGTTTTTCTTTTCCTTTTTTTTTTTTTTTAAAGAAACCAGGTCAGCCAGACAGGATTACAGGCTCACCACTAACCTCAGCAAATTTGTGTTGCCCTCTGCAATTTAGCGAGACCCTATTTCAAAAATTAAAAAAAAAAAATAGGGCTAGAGGTGTAGATGAGGCAGATTGCCAGCTGGGTTTAATCCTCTATATGGTGGGAACACACAAACAAGGTCCATTGTCCTGCAACTTCCCTCCTTTTAGATTTTCCTGGCTTCCTATAAACTGGTAGTTAATATAGAGGCTTGGATTGCAGATTGATTTGGGGGGTGGAGAAGAATGTAGGTGATTGTATGAATTTGGGGGTTTTCTGGTTTGTTCAGTGCTTCTCATCTATAGAGTTTTCTCAGTTTTTTCTGTTGCACAGCCTAGAGTAATTGTATGGATTATTTACTCCCTTATATGCTGTGTAAAGTGGAGTGTTTGGTTTGCTTTGGCTTTGCTGCCCTATTCAATATTAACTTTTTCAAGTAGTTTGCTTCCTGTCTTTTTTTTTCCCCTAGTTATATATTGTATTTTAACATTGAGCTAAATATAGTGGGTTTCAGTGGCTTGATTTCCTGGTTTTCACTAGGTAGCTTTCTCAGCCTATTTTCTTCTCAAAATTGGAGTTTTGGGTTGCTTTTGTTTTTTTTTTTTTTTTCTTCCCCTCAGGGGGCATTGTACCTCCAATCTACACCCCTTGCCCTATTTTTTTGTCTTTATTTTTGAAACAGGATCTCACTGAGTTGCTAAGTAGTTGAGGCTGTCCACGAACTGCGATCCTCTGGTCTCAGCCTCCCAAATGCTGGGATTGCAAGCATGCACCACCACATCCGGCTCCGGCTTTTTTTTTTTTTTTTTTTTTAATTTTGAAATACGGTCTCCCTAAATTGCTGAGGGTCTTGGTAAGTTAAATTGCCTAGGTTGCCTTCTAAACCTGTGATCCCCTCGTCTCAGCCTCCTAAGTACTAGGATTACAGGCTTGTGCCTTCATCGTTGACACCAAGTGTTAAGTTCTTGAGAAAGAGAGAATTTTAGAAATGCTTGTAAGTAAAATAAACTTGAAGTAAAAAAAAAAAAGTGTCTTGTAATACAGTAGTTACTGCAGTTCAATCTCATACAAAACAATGCACTTTCAGACTTGTGCAGTTGAAACTGTTGGACAAAAATTATCTTTACTGAATGGCTTACTTGTTTGTGATGTGTTTGGTTTAGCGACTTTGGGAGCAAATGCCATAAAAACATTTTTGTTGGTTTTTGAAACATAGTTAATTGGGCACAGTGGTGAATGCAAATAATTCCAACTACTTGGGAGGCTGAGGCAGGAGGATCACAAGTTCAAGGCCAGCCTGGGCAATTTAGTGAAACCCTGTCATAAAATAAAAGGGGGATGTAGTTCAGTTATAAAGCATTAAAATAAAAATAAAAATTCTAATAGCTGCAGAGTCTTGCAAAATTCTAATCTGCTTAGTTATATGATTTTTTAATTTTAATTTATTTTGCAGAACTGGGGATGGAACCCAAAGGCATTCTACCTCCAAGTGACACCCCTAGCCCTTTTTTTTTCTTTTTAGGCAGAGCTGGCAATGGAACCCAGGGGCATTCGACCTCTGAGCTACACCTCCTGCCCTATTTTTTATTTTGAAACAGGGTCTTGCTAAATTGCAGAGGACCTCACTAAGTAGCTGGGGCTGACTGCAAACCCGGATCCTCCAATCTCAGCCTCCCAAATGCTGGGATTAGAAGCGTGTGCCACCACACCTGGCTGGTTTCTATTTTTTAATTAAGGAGCTTGATTACTTAACTACTTTTCTAATTTATGAGTCAGGATCCACATAATGTATTTGGTTAATATTTGGGGGGCAGGGCAGTGCTGGGAATGGAATCCAGAGCCTCATATGCTAGATAGACAAGTGCACTCTGACACTGAGCTTACACTCCAGCTCAGCTATAACATTCTTTTAGGCCTCTTTTTATTTGTTTCTTTAGTTTTAATATTCCTAGAAAGTTTTGTCCTGTTTCTATTTAGAGCAGTCTCCGAATTCATAAGTTGAAAACTCTAATCAGATTTTGTTAATTTACTAATCTTAGTAATCTTTTCTTTTGTGGTACTGGGGATTGAACCCAGGAACATTCTACCTCTGAATTATACCCCAGCCCTTAATTTTTTGTATTGAAAACAGTATCTCCGCTGGGTGTGGTGGCGCACACTTGTAATCCCCGCGCTTGGGAGGCAGAGACAGGAGGATCGCGCTGGTTCGGAGCCAGCCACGCTGGCTTAAGAGACCCTGTTTCCAAATAAAAAGTTAAAAAATAGGTCTGGGAGTGTAGCCCGTGGGAGTGTATCCCAGAGGTAGAAGGGCTTCCAGGAACCCCAGTACCACCAAAAAAAAAAAAAAAAGTATCTCACTAAGTTGCTGAGAAGTGCACCCTTTTTCATTTTTATTTATTTATTTATTTGTTTATTTTGCAGTGTTGGGGATGTAACCCATGGGCATTCTACCTCCAAGTTACACCCCCAGCCCTATTTTTTATTCTTTACTTTGAAAAAGGGTCTCACTGAGTTGCAGAGGGCCTCACTAAGTAGCTGAGGCTGGCTTCAAACCTACGCTATCCTCCTGTCTCAGCCTCCCAAATGTGTGATTACAAGCATGTGCTGCTGTGCTGGGCTCATCCCCATTTAAAAACAATTTTTTTTGTGTGTTTGTTTTTGCTGGTCTGGGGGTGGAGCCCAGAGGCATTTGACCTCCAAGCTACACCCCCTGTCCAATTTTTTTTTATTCTTTATTTTGAAACAGGGTCTCACTGAGTTGCAAAGGGCCTCACTAAGTAGCTGAGGCCGTTGGCAAACTGTAATCCTCCAGTCTCAGCCTCCCAAATGCTGGGATTACAAGCGAGTGTCACTATCCCGCCCAGCTATCTCCCCAGTTTTTAAAAGCATAACCTTAGGGGGTGTGTGGTGGTGTACACTTAATAATCCTAGTACTTGGGAGCCTGAGACAGCAAGAATCACAGATTTGAAGCCAGTCTCAGCTACTTAGGCTCTTGGTAACTTAGACCTGGTTTCCAAATATAAAATAAAGTAGGTCTGGGGGTATTGCTCAGAGGCCCCTGGGTTCCACCCCCAGTACAAATAAAAAAGTGCTTAACTTTTTTTTTTTTTTCCAGTACTGGGGATGAAATTCTATATCCAAGGTACACATACTCAGCCCTATTTTTTATTCTTTTTATTTTGTTTTTATTTTTAATTTTTTAATTTTTTTTTCCGCGGGTCTGGGGATGGAACCCAGGGGCATTCAACCTCCGAGCTATACCCCCTGCCCTACTATTCTTTATTTTGAAACCGGGTCTCACTGAGTTGCAAAGGGCCTCACTAAATAGCTGAGGCTGTCTGCCAACTGTGGTCCTCTGGTTTCAGCCTCCCAAATGCTGGGATTACAAGCGTGCGCCACCATGCATGGCTTATTTTTTATTTTTTGGTGGTACTTGGGTTCTTGGAAACCCTTCTACCTCCGGCTACACTCCCAGGCACCTATTTTTTATATTTTTATTTGTAAACAGGGTCTCTTAAACCAGCGCTGCTGGCTTTGAACCTGCTCCTGTCTCCGCCTCCTGAGCACAGGATTACAAGCTTGCGCCACCATGCCCAGCTTATTTTTATTTTGTAACAGGGTCTTACTGAGTTGCAAAGGACCTAAGTAGTTGAGGCTGTTCTCGAACCACTATTCTCCTGTTTCACCCTTAACTTTTTTTTGTTGTGTCTGGAGATGGAATCTGGGGGTATTTGACCCCTGAACTACACCCTCTGCCCTATTTTTTATTCTTTATGTTGAAACAGGGTCTTACTGAGTTGTAAAGGACCTCACTAAGTAGCTGAGACTGTCCTGGAACTGCAGTCCTCCTGTTTCAGCCTCCCAAATGCTAGGATTACAAGTGTGCACCACCATACCCAGCTTAATTTTTATTTTATTTATTTACTTATTCCCTTGTGATTGTGGGGGTGAGGGAGAAAGGGAGAGAGGCTGGAACAGACAGGAGATTGAACTCTGGAGCATTCTAACTCTGAGCTACACCCTCAGCACTATTTTTTTATTTTGAAAACAGTGTTTCACTAGGATGATGAAAGTCTCACTACTTGTTGAGGCTATCCTTGAATCTGTCCCCACCTCCCAAATATTGGAATCACTTAATAAATATTTGCTCCCCTCAAGCCCAGTTCCAAAGCCCTATTTTTTTTTAAACAGGGTCTCACTAAATTGCTGAGAGCCTTCCCAAATTGCTGAATCTGGCTGCAAACCTGGGATTCTCCCATCTTAGCCTCCCAGGTATTGGGATTACAAGCCTGGACCACCAGGCCTGGCTTAATTTATTACTCCAGAAAGAAACCTCATGGCTATTAGCAGTTACCTCCCAATTTTCTTCATTCCTTGGCAATTTG
Organism: Muscardinus avellanarius; assembly: GCF_963383645.1. NCBI lineage: Eukaryota > Metazoa > Chordata > Mammalia > Rodentia > Gliridae > Muscardinus > Muscardinus avellanarius. The sequence continues at coordinate 39,015,665 of NC_137788.1, read as the reverse complement.
CTAATCTACTTTCTGTCTCTTTGGATTTACTTAATCTTGACACACTATATACTCAGAATCATATACTGTGTTTCTTTTATGTGTGGCTTCTTTCATATAGCATAATATTTTTCAAGGCTTACCTATTTTTTAGTATGTATCAGTACATCTTGTGGTTTTTTGTGATTAGGATTGGCAGGTGTTGTCTGGCGTTACAATTTGAAAATATACCCCAAAGTCTTTGTTGGAAGCCTGATCCCCAAGTCAACAGTGTTGAGAGGAAGAATCTTTAAGAAATACTTAGGTCATAAGGACTCTGCCCTCATAAATGGATTAATGTTCTTTTGAATTGATTAGTTATTTTGGGAGTGGGATCTTGATAAAGGATGATTTCAAGGCCTCTTCAAATCCTTTGCTCTTTCCTTACACCATTGGATGATGCAGCAAGGAGGCTCTCCCCAGATAGGGACTGGTCTTTTATCACTTACGAAGTCTTAGGTGTTTTTTGTTTTTGTGGTACTGGGGTTCCTGGAAGCCCTTCTACCTCCAGGTTACACTCCCAGACCTATTTTATATATATATATATTTTTTTTTTTTTTTTTGAAAACAGGGTCTCTTAAGCCAGCGATATCCTCCTGTCTCCGCCTCCTAAACGCAGGATTATAAACCTGTGCCACCACGCCCAGCTCAGGTATTTTGTTTATACAACAGAACAAAATAGACCTATGACAGTGGGTCATATAAATTTTGCCACTTTAACTTTTTTTTTTTTGCCAACACATTTTCCTGAGTAGTCTTATACCAGCTCACACTTATAAACAATGTATGTGAATTCATTATTTGCACCCTATCTTCATCAGCATTTGATCATAAAAAGAATCATTTTGGGGCTGGGATAGTAGCACAATGGTAGAGCATATGTTTAGCATGCCCTAGGATTGACCTCTCCCATTGCCAGAAAAAAATGAGTTAGGACATATAGAAGTAATAAAAGCAAAAAGAAAAAGTAAGAATACATTTTATTCTTTTTGTAGTACTAGGTTCCTATACCCTCAGCCCTATTTATTAAATTTTACTCTAAAACAGAGCCTCACTAGGTTGAGAGTCTCACTACCCACTCTGGCTGTCCTTGAACCTGAGATCCTCCTGTCTCAGCTTCCCAAGTACATGGATTACAGCTCTATCTGGCGGTAAATATTTTTAAAGGTATGCAAGATCTTTATGGAGAAAATTTTAAAACTTGAAGATGTTAATTAAAGACCTAGCTGGGTATGGTGATGCAGGTTGGTAATCCTGGTACTTGGGAGGCTGAGAACTGTAGGTTCCAGGCCAGCCTCAGCAACTGAGGGAGACCCTGTCTCATAAAGGGGGGGGGGGTATTAAGTGTAGTTTGGAGGTAGAATGCCCCTGGGTTCAACTTCCCAAACTAAAAATAAAGATCTAAATTTGGAAGATTTATTAGAAAGATGTCATGTCTCTCATACTTTAGGTTTTTTATTGCTCTAAGCAATGTAGCTATTATGAATAAAGCTGCTGTGAACATCCACGTTTCAAGTGTTTGTGTAGACAAATGTTTTATTTCTTTTTAATATATACCTAGGAGTGGAATTGTTAGGTCACATAGTAGTCCAGTGTTTTGGGGGAACTCCACAGTGTTGTATCAGCAATGTATTTTTTTGTGGGGTGCGATACTGGGGGTTGAACCCAGAGGCATTGTACCTCTGAGCTATGCCCCCCAGCTATTTTTATTTTTTTATTTTGAAATTATTGCTGGGTGTGGTGGTGCATGCTTGTAATCCCCGCGCTTGGGAGGCTGAGACAGGAGGATCGCACAGGTTCGAAGCCAGCCTCAGCTACTTAGTGAGGCTCTTAGCAACTTAGTGAGACCCTGTTTCCAAATAAAATATAAAAAAGGTCTGGGAGTATAGCACGGAGGTAGAAAGCCTCTGGGTTCCACCCCCAGTACCACCCAAAAAGGAGAAATTATCTTACTAGCTTGCTGAGGCTAGTCTTGAACCTGAGATCATTGTGCCCTTAGCCTTCCAAATACTGGAATTATAGGCACATGCCACATCACCTGGCCGCATCTCTTTTCTCACACCCTTAAATCTTTAGCTTGCTGACCCCCTCCTACTGACTTTTGTACAGAATTTCTGCAGGAAGGGGAGGGAGAATGGGAGATGCTAGAGAAAATCGTTCTAAAATTTCAGTACAGTATGGTTAGAGAACAGAATGTTTTATTTTTTGGAACCAAGTGAGGTTGAAATGAATATTTTAAATTATAAAGCAAATTGTTTCTTAACTTTTTATATGCCCTTCAGTTAAAAGTTAATACCTTTTTTTCCCCCCCTCTACTGGACATTGAACTGAGGGGACATTCTATCTCCTAGCTCTATATCCTCATTTATCTTTATTTTTTTTAAACAGTTAGGTTACTTGAGAGTCTTGCTACTTTGCTAGTGCTGGTCTCCAAACTGCAATCCTCCTGTCTCGGTCTCACAAGTACTGGGATTATAAGGGTCCTAACAGTCTTAGCTTGAGTTAATACTCTTATGTATTAGAGATATATGAAAAGTGTGAAGAAGCTAGACGAGGTGGTGCACACATGCAATCCCAGTACCTGGGAGGCTGAGACAGAAGGATCCCAGATTTGTGGCCAGCCTCAGCTACTTAGGCCCTCCGCAACTTAGACCCTTTTCAAATATAAGAAGTAGGGCCAGGCGTGGTGGCTCATGTTTGTAATCCCAGCATTCGGGAGGTGAAGAACTGAGGATCACAGTGCACAGACAGCCTCAGCTACCTAGGGAGGCCCTTCTGTGACTCAGTGAGACCCTCTTTCTAAAATAAAAAGACTAAGCCGGGCATGATGGCACATGCTTGTACTTGTACTTGGGAGGATACGACAGGAGGATTGCTCAAATTCAGAGCCCAGCCTCAGCTACTTAGTGAGGCTCTCAGCAACTCAGTGAGACCCTGTTTCTAAATAAAATATAAAATAGGTCTGGGAGTGTAGCCCAGAGGTAGAAAGCCCCTGGGTTCCATCCCCAGTACCACAAAAAATAAATTAAAAGACTAAAAATCAGGGCTGGGGGCGTAGCTCGGAGGTACAGTACCCCTGCGTTCCATCCCCATCCCCATCCCCAGTACTGCAAAAAATAAAAAGCAGGGTTAGGCTGGGCCTGGTGGTTCACACTTGTAATCCCAGCATTTGGGAGGCTGAGACAGGAGGATCATGGTTTGCAGACAGCCTCAGTTACTACTTAGTGAAGCCTTTTGCAATTCACTGAGACCCTGTTTCAAAATAAAGAAAAAAAAAAATAGGGCTAGGGGTATATCTCGGAGGTAGAATGCTCCTGGGTTCCACCCCCAGTACCACAAAATAAATAAATAAAAGAATTAATAACAGCGGGTAAAATACCACTTATGGCAAGGCATTTCCACTTAGAAAAATTTTAAATCTAAATAGACCATTGATTTGCATTTCTGAATTACCTTTGATAGCTAAAAATGGCTATGTAAAATAATAAGCTCTATTCAGGTGAATTTAAAAATTCAAAAAGACTTAACATCCAGTGCTATTATATAGGTGGTGATACTTTAATACCTATCTGGGTATGGTGCTGTGTACCTGTATCCCAGCTACTTAGAAAGCTGAAGGAAGAGGATTACAGTTGGAGGTGATTCTGTGCAACTTAATGGTACCTTGCCTCAAAATGGGGGGGGGGGTGGCTTATTGTTAGTGCATTTGCTGAGACATGCACAAGCCCGTTTGATTCCCCAGTACAAATAAGTAAATAAACTAAGATATGAGGGGTTTGACTCTCAAGACCTTAACTTGATCATTTGACTGTATCTCATTGTAGCCGTTGTATATGACAGAGATTTTGCCTTTTGTGATTGTATGTATTTTTTTTATTCACAGATTGGTAGATTCATGTGGCCTTTTAAACGATTGAATAATGATGGAAATGGATCCAAAATAATAAGTGACTTCTCTACCAAAGCAGTAGAAGATTCTTCATAATCACCTTCCAGTAGCTCAAATCACTTTTGGGAAAGGAGCAGAGAAAGTGAAATACAGAAAACTGAAGAGAAGAAACCCTTATTTTGGAACTGTCTTTCTTCTTGACTACCCTTCACCCTCCCCCATCTTCCTGTTTTAATTTTGCTCTAAATTTATAAGTAGTAAAAACCAAAGAAATACAATATACATTTAGGAGCTTTATACCAAGCAATTTGCCTTGAAAGCTGCTATTCTGTGGAGGGAAAAGTATATCAAGTTTCTGTCTGATTTTTTTTTTTTTTTGCAAAATTACTTTTATGTGCTTAGATTTTAAAAGATAAGACAAATATAAATAAATATCTTCACACTGATTTTAGCAGTTGTGTGAGAATAATGACACTTGAGTTTTAAGGGCTTTGTCATGTGGTTATTTTGCCACTGGAATTGACTGCTCAGATCTTTTATACTACTTTAGCATTATATTTTTGATGTCACCTTGATGACATTACTTGCCCGAATGTGAGGTCCACCTGTCTTTTCTAGCTATGACCTTGTTATGAACAGTTTGCACTCAATGTACAAATGTCCATGCATTATCTATTTCAGCAACATCGTAGTGCTCTTACTCAAGGAAGTTGAATGAGGTGAACATAGACATAGCTCTTTCCCCTTACCCCCCTTTTAAATGTAACAAATATTTTTTATGTTCCCCTTCCCCCTTCCCCTCCCCCTTTCCCTTTGTGTATGTGTCAGAAACTAGGTAGTGTAGGATGAGCAATTGAGGGCACTGAGAGTGGGCTACATAGAGCTGGTCTTTTTTGTGCTTCATCATAAAAACGTCCTGCTGGCTAGACTACTTGAGACACTTTTGACAAGAAAACCTCAAAGGAGGTCCAGCTAGTAGCCTCAAGGAATTTGGAAAACAGGACCACAGAGGTTACGCTCTGGGGTAAATATTCTCCATATGTTTAATTTTGGAAGAAAACTATGTGCCATGAAAAATGTCTACTGTTTTTTTCCTGTATTTAATTCTAGAGAATATAGATAGGATGATTTGGAAAACCAGTGGATCTTTCAGGACAGCTGATTTTGGTGTTTGAGAAAAAGAGGAAAGTTCGAGAGGTTGTGTCTTCCTTTTCCAGGAAGATCTTTTCTTTTCTCTCTCTTTTTTTGTTTTTTTTTGGGGGGGGGTACTGGGGGTAGAACTCAGGGGCTTTCATGAAAACCTCTGAGCTACACTCCCAGACCTATTTTATATTTTATTTGGAAACAAAGTCTCAATAAGTTACTGAGAGCCTAAGTAGCCGAGGCTGGCTTCAAATCTGCACAGTTCCCCTCAGCATCTCAAGTACTTGGATTACAAGTGTATGCTGCCACACCCAGCTAGGAACATCTTTTCTTTTTTTGCCAGAAGGACCTAAAGTCCAGGCACTTTGCGGGGCGGGGGGTACAGTAGCTTAAACTCAGGGACATTCTACCTCCAAGCTACACCCCTAGCCCCAGTTTTTTTTCCCCTATTTGAAACAGTCCCACTAAATTGGAGAGGGCCTCACTAAGTACCTGAGGCTGGCCATGAACCTGAGAACCTCCTGTCTCAGCCTCCCAAGTACTGGGATTACAAGCATGGGCCACTATGCCCAGCCCACTAATCTTTTTTCATAAGTATCTACTGTAGTTTTAAGTAGTTATTTGTGTTCTTATGTAACTCAAGAAGGTATTAGCTTCCTTTATATAACCTTTCAGACTTGGGTGACATTTTCCTGTGGTTTTTTTGTTTGTTTGTTTGTTTGTTTTCATGATCATATATTCACAGACTTGCTTTTGTTTACCATTCATCTGAGCTTTGGAACCTCTCATAAGTAGTTTACAAGAGGCTTAGAGGGCAGATCTGATGTAAAGAGGGGTCATAGGTTAATCAGATTCTCTTAGTCATTGCTATCAGATTCTTATAAGTGATATGAATTGTCTTATTTTAGATCCTGGCCATGAGGTTGGATGCCTCACCTTGCTGAAAAGAGACACTGGACCTAAATGGCGCAGCATGACTTTGTTCCTGCTTGGCTAAATTTCTCAACACCACAGTCAGCTAAGGTAAGTCTTTTCCATCCCTAAAATAACTACCCAAATACCAGCTTGTTGCATTTCATGTGGCTTATGGCCTGTTTGACAGTCTTTTTGGTGTGTGTGTGTGTGTGTGTGTGTGTGTGTGTGTGTGTGTGTGTTACTAGGGATGGAACCCAGGGTCATTCTACCTCTCAACTACATCCCAAGTCCTATTTTTATTATTATTATTTTTTTTTATTATTATTATTATTTTTTTTTCTGTAATAGGGATGGAACCCAAGACCCAGAATTCTCCCTCTTAGCTATACCCCTAGCCCTATTTTTTTATTCTTTATTTGGAAACAGGGCTTCACTAAGTAGCTGAGGCTGTCCTTGAACTGCGATCCTCCTGTCTTAGCCTCCCAAGTCCTGAGATTACAAACATGGGCCACCATACTTGTTTTTTTGGGGGGGGTTGTTTTTGTTTTTGGCGATGGACTCCAGGGTCATTCTACATCTTGAGCTACTCGCGCAGCCCTATTGTTTAGTTCTATTTTTTTGTGGATCTGGGGTTGGAACCCAGGGGGCATTCCACCTCCAAGCAACACCCCCTGCCCTATTTTGTATTCTTTTGAAACAGGGTCTCACTACGTTGCAGAGGGCCTCGCTAAGGAGCTGAGGCTGTCTGCACGGCCATCCCTGTTTTTTTTATAATAGACTTTATTATAATTTATAAGCCAGAGCTGTGCATGGTGACACATGCTTGTAATCCTAGTATTTGGGAGGCTGAGACAGGAGGATAGTGGTTCGCAGACAGCCTCAGCTACTTAGCGAGGGCCTTTGCAAGTGTGTGAGACCCTGTTCCCTAATAAAAAATAAAAACTAGTGCTGGAGGTGTTGCTTGGAGGTAAAATGCCTCTGGGTTCCATCCCCAGTACCACGAAAAAAAATAATAGTAATAATTTATAAGTCAGGTGTGGTGGTGCATTTGTAATCCCAGCATTTGGGAGGCTGAGACTGGAGGATCACGATCAAGGACAGCCTCAGCTACTCATGAGACCCTTTGCAACTCAGTGAGACCCTGTTTCAAAATAAATTTAAAAAAAAATATGGAGCCAGGCGTGGTGGCACACGCTTGTAATCCCAGCATTTGGGAGGCTGAGATCGGAGGATCGCAGTTTGTGAACAACCTCAGCTACTTAGTGAGGCCCTCTGCAACTTAGTGAGACTGTTTCAAAATAAAGAATAAAAAATCAGGCTGTGGGTGTAGCTCTGAGGTAGAATTCCCCTGGATTCCATTCCTAGTACCGCAAAAAAAGAAAAAAATATAGTGCTGGCTGGGTTCCACCCCAGTACAAATATAAATACACACACAGACACACACATTGTTTCTTTAATATATTCGGCCTTGGATGAGGGTTTAAAAAATGTTTCATTAAGCCTGGTGTGGTGGCACACTCTGGTAATCCCCACGCTTGGGAGGCAGAGACAGGAGGATTGAGCAGGTTCGAAGCCAGCCACACTGGCTTAAGAGACCCTGTTTCCAAATAAAAAGTATAAAATAGGTCTGGGAGTATAGCCCAGAGGTAGAAGGGCTTCCAGGAACACCAGTGCCACCAAAAAAAGTTTCATTAACATTTTTATTTTGAAACAGGATCTGACTAGGTTGATAAGAATCTCACTACTTGGTAAGGCTGTCCTCGAAACTAATCCTCCTGTGTCAACCTCTGAAATAATGGAATTACAAGATTATGCCATCATGCCCACTTACAACTTTTCTTTTAATATAATATACGTGATTAGGCAGTGCACATCAATATTTTATCACTCTTAGTGTCTCATTTTATCATTTACATCCCAGGCTTTTTTATTACATGGTACACTTAAGCCTTTCATTATTACCTGTTCTGCACATTTTGGAGATAATATACCTGTTAAACTGTATGGAACAAAGGATCAGAGGACCTCGCTAAATAGCTGAGGCTGGTCATGAACCTGGATCCTTCTGTCTCAGGTTCTCAAATGCTGGGATTGCAAGCGTGTGCCGCATGCCCGGCTTAATATTAATATTTTTAGATATTGACATGTTTCTCTACAGGCAAAGAGTTGAAAAAAGTAGCTGCCTTTTTTCCCCCTCTGTGATAAAGGGAGAGAGAGAGAGAGAGAGAGAGAGTGTGTGTGTGTGTGTGTGTGTGTGTGTGTTTTTCCTGGGAATGGAACCCAGGGGTCTTTTACCTCCAGCTACAATTTTTTTTTTGGAAGCAGACTTGCTAAGTTGCTGAAAGCCTCACTGAGTAACTGAGGCTGGCTTCAAACCTGTGTAATTCTTCTGTCTCAGCCTCAATCAGTGCTGGGATTATAAATGTGTCCCACCACGCCTGCTGCATTCTATCTCGTAAGTACTATGCCTAGCCTCACTTTCTTGTTTGTTTTTGCGGTACCAGGGATGGAACCCAGGGGCATTGTACCTCTGAGCTACAACCCCAGCCCTATTTTTATTTATTTATTTTATTTATTTTTTTATTTTTTGGAGAGGTACTGGGGGTGGAACCCAGGGGCGTTCTACCTCCGGGCTATACTCCCAGACCTATTTATACTTTATTTGGAAACAGGGTCTCACTAAGTTACTGAGAGCCTCACTAAGTAGCTGAGGCTGGCTTTGAACCTGTGTGATCCTCCTGTCTCAGCCTCCCAAGTGCGGGGATTACAAGCGTGCGCCACCACGCCCGGCTTAGTATTTTCATTTTTTGAAACAGGGCCTCACTGAGTTGAGAAGGGCCTCGCAAAGTAGCTGAGGCTGTCCGCAAACTGCAGTCCTCTGGTCTCTGTCTCCTGAATGCTGGGGTTACAAGCATACATCACCACACCTGGCCTTTAATTTTTTTTTTTTCCCCTCCTGGTCTGGGGATGGAACCCAGGGGCATTCAACCTCCGAGCCACACCTTCTGCCCTATTTTTTATTCTTTATTTTGGAACAGGGTCTCACTAGCTGAGGCTGGCCACGAGCTGCGATCCTCCTTTCTCAGCCTCCTAAATGCTGGCATTACAAGTATGTACCACCATGCCTGGCTAAGAATTTTTAAATTCATCCATTATTATCTTTTTTGGGGGGGGGCAGAACTGGAGATTGAACCCAGGGGCATTCTACCTCCGAGCTACACCCCCAGTCCTCGTGTGTGTGTGTGTGTGTGTGTGTGTGTGTGTGTGTGTGTGTGTGTGTGTGTGGTACAGGGGGTGGAACCTAGGGTCTTTCTACCTCCGGGCTACACTTCCAGACATATTTTATACTTTTATTTGGAAATGGTCTCACTAAGTTACTGAGAGGCTCACTCGGTAGCTGAGGCTGGCTTTGAACCTGTGCGATCCCCCTGTCTCAACTTCTCAAGTACTGGGATTACAAGTGTGCGCCACCATGCCCGGTTGATTTAAATTTTTAATGTATAACCTAGGACTTCTCTAACTCAGAAGCCCGAAGTATTCTTATGATATTTATGTTCCTTATGGTGGTTTCTGCTGCTTTTTTTTACTTGTGATTTGAACACTTAATGGGAAACCTGGTAAGATACTGAAAAAGACTATTTCTACTTATCTTTTTACATCCTTGTACTTCTTCATCTTAGTCACCTACAGCCACCTTTGAAAAACACGGAGAGCATCTCCCCCGAGGAGAGAGTAGATTTGGAGTAAGCCGCCGTCGACACAATTCTTCTGATGGCTTTTTTAACAATGGGCCCTTACGAACTACAGGAGGTAAACCAAGTCCTAATTTTATGACTATATTAAACTCTACAGCAAACCCAGGCTGGGGTACCTATTCATAATCTAGAAATAAGATCTTTTGTAGACAACAGGTCTGGTAGTTCTTACCTAAGCAGATTAGCTTTCTATGTTTTTTTTTTTTTTTCCCGGTACTGGGGATGGAACCTCAGGGGCATTCTACTTCTGAGCTACACCCCTAGCCCATTTTTTCTTCTTTATTTTGAAACAGGGTCTCACTGAGTTACAAAGGGCTCACTAAGTACCAGAGGCTGTCCGCAAACCACGATCCTTCTTTCTCAGCCTCCCAAATGCTGGGATTACAAGTGTGCACCACCACACCTAGCTCCATGTCTACATTTTTATTGTTATATGAATCAACTTTTTAGTTGAACTCTTTCGAAATTGCTTCACAAAGAAAAGATGTATGTAGTTTTTTTTGTTGTTGTTGTTGTTTGTTTTTTGTTTTTGTTTAAATGAGTGTGTAGAGTTTTCATTGAATTGGTCCTCTGAAAGCCTTTTGGCAGGACCATAAACCAGATCAGGGAGCATCTGGCCTAGTTATATCTGAATTTCTGGGAAACAAACAATCTAATGTGTTACTTTTCTTTACTATCCTAGATTCCTGTCAGCAGCCCTCCTTGTTCCGCCATGATTCTATGGATTCTGGTGTCTCTAAGGGACCGTATGCTGGAATCACAGGGAACCTGTCTGGTTGGCACAGCTCTTCCCGAGGGCATGAGGGCATGAGCCAGCGTAGTGGAGGTGGCCCAGGGAACCATCGACACTGGAATGGCAGCTTTTACTCCCGGAAAGGCTGTGCCTTTCAGGAAAAGCCTCCTATAGAGATTAGGGAAGAAAAGAAAGAAGAAAAGGTGGAAAAGTTGCAGTTTGAAGAGGAAGACTTTGTAAGTATGAAGCTTTAGACCTGTAGTTAAAACCCAACAAGTTATGTCTTAAGTACAAGACCCTATTAGAAATATTATAGAAAAGCGAGTCGCTAATTTTAGAATTTTTATCATTTTTAGAGAAAAAGAGTTAAGTTGATTTGCTTGATGGAATCCAGGGGCATTCTACCTCTGAGCTACACCCTCAGGCCAAGTTTTTACTCTTTATTTTTGAAACCAGGATCTCACTGAGTTGCTGGGGGCCTCACTAATTAGCGGAGGCTGTGGGCGAACCGTGATCCTCCTGTCTCAGCCTCCCGAATGCTGGGATTAAAAGCGTGTGCCACTACGCCCGGCTTTCAGCAAATCTTTTCATTAAACCTTTTGAATAAAAAATAAAATTTTATCTAAGTTTTTTTTTCTTTCCATACTGGGGATTGAACCCAGGGTTGTTCTACTTCTGAGGCACACATCTAGCCTTATTTTTTATTCTTTATTTTTTAAACAGGGTCTCACTTAGTTGCAAAGGGCTTTACTAAGTAGCTGAGGCTGTCCAAAAACCATAATCCTCCTTTCTCAGCCTCCTAAATGCTGGGATTACAAGCACATATGGTCAGACATGGTGGCACCCACTTGTAATCACACACCTGGACGATTGCAGGTTTGAGGCCAGCCTCTTCAACTTAGGCCTTCTACAATTGAGACCCTGCTTCAAAAAATAAAAGGAAGCCAGATGTGATGGTGCAGACTTAAAATCTCAGTATTTAGGAAGCTGAGACAGGAGGATAGTGGTTTGCAGACAGCCTCAACTACTTAGTGAGACCCTTTGCAACTCAGTGACCCTTTTTCAAAATAAAGAATGAAAAAACAATAAAGCTGAGGATTTAGCTTGGAGGTAGATGTCCCTGGGTTCTATATCCCCAGTATCACTAAAATAAAATAAATACAATGTTAAGCTAGGCATGGTAGTGCATCCTTGTAATCACAGTACTTAGAGGGTTAAGACAGGAGGATCATAGTTTCAAGGCCAGCCTCAGCAACTTGTGAGGCCCTCTGCAACTTAGTGAGACTCTGTTTCAAAATAAAGAATAGGATAGGACTGGGGTGTGTGGAGGTAGATATCCCTGTGTTCAATCCCTAGTACTGCAAGAAATAAATAAAAGGATAAGGCTGAGACAGGAGGATTGCAGTCCGTGGACAGCTTCAGCTACTTAGGGACATCCTCTGTAACTTAGTGAAACCCTGTTTCTAGATAAAGAATTTTTTTAAAAAAAGGGCTGGGGGTGTAGCTTAAAGGTAGAATGCCCCTGGTTCCCCAGGAAAAAAAAATAAAACCACCAGGACGTTATTTTGCTAAAACAAGGCGGGAAAGAGGGGTACTCTCCCTTCCAGAACAAAATACCAACTTAAAATAACTTGTAGATTACATAAATTAATCTAGAAAATGTTGAGGTATACACACTTAGGTAGTAAAAGAAAAGCAGAGAGCCAGGCATGCTGATGCTCACCTACAATCCCAATACTTTGGAGACTGTGACAGGAAGATCACAGTTTCAAAACCAATCTCAGCAATTTAGTGAGACCCGCGTTACAAATAATAAGGCCAGGCATGGTGGTGCATGCTTGTAATCTCACTCAGCATTTGGGAGGCTGAGGCAGGAAGATCGTGGTTTGGGGACAGCCTCAGCTTCTTAGTAAGGCCCTTTGCAATTCAGACCCAGTTTCAAAAAATAAAGAATAAAAATGGGCTGGGAGAGTATAGTTTGGAGTTAGAATGCCCTTGGGTTTTATTCCCAGTACCCCAAAAACAGTAACAACAAAAATATGCAAGGTGTGGTGGTGCCCACTTGTAATTCCAGGACTTGGGAGGCTGAGGCAGGATGAACACAGGTTTGAGTCTACCACAGTGCTTTAGACCTTGTTTCAAAATAAAATGGCTGGTATATAGCTTAGTGGTACAACCAACCCCCATTAGGGTCCGTCCCTAGTACCCGCCTCAAGGAAAAAAAAAGAATGAGTTTGATCTCCTTAAGTCAGAATAAGGGGTTTGTTTTTGTATTGGCAGTGGAACCCAAGGGTCTATTTCTGGGATATTCCTCCAACTTTTTTTTTTTTTTTTTTTTTTTTTTGGCGGGTCTGGGGATGGAACCCAGGGACATTCGACCTCCAAGCTACATTCCCTGCCCTATTTTTTATTCTTTATTTTGAAACTGGGTCTCACTAAATTGCAGAGGGCCTCACTAAGTAGCCGAGGCTGTCAACGGCAATCCTCTGGTATAAGCCTCCCAAATGCTGGGATTACAAGCACACCCAGCTGTGTGTGTGTGTGTTAGTACTGGGGATGGAACCCAGAGGCCTTCTATCCCAGACCTATTTTTATACTTTTTTTGTTTTTGTTTTTGAAACAGGGTCTCCCAAGCCAGTGCAGCTGGCTTCAAACCTGTGGGATCCTCCTATCTCTGCCTCCCAAGCACTGGGAGTATAAGCATGTGCCGCCATGCATGCCCAGCTTTTTTTTTTTTTTTTTATAGTGTCTCACACAGGAGGATCGCACAGGTTCAAAGCCAGCCTCAGCTACTGAGTGAGGCTCTCAGCAACTTAGACCCTGTTTCCAAAATAAAAGTATAAAATAGGTCTGGAGTATAGCCCAGAGGTAGAAAAGCCCCTGGGTTCCATTCCACTCCCAGTACCACCAATGAATGAATGAATGAATGAATGTTGTCTCACTAAGTTGTTGAGGCTAAGTTGCCAGGGCTTGCTTCAAACCTGCGATCCTCCTGTCTTAGTCTCCCTCAGATTGGAATTATAGGCGTGAGCCACACCACGCCTGGCAGAATAAAGGTTCTTATTTTTGCAGTACTAGGGATGGAACTCAGCAGCATTCTACTTCTGAGCTATACCCTGAGCCCTTTTTTTTTTTGTGTGTGTGTGTGGTACTGGGGTTCCTGGAAGCCTTTCTACCCTCTGGCTACACTCCCAGACCTATTTTTATTTGGAAACAGGGTCTCTTAAGCCAGCGCGGCTGGCTTCGAACCTGCACGATCCTCCTTTCTCCGCCTCCCAAGCACAGGATTACAAGCTTGCGCCACCACGCCTGGCAATCAAGCCCTATTTTTTAATCTTTATTTGAAAGGGTCTCACTGAGTTGTAAAGGGCCTCATTAAATAGCTGAGGCTGTCTGCAAACCGCGATCCTCCTGTCTTAGCCTCTCAAATGCTGGGATTACAAGCATGTGCCAGCATACTCACCTAATAAAGGTTATTTTTTGAAGGAAAAAAAAATTTGGGACAAGGACGTGAGGTTTATAAAAGTTCTGGTTAGACCAGTCATTCTCTATTGCTTAGACTGAATGATGGTTAAATGATTTTCTTCCCATTAATATATTTGATTTTACTCAGTTCTGTTTATATTTTACTATTTTCAAAAGGTTTTAAACAACAATACTGTTGGTGTGTTTGTTTGTTTGTTTGGTCGGTCAGGGGATGGAACCCAGGGGCTTTTGACCTCCGAGCTACACCCCCTGCCTCTTTTTTTTTTTTGCGGGTCTCGGGATAGAATCCAGAGACATTTGACCTCCAAGCTGCATACCCTGCGCAATTTTTTATTCTTTATTTTGAAACAGGGTCTTACTGAGTTGCAGAGGGCCTCACTGAAGGTCTTACTAAGTAGCTGAGGCTGTCCATGAACCGCAATCCTCAGGTCTCAGCCTCCCAAATGCTGGGATTACAAGCGTGTGCCACTACGCCCAGCAATTTTTTATTACTTATTTTGAAACAGGGTCTCACTAAGTAGCTGAGGCTGTCCACAAACCACAATCCTCCAGTGTCAGCCTCCCAAATGCTGTGATTACAAGCTTGTGCCACCATGCCAGGCTCTGATTTTTTTAATCAGTGGAAAGATATCAAAGATAAAGAAAAAAATACTGCTGGGAGTATAGCTCAGAGGTAGAATGCCCCTGGGTTCCTCCCCAGTACTACAAAAAAAAAAAAAAAAAAAACCAGCTACAGCTTTTATCCATGGTACCTCTTTCTACCTTTAGAATACTACCTAGAGAAATACATGTATCTCTCCTACATATTCTGTCATGTATTGTTTCTTTATATAATGAGTTAAAAGTCTGATTTATATTTGTTCTCATTCTTTTTATTATTATGGTGCTCACCTTGGCTGGTTGAAAAATAAATACCAGCTGTGGCCTCACTTTTAGAGATTCTTAGAAGCTGTCTACTGGAGCCATGGTTTCTTTTCATTGACTTTTTTTTATTGTCTCACAGACAGTTGTTCTCAAGAGCTGGTTTTCCTACTGTTACCAGATTGTAACATTTGGGCTTTAACACTAGTATTATCTTCATACCCCTAAATTGGTTATTAAGTCCAGCCTATTTTTAGCTCATCTTCATCTTTCTCTTTATCTTTTCTACTCCTGTCTACTTTATTACTCTTCTGGACTAGGAAATTTGTCTTCTATCAGGCTCTTCGTTGATATTTAAACCTTTCATATTCTTTCTTAAAGCTGGTATCAGTGTGAGGGTCATAAATGTTAATGATTGGGTACTTCGTGTTAACTCTGGATGAATGATATATCCTCATTACCTATAAAATATTTCATCTCCCTCAGAGTATCTCCACAAGCCAGCTATTGCCCACTTTTCCAGAATATCTTTTCCTGCAGAAGTTTCCTTTTCTTTTTAGCACTAATCATGCTGAACTGATTGTAGATATCTTGATATTCTATTCTTTATCATGTTTTCTTATACTGGTATGCTCATTGAGCCGTCTGTTCTTTGATTCCCTCCCATTTCATTTTCTTTGCTTTATAATTAATCTTGAGGACTCTGTTACCTCCTGTCATGAAACCTTTCCTGATAACACTTCTTTTTCAAGTGGAATTAGCCATTCCTCTTTTAGTTGTCCTTCCCCAAAATAAATTTATCATGGTTCTAGATCCTTTTATGGTACTTAGTCACCTATAAGTTTATCTTTGTAGTGATATGGCTACCCCAGGAGGACAGCTGCTGTTATTCTTTGCTTTTGTATTCCTAGCAAGGTCCCAGATACATGGTCTACTCTCATAATGGGAGTCTTAAGTAGTGCAGTCAAAACTACACATTTCACTGACCAGATTGATTACCCTTTATAAATCTGAGAATTGTGATTCATACTCTTGTGTATTCAGCTTTCTTTGCCTCATTTGGCAAGGAAAAAAAAAACCCTATTGGAAGGAGGGAACTTGCATATTTAGTCTGTTCATTTAAGAAAATAAATGAATTTCACTTATTTCAAAGGAAATGGAACTTAAGAGAGCCTAAAATTAATGTAATATGTATATATTTTGCATTTCATAATTCTTTTTATTTTTTAATAGCATTAAATTAGTAAGAACTTTGAGTTTGTAATTATTTGATAGATTCCATAGTGGTGGCTACTTTGCAAAAAGTGCCAAAATTATAAGCTGTGTCAACCATTCATATCCCTTTTTTCCTAGCCTTCTTTGAATCCAGAAGCTGGCAAACAGAATCAGCCATGCAGATCTATTGGGACCCCTTCTGGAGTGTGGGGTAGGTAGACATTGTCATTTTCGACTTAAAACTTTTTCTTATCAGGGAGGGGATCAAAAGTTCTTAATCTCCCATCTTTGTGTTTCTTAATCTCTTGTGTCTCATCTCATCCATTCACCCTTGGTAACTAGTGCTTTTTAGATCTTTACTAAAACTTTTACAAGGATAACAGGTTACTCTGCCCCCAGAACACTACTGAAATGAAATCATAGCAGTAGAGTCAGAATGCAGACAATTAAAAACTTTTAAAGCTCTAATTTTGAAAGGGGATTTAAGTAAACGGAAAGCAATATAAAGTTCATAAAATATAATTTTAAGTTAATTTTGCTAATTCACTTAAAACAGTGTGTTTCTTCAGTCATTATGTTTTATATTCTGATTGTTTTCTAAATATATGGTGAGTATATATAACAGGATACCCTTAAGTACTCTTTCATATACTGCCAAACACACTTCAGCGGTGTTGTTGAGGGCTTGGGTGAGGGCAAGAACAAGGCCCTGGGGCTGACCTCGCACCTTTTAAAGAACAGTGTTGTATAACACTAAACCCTTTGAGGCTTGGTGGTGAAAGTGGGTTCTTTCCCTCGGGCTGTATAGAAATGATGAACAGAATCCTTTAATTTAATGCTTATGCAGATTTTTATTGGAACAGCAGACAGAGCAGGGAGGGGGTCTAGCGTTGCTTCACACCTAAGAGCTCTGAACTAGGCTCTATTTTTTCCTGAACTCTGATCTTAAGTAGGGTTTCTTCTGCCTTCCTTAACTTGAGTTGCTATGCCAAAGGGTTTGCAAAGGCTCACTTTTCCCACCCAATGCAGATGCAGACCAGCCATCCTGCTAGGCAGGGTCACAGCGTATAGTCTCTCTGTCCAGGTGCAGAAAAACGGGCTCTTTCTATTTTTGCACTCTTTCTGGGCTCTTTCAATTTTTGCATTCTTCCTTTCTTCTGTGTACAAGAACAGGCCAGTCTGACATCACAAATCAAGGCTTAGCTACATGAGAGGATGTTTGGTGTCTTTTAGCTCCCCTTTAACTTTCAAGGTCTGTTACTTTATCTCATTGCCTGTCAACCCAGCAGGTCCAGCATCAGCACAGCCTGCTTGTTTACAGAGTATGGGACAGAGTGGGCTCTGTAAGAAGCTGCCCATTTTAAGCCTTTAAATGCATGATTTACTTTGTAATAGGGCATGGTATGAAATTACCCATTCCCAGATCAGTATGAATATACTGTTTTATTCAAACAGGTTCTAGTTGTTGAGTTTTTATTTTTTGGCAGTTATAAATTATGCCTGTTGTGTAGGGCAAGGAGAAAGCATATAATGTTTATATGTGCTTGTTGTGAATAACTACACTAATAAAAATTAACAGGTATAAATTAATGTGTTTCATACCAAACCTGATCTATGGCATTGGAATGTATGATGTCTACAAATTGAACTCTCCTGGTCCCTTCATATAATATATTCCCTAGCCAGGCATCTTATTGGAAGGCTTTAACATATGTCAATCATTGGTTTGATTGAATCCATTGTGAGGATTAAGGGTGATGGCTATACTTTATCTATTAATGGTGTGTGATTTTGCTCCACTTTGGCTCAGCAGTTTCATGGGAGGCTCCTTTTTCTAATTTCTCCTCTCTCCATTCCCTGCTGACAGGAGCTATGCTACCCTTGGATATATTCTGTGTCTTACTAATTACACCATACATAAGACAAGTTGTGTACCAGAAAAACTGCTAACATCTTTGTGCGTTCTAGTTGTGTATGAATTTAGTATTAAATACTTCATATGCTGCCATTTTTTCCTACAGTTCCCAAGTAATGTGACTTTTAAGAGTATCTGTTAAAACTGAGTATGGTGGCACACACCTGTAATTTTATACTTTGGCATCTAAGACAGGAGAATCATGGGTCTGTGGCCCGTGGCCAGCATCAGCAACTTAGTGAGGTCCTCTACAATATAGTGGGACCCTGTTATCAAGTATGTTAAGTTCACACTAGTAAATGTTTGCCCATTGGTCTGAACAGTCAACTCCTTTGTTGAAGGTGAAACTTTCGTATAAACTGCTTAGTGCTACTCAACCGGTTTGACATTTTTTTTCTCTCTCCACCATTGTATTTCACAGAAAACCCACCTAGTGCCAAGCAACCCTCCAAGATGCTAGTTATCAAAAAAGTCTCCAAAGAGGATCCTGCTGCTGCCTTCTCTGCTGCATTCACCTCACCAGGGTCTAGCCATGCAAATGGGAACAAATCATCAACCATGGTTCCCAGTGTCTACAAGAACCTGGTTCCTAAGCCTGCACCACCTCCTTCCAAGGTATGGATCAGAGTCATTAAAAGAAGAACCTTGTCTAATAGAGGTTTAGGAAACAAACCCAATCAGAAACGTTTAGTGAATTTGCAGACTCTGCAGCTACTGGCGGGATTGGTATCATCTCATAAACCCGCTCCTCCCAATATGCTCTGTGTCTGTGTGTGTGTGCGCGCGCGCATGCGTGCGCGCTGGGGATTGAACCTAGGGACATTCTACCTCCGAGCTACACCCTCCAGCCCTGTTTTTTATTCTTGATTTTTTGAAATAGAATCTTACTGAGTTGCAAAGTAGCTGAGGCTGACCACAAACTGTGATCCTCCTGTTTCAGCCTCCCAAATGCTGGGATTGCAAGCGTCCACCACCCCATGTCTGGCTTTTCTTACTATTTATAGCATTAACATTGATCCACTCAGCTAGGCATGGTGACGCACACCTATAGTACCAGCACTTGGTACTTGGGAGGCTGAGACAGGAAGATCTCAGATTTGAGAACAAATCTCAGCAAATATTGCAATTTGGCAAGACCGTGTTTGAAAATAAAAACTAGGCCGGGCGTGGTGGTGCATACTTGTAATCCCCGCGCTTGGGAGGCGGAGACAGGAGGATTGCACAGGTTCGATCCCTGTTTCCAAAAAAAAAAAAAGTTATAAAAATGGGTCTGGGAGTGTAGCCCAGAGGTAGAAGGGTTTCCAGGAATCCCAGTACCACCAAAAAAAAAGAAAAAAAAAACGAAAAGAAAAGAAAAACTAAAAATGGCTGGGAGTGTAACTCAGTCTCTTGGTTGTACCCTCTAGCCTTTCTTTTCTCTCTCTCTCTCTCTTTTTTTTTTTTTTTTTTTTTGCGGTACTGGGGATGAAACCTAGGGGCATTTTCCTCTGAACAGCTATACCCCAGTTCTATTTTTTATTTCAAACAGAGTCTCACTAAGTAGCTGAGGCTGCTGCGAACTACAATCTCCTGTCTCGGCCTCCTGAATGCTGGAATTAGAAGCATGTGCCACCATACTCGCCTTAGAACTTTCTTTTTATGCCCCTCTTCTTTTTTTGGTACTGGGTTTCCTGGAAACCCTTCTATCTCCAGGCTACACTCCCAACACTCCCAGGCCTATTTTATACTTTTTATTTGGAAACAGGTGGCTTCGAGCCTGCACGATCCTCCTATCTCTGCCTCCCACGTGCAGGGATTACAAGTGTGCGCCACCACGCCCGGCTGCCCCTCTTTTTTATGTTTTTTGGACACTGGGGAGTGAACCCAGGGTTTTGTAACTTGGAGCTATACCTCCAGCCTCTTTTATTTTTTTATTTGAAGCAGGGTCTCACTACTTGCTGAGGGCCTTCCTAAAGTACTGATGCTGGCTTGGAACTTGGATCCACCTGTCTCAGCTTCTCAAGTACTGGGAGTACTACCATGTGCCACCACACCTGGCTAGATGACACACAAATTTTCTTTGAATGTAATGTGAAGACTAGATTTTTGGCAGAATGTAAAATAGCTTTTACAAAATGGAGGTAGAGATGAGTAAGGCAGAAAACAAAGTAGTTTGTTAGTGGGTTTTTGTTTGTTTTTGGTTTTGTTTTGCTTGTTTTTTGCAATGCTGGGGATGGAACCCAGGGGCATTCTACCTCTGAATTACATCCCCAGCCCTATTTTTTTATTCTTTATTTTGAAAGAGTCTCACTAAGTAGCTGAGGCTGTCCACAAACCTATGATACTCCTGTCTCATTTGTCTCATTCTCCCAAATCCTGGAGTTACAAATGTGTGTTACCACACCCAGCTTGTTATAGTGTTCAGGTTACTGAAAATTAAGATTAAGTTGGAACCAGACATGGTTGTAAGCATGCTTGTAATCTCAGCATTCAGGAGGCTGAGGCAGGAGAATTGCAGTTCGTGAACAGTCTCAGCTACTTAGGCCCTCTACATCTCAGTGAGACCCTGTTTCAAAATGAAGAATAAAAAATAGGGCAGGGGGTATAGCTTGAGGGTCGAATGCCCCTGGGTTCCATCCCTAGGCCCGCAAAATAAATAAATAAAAATAAAGAATAAAATATAGCACTGCGGGTGTAGCTCATAGGTAGAATGCCCCTGGATTCCATCTCCAGTACCATGCAAAAAAAAAAGATTAAATTGGAAAACTACAGTGGCTCATGGCTGTAATCCCAGCTACTTGGGACCCTGAAGCAGGAAGCAGGAGAATCATAAATTCAATTCTAGCTGGCAATTTAGAGAAACCTTCTCTCAAAATTAAAAGTAGAGTTGGGTATGTGGTGGTGGACATTTGTAATCTCAGTATTTGGGAGGCTAAGACTAGAGGATCACAGATTCGCAGATAAGCCTCAGCTACTTAGGAAAGCCTCGCTGGCTTAAGGGACTGGACCCTGTTTCCAAATAAAAAAAAAAAAACATATATAAAATAGGTCTGGGAGTGTAACCCAGAGGTTTTGAAGGGTTTCCAGGAACCCCAGTACCACCAAAAAAAAAAAAAAGAATAAAAAATAGGACTGGTGGTGGCCTTACTTGGTAGAATGCCCCAGGTCTCAATCCTTAGTACCAAAAAAGAAAAGGTTTGTGGTTAGGTAAGTAGAAAATTTGCTTCTCAAATTCATATGTGCAGCTAAATGCTTTCAGAAATAGTACAGTAGAGAAAACTGTTGAAAGCCAGGGGCATGGGCACACACTTGCAGTCATAGTACTTGAGATGTTGAGACAGGAGGGTCGTGGGTCTTAGGACAGCCTTTACAAGTAGTGAGGTTGTTTCAGAATAAAATAGGGCTGGGATGTATCTTGGAGGTATAATGCCCTTAGTTTAATCCTTAGTACTATCCAAGGGCTGGGGGGAGCAAGCTATTGGACTTTCACCCTATAGTGTTTGCCATCTGCTTTAGTCCTTCAGGTGCATAACCTCACAAAGAGGTTGCACACCACTTTATTTACATGTTACAGGTAAGCTGTGGGAATTTACATTCCCACATAACATTCCTCTCTTTGCTTTGTGATTTTACAAGCTGAGATCATGTTTATATGTTTTTTTTTATTGGTATGTTCTTTATTCCCATCTAGCCCAACGCATGGAAAGCTAACAGAATGGAACATAAGTCAGGATCTCTTTCTTCTAGCCGAGAGTCTGCATTTACCAATCCAGTCTCTGTTACCAAACCAGTGGTACTGACTGGTAGTGCAGTTCTGAACTCTCCCAAAGAGGTGAGTGAGGATAATTCAGGACAGCCTTTTCTAATACTGCTATTTCCTGCTTACTTACACTAAGATATGCAGTGTGGCGTGTATAGCTGCAACGCCAGTTCTCTAGTAAGCTTGGTTTAGCTCAGGATCTGTCCCTTCCTCCCTCCCATGGTCACTAGCACTGAGCTACACCCAAACCCCTTTTATTTTTATTTAAGACAGGGCCTTACTAAGTTGCTAAGGGTAGCCTTGAACTTGCTATAGTCCTGCCTCAGGAGAATCATTAGCATGCTACACTGTGCTGGCTGAGAGTTACTTTTTTGTTGATGTCTCCTGTTAGCATCCAGAAGTGGGCACTAGCTGGGTAGGATAAATGTTCTGTGATAGACTTAGGTTGGCTTGTTAGACTGGCACTATTAAGTAGAAGTGACCCAGAGAATACCAGTTGTTCCTCTATGGTCAGGAGGAACTGATTTGTGCTATTTGTCCAGAGTCCCTCCAGCACTACCCCTCCAATTGAGATAAGCTCATCTCGTCTGACCAAGTTGACCCGCCGAACTACCGACAGGAAGAGTGAGTTCCTGAAAACACTCAAGGATGACCGGAATGGAGACTTCTCAGAGAACAGAGACTGTGACAAGCTGGAGGATGTGAGAGCATAGGGTTTTTCGGGGGTAGAATAAGTATTTCTGTGTGCTCTTTTTCTTAAAGGAGAGTGAATGTATCAAGTTGTTAGGTTTTTCTGTTTTGTTTTTGTTTTATTGTTTTGTGGTCTTGGGGATTGAACTTGGGTGTGCTACCTCCTAGCTACAGTACCCCAGCCCTATTTTTTATTCTTTTATTTAAAACAGGGTCTCACTAAGTTGCAAAGTAGCTGAGGCTGGCTGTATGTGATCCTCCTGTCTCAACTTCCCAAGTACTGTGATTACAAGGTGTGTTTTCACCATTCTTGGCCAAGATTTTTTTTTCTTTTTCTTTTTTGGTACTGGGGATGTAACCCAGTGGCATTCTACCTCTGAGCAACACCCCTAGCCATATTTTTTATTCTTCACTTTTTGAAACAGGGTCTCACTGAGTTACACAGGTCCTAAGTAAGTAGCTGAGGTTGTCTTTGAACTGTGATCCTCCTGTCTTCAGCCTTCCGAATACTAGAACTGCAAGCATGCGCCTCCATGCTTGCCTTGCAAGATTTTTTTTTTTTTTTTTTTTTTTTTTTTTTTGGTGGTACTGGAGATCCTGGAAACCCTTCTACTTCCGGGCTACACTCCCAGACCTATTTTATACTTTTTTTTATTATTATTATTTTTTTTATTTGGAAACAGGGTTTCTTAAGCCAGCATGGCTGGCTTTGAACCCGCGCAATCCTCCTGTCTCCGCCTCCCAAGCGCGGGGATTACAAGCGTTCGCCACCACACCCGGCTGCCTGCAAGACTTTTAAATGTACATGTTATCTGTAGGCGTATTAGCCTTATAAAGCTTTTGATAAAGAGTTTAATTAATCAGAGAGATTCAAATTAGTTTTTTGTTGTTATTGTTTGTGGGTCTGGGTATAGAACCCAGGGGCATTTGACTTCTCCCCTGTTTGTTTGTTTGTTGTTTGTTTTTGGTACTGGGGTTCCTGGAAACCCTTCTGCCTCTGGGATATACTTCCAGACACCTATTTTTTATATTTTTATTTGGAAACAGGGTCTCTTAAGCCAGAAAGGCTGGCTTCGAACCTGCGCAATCCTCCTGTCTCAGCCTCCCAAGCATGGAGATTACAAGTGTGCGCCACCACGCCCGGCCTTTTTCTTTATTTTGAAACAGGGTCTCACTAAGTTGCAAAGGGTCTCACTAAGTAGCTGAGGCTGTCGGCAAACCGCCATCCTCTAGTCTTAGCCTCCCGAATGTTGGGATTACAAGCTTGCACCACCATGCCCAGCTCTTTTGTTTCTTGTGGAACTAAGGATTGAACCCAGGAGCATTCTACCTCCAAGCTTTATCCCTAGCCTTATTTATTTATTTATTTATTTATTTATTTATTTATTTATTTATTTATTTATGAGTGAGTGAGTGAAAGAGTCTTGCCAGGTCACTGTGAGTCTCACTACATTGCCGAGGCTGACATCTAACCTATGCTTCTCCTGTTTTAGCTCCCAGAGTCCTGAAATTACAGCCATATGCCACTGCACATTACTGCGTGTTGAGTTTTGTATAGGACCACACTCTTCCAAAGGGATTGTGCCTTGTTTTGGAGGGGGATACTGGGGATTGAACCCAGGGACATTCTACTTCCAAGCTATACCCCTAGCCCTATTTTTTAATTTTTAAAATTAATTAATTTATTTATTTATTTAGGCCGTACTAGAGATGGAACTCAGAGGCATTCTGCCTCTTGAGATACACCCTCAGCCCTATTTTGTATTCTTTATTTTGAGTCTGTCCTCCAACCTGTGATGCTGTCTCAGCCTCCTAAGTACTAGGATTACAGGCACCACCATGCCCAGCTTACCCTAGCTCATATAGGAAGTATTAATATCACTGATACCAGCCTTCAAAATGTGTTCTTCAATATTAAGTTAGCTGTTCTGGATCTTGGACATTCCATGTAAATTTTTGAATCAGTTTGTTGATCTAGCAGTTACCCATTGTACTTGGGGAAATTCTCTTGTGGACCATTTTTCTTCTGTAAAGCACTTTCTGTGCTTCTGACTCCTTGATATTGTTAGGTTGCTTATCTTGCCACAAACGATCATTAAACCATGTATATGCCCTTTTCCTTACTGCAGTTGGAGGGCAACAGCACACCTGAACCAAAGGAAAATGGGGAGGAAGGCTGTCTCCAGAATGGCCTTTCTCTTCCTGTCGTAGAAGAAGGCAGAGTCCTCTCACACTCTCTGGAAGCAGAGCACAGGTAGGTGAGGCCAGCTCACAAGGAAAGCCATGTGGTCTTCAGTGTTCTTAGGACATCGCAGATAAATCCTGGTGTAGAGAGCGCATTCGTGAGGAACATGACCTCCTCAGTGTTTCCCAAGTTGGCCTCTTGACCACTGGGCTTCTTCCACACAGTTGGCCAGTTTTTCCACAGTCTTCTTCCAGTCTTTTCATGTAGTTTAATTTCAGACTCAGTATATCGCTTCATTCAGAGAAGTGAGAAGAGGAGAACCCATTTCCTAAATTGTTGTGCTGGCCCAAGTGAGTAGTTACCACCATACAATCCCCTTTAAAGGGGCCTAGGACTCCCATTCAAGAACACTGTTGTTTAAATGAAGACTGTGAACACAGTAGCCACCTTTTTCTGGGCACAGGGTAGGTGGAGTCTGCCAAGTATGGTGGTACCTTCCTATAAAACAAAGTTCGTGTCCAGAGGAACGAGCAGTTTATTGAGAGAGGCCACGGTAATGTGATACTGAAAGAGAACTTGGGCACATGTAGAAATGTTGTAGTTTTTTGTGGGAAGTGGTGGGCTGCCCACCTAGGCTTACTTAGTTTTTGTGTTTTCTTTGTTCTCTACCAGGTTATTGAAAGCAATGGGATGGCAGGAATATCCAGAAAATGATGAGAACTGCCTTCCTCTCACAGAGGATGAGCTCAAAGAGTTCCGCATGAAGACAGAGCAGGTATGTCATGAGCTGATGCCTAGACTTTATAACAGTGAACAGAACATGGAATTTCTACAAACTCCATTCAGTTTACTAACATTCTGGTTGTATATATTTTGTGGTACTGGGGATTAAACCCCAGGGGTATTCAACCTCCAAGTTGCACCCTAGCCCTATTTTGTTTTTGTTTTTATTTTGAAACAGGTACTTGCTAGGTTGATGAGAGTCTCACTAATTACAAGGCCGACCTCAAACCTGCAATCCTCCTGTCTCAGCCTCCCAAGTACTGAGATTATAGGTGTGTGCTGCCATGCCTGGCTTGGTAGCTTGTATTTCAAGCATGCTGATTGGGTAAATTTTATAAGGGTGTGGTGGCGCACGCTTGGGAGGCTGAGACAGGAGGATTGCACAGGTTCAAAGCCAGCCTCAGCTACATAATGAGGCTCTCAGCAGCTTAGTGAGACCCTGTTCCCAAATAAAGTATAAAAATTAAGTCTGGGAGTATAGCCCGGAGAATCCCTTGGATTCCACCCTCAGTAACACACACACACACACACACACACACACACACACACACACACACACACACGGGTGGGGGGGTCCCTAGTATTTGGGAGGCTGAGATAGGATCGTAGGTTCAAGGACAGCCTTAGCAAATAGTGAGGTTCTCATCAACCCCGCAAGACCTTGTTTCAAAATTCTCTCAGAAATAGGGAGCCCCACTGGGCATGGTGGCACATGGTTATAATCTAAGTACTTGAGACGCTGATACAGGAGGATTGCAGTTTGAGGACAGACTCAGCTACTTAGTAAGGCTCTCTGCAATTTAGTGAGACCCTGTTTCAAAATAAAGAATAAAAAATAGGACTAGCCCGCTGGGCATGGTGGTGCACGCTTATAATCCCCAGTACCACAAAAACAAACAAAAATATTCTTGGATGATCTGCAGCACATTGATGTTTGAAAAGCACTACTCTGAGAGATCTTAGAAGGGCTCCCACCTCCCCTTACAGTCTATACATTCTACCTCCAGTCACATTGAGACCAGACCTTTCCCCAGTTCCCATGGGCCAGTGTAGTCATTCATGCATTTTCTTTCTTTTTTTGTCTCCCATGCTAACCACAGCTGAGAAGAAATGGCTTTGGAAAGAATGGCTTCTTGCAGAGCCGCGGTTCCAGCCTGTTCTCCCCATGGAGAAGCACTTGTAAAGCAGAGTTTGAGGACTCAGACACAGAAACAAGTAGCAGTGAAACATCAGATGATGATGCCTGGAAGTAGGCATATCTGCTCACAGTTACTAATCTGACCCAGTGAACTCGTTTGTGTGTTTAGGGAATATACAAAAGAAATCATTCTTTTCCTTTCCTTATGTTATTGAATACTTCCTGCACAAGGGAAATAATCGTATCCCAAAGAGAGCAATTGGCTTGTTATAGCTTTTGTTGTTGTTCTTCCCTGTCATCTGCTTAGTAGAGAGAAATGTGTGCGGTGGGGAAGATTTTTAAAACACCCACACACAGTACATATGGGGCGATGCACAGGTGGGAGCTGGTAGTGCAGAGGCAGGGACCCTGGTCTGTAGCAACAGCCTTCCACTAGCCCTGGGGGCACTCGCCCCTGTGCTAAAGCAATCATTGTCAATGACAAAGTGACTATTGAAGTTTAATTGTATTAAATTAATGCTAATAATTTGGATATTTTATTTTATTTTTGGCTGCTCGGGTAACTTTAGCCCTTAACAAAGCATATGTAGTTTTTCATTTGTTTTTTTCTTTTTCTTTTTTGGGTACAGCTGTAAAGTATTTGGATAGAGAAACTGTTGTGTTATTCTTGCAGCCTTGATATTCAGGGTGGATTGTAAAATATAAATTTTTGTGAGATTTCAAAGATTAAGATTATTTTGATAACATTATTTACAGATTTAAAAGATGTGGTTACCACAAGTCTGTTGAAGGGGAAAACTACTGCATAAAATAACTAACTTGGAATAAATATTTTGCATCAGTTTGGATTGTCTTGTGTAAGAAGTCTATTTTCTTTATAAATTATCAAGCCCTTTCCACTGAATTACATTCCCAAGAAGATACTTTTTTCTGATACAGGAAAACCTGTGCAATAAATTATTGGTAATAAAGTCAGAAACTAAATTTTCCTTCCTAAAATTGCTTTTCAGCATAGATAAATTTCCAGTGTGCTTTTTAAAGGAAGATCTTGTGCCTCAGTTTTCTAAGAATGAATTTGGGAATGGTAAATTGACAGGGGCCTGAAATCCCTGTTAGCATCACAGGCTCAAGGACTGTGAGTAGAATGCCCCTGGGGAGAGTTGACCATGCTGGGTAGGTTGTCTATGGGAAAGGTTTCTTTCAACAAGTACTTTGCAAGTCCTATTGTGTGTCCCAGGCATTATTATGCAAGACTCTAGGGTTGCTGGGAATGCTTCACCCAGTAGGGGAGAGAATAAGCAGTTGTTTTAGAAAAGAGGAAACCTTAGGCCAAGCAGTCCCCACAGTACTTTGCCCCAGTAGATAAAGGACTACGATTTTATTCTTAATGGGAGGAGCAGAGGAATAATAGGCTTGATTACATACTAGATAACTGATAATACCAGCAGAGACAGTAGGCATTTGCTTGTGTGTATATAAACTGCCAGCTATGACACTGTAAATCCTGATGTCGTTTATTTAAATATCTCAGTCAAAAAAAAAATACAAGAAGCAGGTAGTGGTGGCACACTCATATAATCCCATCATTCGGGAGTCTGAGACCAGAGGATCGTGGCTCACAGGCAGCCTCAGGTACTTAGGCCCTCCACAAATTAGTGAGACCGTTGCAAAATAAAGAATAAAAAATAGCCGGGCGTGGTGGCGCACGCTTGTAATCCCCGCACTTGAGAGGCGAGACAGGAAGATCGTGCAGGTTTGAAGCCAGACATGTTGGCTTAAGAGACCCTGTTTCCAAATAAAAAAGTATAAAAATGGGTCTGGGAGTGTAGCCCGGAGGTAGAAGGGTTTCCAGGAACCCCAGTACCACACACACAAAAAGAATTAAAAAATAGGACAAGGGGGTATACCTCTGAGGTAAAATGCCTGTGGGTTCTATCTCCAATACTGCAAAAAAGTAAAAATTTATATATATGAATTCTTGGGGTGAGAAGGCTCATAGTTCTCCCTGGTATAATTTAGTTAGGCAAATGTTTTTGTTGCTTCCAGAGAAGCACGTTGCTAGGAAGTGTTTTTCATTGTAAAGATGGAGACTGGGGAATAGCAATAATATCACTTTGTAGTACAGCAGTAGAAAAGATACTTGCCTGTCAAAAGATATTTTGACCAAAGACAAATCATAAAGGCCCAGCTAGTGTTCAGTGTTAATTAATTGGAACAGATTTTGTGACATATTTTCAAACCTCTAGGCCTCCACCCAAAGTTGGCCAGGCTCTCCCTACCCCCCTTCTGTCCTGCCCAGGCCTGTAGTTGCTGCCCAGGGAGCTAAGGCTCCTCCCCAAACAAACTCAAAGAGATCAGGTAGACAATAGACTTGGCCTTCCCCTGTTCTCTGCCCCTTTTGCAGCACTAGGCTGGTGTCAGGAAACATGGCCTCCTGTTCCAGGGAGCCAGAGCTCCTGTCCTGTGGATCCTGTGACATGGTTTTCCACTCCTGGGCCCTGTTGGCCACCCACACCCAGCGCTTCTGCATTGGCCGCCTGACCCAGGAAGTGATGCTTGGAACACAGCCCTCGGGAGCCACTGAACCAGGGGGCGCTGCTGTAAGAGTGACTTGCGTGGACAGGGGTGGGTATTCCAGCGGGTTGGACCCTTGGGATTCATCTTACACTCTGTCCCCAGGTTGGGTCGGAAGAATTCCAGGGCCCCTCCAACCAGGAGTCCAACAAATCCACCCTAAAGGGGTTAACAGAAGAGGTACCCACCCACCCAAGGAGCATCCTACCCCGAATACTATAATGTAAGGGATAGATTGTCCGGTTCACTGTGGCCTCCAGGTGCAGCGGCTGCGACTGTCCATACAGGAAATGATCCCAGGCTCCATCTCAGAGGCTGCGAGGAGCCCCAGGGAAAGGCTGCAGGCCCTGCAGGGTGCGCACTCCATGCGCATGGCCGAGATGAAAGCTCGGAGCCGGGCTCTGGAGCTGCGTGGCCAGGGTGAGGAAGGACAGGCTGGGATCCACCCTGCCCCTGCTGCTGGGCTCAGCCCTAACCCAGTGTCCCTTGCTCCTTCAGAACTAAGCCTCCAACTTCAAGGTGTGGGCCGGGTGGGGGGCGGGATGTCTCGCCTACGGTACCTGGAGCAGGAGCTTCGAGAACTCCGAACAGAGGCCGGGCGGACACGGGGAGCTGTGGAGGTGTTGGGGGCGTGCCTTCAGGAACTACAGACCCAGACACAGTGAGGCCCGGCTGAGCCACCTGAGGGATGGCCGGGGGGGGGGGTCTACGTGCCGAATCCATGACACCATCTGCCCACACCAGGACCCCGCTGGACGCCTGGTCAGTCACACAGCTCCGTGGGCCACCTCTGGGACCCCTGGCTGCAGAGATCCGGTGAGAGCCTTGAGGCTGTGCTGTAGGGCTGAGTGCCGAGCAGCCCTGCAGACTGCCCTCTGTCCCCCTCCTTAGGGCCCTGCGTGAAGCCTACGAGCGAGGCGGGGGGCAAGACCCCAGTGTTCTGGGCAAGATGTGGCAGTTGCAAGTGGAGGCATCAGCACTGGAGCTGCGGAGGTCGCAGAGCTGCCGGGGTGAACAGGAGGGACGGCCAGGGGGCTTCTGGCCACGGTGGTGGCATTTCTGGAAGGAGAAAAGGGCTGAGGGAGCATTTCATGGGAGCTTCCTGAGCAAAAGCCCAGGGGTTGGAAACCTGGGTGGGTTTTGAGTAGCTAGAATGTGAGCTGATTAGCCCAGACTTGTCTGGAGAGCCCTGATGCTGGAGCCTAACCTGGCTCCTCTCCAGAGGCCGAAGGTGACAAGATTTGTTCATTGCAGAAAAGGCAAGTACCACCTCCAGAGAACTTCTAATAGTGGAAGCGGAAAACCAGCACCTGGAGGCAGAAATCTTGGCGTTGCAGAAACAGAAGCGCCTGGGCCAGTGGTGCTGGGGTCAGTGCACAACCTCATTCCAGCACACCCAGCTCAGAAGGGGAGGAGAAATGGTGCATGGGGAATGAGACCCATGTTTATGTCCCTGTAGCTCCTATCATTGTGGGTCTCCACATGTTTGTTCATGTGTCCCACTATCCCAGTGACTTCTCAACCCAGTTGCCTGTTTCCTCTGGCACAGGGGCACCCTAACTCTGCTTCTTTCTAGGGCCTGGGGAGCCACGACTATTGGTTGGTCCCTGCCAACGCCTGAGGGGGAGGAAAGATCCCCCACTGCTTCCTCCACCAGTGGCACCCCCACTGCCACCACTTCCAGGCACCACAAGTGTCCAGGTCTTGGGCGGTGCAGGAAAGGCCAAGGGATGGGGAGGAGAAGGGCGGCTTTGCTCTGTGTAGTTAGGGGACCCAGCGTAGCTAGGAAACTCTGAGGAGTCCTCTTTCCACAGCCACTGCTCCTTGGAACCATGAACAGGAGCCTGAGCCTGGACCCGCCCTTCCTCCTGCCCACCTCTGATGTGCTGGGTCCTGCACCCTACGACCCTGGGTAAGGCCTGCCCCTCCTCAGACAGCCCTTCACTACTGATGGTTAAGGAGGCCCACTAGGGCCATCGGGGTTTGGGAAACTGGCTTGCTAGCAGGAGGGTGAGAGAAGTTTGGTGTTCAGTGCTTAGACTTGTGTCCTCCAGGGCTGGCCTGTTCATTTTCTATGACTTCCTGCGGGGCCTTGAGGCCTCTTGGATTTGGGTGCAGCTAAGGACTGGCTTGGCTAGAGATGGAAAGGATACTGGAATGACCACGGCACTACCGCCAGCCCTTTGCTTGCCGCCGCCTCCAGCTCCTGGGCCCATGGGAAACTGTGCCATTCTTGCCAGCAGGCAGCCTGTGCCCAGGTCAGTGGGTGAGGATCAGGACTCTAGTGCTCTTTGCCACAACTGGTCCTTGCCCGTTGTTCCACTAAGTTTTTCATCTGTATTCAGGGGCTATTGGCTCTGAGGGCTGAAGCCTAGGTAGGACTTTTCCCCTGGCTTCTGACACTTTTTTGGTTGATCCACAGGCTGCCTCCATCACCTTCCATAGCCTTGGTCTGTGAGCTACAGGCCTGGCAGGGGCCAACAGGGGCTGGGGCACCACAGCCCAAGGCTTGGGCCTCACTGGTGCTATTTGATCAGGACCAGCGAGTGCTAAGTGGCCATTGGCGACTCCCACTTCGGGCCCTTCCTCGGGACCCCAGCCTGGGCCCTGGGCAGCTGAATGGGATTCCCCAGGTGAGTGTGGAGGGTAGGGGCTGAGCCTACTTCATGGTACAGATGGAGTACCAACTCAGCACTCCCCCAGGCAGGACACACTGAGCTCTTTCTGCGGTTGGTGAATGCGAGAGATGCAGATGTCCAGATACTGGCAGACATCAACCCAGCAAGTACCCACGAGTATCAGTACCCACCGGTGAGGGCCCACCAGCATTATTAGGTGGCTAACAGTCAACTTCTGCCGGTCAGGCTCTAACCATTAACTCACTTCCTCTTCACAACTTCTAGATAATACCAGGTAACAAAGAAATCAAAGCAATCACTGAACCAAGTTAACCTCATTCTGCTCTGTCCTCTCAGGCCCCACCACTGCCCAGCTCTTCACTAGAAGCCAACCCCAAGGCTGGCTTTGCTGACCCTCCACCTGCTGCAGAAGAGCCCTTTGGCAGAATCAGACAATGATGAAGGTTCTGGCCCTCGCCACAGCTGACCCACCCCCGCTGGGGTTCTGAGCCAGTGTGTGTGTGAAGCCTATTCCCAGACCTGTAGCATTACTCTCACGTCTGACAGCGTCTAGAGGCATCCCAGCAGTGATGAACTCCAGCCACAACTGTACTACCTTCTGCAAGCAATTGACATTTCTGCACTTGTTTTCCTTTTGTGAAACGGATTTACTGAGGATTAAATGAGTATGTCGTATTTATAATATGGCCACCACTTAAAGTTCTCTGAAAAGTTTTGTAAAACCTCTTACTTAGGTTCTACAAAAAAGCTTTTTTCTTCTTCACAGCGCTGGGGATGAAACCCAGGGGCATTCTACCTCTGAGCTACACCCCCAGCCCTATTTTTTATTCTTTATTATGAAACAGGGTCTCACTGAGTTGCAAAGAGCCTCATTAAGTAGCTGAGGCTGTCCTCGAACTGCGATCCTTATCTCAGCCTCCCAAATGCTAGGATTACAAGTGTGTGCCACCACACCTGGCTTTACTCTTTGTTTTAAACAGGGTCTTGCTAAGTTGCAGAAGGCCTCAGTGAGTAGCTGAGGGTGGCCACAAGCCTGCAGTCCTATCTCAGTCTCCCAAGTATTACTAGCATGCACCATTAAGCCTGGCTCACTCAAAAACCCAGTTTTAAAGCCAGGCATGGTGGCACACACTTGTAAGCCAAGTACTTTGGGAGGCTGACACAGGAGGATCAAAGGTTTAAGGGCAGCCTCAGCAAGTAGTGAGATCCTATTTCAAAATAAAAGTTTGGGGTGTAGCTCAGAATAATAATGCCCCTGGATTCAATCCCCAGTACTAACAAAAAAGGGGGAAAAAAGCCAGTTTTAGTGCTAACCCTCATCGTACACACCTGTGAGGGTGGACCAGGGATTGAATCCAGAGGTGCTCTACTTCACCCCCACCCGTGTGTGGCACTCGGAATTTAACTCAGAGGCATTCTACTTCCTAATGACACCCCAGCCCTACTTTATTTTAAAGTCTCACTAGCTTAATGAGTCTCTTTACTGAAGCTTTCCCTGAATCTGCCATCATGTCAGCCTCCAGTACTGAGAATGCAAGCTGCACCCACCATGCCCGGCTACATCCTTTTTAAAATATTTTTGAAACTGGTAATGAGACAAGGTCTCCCTAAGTTTCTGAGGCTGCACTCCAACTTTGGCTGCAATCCTATAGTCTCCCAAATCTCTAGGATTACAGGCATGAGCCTCCTCACCTGGCTGCCAAGCTTCAAATCCCAATTTACACAGAGTTTTGAGGAAGCAAGACTGTGCTAGAGATTGAATTCAGGGGTGCTTCACGATTGAACTCTACTCACACATGCCCACTTTGAAACTGGCTCTCAGGAAATTACAGTAGTTGGCCTCAGACCTCCAAGCCGCCTCCTCAGCCTCCCTGGCATCTTGGATAACAGGTAAGCAGTTTTCTGGACTTGTGCCTGAGAGCTTTAATTCAAGCTCTAAAAGTCAGAACTCCTGATCCTTTGTAGAGTCTAGGTTAAGCCCCCAGCCCAATAATGTTCAAGCTAAGTAAGGGCCCTATGCTGAAATTTCCTATTGGGCAAAGCCTCAGATCCCAGTGTCACCAGGAGTCAACTATGCCATGTGTCCTGAGGGGGAGGGAGCCTGCAGACTTGAATTAAAAGTCAGGATACGCCAGGCTTCTGTAGCCATGAGTTAATGTCCACCCCAAAGTATTTTCTCTTGTACTGAGGAAAGCAAAACCCCGAAGTGATTTCTACTTTTCAGCATGGTATCTCACACTAAGATGCTCCAGACAGGATCCCATTGAGATCTCTAAGCACAATTTCAGACCAGGAGCTTTTTTTAATTAGCATTCTTTATTTTGAAGTCAAAACTACAGACAGTATAACAATTCCAAATGTTGATATATTCAATCTTTCTGTACATAAAATTAACAAAACTCAACCTCCCCGATAGATTCTTCCAACTACATCCAAGTGTACATCATCTCAGTCTCTCAGCCCCTTAAACACTATTTTCCTTGGGGAGATTATCACTTCCCAAATTTTCTTCAGAGTTCTTTATCCAGGACAGAATCAGCCCTTGATGGAAACCAGATGAAAAGAAGACAAGTGCCACCCAACACCTCACGACAAAGTCCATCCATTTCCAGCACCAAACAGGAATATCTTCACCAAGTCTTCCTTTGATAGCCCCCATCTAGGGACAGCACCACACAAGTTTGTAGGACAGCCAAGTTCAGTCAAGTATTTGAAAACAAATATAGCACCAATATAAGACAAAGGGCCTACAGTCACACTGTCACCTCCATAGACAGGAACTGACATTAGAGCTCCTGACAAATCAATACAGAAAAAGAGGGGAGGTGCCTTTGGCCATTATAATATAAAACCTGCAGTGCCCCAAGGCATAGACTCAGCCAATATTTAAGAAAAAAAAAGCCATCAAAAGCCTCAACCTTTGCTTACAATCTTTATTGAAGTTATACAAAAAGAATCCCCAAAAGTGAAAAAATACAATATATACAAAAACACTTTCTCTTAGGAGGAAGCATCTGCTCCCTCTTAACATGCGGTGCTTTCAACGGTAGCTGCAGCCTCCACGGTCCCCTCCACTGCTGCCTGACTCTCAGCCTGAAATACAAACAGGAACACCTGAGCATGAGTGGCCCTGGTCTAACCATCCCATCTTATACAAAAGAACATGCTTCAGAAAAAGGCAGTAAACATTCACAAATCTGCTCTGGTACTGAGGGCAGTGGCCACAAAGTAATAGATCATTTCCTGAATTTACTGACAAAGCCAATAATTTGCAAATGGCATGAAAAGGACACATCAAGCAGAAATGACCTACTGACTGGCCTGGCAGGCGAATGCCGCTCATGCATTTACTTCCTGCATGAAGACTATTGTGAAGGCCAAGCTAAAGCAGTCCAGCCAGGCTCAAGGGGGTAGCATGCAGTTAGGTTTCACCAGACTCTGTAAAAGGGACAAAGGCAAGAGACAATTCCTTAGGCCCACCTCCTCCTCCATGTGTTCTGAAACGTCATTTCCACTGGGGGCAGCATCCCCACTGGCTCCATTCACCTCGGGCTCTTGTTTGGCCTTCTTTGCATCATCTTTCCGGGGGCTCTCTTCCTCTGGTTTCCTCTAAAGATATAATTGTGAAGGCTTCACAAATGTGTGTGATGTTTAAAAACAAAAAACTATAAAACATTTAATTCCTGTGGTGCAAAGATTATGAACAGCAGGATATGCACTGTGCAAAATAAATTAGTCTGTCTCAACATATCCATTCAGTGTCCCTACTGGACACAGTAAGGATAGGTGGAGGTGAGGAGCAAAGATGGGAAAAATAATATTACAAGTCTGAGACAGGAGGATCGCAGGTTAGTAAGACCATTTCAAATTTTAGAAAAATGCTGGGTGTAGTGGCGCACACTTGTAATCCCCGGGCTTGGGAGATGGAGACAGGAGGATCGTGCAGGTTCAAAGCCAACCGCGCCGGCTTAAGAGACCCTCTTTCCAAAATAAAAAGTATAAAATAGGTCTGGGAGTGCAGCCCATAGGTAAATAAATAAAAAATCTAAAAAATAGGGATGGGGGTGTATCTTGGGAGTTTAAAAATGCTTGTGCTAGCCAGGCGTGGTGGCCCATGCTTGTAATCCCAGCATTCGGGAGGCTGAGACCTGGAGGATCGCGGTTCGCGGACAGCCTCAGCTACTTAGTGAGGCCCTCTGCAACTCAGTGAGACCCGGTTTTAAAATAAAGGGGAAAAAAAATTGGGCAGGGGGTATAGTTCAGGGGTCAAATGCCCCTGGGTTCCATCCCCAGACCCGCCCAAAAAAAACCCACAAAAATGCTTGTGATCAATCCCCAGGACCACAAAAAAGTATGAATTCCTGTGTTAGTAAACAGGGACACTAACAACCTCCTCAGCCCCACCTAAGTAAGGAGAGATGTGTAGGGAGAAGGCAGAGATGGGAATTGACAGGTCCAAAGAAAACCTGCCAGCTTCCTAAAATGCACTGTCTGACCTATCCTCAGCACCTTTCCTGGTGCCCTCGGGCTTAGAAAGGCCAGGAGAGTTGGCTAGAAAACGTATTTGAAGTGAGTGTTTCACTCCACCATTAGGGTTTACAGAAAAGGTGCTCTTTATTATTTGCCACCCCCTGAAAAAAATGCAGACTGGGAAAAAAGGTAAGCAAAAAAAAAAAAAAAAAAAAAAAAAAAAAGCTTTCACGTAGGTGGGTGTGGTGACACACTCTTGTAATCCTAGTACCTGGAAGGCTAAGACAAGAGAATACGGGTTTGCAGACAGCCTCAGCCACTTAGGCCCTTTGCAACTCAGTGAGACCCTGTTTCAAAATAAAAATTTAAAATAGGGCTGGGTATATAGCTCAGAGGTAGAATGCCCCTGGGTTTCATTCTAGTACCACAAAAATTAAATGAATTAGAATGTCCCTTGGTTTAATCCCCAGCTCTACAAAAAAATAAGCACACACAAACATCCACATGTAGATTCTACCTTCTTTCTGACAAGGTGGGAAATATCAGTCACACAGTTTGATGAGGAAGCACCATCTGTCGATTTTCTACTGGCAATCTGGCAAAAAAAAAAAAAAAAAAGAGAGAGAGAGAGAGACTTTGTTAGCAATCTACAAACTAAGACCAACAATGAGACCTGAGATTAAGTGACAAAAAAATACCCCTAAATACCCACCATGGAGACTGAAGAGCCTCCTCCACTAGGAGTGAAGCCTGAAGTAGAGCTCTCCACCTGTGTGAGAGATGACAAACCCAGGCCATCCAGTGTTAAGACCTAAAGTGCTAATGACCTAACAGTACTCACTCACTCACACACAGGCAAAAAAAGTAGCATTTAATTCCTCCACATCCTAATGCCTACAAGACAAAGTCCTCCACTTCCCAACAGCTAAAGCAGAGTCAGGCAATTTGAGATTAAAGCCCTCAAGGCCTCAATACTATATACAGTGAGGTTCTCAGAGATAGCTTACTAAGCAATTCACTTGGTACTTATCAAATGTATTTTATGCTTTAAGTCAGTGAAGGCAGAGAAATGCCCACGTCTCACACAGTAAATAGCGCTGATAGCATTCAATCCAGTCTAGCTCCAAAGCATAGTATCTAACAATTGCACTGTTTGAGAGGAATAACTAGATGAGCTCTCACATTCCCTCTGATCACAACTCCCTGGAAACCAAGTCCTGATGAAAAGTTCCAGCAAACAGAACATTAACAATACAAACATGCTATTGTGAAAACGTTTAAAAGGAAACCGAACAAACCAGAGTGGCTTTCAGAGCCAGTTCAGCTACATTTCCACTATGTTGGGACTCCTTCGCATCTTCTATTTTTTCTCTAATCTCAGGCAGCAGTTCCTTCAATTCCTCAATTTCTTTCTCATATTCAGTAGATGATCCTTCAGCCTCCTTCATCTGCTCATTTAGTATAGCTGAAAAGAACAGTAATGATTACCACAAAAGGATCCTCCCACCTTTTTTGTTTCAAAGAGGGTCTTGCTGTGTTGCTAAGAATCTCACAAGTTGCTGAGGCTGTCCTAGAACCTGTAATCCTCTTGTCCTCCCAAGTTTACAGGCATGCGTCACTGTGCCAGGCGAGGATCCATTTTACCTTGTCATTTGCTGGATTAACATCATGAAACAGCTGTTGCTCACTCACCCATTCTCTTCTCAATTACTTCAATAGATTTGCTGAACTGTGTTACTGCCTCATCATACTGAGAGTTGTACCCATAGGCCAACCCCAGCTGGTAGTGAGTCTCTGCAAGAAGACGGTCATGGGCTTCTAGGTACTGCTCTTGCAGGTTTAGGCAAGCCTGAAACTCCTCCACAGCTTGGATATAGTTCTCTAAGAGAAAGAAAAGCAAAAATTGCCAGCATTTAATGAATGTTTCCCAATTTTACACATCATTTTGCTTGTTGCCCTCTCTAGGATCCTTAGCTATAAAGAATGACAAAATGACTTTTTAAAAACCCACTGAAGGGAGCTGGATATGTGGCTCAGTTGTGTAGCAGGTGGGAAGTCCTCACTTTGATCCCCAGCACCAAAAATAAAGGACTGTTTACTATGCTAGGGACCACAGGAAACTCACACTTTTAAAGCCAACCACCCAACTCTGTTCAGTCCAGCTGGATTCTAGACCCGTATTAGAGGGCAATGGGAGCACGAGGGGCATTAGAAGAGGGCAAAAACGAAGCTGCATTACCAGATTCAACACTAACTTCTCCAAGCTTAAGATGTGCCTGCGCAGCATAAAGCTGGGCTTCTTTTGTTTCTTGCCTAAAAGAAGGAAAGTTCATCAGAAACTTAACAGTACTTATCTAGACCTAACTACTTTCTATTTTCAATCACCAAACCCCAAAACTGAGCTTAAGAAGCACAAGCAGTTTTACCTTTTAAAAATAATTTTTGCTAAATCCAGCATATCCCAGGCAAGCTCTAGGTTCCCAATCTCCTCCTCTTCATTTTCTTGAAGAGTCTAAAGCATATCCAAATCATTAGGCAGAAGTGTAAGACAGGCATTTTTTTTTTTTTTTTTTTTTTTTTTTTTTGGTGATACCAGGGATAGAACCCAGGGGCATTCTACCTCAGAGCTATACCCCCAGCCCTATTTTTTATCCTTTATTTTGAAACAGGCTCTAAGTTGCAGAGGACCTCACTAAATAGGTGAGGCTGGCCACAAATTTACAGTCCTCCTGTATCAGTCTCCCAAGTACTGGGATTAAGTGTGTGCCACCAAGCCCGGCTGACAGGCTTTTTTTTTTTTGCGGGTCTGGGGATGGAACCCAGGGGCATTTGACCCCGAGCTACACCCCCTGCCCAATTTTTTATTCTTTTTTTTTTTTTTTTGGTGGTACTGGGGTTCCTGGAAGCCCTTCTACCTCCGGGCTACACTCCCAGACCTATTTTTTAACTTTATGTGGAAACAGGGTCTCTTAAGCCAGCGCGGCTGGCTCCGAACCAGCGCGATCCTCCTGTCTCCGCCTCCCAAGCGTGGAGATTACAAGCGTGTGCCACCATGCCCAGCTTTTATTCTTTATTTTGAAACCGGGTCTCACTAAGTTGCAGAGGGCCTCACTAAGTAGCTGAGGCTGTCCGGGAACCATGATCCTCTAGTCTCAGCCTCCTGAATGATGGGATTACTAAAGCGTGCCTTACCATGCCTGGCTACTGACAGGCATTTTTTGAAAGTACAAATCCAAATGTATAATATAGTATGGTTTGGAAAATCTTTTTTTTTCCCCCGCAGGTCTGGGGATGAAACCCAGGGGCATTTGACCCCGAGCTACACCCCCTGCCCAATTTTTTATTCTTTATTTTGAAACCGGGTCTCACTGAGTTGCGAAGAGCCTCACTAAGTAGCTGAGGCTGTCTGCAAACCACGATCCTCCAGTCTCAGCCTCCCTTGAATGCTGGGATTACAAGCGTGCGCCACCACGCCTGGCTTGGAAAATCTTAATAGCCTAACTTGCGATTCAAAATCCACTGTCTCCTAAAGACCTACAGAGTGAGTTTCTATCCCAAGCCATCACCTGATGCCAGTGAAATGCTAAGTGCTATGTTGGTGTCTGACCTAACAGGACATCTAGGCCCGAACAAGTCTTTCCAGTT
The DNA here is from genome assembly GCF_963383645.1 of Muscardinus avellanarius. Lineage (NCBI taxonomy): Eukaryota > Metazoa > Chordata > Mammalia > Rodentia > Gliridae > Muscardinus > Muscardinus avellanarius. The sequence goes on along the minus strand of NC_137788.1, from coordinate 38,975,872 downwards.
CCTAACCAACAGCCAGCTTTCTACAATAATCATGGCTACACTAGTAAGCAACAAAAGTAGACAATGGTACCAAATAATTTACCTTATTCTCAAGAACAGCTTCATTTGGTGTTTCTTCGGCCTTGTCATTCTCCTTATCTTCTTCTTCTGAGCCTTCAGTTTCTACAAGCAAAAATTCCTCAGTATTGAAGATATAACTAATATATCTCTAGAGTAATTCCAACATCAGTCAACCTACATTTTCAGACAGGGTAGACTAGATGCTAACCAGAATCACTTTTTTTTTTTTTGCCGTACTGGGGATAGAACCCAGGGGCATTCTACCTCTGAGCCACACCCACAGCCCTATTTTTTTATTCTTTTTTTTTTTTTTTTCAAACAGGGTCTCACTGAGTTGCAGAGTGCCTAACTAGCTGAGGCTGTCCACAAATGGCAATCCTCCTGTCTCAGCCTCCTAAATGCTGGGATTACAAGCATGTGCCACCACGTCCAGCTCAAATAACAAAAGTCAGTGGTTACAGTAAAATTAGAATATGCAACCTCATATATATATAGTTTATAGGTCAGACCTTCAGCTGGGCATTTTCTTGTAAAAATTGATCTAGATTTTTCAGAATGAGATTGGTTCGCAGCTACTGCCTTTCATTGGCTAGAAGCTCCCATTCAATTAGTTAAAAGCAAGTAGAGACCTGAACTATTGTTTTTGATGTCTTTATGCCACTTGACAGACAGTACCAGTAAACTCAGAAAATACTAAAAGGCAAATTATTCCAGTTCATTTGGAATAAGAATGGTCAAGAGAATACTTATCCCACAACAGAGCAGTGGAAAACAAAACAAAAAATACAGTCCTTATCTACAGTCACCAATGAGCATGCCACAGACTCCAGCCAGCTCTAGCATATACAGAATGTGTGAGCAAACAATTTCAAATGATTCTATTTAAATTTGTAGCCAACTGTATGTTTTATCATATTGATATACACGTACAAGTCAACTGCCTAAAAGACAGGTTGCTAATAAGTAGCTATATACTCAGTGATAACATAAAATTCAAACTATCAGCTGGGCATGGTGGTGCACACTTGTAATCCCAGCATTTGGGAGGCACAGTTCACTGCCAGCCTTAGCTACTTAGTGAGGCCCTTTGCACCTCTGTGAGACCGTATTTCAAAATAAAAGAATTTAAAAAATATGGCTGAGGGTGTAGCTCAGAGGTAATCCCTGGGCTCCATCCCCAGGATTAGAATAAAATAAAATAAATGATAACATAGCCTTTTTTTTTGTAGTGAGGATGGAACCAGGGCATTCTACCTCAAAGCTATACCCCCAGCCATATTTTTTATTTTTTATTTTGAAACAGGGTCTCACTGAATTGGGTAGTGCCTCACTAGGTAGCTGGGGCTGCCTATAATAACCTTGTTAATATCTATACCAAACCTATTTTATCAAGTATACTTTTTCACCTCTGACTATATATTTCAGTGCTTCTTATATATATAGCCACCACCACCTACTATCATCTTTTTTCATGCCCAAATTTCCCAGTGGGAGCCAGGCGTAGTGGCGCACACTTGTAATCCCCGCGCTTGGGAGGTGGAGATAGGAGGACTGCGCAGGTTCGAAGCCAGCCTCACTGGCTTAAAAGACCCTGTTTCCAAATAAAAATAATATAAAATAGGTCTTGGAGCGTAGCCCAGAAGTAGAAGGGTTTCCAGGAACCCCAGTACCACCAAAAACAAACAAAACCCCCCCACAAATTTCACAGTGGGTACAGGTTTAGTTCCCAAAGTTTAGATTACATGATTTTACTCATTCTGCCTATCCTCCAGCAGAACATCCCAAACTGCTGAAATACATTTACGTAGTTCTCATTACAGACTCAAAAAATAAACACTTTAGCCAGGCGTGGTGGCACAGGCTTGTAATCCCAGCATTTGGGAGGCTGAGACCTGAGGATCGCGGTTCGCAGACAGGCTCAGCTGCTGAGTGAGGCCCTCTGCAACTTAGTGAGACCCTGTTTCAATATAAGAATATAAAAAGCAGGACAGGGGGTATAGGTTGGAGGTTGAATGCCCCTGGGTCCCATCCCTAGACCTGCAATATATATAATAAACACTATCTTCCTTTGCAGTGCTGGAGATCGAACCCACCCACCAGAACCTTGTGCATACTAGGCAAGCACTCTAAAACTGAGCTACATCTCCAGCCTTTCAGTATTTAGTCAGAGTGCCTTTAAGTTGCTCAGGCTGGCCTTCAACCTGTGATCCTCCTGTCTCAGCCTCCCAAGCAATGGGATTACAAATTATGTACCATTGAGGTTGCTTTTGAAAATGGATTATGTGTGGTTTGTATAGTTATCCTTTAGAAGGAGAAAAGGCTTCTTATAATACAACTTCTCTGGTCTTTTGGCATACTGAAAATGATATGAGCAGAGTATACAATCCAACTCTTTTTTTCCTTGCAGTACCATAAATGGAACTTGAGCACTATACCTCCAAGCTATACCCCAGTCCTATTTTTTAGTCTTTTTTACTTTTGAAACAAGGTCTCACTGAGTTGCAAAGCCTTGCTAGCTAAGGCTGTCCTCAAATCCCAATCGGCCTCTGCCTCCTCAATGCTGGGATTATACAAGTGTATACCCACCACACCGGCTCCAACTCATTTTTTAAGAGCCCTTTACATTTTTTATTTTGAAATAGGGTTTAAGATGTTACAGTTTTCGCAGCTGGGCGTGGTGGCGCACACTTGTAATCCCTGCGCTTGGGAGGCAGAGACAGCAGGTTTGAAGCCAGCCATGCTGGCTTAAGAGACCCTGTTTCCAAATAAAATATAAAATAGGTTTGGGAGTGTAGCCCGGAGGTAGAAGGGCTTCCAGGAACCCCAGTACCACACACACACACACACACACACACACACACAAAAAAAGATGTTAAAGTTTTCGCTAAGTTGCTGGAGCTGGCCTCAAATGTGTGATCTTCTCATCTTCTCACACCTAGTTTTTTCCACTATTATTAATATCAAGGAAGCTGAGCAGGGTGGCACATGCCTGTAATCCCAGTAGGATTGCAGATTCAAAACCAATCTCAGCAAGGAGACCCTTAGCAATTTAGGGAGACCCTGTTTCAAAATAAAAAATAAAAGAGCCAGGTGTGGTGACACATACTTGTAATCTTACTACTTGGAAGGCTGAGACAGTTTCGCTGCCAGCCTCATATATGCAGTGAGACCCTTTTTCAAAATAAAGAATGAAAATTGGACTGAGGGGTGTAGATCAGAGATAGAATATCCCTGGGTTCAAGCCCCAGTAGAGAAAAAACAAAATAAAATAGGGCTAGAAAAGTAGAACACTTCTGAGTTCAATCCTCAGTTCAAAAAAAAAAAAAAAAAAAAGCAAAACAGAATTTTTTTTAAATTAAAGAATTCAAGCCAGGGGAATGCTGGGATTACGCTTGTAATCCCAGCATTCCAGAGGCTGAGACCAGAGGATCGTGGTTTGCAGACAATCTCAGCTACTTAGTGAGGCCCTGTTTCAAAATAAATAAAAAATTGGGCAGGGATGTAGCTCGGGGGTCGAATGCCCCTGGGTTCCATCCCCAGACCGGCAAAAAAATAAATGAAAATAAAAAATAAATTAAAAAACGAATTCAGGCTGGGCGTGGTGGCAGATGCTTATAATCCCAGCACTTGGGAGGCAGAGAATGGAGGATTCCAGTTTAGCTACTTTGTGAGGCCCTTCTCAACTCAGTGAGACCCTGGTTCAACAATTAAAAACAGACTAAAAAATAGGGCTGAGGGTGTAGCTTGGAGGAACAATACCCCTGGGTTCCATTCCATCCCCAGTACTGAGAAAAAAAAAAGGAAAGAATTTAGTTCTGTGCTTTCCCTTAAGGAAGCTCAAGAAGCCAGTGGAGCTGGACAAGGAGACGTAACAGCTGTGATCCCTACTTGGGAGGTGGAGGCAGAAGGACTGCATGTTTAAGACCACCCTGGCCACTGAGTCAAATGTCTCAAAAACAAATTCGCTGGGCGTGGTGGTGCACACTTGTGATCCCAGCATTTGGGAGGCTGAGACAGCAGGATTGTGGTTCACGGCCAGCCTCAGATATTTAGTGAGGCCCTCTAACTCAATGAGACCAAGTTTCAAAAATAAAGAATAAAAAATAGGGCTCAGAGGTAGAATGCCTCTGGGTTCCATCCCCAGTACCACCACCACCACAAAAAATAAATAAATAAATAAATAAATAAATAAATAAATAAATAAATAAATAAATAAATAAAAACTGGGCGTTGTAGTGCACAATTGTATTCCCAGTACTCAGGAAACTGAGACAGGAATATCACACAGGTTCAGAGCCAGTCTCAGCTACCTTAAGTGAGGCTCCCAGCAACTTAGTGAGACCCTATTTCCAAATTAAAAAAAAAAAAAAAAAAAAAAAAGTAGCCTGGAAGTAGAAAGCTACCAGGGCCCATCCCCAATATCCCCCCCCCCACACACACACAAAAATTCAAGCTGGATATGGCAGAGAATGCTTTTAATTCCAGCACTTGAGAGGCTGGGACAGAGGATATCAGGTTTGAGGCCATCCTCTGTTACTTAGTGAGACCCATTGTAACTTAGTGAAACCCTGTTTCAAAATTAATGTTGGTACAGCTCAGAGTTAGAATGCCCCTGGTTCAATCAACCCCTAGTGCCAAAAACAAAACAAAATCAAGGAAGCAGTGTATGGTGGCACACAACTGTAATCCCAGTACTTGGGAGGCTGAGACAGGAGGATCACATAGGTTCGAAGCCAGCCTGAGCTACTTAGTGAGGCTCTCAGCAATTTAGTGAGACCGTTTCCAAATAAAATATAAAATAGGTCTGGGAGTGTAGCCTGGAGGTAGCCCTTGGGTTTCACCCTCAGTACCACCCCCCCACCAAAAAAAGGGCTAGGGGTATAGCTTGGAAGTAGAATGCCCTAGAATTCATCCCCAGTACCAAAAGAAAAAAAAAGAATGTTTCTTTTCTCTAGTATGTGTGATATTCCTATACTGCAAATAAATAAAATTTTAATTTAAAAAGCCTAATGGTACTATCACTTACATTTCACTTTTGGTTACCATGCCCATGCTGGCTGGAGTGCAGGGACCTGCACATAGGTAGCTTACCAGAATGATATGGAAGTATTAAAAGATGGGTCTTTGAAAATCTGTAACTTAAGAGAATCCTTAAAGTAGCCTGGCACAGAGTATTATTAACAAGTAACTGTAATATACCTGCAATTAATGCCAATGTTAGGTAAAACATACAGTAGAATCCTCAAATCATAGCACAACTCAAGTCAGACCTGCCAATTACTAATTAGAGGCTTATGTATCTTGAGATCGAATCACAGCTAAACCAGTAACACTGTACAAAGCTGCCACACTGTATAACTTTCTAAGTAAGAAAAATTTCGGTTTAATACCAAAGCAAGCATGAAATGAGATATAAAAGCAACAAGAGGGGTAATGGCCAAGTTTCTTGTTGTCTCTTTTAAAGTTAGAGGCTTTTGCGTGGGTGTGTGAGTGTGTGCGTGGGTGTGGTACTGGGGAGGGAACCCAGGGGTAATCTACCTCTGAGCTACACCCCCAGCCCTATTTTCCATTCTTTATTTTGAAACAGGGTCTCACTAAGTTGCGGAGGGCCTAAGTAGCTGAGGCTGTCCGCAAACCTGCAATCCTTCCTGTCTCAGCCTCCCAAGTACTGGGATTACAAACGTATGCCACCACGCCTGGCTGAGAGGGGCTGTTTTAACCAATCTGACAAGCCTCTGAACATTTCCTGAGGACTAATAAAGGTAGAGGGGCACCAGAATTGCTTTAGCTCTGGTGATAACATTCAAGGTTAACTGCCTTCCTTTAAATGGCATGCCTGCTCAAGTGTACCAATTCGGTGGATTCTACTGCTCTGTTCCAACATCCTAAAGTAGGGAAACCATGTGAACAGTAAATTTAAAAATCCAGAGGCATGCAAGTGAACATCCATTCAGCATTCTCTGCCAGCCTAGCCCCCTATTTCCTTACCTACCACCCCCTCGTCCACGCTGGAATTCCTTTACTGGCTAGTATAGCACAAGCAGTTACTGATAGCTAGCCAAGTTTCAGAAATCACAGGAAAGCCCTAATTTGCAGTTAGTAAAAGTGTTAGTTTATAAGCCAGCTGAAAACCTGCTGCTTTTTATTTAACTTGCTCATCTTAGCACAACCTTCTTACACTACCCCCATTTTCATTTAGCCCTTTCTCGATCCAAAGGCAGACGGAAAATCCTGAATGGAAGGCTAACTTTTACCCATGATTAGTGAGTCAAATCCAGAATGTACTCCACCCACTGCAGCTCTTGCATATCCCGGTTACCTTCACCCTCTTTCATCTGTTCTTCGCTCTCTTGGGTCGCTTCATTAGCAGCTATCTTAACTTTGTCTTCAGGTGCTTTCTCAGTAGCACTTTGGGATACCTTGGTTTCCACCCCATCTCCAGCTGCCTCAGACTCTTCTGCAGGCAGCTGAGTCTCCTGCTGGCTAGGACCTAGCTCTGCCCTGACCTTCTCTAGACCTGAGCTATCTTTTGTTTCTGTCAGTCTTTCTGCAGATGTCTGTGATTCAACAGGAGTCTGATCTCCTGTGGCTGACAGTCCACTGACCGCACCATCCTTAGGGAGAACTGTAGCCTCAGAAACTTCTGCCCCCGCCTCTGCAGCTAATGCCTCTGCAGCTTCTACTGTCACCACGGGTAACTCTTCAGCAGAAGGCAATTCTTGCTCTACCAGTTGCTCAAGGACAGCCTCTCCCGGGCCATTCTCAGTAGCTACCTGCTCCTTCTGCTCATCTCCACCCACATCCACTGGCTTGACTGTTGTTGGGTCTACAGGCTCTGCTTCTGCCTCTAGTGCAGGGCCCTGCTTTTCTATAGTCACAACAGGCTGCTCTTCTAAAGCTTCTTTTGGCTTCTCTATGCTCACAATTACCTCGCCCTTCTCCTCCTGACCTCTTTCTTTGCACTCTTCTTTCTGGAGGTCAGTTCCAGAAACTGATTTTCTTTCCTCAGCATCTGGTGCTTCCTGTTCTGGCTCCCCAGAAGTGACCTCAGTTTCACTCAGTCCCTCTGGTTCTGCTGCTCCTTTCGCCTCTTCAGAGGTCTCAGTTAACTGACTTGGAGTCGATTCAACTTTTTCCTGTAGTTTTTCTGCAGGCTCACTTATATCCATATCTTCTCTTCCACCCTTCTCCATTTCACTCTCCTGTTTTGTCTCAGTTTCAGGCTTTGCCAAAGACTTCCCTTTTGATTTTTTGGCTTCTTCTTTTTCTCCCATGGCGTCATAAACCTGTTCTCTCAACTCTTCCCTTGCTTCCTCTACATGGTTAAAGAACATGAAGCATAAACATGTCTTCGAGTTTAATGATAAAACATAAATGGAAACTAAAAACACATTCCCTTTAAACCCTCAAATGGCCTGGCTTAAATTTAGCAGATGGCCTAAAAATTATCTGCCCCCTTGAGAAAGCAGAGGGAGTCCCAGCTAGCAGAGCAACTATTGCAAAAGATACCTAAGAAGCTCCTTAAACTACACCTGTATTATTTTACTTTAAGCAGTCTGATTACCAGTTAGGTAAGAGATGCCAAGCTTTTGCTCTCCTTTAAACATTATAGACCCCTATATGATTTGTAAACTCTAGTAACTGAACTCAGCTGAGAAACTATTGCTTAATTTTTGTAGAAACAAGAAATGTTAAAAAAAAAAAAAAAAGGGATCCAGAATTACTACTAAAATAACTTAGTTGTACAAACTGTTTTGGAAATCTGTGTAAAAATATACTTAATAGTTTTAATATTTCAAATACCAATAGAAGAGATTTACTAAATAAGTTACTCTAAACTCTCAAAAAAGCCTGCTGTCACTTTCATTAATGGGCTACCTACTGCAGTCTCTACCAGATGCTGCATCTAGTAGAGACTACATGATCACCCCAGCATCTTAGCAGAAACCTAGCCAGGGCTGGAAGAGCCCTATATTCAACACCTGTACAGAAGATACACCCAAGGTCGCATCTTTAAATGTCATATGCGGCGTCACGTACCATCTATGTTTTCATTATTTTCTACCAGAGATTCATCTTCTGTTTTTTCTCCTTCTTCCTCTCCCACATGAACACCTTCCAAGGCATTTCCCAACACACCATTCTCCATTCTAGGTGAACAAGGGGAAAAAAGCACCAAAGGTATAACAGCTGCAACCTAACACTGTATTCTTTTTTCTTTCTTTTTTTGGTGGTACTGGGGTTCCTGGAAACCCTTCTACCTCGGGGCTACAAATGCAAAGCCGGGCGTGGTGGCGCACGCTTGTAATCCCAGTATTTGGGAGGCTGCGACTAGAGAGGATCGTGGTTCTCAGACAGCCTCAGCTACTTAGTGAGGCCCTTTGCAAGTCAGTGAGACCCTGTTTCAAAATAAAGAATAAAAAATAGGGCTGAGGTGTAGCTCAGAGGTAGAATGGCCCTGGGCTCCACCCAAAATATCACACACATACAAAAATTCCTGGGAAGCCTTATTTACTACATTCTCACATGCTAATTATTTTAAACTGTCATCAACTCAACTTAGTCCTTACTGAGTGACTGTTTTGAGTTAGGTCACAGTGCTTTTAAAGATTCACTTTTCTATACTGAGCTTTGATCAATTATTATCCTTTCCCTAATGACCAGATCCTTGCTTTTGATAACTCCAAAGTCAACACTTCAGTAATTTTATTCTTTGCAGATGCCTTCCACAATTTCCATTAACATTTCCTGTTCCCTCAAACCCATGTTAGGTAAAACAGCTTATGAGAAATCGCAATGGTGGTAAAAAATCTTAGCAAAAAGGAAACTTCGGTTTTTAAGTAAACCAAAGTGATGTAAAACATTCTACTTTTAAACTAAGGCTTGAAAGACATACCTTGCCAACTCCAGTAGTGATTTCCCATAGAAAAAGAAGGCTTCTCCACACTCATTAGCTGTTTCTCCATACTTCTTACCTCTACAAAGAGAATAAACATCTAAAATGTGAACATGTTAACTGGTAGGTAACAATAACTATGCATAAAGTTAACGTTACATGTTCTTCATCTATACGTAAAGTATATTCTAAGTGACATCAATTTGCTATAATTAGTATGTAATCTAAGGGCCAAGTTATATTAACAGCCATGCCTCCTGCCAAAGATATGGGCCAGAATAGTGAGATAACCTTTGGCTGGAACCTAGAGAACAATAAAGGCCCATGGAAAAGCATCACAATATACAGAGCATGATCTCTGGAGCCAGACCGAGCGCATAGACTATATTTGACCAATAACTAATGGTATACCTTAGAAAATTGCTATTTTTTGTTTGTGGTACTGATGAGTAAACACAGGGGTGTTCCACCTCTAAGCCACATTCCTGGTCCTACTTTACTATTTTGAAAGAGGGGCTCACTAAGTTGCAGAAGGCTTCACTAAGTAGATGAGGCTGGCCATGAACCTGTGATCCTCCTGCCTCAGCCTACCAAGTACTGGGATTACTAGTGTGTGCCACCATGCCCAGCTGTAGAAAATTACTTATTTTCAGTACCTTATTTTTCTCATCTGTACTATGGCAGTTATCAATAATTTCTCAAAGATTTTTATTACAAAAACTAAATGAGTGAATGTATATAAAAGCATTTAAAGCCAGGCATGGTGGCACACGCTTGTAATCCCAACATTCAGGAGGCTTACAGGAGGATCACAGCTACTTGGTGAGGCCCTTAGCAATTCAGTGAGACCCTGTTCAAAATAAATAATAAAAAAAATAGGGCTGGGGGTGTAGCTCAGGAGTTCCATCCCCAGTACCGTAAAAAAAAAAAATTTAAATAAAAGCATTTAAAACAATGCTTAGGTGGGGCATGGTGATGCACGCTTGCAATCCCAGCATTTGGGAGGCTAAGACAGGAGGACTGCGGTTCACGGACAGCCTCAGCTACTTAGTGAGGCCCTCTCCAACTCAGTGAGACCTGGTTTCAAAATAAAGAATAAAAAATAGGAAAGGGGCTGTAGCTTGGAGGTCAAATACTCCTGGGTTCCATCCCCAGACCTGCAAAAAATATATAAATAAACAAACAAATAAATAAATAAAAATAAAACAATGCTTAGAAATACAGAGCTTTAGCTATGAATATCTAACAAGGAAGACAGAGAAGAAATCATTCAAATGAGATATATAAATATAGGATGGGAGTATTTATCTAAAGCAAGAAAAATCATTTTCATGATTTAAAGATTGCTCCAGGTCTGACATGGTGGCACATACCCGTAATCCCAATACTTAGGAGGCTGAGACAGGAAGATCACAATTTAGCAAGACATGGTTTCAAACTAAAAAATAAAAAACTGGGTGAGTTGGTACATACTTATAATCCCAGTACTTCGGAGACTAAGAGAGGAGGATTACAGGTTCCTGGACAGCCTTGGTAATGTAGTGAGGCTCTTAGCAACCTAAGATGCGGGTATAATTCAGAAGTAGAATGCTTCTAGGTTCAACCCCCAATACCAAAATAGGGGTATGGTGTAGCTTAAAAATCATTAAAAACCGGGCATGGTGACTCACACTTGTAATCCCAGCATTTGGGAAGCTGAAACTAGAGGATCCCAATTCGCGGACAGCTTCAACTACTTAGTGAGGCCCTCCGCAACTTAGTGAGACCCTGTTTCAAAGAATAAAAAATAGATACCGGGCGAGCTTGTAATCCCTGTGCTTGGGAGGCAGAGACAGGAGGATTGCGCAGGTTCGAAGCCAGCCTTGCTGGCTTAAGAGACCCTGTTTCCAAATTTTAAAAAATATAAAAAAAAAAAGGGCAGGGGGTGCAGCTTGGAGGTCGAATGCCCCTGGGTTGCACTCTCAGTACCGCAGGAAAAAAAAAAAAAAAAAACAGCATTTGAGGCCGGGCATGGTGGCACACGCTTGTAATCCCCACGCTTGGGAGGCAGAAACAGGAGGATTGCGTGGGTTCGAAGCCAGCCGCGCGCACTGGCTTAGGAGACCTGTTTCCAAAGAAAAATGTAAAAATAGGTCTGGGAGTGTAGCCCGGAGGTAGAAGGGCTTCCAGGAACCCCAGTACCACCAAAACAAAAAACAAAACAAAACAAAAAAAAACAGCATTTGGGAGGCTAAGACAGGAGAAATGCAGTTCACAGCCAGCCTCAGCTATTTAGTAAGGACCTTTGCAACTCAGTGAGACCCTGTTTCAAAATAAAGAATAAAAAAATAGGGCTAGGGATATAGCTCGCAGGTAGAATGCCCCTGGGTTCCATTGCCAGTACCACAAAAAAATAAAATAAAAAATAAAAAGCCAGGTGTGGTGACACACACTTGTAATCCCAGCATTTGGGAGCCTGAAACAGGAGGATCACAGTTCAAAGCCAGCCTCATCTACTATTTAGTGAAGCTCTTTGCAACACAGGGAGACCGTTTCAAAATAAAGAATAAAAAATAGGGCTGGGGGTGTAGCTCAGAGGTAGAAAGCCCCTGGATTCTATCTCCAGTACCAAAAAAACAAACAAAAACTTAAAAAACAGCTGAGCATGGTGGTGCATGCTTGTAATCCTACTACCTGGGAGGCTGAGACAGGAGGATCGCAGGTTTGTAGACAGTCTCAGCTAATTAGTGAGTCCCCCAGCAACTCAGTGAGACCCTGTTTCAAAATAAAAAGTAGAACCGGAGTTGTAGCTTGGAGATAGAATGTCCCTGGGTTTCCATCCCTAGTTCCACCAAAAAAAAAAAAAAAAAAAAATCATAAAGCCCACACATTTTATATTTTAAAAAATCTAAATACTTATCAGATAATCGGGTGTGGTGGCTCACACTTGTAATCCCTGGCTTGGGAAGATGAGACAGGAGGATCACACAGACCTAGCCTCAGCTACTTAATGAGGCTCTCAGTAACATAGTGAGACCCTGTTTCCAAATAAAATATAAAATATATCTGGGAGTGTAGCCCTGAGGTAGAAAGCCTCTGGGTTCTACCCCTCCCAAAAAATTAATAATAATAATAATAATAATAATAATATAAATACTTAGGCCCTCTGCAACTTAACTAGACCCTGTTTCAAAGTTAAGAATAAGCCGCCGGGCATGGTGGCGCATGCTTGTAATCCCAGCATTTGGAAGGCTGAGACTGAGGGATCGCAGTTCGTCGACAGCCTCAGCTACTTAGTGAGGCCCTCCGCAACTCAGTGAGACCATGTTTGAAAATAAAGAATAAACCGGGCGTGGTGACGCAGGCTTTTAATCTCCACGCTTGGGAGGCAGAGACAGGAGGATCGTGCAGGTTCGAAGCCAGCCGCACTGGCTTAAGAGACCCTGTTTCCAAATATAAAAAAGTATAAAATAGGTCTGGGAGTGTAGCCCAGAGGTAGAAGGGCTTCCAGGAACCCCAGTACCACCAAAAACATATAAAAAATTAATAACAATAATAAAGAATAAAAACTTGGGCAGGGGGTGTAGCTCTGAGGCCAAATTCCCCCTGAGTTCCATGTCCAGACCCGCAAAAAATAAATAAATTAATAGATAGATAGGTAGGTCTGGGAGTATAGCCCAGAGGTAGAAAGCCCTTGGGTTCTATTCCCAGTACCACCAAAAAAATAAAAAAAATAAGAACAGCCAGGCTTGGTGGTGCAAGTTTGTAATCCCAGCATTCGATAGGCTGACCAGAGGATCATGGTTCGTGGACAGCCTCAGTTACTACTTAGTAAGGCCATTCACAACTCAGTGAGACCCTGTTTCAAAAATAAAAAGACTAAAAAATAGGGTGTGGGTGTATGCTGGGGGTAGAATGCCCCTGGGTTCCATCTCCAAGTACCGCAAATAAATAAGTAAAGAGTTAAGATTTAAAAATTGGGCTGAGGGTATAATTCAAAGGTAGAATGTCCCTGGATTCAATCCCCAGCACCAAAAAATAAATAAATAAAATAAAAAGCACCTGAATTCCACCCTTGACACACCACTAAATACCAGAACCCAGAATGATTTAAGTCCATGTGGCAATGAACAAAGAGGCCAGAGGTCAGGACCAGACAGATTCTTTTTTGTTCTAGATATTGGGAGAGTTGAAGTAGAAAACACAAGCTTCAAACCTGAACTCATAAATGCTTCATTAGACCTACTTATGAGCTGCTGGTGGTGTGTATTTGTAATCCCAGTACTTGAGAGGCTGAGACAGGAATATTGCAGGTTCAAAGCCAGTCTCAGCTACTTCTAACTGAGGCCCTCCGCAACTTAGTGAGACCTGTTTCAAAAATAAAGAATAAGGGAAACCTCAGTAAAGTGGAGCAAAACCTCAACAAAGCTGAAATGGAAGGGTAAGAGACAAAGAAGGCTGAGATTGATTAATGGAGGAGCCACATGAAAGTATGAATGCAGCATGGTTAACTTGGACACTCATTGCGGGGGAATGAAAGGGGGGGTATCAAAAGCAGTCAACTCAGTAAGCCATTTTCAATATGATCCATATGAAAATTAAAAAATAAATAAATAAAATAATAAAGAATAAGCTGGGCGTGATGGCTCATGCTTATAATCCCAGCATTTGAGAGGCTGAGACTAGAGGATCACCTTTCAAGGATAGCTTCAGCTACTTAGTGAGGCCCTTTGCAACTCAGTGAGACACTGTTTCAAAATAAAAACTAAAAAATAGGGCTGGGGGAGGGGGTGTAGCTCGGAGGTAGAATGCCCCTGGGGGGTTCCATCCCCAGAACTGAGGAGAGAAAAAAAAGAAAGAAAGAAAAAAAGAAAGAATAAAAGCCAGGCATGGAGGTGCATGCTTGTAATCCCAGTACTTGGGAGGTTGAGACAGGAGGATCACAGGTTCAAGGACAGCCTCAGTTACTTAGTGAGGCTCTCAGTAACTTAAGTGAGACCCTGTTTCCAAATAAAATATAAAATAGGTCTGGGAGTATAGCCCAGAGGTAGAAGACCCCTGGAATGCACCCCAGCACCATAGAGAGAGAGAATAGAATAGAATAGAATAGAATAGAATAGAATAGAATAGAATAGAATAGAATAGAATAGAATACTGGGAGTAGAATGGCCCTTGGTTAAATCTCCAGCACTAAAGGGGAAAAAAAAACATTTATGTACATGGTACTAGGAATTGAACCCAGGAGCATTCTACTTCCAAGGCACCTCCCCTACCATTTTTTTGGGGGGTGGGTTTTGGGATGGAACCCAGGGTCATTTGACCTCCAAACTACACCCCCTGCCCTGTTTTTTATTCTTTATTTTGAAACAGGATCTCACTAAATTGCGGAGGGTCTAAGTAGCTGAGGGTGCCCACGAACCGCGATCCTCTGGTCTTGGCCTCCCAAATGCTGGGATTACAAGCGTGCGCCACCACGCCGAGCTTTCCCCTACCATTTTCTATTAAACTGAATTAATTTGTGTGTGTGTATATATATGTATGTGTGGTGATGGGAATGAAACAGACATCTAACTTTGATCTATACCTCCAGCCCTACATTTTCATTGATTAATTTATTTATTTGTGGTACTGAGGGTGGAACCTGGGGACATTCTACCTCAAAGCTATAACCCCAGGCCTATGTTTTTTATTCTTTATTTTGAAACAGGGTCTTGCTAAATTGTGGAAGCCTCAGTAATCCTGATTGACCTTCAACTGTTACTGGTAATATCATCTTATAAGAAGCTAGCTCAATGAGCCAGGCATGGTGGCGCACGCTTGTAATCCCCACGCTTGAGCTTGAGAGGCGGAGACAGGAGGATGGCGCAGGTTTGAAGCCAGCTGCGCTGGCTTAAGAGACCCTGTTTCCAAATATAAAAAAGTATAAAATAGGTCTGGAGTGTAGCCCGGAGGTAGAAGGGTTTCCAGGAACCCCAGTACCACACACACACACACACACACACACACACACGAAGCTAGCTCAAACCAAATTCTAAGAGGAAAAGATATTGCTGGAAGATTTTGTGAGTATATTACTGAGGATTGAAGCTAGGGATATTCTACCTATGAGCTAAACTCCCAGTCCTTTTCTATTTTGTTTTAAAACAGGGACTTGCTAGATTATAGAGAGTCTTGCTAAATTGTTGAAGCTATCCTCAAACCTGCAATTCTCCTGTCTCAGCCTCGCAAGTACTGGTATTACAGGTATGTACCACCATGCCCAGATCTCTTACATAATCAACGAGCATTCTACCACTGACACACACCCCCATTCCTTGCTCTTCATTCTTTTTTGCCACAGAACTTCTTAAGGGGTAGGGTACTGGGGACAGAAGCCAGGGCCTGTACTAAAATAACTATATTATACTTATAACTCAAGGTTTATTGGGAACATAGTATTATCCAAAAGTAAAACACACATACTTACAAAAGACTAGCTGCTTCCTGGAATGCATTGACAGCTGCTGGAATATCTCCCATCACCAGATGTTTCTGTCCTAATCCCAGTAATTTCTTAGCTTCACTATCCACATCCAGACTGCAAGAAAAATATTTCAGTATCAAATACTGTTTAAAATCAACATTTCTTGAATACCTACTACACGTAAACAATTATGGTTTATTTTATTTAACTTCTGAAACTAGGTAGCTACCTCACTTTCCCAACATTCTCAGAAGCTTCACTAGAATTATTTGTTTTGTGGTACAGTGGATGGAACCCAGGGGCATTCTACCCCTAAACTACACTCAGACCCCCCTCCCCTCTTTTGTGGTACTGAGAATAGAAACCAGGGGCCTTCTACCTCTGGGCTACACTCCCAGACAGATTTTATGTTTTATTTGGAAACAGGGTCTCACTAAGTTGCTGAAAGCCTACTAAGCAGCTGAAGCTGGTTTTGAACCTGCATGATCCTCCTGTCTCAGCCTCAAGTACTGGGATTACATTCATGCACCACCACACCCAGCTCGCCCGCCCTTCCTTCCTTCCTTCCTTCCTTCCTTCCTTCCTTCCTTCCTTCCTTCCTTCCTTCCTTCCTTTTCAGTACTGGGGATTGAACTCAGGGGCATTCGACATCTGAGTGGCACCCCCAGCCCTATTCTTTATTTTGAAACAGGGCCTCACTCAGTTGCTGAGCTGCCCATGAACCTGTGATCCTCCTACCTCAGCCTCCCAGGTACTGGAATTACAAGTGTGTGCCACTATGCCCAACTCCTATTTTTATTTTTTATTTTGAAACAGGGCCTCACTAAATTGCCGGATCTGGCCTAGAACCTACAATCCTCTCTCAGCCTCCTAAATACTGAGATTACAAGTGTACCCTACCACACACAGCACTTCACTAGAATATTTTAGTTTACCTACTATAAAACTTACATTGCAAGCTGGGCATGGTGGTACACTTAGAAAGATCATGGTTCAAAGCAACAACAATAACAAAAAAAAAGGGCTGGTGGTATAAGCTCAGAGGTAAGATGCCCCTGGATTCAATCCCCAGTACAGAAAAAATTAAAATATAGATAAATAAAGGGTATAGTTCAGAGGTATAATGTCCCTGTATTCAATCCAAAGTACCACCAAAAAGAAAAAAAATTGCATGTTATTATATTTGCTAATTATAATACAAAGGTATCATAAAAGAACCAGAAAATCATAGAAGTTGTAAGGTATTTTGGTAAGCCAAGCATGGTGGCTTATGCCTTTAATTCCAGTACTTGGGAGGCTGAGACAGAAAAATTGCAACTTCACAGCCAGCCTCAGCACATAGTGAGGCTCTCAGCAGAGACTGTTGCAAACAATAAAGAATGAAAATAGAGCCAGGTGTGGTGGCACAGGCTTGTAATCTCAGCATTCAGGAAGTGGCAGATGATTGCGGTTCATGGACAGCCTCAACTACTTAGCAAGGTCCTTCACAACTCAGTGAGACTGTTTCAAAATATAAAAAGACAGCTGGGCATGGTGGCTCACTCTTGTAATCCCAGTGCTTGGGAGGCTGAGATAGAAGGATTGCACAAGAGCCGGGCGTGGTGGCGCACACTTGTAATCCCCGTGCTTGGGAGGCTGAGACAAGAGGATCGCACAGGTTCAAAGCCAGCCTCAGCTACTTAGTGAGGCTCTCAGCAACTTAGTGAGACACTGTTTCCAAATAAAATACAAAATGTAGGTCTGGGAGTATAGCCTGGAGGTAGAAAGCCTCTGGGTTCCATCCCCAGTACACACACACACACACACACACACACACACACACACACACACACACGAAATAGGGCTGGGGGTTTAGCTTGGAGGTAGAATGCCCCTGGGTTCCATCCCCAGTTCTGCTAAAAAAAAAAAAAAAATATATATATATATATATATATATATATATATATATATATATATATAATACTGAGCTGGGCATGGTGGCCCATGACTATAATCATTAATACTTGGGAGGTGAAAATAGAAGATCACAGAATCGAGGCCAGACTTAGCAATTTAGGGAAGACCTCCCTATCTTTGTGAGCCGATTTCAAAATAAAAATAAAATAGGGCTGGGGCTGTAGCTCAGAGGAAGAATGTCTCTGGATTCAATCCCCAGTAACACACAATAAAATATGCATAAGTAAGGCGGGGCATGGTGGCACACACTTGTAATTCCAGCATTGGGGAGGCTGAGACAGGAGGACAGCAGATCATGGACAACCACAGCTACTTAGTGGGGCCCTTTGCAAATCAGTGAGACCTTTTTCAAAATAAAGAATAAAAAATAGGACTGGAGGTTGTAGCTTGGAGGCAAAATGCCCCTGGGTTTCATCCTCCTTAACACACACACACAAACGCATATATATAAATAAGTAAATAACTATCTCTAGGGCTAGAAATAATGCTAGGTGGCAGAACACTTGCCATGAGGCCCTGAGTTTCATCTCCAGTGTACCAAAATAAAATTAATGGCCAGGCGTGGTGGTACACACTTGTAATTCCAAAAAATTGAAAGGCTCAGACAGGAGGATCAAGGTTCACGGCCAGCCTCAGCTACTTAGTGGGACCCTCTGCAACTTAGACCTTTTTTCAAAATAAAAAAATAAAAAACAGGGCTGGGAGTGTAGCTAGGAGGTGTAGAGTGCCCCTGGGTTCCATTTCCAGTACCACAAAAGGAAAAAAACAAAAATCTAGCTGCCTACAAGTTACATTGCTTAGTTTATGTTCTGGACATATAAATCTAACTGTGCCATGTAAATAATCTTACCTCTCCACTTTATCTGCAGAGGTAGAAGGAGCTGGAGCATCTTCAATTCTATAATAAAAAATAAAGGGAGAAAAGTTAAAAATAGAAACTTTTTTTTTTTTGGTGGTACTGGGGTTCCTGGAAACCCTTCTCCAGGCTACACTCCCAGACCTAGTTTTTATATTTTTATTTGGAAACAGGGTCTCTTTAAGCCAGCGAGGCTGGCTTCGAACCTGCACAATCCTCCTGTCTCCTCCTCCCAAGCGCGGGGATTACAAGCGTGGGCCACCACGCCTGGCCAAACTATCATTTATTGAACACCAAATATAAAGCAAGTATTGATTTACTTACATTATCAAATCTAATCCTTACCCACTCAAATACAAAGGGTTGAAAATAAGCAGCAACTTTCAGTTAAGAGTCCAAAGAATGAAGCACAACTTCAGGGACAATGCTTGCAGACTTCAAGTCAGCAAGCAGCTATTTAACCCAGAATCCTTATCTACAGACTCTTGTGTTGGTGTGTGTGTTGCTGGGGATTGAACCTGGGGCAGCCTACTTCTGAGCTACAGGGTCTCACTACCCAGCTGAGGCTGGCCAAGAACCCAGATCCTCCTGCCTCACCCTCCCAAGTGTGCACCACCACATCTGGCTCTACAAACTCTTTTTGCCACAGCCACTTACGTCCAAATAGTTGTTTTTATAGTGATGCTGGGGATCAGACCCAGAACTTCACACATGCTAGGCCAAATCCTCTACTACTGAGCTACATCCCAGTCCTCAAAACGGTTTAAGGGATTATTTTGACCAAAATGGTCTAGTCCAGAGCTTCTCAAAGCACTATGGTTTGGGGATAAAATTCCTTCTTTCCTCTCTCTTTTTTTTGCGGTACTGTAGATGCAACCCAGGAGCATTGTACCTCCAAGCTACACCTTCAGCTCTATATTTTAGTCTTTTTATTTTCTGAAACAGGGTCTCACTGAGTTGCGAAGGGCCTCGCTAAATAGCTGAAGCTGTCTGTGAACCATGATCCTCCAGTCTCAGCCTCTTGAATGCTGTAATTACAAGCATGGATCACCACACCTGGCTTGGATTTTTTATTTCTAACCTATAATAAATGGGATTTTTGTAAAATACAATAGGAGTGGCAGAGTAATGCCCAATTACTTTATTATTTCTAAATATTTACTCTTTACGCCAGTAATGAACAGTTTATAAACACTACTCTATGTGGTAGCAACACAAATGTCTAAATAAAATTTCCTGTGCCGAAAATAAAGAAATTATTAGTGCTATATATAAATACTATATAGTCAAGCACTACTGGCAACAAGCATATACTTAATGTTTTGTATCCAAATAGGTGAGAAAGAAAGGTACAGTACTAGCATTCACAGATAGGTATGATGAAAGTAATAGAAATTTGCCCTTCTACCTAAAACATAATCTAAAAATAAATTGCTCAAGTGTGGTAGCCCACACCTGTAATCCCAGTACTTGGGAGGCTGAGAAAAGAGGACCACAGGTTTGAGGCCAACCTCAGCAACATATTGAGATCCTCAGCAACCTAAGGAAACCTTGTTTCAAAACAGAAAATAAAAAGGAGCTGAGTGTGGTGGCACAAACCTGTAATCTCAGTACTTGTAAAGCTAAGACAGAAGTATCACAGGTTCTGGACCAGCCTTGGCAATTTAGCAAGACTCTCAACAACCTGGTGAGATCCTGTTTCCAAACAAAAATTTAAAAAGATTGGGGGTGTAACTTGGAGGCAGTATACTCCTAGGTTCAATTCCCAGCACATGCATGCATTCATACATACATAAAAGGGCTGAGGGAGCCGGGCGTGGTGAAGCACGCTTGTAATCCCAGCATTTGGAAGGATCGTGGTTCACAGACAGCCTCAGCTACTTAGTGAGGCCCTCTGCAACTCAGTGAGACCCGGTTTCAAAATAAAGAATAAAAAATTGGGCAGGGGGTGTAGCTTGGAGGTCAAATGCCTCTGGGTTCTATCCCCAGACCTGCAAAAAAAAAAAAAAAGGGTGGGGGGCTGAGGGTATAACTCAGAAATAGAATGCTTGTGGGTTCCATCACCAGTAGCACACACACGCAAAAATAAAATGGCCTTGTGTGGTGGCACATGCTTGTAATCTCAGTATATGGGAGGCTGAGACAGGAGGATCACAGGTTCAAGGCCAGCATCAGCTACTTATGAAGCCCTCCCCAACTTAGTTTGACCCTACTTCAAACTAAAAAATAAAATAGGGCCTGGGGTCTACCGATGGCCCTGGGTTCAACCCCAGCAACAAAAAAGAAAAAAAAGGAAGAAGAAGGAGGAGGAAGAAAAGGAGAAATAATAAACAATAAATAAATAAAAATAGGGCTGGAGGTGTAGCTTGGAGGTAGAATGCCCCCAGGTTCAATCCCACTACAAAAAAACAGAGTAAGCTGAGCGTGGTGGCACACTCGTAATCCCAGCATTTGGGAGGCTGAGACAAGAGGATTGCAGTTTGTGGACAGCTCAGCTACTTAGTAAGGCCCTTTGCAACTCAGTAATCCTGTTTCAAAATAAAGATTAAAAATAGGATGGGGGGTATAGCTGGAAGGTATAACACCCTGGGTTCCAATCCCAGTATGGCAAAAATAAATAAATAAATAAACAAATAAATTTGTTGGAATACATAAAAAAGTTTTCAGACAGGGGTTGCGATGTAGCTCAGTGGCTTACCTTGCAAGTGCAATGCCATGAGTTCAATCCCTGGTTCCAAAGAGAACAAAAACAAAAACAAAAAAAAACCAAAACAAAATCAGAGCAAGTTTTTAGACCGTGAACATCTAGACAGTGATTTGAGGATTTTTTTTTTGTGTGTGTGTGTGGTGCTGGGGATGGAATCCAGAAGCTTTCTACCGTCGGGCTATACTCCCACACCTATTTTGTATTTTATTTGGAAACAGGGTCTAAGTTGGTGAGAGCCTCAGTAAGTAGCTGAGGCTGATTTTGAACCTGAGCAATCCTCCTATCTCAGCCTCCCAAGTACTGGAATTACAAGTGTGTACCATTGCGTCTGGCATGATCTGAGGATTTAAAAAAAGTGAGATGAGCGGGTGTGGTGGCACAGGCTTGTAATCCCAGCATTTGGGAGGTTGAGACAGGAGGATCGCGGTTCGTGGACAGCCTCAGCTACTTAGTGAGGCCCTCTGCAACTTAGTGAGACCCTGTTTCAGAATAAAGAATAAAAAAAATAAATTAAAAAAAATAGGGCATGGGGTATAGCTTGGTGGTCGAATGCCCCTGGGTTCCATCCCCAGACCCGCAAAAAGTAAAAAATAAATAAAAAATAAAAAAAGTGAGATGGATGTAGTGGTACATCTTAGTATGGCGGAGGTAGATACAGGAGAAGTATATGTTCAAGGCTAATCCTTAGCAATTCAGCTTGACCCTCAACAACATAGCAAGACCCTGTTTCCAAATAAAACATAAATTAGACAACCAAGAAAAATGAAATTAAAAAGCCAATAGTGAAGAAAGTAATAAAAGCTAATCCAGATGGGCTTGGTGGCACATGCTTACAATACCAGTACTTGGGAGGCTGAGACAGAAGGATCTCAGGTTCACAGACAGCCTCACCTACTTAGTGAGGCTCTCTGCAACTTAGTGAGATCTTGTTTCAAAATAAAAATATAGGACTGGGGTAGCTTGAAGGTAGAATGCCCCTGAGTTTCATCCTCAGAATGGAAAAACAAAAACTGATTCAGCTAGCTTGGCATGGTGGCACACAGCGGTAATTCTGTAATTCCAGTACTGGAGAGGCTGAGACAGGAGGATCGCAGATTAGAAGCCAGTCTTGGCAATTTAGTGAGTCTCCCAACAACCTACTAGAACCTGTTTCCAAAAAAATAAAATAAAATTAGGCTGGGGGTGTAACTCAGAAGTAGACTGCCTACTGGTTCAATCCCTAATACAAGAAAAAAAAAACTGATCCAATCAATCATGTTGGCCCACACCTGTAACTCTAGTACTGGGCAGGCTGAGACAGAAGGATCATAGATTTGAGGACAGCCTTAGCAACACAGCAAGACACTTAGCAACCCATGGAGACCTTGTTCACAAACAAGTAATAATAATAAAGGAGGAGGAGGAGGAGCCTGGTGAATCACAGGTTACTGGCCAGCATCAGCTACTCAGTGAGGCTCTCCACAACTTAGTGAGTCCCTGTTTCAATATAAAGAATAAAAAATAGCCAGGCGTGGTAGCACACAATTGTAATCCCAGCATTCGGGAGGCTGAAACTGGAGGATCACGGTTCATGGACAGCCTCAGCTACTTAGTGAGGCCCTCCACAACTTAATAAGACCTTTTCAAAATAAAGAATAAGCCAGGAGTGGTGGTGGGCGCTTGTAATCCCAGTGTTTGGGAAGCTGTGACAGGAGGATCACGCAGGTTCAAAGCCAGCCTCAGATACTTAGTGAGGCTCTCAGCAACTTAGTGTGACCCTGTTTCCAAATAAAATATAAAAAAGGGCTGGAAGTATAGCCCGGAGGTAGAAAGCCTCTGGGTTCTACCCCCCAGTACCACAAAAGAGAGAGGGAGGGAGGGAGAGGGAGAGGGAGAGAGAGAGAGAGAGAGAGAGAGACCGAGACCCAGACCCTGTTTCAAAATAAAGAATAAGCCAGGTGTGGTGGTGTATACTTGTAATCCCCGCACTTGGCTGAGACTGGAGGATTGCACAGGTTTAAAGCCAGCCTCATCTACTTAGTGAGGCTCTCAGCAATTTAGTGAGACCCTGTTTCTAATAAAATATAAAAATAGGTCTGGGAGTGTAGCCCAGAAGTAGAAGGCCCCTGGGTTCCACCCCTAGTATAGAAAGAAAGAAAGAAAGAAAGAAAGAAAGAAAGAAAGAAAGAAAGAAACAAAATAAATTTAAAAATAGGGCAAGGAGTGTAGTTTAGAGGTTGAATGCCCCTGGGTTCCATCTCCAAACCCGCAAAAATAAATAAAAATTAAAATTAAAATAAAGAAGTAAAAATAAAAGAATAAAAAATAGAGCTGGGAGTGTTGATCAAAGGTAGAAGGCCCCTGAGTTCAATCCCCAGTACTGGAAGCAAACAAGCAAATAAATAGGGGGCATGGCTGTGGGTAGAATGTTTCTGATCAATCTCCAGTACCATACAAAAATCCAAAAATGACATAGAATTAGATAATCATTTTTTGGTACTAGGGATGGAACCCAGGGACATTCTACCTCCAACCTATACCCCCAGCCCTATTTTTTATTCTTTATTCTGAAACAGGATCTGAGTTGCAAAAGACCTCACTAAGTAGCTGAGGCTGGCCATGAACTACACGAGATCCTCCTTTATCAGCCTCCCTAATGCTGAATGCTGGGATTACAAGTGTGGGCCACCATGCCTGGCTTAGATAAAGATATTATTAAAACAATTATAAGCCAGGTGTGGTGGTGCAGGCTTGTAATCCCAGCATTTTGGAGGCTGAAACCAGAGGATCGGGGTTTGCGGACAGCCTCAGCTACTTAGTGAGGCCCTCTGCAACTCAGTGAGATCCTGTTTCAAAATAAAGAATAAAAAAATGGGCAGGGGGTGTAGCTCAGAGGTCAAATGCCTCTGGGTTCCATCCCCAGACCTGCAAAAAAAAAAAAAAAAAAAAAAAAGCCAGGCATACTGTCTCATGCCTATAATCTCAGTAACCTGGGAGGCTACAACAAGATGACTGTAGGTCCAACACCAGCCTCAATAACTTAAGGAGACCCCGTTTCAAAATACTAAAAAAGGGAGCCAGGCATGGTGGCACACACTTGTAATCCCAGCATTCGGAAGGCTGAGACCGGAGGATTGCGGTTTACGGACAGCCTCAGCTACTTAGTGAGGCTCTCTGTAACTCAGTGGGACCCAGTTTCAAAATAAAGAATAAAAAATAGGGCAGGGGTTGTAGCACGGAGGTCGAATTCCTCTGGGTTCCATCTCCAGATCCGAAGAAAGAAAGAAAGAAAGAAAGAAAGAAAGAAAGAAAGAAAGAAAGAAAGAAAGAAAGAAAGAAAGATAGATCTGGGTTCCATCCCCAGACCCAAAGAAAGAAAGAAAGAAAGAAAGAAAGAGAGAAAGAAAGAAAGAAAGAAAGAAAGAAAGAAAGAAAGAAAGAAAGAGAGAGAAAATAGGGCTAGGGGTATAGCTTGGAGGTAGAATGCTACTGGATTCTATCCCCAGTACCGCAATAAATAAATAAATATTAATCAGCTATGATACAATGAACAAAATGTGGTAATCAATGGGACAAAGTACTATACAGCAGAAATCACTAAAAAAAAAAAACCAATATAAATGATTCTCCCAATGTTGAATATAAGACAGACATGATTACATTTATAGAATCCTGTGAATTGATAGACAATTAAAAACCAGCCAGGCATGATGACACATGCTTGTATTCCCAGATGCCCCTGGGTTCAATCCCCAGTACCCCCTCAAAAAGTACCTCCCCCAAAAAAAGTGCTATGGAAGAATACAATATGTGACCAAAAAGGTGAGGGGTGGTCCTTGTTATCTTTTCATTTTGCATTTCCTTTTATAAGAATTCATTCAACTATATATTTACATTTTGTTTACTCCGTGTGTGTGTGTGTGTGTGTGTGTGTGTGTGTGTGCGCGCGCGCGCGCGTTACTAGGAATTGAACCCAGGGGCATTCTACCTCTGAGCTACAACTCCAGCCCTATTTTATTTTGAGACACTATCTCACTAAGTAGCTGAGGCTGTCCTAGAACAAATACTACAGGCCTTTGCCAATTATACCCAGATATTCATAATATGTAAAATTTTTTTTGCAGTACTGGTGATAGAACCCAGGGGCGTTTTAACTCCAGGCTGCACCCTCAGCCCTATTTTTTCTTTATTTTTGAAACAGTCTCACTGAGTTGCAAAGGGCCTCACTAAGTAGTAGCTGAGGATGTCCATGAACCACAATCTTCCTTTCTCAGCCTCCCAAATCCCAGCTATATTTTTTTATTTTGAAACAAGGTCTTGCTATGTTGCTAAAGATCTCCCTAAGTTACTGAGGCTGGCCTAAAACCTGAGATTCTCCTGTCTCAGCCTCTCAAGTACTGCCAATTACAGACATAAACCTTAGTGAGACTCTTACAAAATGAAAAATAAAAGAGGCTGGGGATATCGCTTGGAGGTATATATACACCTGGGTTCTATCCCCAGTACCAAAATAAAAATAAGCCAATTATGTTGATGCACACCTGTAATCTCAGGACTTGGGAGGCAGCCTCATCAAGTAGTGAGATTCTCATCAACCTAGCAAGACCCTGCTTCAAAATAAAAATAAAATAGCCGGGCGTGGTGGCACATGCTTCTAATCCCCACGCTTGAGAGGCTGAGACAGGAGGACCTCACAGGTTCGAAGCCAGTCTCAGCAACTTAGTGAGACCCTGTTTCCAAATAAAAATATAAAATAGGTCTGGGAGTAAAGCCCAGAGGTAGAAAAGCCGCTGGGTTCCACCTCCAGTACCACCAAAAATAAATAAATAAAATAAAAATAAAATGAAGCTAGACATGGTGGTGCACACTTGTAATCCCAGCATTTGGGAGGCTGAGACTGAGACAGGAGGATCCTGGTTTGTGGTTCGCGGACATCCTCAGCAACTCAGTGAGACCTTGTTTCAAAATAAAGAATAAAAAATAGGGCAGGGGGTGTAGCTTGGAGGTCGAATGCCTGTAGGTTCCATCCCCAGACCCGTAAATAAATAAATAAATAAATAAATAAATAAATAAATAAAGGGTAGGGGGTGTAGCTCGGAGGTCAGATGCCCTGGGTTCCATCCCCAGACCCGCAAAATAATAAAGAATAAAGCCAGGTGTGGTGGCAGATGCTTTTAATCCCAATATTTGGGAGGTTAAGGAAGATGACAGTTCATGGACAGCCTCAGCCATTTACGCCCTTTGTAATTCATTATTATGAAACCTTGCTTCAAAATAATGAATAAAATATAGGGCTGGCAGTGTATCTCAGAGGTAGAATGCCCCTGGGTTCAATCCTCAGTACTGCCCAAAAAAAGAAAAAAAAAAAGGTAGGGCTGGGAGTATAGCTCCAGGTACAATCCCTGGTACCCCCCCCCCAAATAAAAACTAAAATAGGGCTATGGGGATGTAGCCCAGAAGTAGAATGCCCCTGGGTTCAATCCCCAGACCACACACACACAAAATGTTTTCAGCCAGGTATGGTTGTACCCACCTGTAATCTTAATACAGGAGAATTGCAGGTTCAAGGACTACCTCATTAATGTACTGAGACTCTCAGTAACCTAGTGAGACCTATTTCAAAAGAGCTGGGGGTATAGCTCAAATCTAGACTGTCCCTGGGATCAATCCCCAGTGCCACCAAAATGTTTTTTCTAGGAGTACATACATACAAATTTTCTATTTGTGTACAGCCTGACAGGAAGCTTTAGACTAAGTCTCTAATCACCTAAGTATTCTCTTTTAAGAAAAACACAGTCTAGGGCTGAGTGATATAGAGCTTGCCTAGAATGCACAAGTCCTTGGGTTCAATCCCAAGCACTCAAATAGTATTACAGGTATGAGGATGGCTGTAAGTGGGATACTGACTGATGGAACTGTCTAGGAAAAAAACATATAAAGGAATTTTTTTTGTACTGGTGATAGAACCCAGGGACATTCTACCTCTGTACCCCAGCCCTTTTTCTGTTTGTACCAGGGATTGAATCCAGAATCATTCTACTTCCAAGCTATATATCCCCAGGCCAATTTTATTTGGAAACAGGGTCTGAGAGCCTTCCTGAGTTGCCAAGGCTGGCTTTGAACCTGTAATCCTATTGTCTCCACAAGCCAGCTGAGTATTAGGATTACAAGCATGCAACACTACAACCAGCTAGGAATTCTTATAAAAGAACAGAACTCCCAAACCCAATTTATTCTGGTCCCATCAAATCAATGGGAAAAGAGACAGGAAATAGAAGTCTGAAATTAAAACTAGAGTCCCAACCCGGCGTGGTGGCGCAGGCTTGTAATCCCAGCAATCGGGAGGCTGAGACCGAGACCGGACGATCGTGGTTCGTGGACAGCCTCAGCTACTTAGAGGCCCTCTGCAACTTAGTGAGACCCTGTTTCAAAATAAAGAATAAGAAATAGGGCAGAGAGTGTAGCTAGTAGGTCGAATGCCCCTGGGCTCCATCCTCAGACCTTCAACCCCCCCCCCAAAAAAAGTCTAGCAAGTTTGTAGTTGTCAGGGATCACAAGTGTGCGCCACCGCGAACGGCTCCTGCTAGACTCTTATGCCTATAAAAAATCGGTCGCAAAAAGAAAATCCCACAGCAAACTTTC
This sequence comes from Muscardinus avellanarius, assembly GCF_963383645.1. Taxonomy (NCBI): domain Eukaryota; kingdom Metazoa; phylum Chordata; class Mammalia; order Rodentia; family Gliridae; genus Muscardinus; species Muscardinus avellanarius. The sequence goes on along the minus strand of NC_137788.1, from coordinate 38,948,334 downwards.
CTTTCACAGCGGAGGCAATTAACATGCACTAGGGAAGCAAAATTAGACCACAAAAAATATGGATTAGAAAATCAGACCTACTGTATGGAAAACACTTGTTTTCTCTAATTTATGAGGCGTTATGTTAAAAATAAAAATAGCTTACAGCCAGGGGTGGTGGTGCACGCTTGTAATCCCAGCATTTGGGAGGCTGCGACAGGATTGCGGTTCACGACAGCCTCAGCTACTTAGTGAGGCCCTTTACAACTCAGTGAGACCCTGTTTCAAAATAAAAAATAAAAAATAGAGCAGCGGGTGTAGCTCGGAGGTCGACTGCCCCTGGGTTCCATCCCCAGTACCGCAAAGAAATATAGCTTATGCCTCTGGAGCATTGTGCCGCTTTCAAAGCAATTATACCTTTTTTCCTTCTGGTTCTTCCACTACACTCCTGAATACTGCCAATTCATCTAGCAACTAAATGCTGCTAAGTGAGATTTCGAAGCAGCGATGGATGAAAACTTAACACGTCCAGATAAAGTCCCCAGAAGCAACCACCTGTCCTGCCCACACCTCCGAAGTCTCAAGATGCACAATGGTCCCATCACAAGCTAAAACTCGCTAAGTGTCGGTCACAATAACTACACACTGAATGCTCTAGGTGAGAAAGGCCGCGGACTGGAAACTAGCGTCACCGTGGAAGTCAGTGGCTTTCGCTCCAGCCGCAGCAGCCCCAAACAATGGAGTTTTCCCGCCTCCTTAAGGCTCCGCCCCCTGCTCCATAGCAGGCGCAGACCGAGGAAGCTAACGCCCGCACGCAGGACTCCGCCTTCCTCTAGGCCCCGCCCACCAGACCCCTCGGGTCCAGCCTCCCTCCTCGTGCAGTTTTTTTTTTTTTTTTTTTTTTTTTTTTGGCGCCAAATCTGTCGAGTTCTATTCCCGGGTTGTCGAGGGACTCTATCCGAGGCGCACATTAAGGACGCGGCGACAGCAGGAGCGAGAGGGCAGACCGGCGCGCCACGGCCCCGCCTCCCCGCCGGCAGCCCCGGGCCAGGGGAGGAAGAAGAGGGGCAGACGATGCAGACAGCCGCCGCCGCTGCCCCCGGCAAGATGGCGGCCGCGAAAAGCGGGGCAGGGGGCGCAGCCGCCCGCCGTCACCGCTAGCGCGCCGGTTCTCCGCCAGAGTGGAGCTTCTCCACCGCCCAGGCCTCTTTACACACCGACAGTAGCTTGCGGAGGGACAGTCCTCCCTCCCTCGGTCCGTCCTCCCCCGGCGTCCCATCCACCAGCCCTCCCGCGCACTGGCCAGTGCCTCCAGCTCGCCACAGTCCCACTTACTTGTCGGCGGAATCCAGCTCCGCGGCGATGGCAGCAGTGGCTGTGGACTCTGTGGTCATCGTTCCCCTGAAGTGGTGGGCTAGCGAGTGGAATGGAGTCTGTGAGGAGAACAGGGAATTTGGGACGCCTGGGACTACTCTAGGAACAGAAAATGGCAGATTGGAGACTCCGCGCGGCTGAGGCCCTCTTATATAGCAGGGCTCCTTGCCCCGCCCATCCACTTCCGGATCCTCCCCCTGGGTTTAAAGGGCCAGGACTCAACCCCTTTCTATATCAAGGACACCCCTACACTGGCCGTAGGGCTCTGCGGGGTACCTTCCCTCCCTCTCCTGCTTTCCCTCAAAAAATCAACCTCCTGCTTCTATCGCGGTTGCATAAAAAGAACCAGAATCTTAATACTACAACTCCTGACGGGGTGCCCGCCTGCGGCTTCCACGGAAAGTGAAGCTGGTGCTGTTTGCATGTATGGAGCGAGTAGCCGAAGGTCTCCTGCTGACCCGATAGCCGAGACAGTAACAGGGATTTTTCTCTCCGTCCTCTCCGTCTTAACGGAAGGACACGCAAGAACTGAGCACCGGTCCAGCAGTAACGGCTAGAACTGACCTCGGTGAGAGACGCGTGGCTCTAGTCCTCAGCAACTAGTGACGCAAGAGGATGCAGCTCTAGGATTGGCTATAGCTGAAACTACCGCGCTGGATTCAAAGTGCAGGACTGCGACCGGAGCGGCCGGCTCCTCCCTCCGGACCCGCCCCCTGAGGCTGGCCCAATCCGCTGCTGCCATCCGCCCCGACTACCCAGCCACCAAATCTGACTCAGTAGAGCCCTCGGCCACCACTCCCGCTATGATTTGTTAGTGTCTACTGCCGCGGGGTTATTGTGCTTAAACATTTTAAAGCTATTTGCTAAACCCGACGCGGTGACGCACGCCTGTAATCCCCATTACTTGGGAGGCTGAGACCGAAGGATCGCAAGTTCGAAGACAGCTTCAGCAAGTAGTGGGACGCTTCATCAACCTAGAGGGACTGTTTCCAAATAAAATAGGGCTGGGGATGTAGCTCGGAGGTAGAATACCCCTAGGTTCAGTCCCCAGTATCTAAATAGCTGTCTTATGTAAATGACAAGGGTATTAGTGAGGCTGGTGTTATCAGCCCCATTTCACAGAAAAAAAAGTAAACGAAAGGGGTAACTTGGTCAGAAAGTCGCAAGACAAATTGGTTATGAAAATCTGTGTGCAGGAGCTGGGATGTAGTGAAAGGCCCCATATAGAAGAAAAATCGCAAGCCCTAGCAGCCAGCTAATAGTTAAAACAGCCAGCTAATAGTTAAAAAGAAAAAGTATATATTACTGCAGCTTGCAGCTTAAGAAGCATAGCTTAAGAATGAAAAATATGCAATAAGCCCACCCTGTTCCAGGAACGTACCTAGCATCTTATCTATACTGACCGGGTCAGCGCACCCTGTGCCGGGAACCTGCTGACTACACCTGGTATCTTATCTAACACTTGACAAACAGAATGTACTTTTTCAAATGATTCTGTAATATTTTGTAAACGCATGTAACTTAGCCCAAACCCCCCTAACTGATGGTCTTTTCCCTATAAATATCCACACTTTCAGTTGCTCGGGGCCGAACTCCTCTGCTCTTAAGTGAGATACGAGTCGGCCCCAGTGCACTGGCCCCCTAATAAAAATTCTTACCTTCTGCTTTTGCATCAAGTAGAGTTTCTCGTGGTTCTTGCCGTCGTCGCTTATCCCGAGGTTGATTGAGGGTCTCCCCTCTGCGGGGGTCTTACAGTAGCTCAGTGAGAAAGAGCCGGCGCTCTGGGTTCGATTCCCGATTCCAAAGACAAAAAAAAAAAAAAAAAAAGCTAAGAGCCCGGCGTGGTGGGGAACACTTTTAATCCCTGCGCTTGGGAGGCTGAAACAGGAGGATCGCACAGGTTCGAAGCCAGCCTCAGCTACTTAGTGAGGCTCTCAGCAATTTAGTGAGACCCTGTTTCCAATAAAGTATAAAATAGGTCTGGGAGTATAGCCCGGAGGTAGGAAGCCCCTGAGTTCCACCCCAGTACCACAAAAAAGAATAAAATAAGCTAAGAACAAACAAAAATCTTTAAATAAACCGGGCATGGTGGCGCACACTTGTAATCCCAGTATTCGGGAAGCTAAGATCTGAGGATTTCGGTTCGCGGACAGCGTCAGCTACTTACTAAAACAGGGGTGGGTGTAGCTTGAATGTACAATTCCCTGGGTTTTATCCCCGGTACCGCAAAAATAATAAATAAATATAAAGAAGTATTCCCTTTCACCATGACACAGCCTACAGTGATCAGAAAAGGGGGTTTTGATAGTGTCCATGTTCCAGCACATTGGGAAAGATTCCTGAGGATTCTTATTCGGTATTTGTCTGTGTGTGCAAGGATGGGTAGATACTGGGGATTGAGTCCAGCTCTATTCTACTTCCAAGCTCTACACCCAGCTTTTTTTATTTTGTATTTATTTTGTATTTATTTATTTTGGGGGTCTGGGAATGGAACCCAGGTACATTGGACCTCAGAGTTACACCCCCTGCCCTATTTTTTATTCTTTATTTTGAAACAGGGTTTCACTAAGTTGCAGAGGGCCTAAGTAGCTGAGACTGTGCAAGCACCCCATCCTCCTGTCTCAGCCTCCCGAATGCTGGGATTACAAGTGTGCACCACCACCCACCGCTGCCTTTTTAAATTTATTTTATTTTTATTTTGTTTTATTTTCGGTACTGGGGATTGAACCTAGGAGCATTTTACCTCTGAGCTATACCCCCAGCCCTATTTTGTTTTTGTTTTTATTTATTTATTTTTATTTATTTATTTATTTATTTATTGGTGGTACTGGTGGTGGAACCCAAAGGCTTTCTACCTCTGGGCTATACTCCCAGACCTATTTTATATTTTATTTGAAAACAGGGTCTCACTAAGTTGCTGAGAGCCTCACTAAGTAGCTGAGGCTGGCTTCAAACTTGTGCGATCTTCCTGTCTCCGCCTCCCAAGTGCGGGGATTACAAGCATGCGCCACCACGCCCGGCTCAATTTTTTTTTCCCCTTTGCGGGTTTGGGGATGGAACCCAGGGGCATTTGACCTCCAAGATACACCCCCTGCCCTATTTTTTTATTTTATTTATTTATTTATTTATTTATTTATTTATTTATTTATTTTGGTGGTACTGGGGTTCCTGGAAGCCTTTCTACCTCCGGGCTACACTCCCAGACCTAATTTTTTTACTTTTTTATTTAGAAACAGGGTCTCTTAAGCCAGCGCACACGGCTGGCTTCGAACCTGCGCAATCCTCCTGTCTCTGCCTCACAAGTGCAGGGATTACAAGCGTGCGCCACCACGCCCGGCTTTATTCTTTATTTTGAAACCAGGTCTCACTGAGTTGCGGAGGGCCTCACTAAGTAGCTGAGGCTGTCCGTGAACCGCTATCCTCCCATATCAGCCTCCCAAATGCTGTCTATTTTTTATTTTGAAACAGAGTCACACTGAGTTGCAAAGGGCCTCACTAAGTAATTGCCAAGGGTGTCCACGAGTTTCGATCCTCCTGTCTCAGCCTCCCAAATGCTGAGTTATTAGCATGCGCCACCATGCTGGACTTTTTTTTTTTTAAACAGGGTCTTTCTAATTGCTGACACTGGTCTCAAACCTGCAATCTTCCTGTTTCAGCTTCCTAAGTACTGGGATAACAGGAATGTGCCACCATTCCTGGCTTGAGGATTCTCATTCCAGTGTCTCAAGATTTAAGCAGTCTGAAATCTTTGGAGCTGTACAGCCAGACTTGAAAATGACAATTTCTATGGCAAATAGATATAGGCTCCCCATTATTTGCTGGAAAACCAAATCAGGCAATACTTAAAGATTAAATGTATGTAATCCCAGTACTTGGAAACTCAGCAATGTAATGAGACTCAGCAAACTACTGAGGCACTGTTTCAAACCAAAAAATAAAAGGGGCTGGGTGTGTAGCTCAGAGGTAGAACCCACCAGTTTTTAATTCCCACCACTGAAAAATGGAGGAGGAGGAGGAGGAGATTAAAAAAAAATTTTTGAGCCTTCCATTGTGGTGCACACTTATAATCCCAGCATTTGGTTCTCGGAGAGCCTCAGCTATTTAATGAGGCCCACTGCAACTCAGTGAGACCCTGTTTCAAAATAAAGAATACAGGCCGGGCGTGGTGGCGCACGCTTGTAATCCCCGCGCTTGGGAGGCAGAGACAGGAGGATCGTGCAGGTTCAAAGCCAGCCGCGCTGGCGTAAGAGACCCTGTTTCAAAAATATAAAATAGGTCTGGGAGTGGAGCCTGGAGGTAGAAGGGCTTCCAGGAACCCCAGTATCACCAAAAAATAAAAATAAAAAAATAAAGAATACAAGCCAGGCCTGGTAGCGCACGCTTGTAATTCCTACGCTTGGGAGGTGGAGACAGGAGGATCGGGCAGGTTCGAAGCCAGCCGCACTGGTTTAAGAGACCCTGTTTCCAAAAATATATATAAGATAGGTCTGGGAAGGCTGGGCGTGGTGGCACACACTTGTAATCCCCGCGCTTGGGAGGCTGAGACAGGAGGATAGCATGGGTTCGAAGCCAGCCTCAGCTTAGTGAGGTTCTCAGCAACTTAGTGAGACCCTGTTTCCAAATAAAATATTTTTTAAAAAAGGTCTGGGAGTATAGCCCGGAGGTATAAAGCCTCTGGGTTCCACCCTCAGTACCACCAAAATAAATAAATAAATAAATAATAATAAAATAAAATAAAATAGGTCTGGGAGTGTAGCCTGGAGGTAGAAGGGTTTCCAGGAACTCCATCCAGTACCACAAAAAAAAAAAAAAAAGAATACAAAATAGGGCAGGGGATGTAGCGTGGAGGTCGAATGCCCCTAGGTTCCATCCCCAGACCCACACACAAACAAATTTTAAAAAAATTGTACTGAAGGTTGAATCTAGAACCATTCTACCTTCAAGCCATGCCTACAGCCCAATTTTATTTATTTGGAAACAGGCTCTCATTAGGTTTCTGAGAGCTTTTCTATATTGCCAAGTATGGCTTTGAAACTGTAATTCTCCTGTCTCAATCTCCCAAGTATTTAGATTACAAGTGTGTGCCACCATGCCCTGTGAAAAAAATAAATTAGATTTTAAAAATGTTTTTATTGGTGGTACTGGGGGTGGAACCCAGGGGCTATCTATTTTTTTTATATTTTATTTGGAAGCAGGGTCTCACTAAGCTGCTGAGAGCCTCACTAAGTAGGTGAGGCTGGCTTCGAACCTGTGTGATCCTCCTGTTTCAGCCTCCCAAGTGCAGGGATAACAAGCGTGCACCACCACGCCCGGCCAATAAAAATTTACATATAAGATCTTTTTGTGTGTGTGGCACTGGGGATTGAACCCAGAAATATTCTACCTCCAAGCTACACTCCCAGCCTTACTTTTTCTTTTTATTTATTTATTTATTTATTTATTTACTTCTTTATTTATTTATTTTGGTGGTATTGGGGTTCCTGGAAATCCTTCTACTTCCGGGCTACCCTTCCAGACCTGTTTTTATACCTTTTTATTTGGAAACAGGGTCTCTTAAGACAGCATGGCTGGCTTCTAACCTGCAGGATCCTCCTGTCTCCGCCTCCCAATCGCGAGGATTACAAGCGTGCGCCACCATGCCCGGCTTATTCTTTATTTTGAAACAGGGTCTTACAAAGTTTGGGTGAGCTTCAAAAGTAGCTGAGGAGCCAGGCGTAGTGCTAGACACTGGGATTCGGGAGAACAAGACTGGAGGATCGCAGTTCAAGGACAGCCTCAGCTACTTAGGCCCTCAGCAACTTACTGAGACCCTGTTTCAAAATAAAGAATAAAAAATAGGGCAGGGGGTGTAGCTTGGAGGTCAACTGCCTCTGGGTTCCATCCCCAGACCCACAAAAAAAAAGTAGGTGAGGCTGCCTGCAAACCTGGGATCCTCCTGTCTCATCTCCCAAGGACTATGATTACAAGTGTGTGCTAACCACACCAGGCTGACTACATATAAGATCTTAAGAACTTGTGACAGACTGCTAGCTCTTTTGTCTACCAAGATCTATTTTTCTCTCTATAGCAGCAATAGAACCCTGGTTTTTACTTTATTATTTTATTTATTATTTTATTTTATTTTAGTGGTACTGGGGGTGTAACCCAGGGGCTCTTTTTACCTCCAGGCTATCTTCCCAAACCTATTTTATACTTTATTTGGAAACAGGGTCTCAACTTAGTTGCTGAGAACCTCACTAAGTAGCTGAGGCTGGCTTCAAACTTGCGTGATCTTCCTGTCTCAGCCTCCCAAGTACTGGGATTACAAGCATGCGCCACCACACCTGGCAACCTCTTTCAAATATATGTTATCAATTCCTTTTCTCAAGTAGCCTTTATTTTTTTATATTATTTATTTATTTATTTGGGGGGGTACTGGGGATGGAATCCAGGGGCTTTCCAACTCCAGGCTACACTCCCAGATGTATTTTATATTTTGTTTGGAAACAGGGTCTCACTAAGTTGCTGAGAGCCTCATTAAGTAGCTGAGGCTGGCTCCGAACCTGCGTGATCCTCCTGTCTCAGTCTTTCAAGTACTGGGATTACAAACGTGGGCCACCACACTCAGCTAAACTTCTTAATTTGGCATTTGAGATTATCCACAAGGGGCATTTTACCTTCAAGCTACATCCCAGTCCTATTTTTTAGTCTTTTTTATTTTTGGAAACAGCGTCTCACTGAGTTGCAAAGGGCCTCACTTAAGTAGCTGAGACTGTCTGAACTGCAGTATCCTCTAGTCTCTGACTCCCGAATGCTGGGATTACAAGTGTGCACCACCACACCTGGACTTGATACGGTTGTTTCTAAGACACAAATCACGTCATGTTACTCCTGTTCAAAACTCTTCCCAGCCAGGTATGGTGGCACATGCCTGTAATCCCAGTACTTGAGAGGTTGACATAAGCAGATCACAGGTTCACAGCAACCTCAGCAATTAGTGAGAATCTCATCAACTTAGAACCTGTTTCAAAATAAAAATAAAATAAAATAGGGCTGGGCATGTAGTTTAGAGATAGAATGCCCTTGAGTTCAATTCTCAGTAACTAACACACACACACACACACACACACACACACACACACACACACACACACCTCTTCCATAGAGCCAGGCATGGTGGCACATGCTTATAATCTCAGTACGTGGGAGGCTGAGACAGTAAATTGCGGTTCGCAGATAGCCTCACCTATTTAGTGAGGCCCTTTGCAACTCAGTGAGACCCTGTTTCGAAATAAAGAATAAAAAATAGGGTTGGGGTTGTAGCTTAGAGGTTGAATGGCCCTGGGTTCCATCCCCAGTACCATAAAAAAATGAAAAAAAAATCCTCTTCCAAATGCATTAAGGACTAAAAGAGGACAAGAACAAATTCCACAAGGGGTTGGGGATGTAGGTCAGTGATGCAGCACCCACCTAGCATGCATAATACCCTGTATTCAGCCTTCAGCACTGCAAAATCAAACAACCTCAAGTCTTCTGAGCCCAGCATCACCAGGCCCCGACCAGTCCTGGCATCATTTCTTACCATCCCCGAGCCCCATTTCTGCCACACAAGCAGTTTTTTAGGTTTTCCTAACAGCTTCTTCCAGTTTCAAGGCTTTTCTCCTAAAGTGTACAACTTGTATGAAATGCTATTTTCACTCTCAATTTTAACTAATCTCTATTCATCCTTTTGATTTCAACTGATTAAATAAGTATGCCTCTCAGCTGTACTTCTTCAAACTGTAATTAAACTAATTATGCAATTACCTCAAGTCTATCTCCTGAAGTAGACTGTAGGGACCTGTATGTCTTAGTTATAGTTATATCCCCAGGGTCTAGCATTGTGCCTGATCTATATGTATCCAATAAACATTTGTTTATTTAAGAACAATGGTTTGCAGGGTGTGGTGGCTCTTCCTTGTAATCCCAATGCTTGGAAGGCTGAGGCAGGAGGATCGCAGTTTTGAGGACTAGGGCTGGGGGTAGATTGCCCCTGGGTTCAATCCCCAAGACCATAGGAAAAATAAATAAATCTTCCTAAAACCAATTAATCAGTGGCCTCTGGTGGGAATTTTGTGTATGTGTCACACTAGGGATTGAACCCAGGAGAATTCTCTTTCTTTCTGAGCTACACTCCCAGCCCCTTTTTTCCTTTTAAGGTGTGTGTGTGAGAGAGAAACCAGGAGCATTCTAACTCTGGGCTTTAACTTCAGCACTATTTTACTTTTTTGTGTGTGGTACTGGGGATTATTCCCAGGGAAGTTCTACCCCTAAACTGTACCCCTAGCCTTATTTATTTATTTTTGTGGCACTGGGGATTGAACCCAGAGGCATTCTACCTCTGAGCTAGACCCCCAGCCTGATTTTATTTGGAAACAGGGTCTCACTAGGTTACAGAGGGCACCTCGCTAAGTTGTTGAACTTCCATAACTGGCTTCAAACCTGTGATCCTCCAATCTCAGCCTCCCAAATACTGGTATTACAAGCATGCACCACCATACCTGGTTTCTATTTTATTTTGAAACAGAATCTGTCTTTCTAGGTTGCTGAAGCTGGCCTTGAACCTATGATCCTCCTGTCTTAGCCTCTTTAATATTGGGATTACAAGCATGTACTACAGTACCCAGCTATTTTACTTTACTTTAATTTTTTTTTTTTTTTTTTTTTTTTTACGGGTCTGGTGATGGAACCCAGGAGCATTCGACCTCCGAGCTACACTCCCTACCCTATTTTTTATTCTTTATTTTGAAACAGGGTCTCACTAAGTTGAGGAGGGCCTAAATAGCTTAGGCTGTCCACGAACTGCGATCCTTGGGTCTCAGCCTCCCAAATGCTGGGATTACAAGCGTACTTTTTTTTTTTTTTTTTTTTTTTGTGGTACTGGGGTTCCTGGAAACCCATCTACCTCCGGGCTACACTCCCAGACCTATTTTTTAATTTTTGGAAACAGGGTCTCTTAAACCAGCCTGGCTGACTTTGAACCTGCGCTATCCTCCTGTCTCCGCCTCCCAAGCACGGGGATTACAAGCGTGCGCCACCACACCCGGCCTTATTTTACTTTTTAAAATATTTTTAAATTGTGAAACAAGGTCTTGCTAAGTTGCAAAAGGCCTTGTGAATTTGCTGAGGCTGGCTGTGAGCATGTGATCCTCCTGTCAGCCTCCCTAGTATTGGAATTACAGGAATGTACCACCAGCTGGGAATATAAAGTATTTAAGATAGGGCCTTAGGTGCAGAGTGATAATCTTTGGGCCTGACCTTGTCTCCTTTATTTTATTTTATTTTATTTTTTTTGCAGGTCTGGGGATGGAACCCAGGGACATTCGACCTCCGAGCTACACCCCCTGCCCTATTTTTTATTCTTTATTTTGAAACTGGGTCTCACTGAGTTGTAGAGGACCTCACTAAGTACCTGAGGCTGTCTGCGAACCGCAATCCTCTCAGGCTCCCGAATGCTGGGATTACAAGTGTGCGCCACCATGCCCGGCTCATGACCTTGTCTCCTTTAGCCTATGCATATTGACAATAGTGTGTAAGAGTAAAAGCCCCTGTCTATACCTTTCATGAGTTTTCAAGTTGGGTCTCCTAAACTTCTGAATATATGTTTTTCAGGCTTTTCATACTCCTATTTTTAGACACTGACTCAAGCAGGGGGGGTGAGAGAGGCCCAGAGCAAGAACTGCCTTGAAATCATAGGACAATCAGTATCTGTTTCCATCCTCAGATGACAGATGGGGCTTCTTGGTAAGACAATTCCAGGAAAGCATGCAGTGCTAAAAATTGCCACTAGATGGTGCTACCTGAAGAGAACAGCTGCCTGCAAGTCCTTCCAGAACCTAGAAAGAAAAAGATGTTCCAGGCCTGTAATCCAAGTACTTGGGAGGCTGGGACAGAATCGCAGGTTTACAGCCAGCCTTAGCAACTTAGTGAGACACTCAGCAGTTTAGTGAGACCATTTTTTTTTTTTTTTTTGGGTGGTACTGGGGTTCCTGGAAGCCCTTCTACCTCCGGCCTACACTCCTAGACCTATTTTATACTTTTTTTTTTTTTTTTTTTTTTTTTGCAAAGAGGGTCTCCTAAGCCAGCACGCGCAGCTGGCTTCGAACCTGCGCGATCCTCCTGTCTCCGCCTCCCAAGCGGGGGGATTACAAGTGTGCGCCACCACGCCCGGCGACCATTTTTCAAAAAATAAAATAAAATAAAATAAAATAAAATAAGCCAATTGTGGTGGTACACACTTGTAATCCCAGTTCTTTAGAAGGTTGAAACGAGGTTCACAGGTCTGCGGCCATCTTCAATAACTTAGTGAGACCCGGTTTAAAAAAAAAAAAAAAAAGCCGGGGGTCCGGGGGTGGTGGCGCACACTTGGAAGACTGAGACAGGAGGATTGCACAGGTTAAAAGCCAGCCTCAGCTACGCAGGGAGGCTCTCAGCAACTTAGTAAGACCCTGTCTCCAAATAAAGCATAAAATAGGTCTGGGAGTATAGCCTGGAGGTAGAAAAGCTCCATCCCTAGTACACACACACACAAAAGTGTGGCATGGTGGCACACACTTGTCATCCCAGCATTAGGGAGGCTGAGACAGGAGGTCATCCTCAGCTACTTAGGTTCTTTGCAACTCAGAGAGACCCTGTTTCAAAATAAAGAATAAATAGGGCTGGGGGTGTAGCAAGAGGTAGAATCCCCCTGAGTTCCATCCCCAGTACCAAAAAAATAAATAAAATAATAAAAATAAGCTGGGTGTGGTGGCACACGCTTGTAATCCCAGCCTTGGGGGGGGGGAGGGTGCTTTGCAACTCAGTGAAACCCTGTTTCAAAATAAAGAATATAAAAGAGGGCTGGTGGTGTAGCTTGGAGGTAGAATGCCCCTACGTTTCATTCCCAGGAAAAAATATATACATAAAATTACATTAAATTAAATTAAATTAAAGCCGGATGCCGGGCTTGGTGGCGCACGCTTGTAATCTCCGCACTAGGGAGGCGGAGACAGGAGGATCGAGGTTCATGGACAGCATTAGCTACTTAGTGAGGCCCTCTGTAACTTAGTGAGACTGTTTCAAAATAAAAAATAAAAAATAGGCCAGGGGGTGTAGCTCGAAGGTTTAATTCCCCTGGGTTCCATCCCCAGACCTGCAAAAAAAAAACCTTAAATAATAATAATTTTTTAAAAAAGGAGGCATGGTGGTGCATGCCTGTAATCCTAGTACTGTAGGTACGAGGACAGTCTCAGCAAGGAATGAGACTTTCATCAGCCTCGCAAGACCCTGTTTCCAAACAAAAATAAAAGCCAGGCGTGGTGGCGCTCGCTTGTAATTCCAGAGCTTAGGAGGCTGAGACAGGAGGATCGCACAGGTTCGAAGCCAGCCTCAGCTACTTAGTGAGGCTCTCAGCAACTTGGTGAGACCCTGTTTCCAAATAAAGTATGAAATAGGTCTGGGCGTATAGCCTGGAGGTAGAAAAGCCCCTGGGTTCCACCCCCAGTACCACAAAAATAAAAATAAAAATAAATAGGGCTGAGGGTGCAGCTCAGAGGTAGAATGTCCCTGGTTTCAATCCTTAGTGCCACAAATAGTAAACATTTTTAAAAAGTAGGGTAGGGTGTAGCTCATAAGTAGAACACCCCTGAGTTCAATCCCAGAGTACCACACACAAAAAAATAAATAGCTGGGGGTGTACCTCAGAGGTAGAATGTCACTGAGTTCAATACCTAGTACAAAGAAAATTAAAGTGTGGGCTTGCCGGGTGTAGTGGTGGATGCTTGTAATCCTAGTACTTGGGAGGCTATGATGGGAGGACTGCAGGTTCAAAGCCAGCCTTGGCAACTTTAGCAAGACGCTGTTTCTAAATAAATAAAATTGGGCTGGCGGTATAATTTGGAGGTAAAATGCCTCTAAGTTAAATCCTCAGTAACACACACAAAAAATAAAAAATAAAAAATAAAAGAAGTGGCCAGGCGTGGTGGCGCACACTTGTAATCCCAGCATTTGGGAGGCTGAGACCAGAGGATTGCAGTTCACGGACAGCCTCAGCTACTTAGTGAGGCCCTCTGCAACTCAGTGAGATCCGGTTTCAAAATAAAGAATAAAAAATAGGACAAGGGGTATAGCTCGGACGTCGAATGCCCCTGGTTTCCATCCCCAGACCTCCAAAAAAAGAAAAAAGAAAAAAAAAAGAAGTGTGGGCTTTGGGGACAGGTCATACCCAACAGCCCTAGATCTGTCATCTCTTAGGGAAATAGCTTCTATCCCAGGCAAGACCAAACAAATAAATCAAGCAAACAGTGTGGATGGTCCAAGGGCTTTATTGACTCCCTCTCAGGGGGTATGGGGCAGGTAGGACCTCACATCTGGAGAGCTGAAGGGTAGCCAGGAAGCTGTGGTCTCAATATGGGTCATTAAAGGGATACAGAGGATGTCCTGCATCTCTCGGGACCCTCTTGCCATCCACCTAAAAAGAGAAACAGGTGACTCCATTAGCAGGAGTTGACATTCCAAAGACCCAAGGCATTTTCTCCAAACTTTCCTAAACAATCTCATCTAGGTAAAGCACTACACCAGATGGCAGTGTCCGGGGCCCTGGCAACGGGATCAATTGCATTTGAAGACCCAAACCTAGCCTGACACATAGTCGACTCTGCCCTTAAATCTTAAGTCTCAACTGGGATCAGGTGCCCAAGATCTATTTCCTTATGTGCATCAGACTTCAACTCCACCATAGACTCTCTAACCAGGTCAAGAATACCTTCAGTTCTCCTCTCTTATCATTTCACTGGGTTCATCTGACTGGACTGGAAGTTAAATAATTTGTTCTAAGCTATGTCAAGAAGCAGGATGGGGACTTACAGGCTATATGCCTTTTCTCTGGGCCATACTAATTCCTTAACCTCAAGAGACACTGAATCCAGGATAGCAGTCCCACCATCGGTCTCTCCTCCAACCACCAAGCCTAAGGCCAGACCTAGGCTAGAATCCCACCCCAAACTTCCCATCCCCTGACTCTGGGAGGTGACACATCCGTACCGTAATCATGGGCACAATATATCGCCAATTTTTGTTCAGGGCATCTAGCTGCTTCATCTCCTCTGGACTAAGGGTGAAGTCAAACACCTGAAGGACAGGAAAGCCAGCTTTGTGAATGGAATCTGGTTCCACAACACTGCCTTCTTCACCAGGCAGAGTCAGGGCCAGAATGAGTTCCAATGTGCCAAAGAAGGCAGAAGCCATGACCATGTACCTGGATGTTCTGAAGGATACGAGAAGGAGTTATACTTTTTGGTATGCAGATCACCTTCCGCTGGACCTGCCACCTAGGGTGAGGAGAAAGGTAGATAAAGAAGAGTCAACATTCAGAAGCACTGCTGGGTCCTCCATGCGGCCTTACCTAAGCTCCTGGAAAGGGAAACGTGCCTAGATCAGCCTTCCTCCAGATTGCATGGCAAGACAATCACCCTCACCCATGCACTCAGACAAGGAACCTCCTGACTGTTTCCTCCCAATCTGGGGTCCTCGGCCCTACCAGGGCCCCATAACCTATGAATGCCCTGCACCTGAGCAAGATCTGCGCTGGAGATCGGCCATGCTTCTCAGCCAGTGCCAGGACCACCGGTTCCTCAAGCAGGACGGGCTCTTCAGGACTGCGCCAAGCACGATCAGAGGAGCCCAAGGGGCTATAGGCAGTCACCTCCAGGCCTCGGGCTTGGCAGTGAGCAATCAGCTCGTTCTGAGCCAAGAACGGGTGGCATTCCACCTGAGCCAAGGAATGATCCATCACCACGGGTGGCCACACCCAGCCTGCCTGGCCCTTCCCAAGTCTGCGTGTCTGGTCGAGCCCCTACTTCTCTCACCATTTTCCACTGATCTCATTCTTTCCCAGGGACCCAATGCCAACCTTTAGGCAAAGGACTTCTGCTCCAGCTTTTGTGTGTATGTGTCTGTGTGTGTGGTACTGAAGATTGAACCCAGGGGCAGTCTACCTCCAAGCTATACCCCAACCCAGCCCTATTTTTCTTTTTTATTTATTTTGGTTTTTTTTTATTTTTTTATTTTTTTAGTGGTACTGGTATTCCTGGAAGCCCTTCTACCTTCGGGCTATACTCCCAGACCTATTTTTTATATTTTAATCTGGAAACAGGGTCTCTTAAGCCAGAAAGGCTGGCTTCGAACCTGCGCGATCCTCCTGTCTCCACCTCCCAAGCATGGGGATTACAAGCGTGCGCCACCACACCCGGCCTTTTTTATTTAGAAACAGGGTCTCATTAGGTTGATGAGAGTCTCACTACTTGCTGAGGCTGTCCTCAAAGCTGTAATCCTCCTGTCTCAGTCTCCCAAGTACTGTGATTACAGGCATGCACCACCACACCCAGCTCCAACATTTCTGACAACTTGCCAGCCATCTCTATTAAAGAGACCCATCACCTACTCACTCATGCTCCGTATACACAACCTCTTGAACCATGGATCTGCCTGCGGTGTTCACCTGCAAAACAGCGGGGCGCACTGAGGCCACACTAAGCACGTCATCAATCTGCCGACTGCTGAAGTTGGATAAGCCCAGCGCTCGAACCAGCCCCTTAGCCACCAGTGCCTCCAGAGCCTTCCAGGTCTCCTTGTAGTTCGTGGAGTCATAGCGAACAGTGCCATCAGCATTCTTGGGAAAGAGGTTGTCACCCCGCCTGCATGAGAGACAGCCCCCGCCAAGTATGGGCAAAAATGCCAGACTTCCGCCCTTAGGCTTCTTCATCCTTACAGATCATGTCCCAAGTATTAAGTCTACCCGGAATGCCCATTTCTCCTCCTCTTTCCCCTACTCCTAGATTATATTAACTTTCTTCTAGGAAGTCTTCCTACTCCTTCCTCCTCAGGAATTCTCTGCCCTTCAGGCACAGGACAAATGCTGATGGGAAAGCTGAGGGTGGTGGTACACACTTGTAATCCCAGTACTCAGAGGCTGAGACAGGAGGATTCGGGTTCACGGACAGCCTCAACTACTGAGTGAGGCCCTTTGCAACTCAGTGAGACCCTGTTTCAAAATAAAGAATAAAAAAAAAAATAGGACTGAGGGTGTAAGCTCAGAGATAGAATGCCCCTGGGTTCCATCCTCAGTACCGAGAAAATTAAAAAAAATAAATAAAAAAGAAAAGCTGATGGGAGCTAGGTATGGTGCCGCACACTTGTAATCCTAGTACTTGGGAGGATGAAACAGTCTCAGCAAGTAGTGAAACTATAGCCGGGCATGGTGGCACACACTTGTAATCCCAGTACTTGGGAGGCTGAGACAGGAGGATCCCAGGTTCTCAGCCAGCCTGAGCTACTTAGTGAGGCCCTCCACAACTTAGTGAGACCCTGTTTCAAAATAAAGGATAATAGCCAGGCGTGGTGGCGCACGCTTGTAATCCTAGCATTCGGGAGGCTGAGACCTGAGGATCGCGGTTCACGGACAGCCTCAGCTACTTAGTGAGGCCCTCTGCAACTCAGTGAGACCTAGTTTCAAAATAAGAATAAAAAATAGGGCAGGGGGTGTAGCTCGGGGGTCAAATGCCCCTGGGTTTCATCCCCAGACCCGCAAAAAAAAAATAAATAAATAAAAATAAAATAAAGGATAAAAAAATCAGGCTGGGGGTGTAGCTCAAAAGCAAAATGCCCCTGGGTTCAATCCCCAGCACTACAAGAATAATAAGAGGAGGAGAGAAAGGAGGAGGAGGAGGAAGAGGAGGAATCGAAGTAGAAGATAGGCATGGTGAGTCACGCTTGTAATCCTAGTACTTGGAGGCTGAGACAGGAGAATCTTGGTTTGTAGATAGCCTCAGCTACTTAGTGAGGCCCTCCACAACTTAGTGAGACTCTGTTTCAAAATAAAGAATCAAAATAGGGCTGGAGATGTAGCTCAGAGGTAGAATGACCCTGGGTTCAATCCCCAGTGCTGGGGGAAAAACCCCCCCACAAAACTAGGAGTAGTACTGCCAATAAGTAAATAAGCAAGTAAGTAAATAAATAAAAAAATAAATAAAGTGACTGGAGTAGAATGCCCAAAGGTAGAATGCCCGAGTTCAATCCCTGGTGCCACAAAAAAAAAAAAAAAAAAAAAAAAAATGCTGATGGGCGACTCTTCTCACACCCTCTGCTAGGTCTTACTCATGACTCTCATGACTGCACTCAGAACCTAGCTCAGCAAAAGGGTCAGCATGTTCCCTGAATGAATAATGGGCCACTTGCGTATGCCTGTGAGGACACTCATGCCGTATGTTCTTTTTCTTCAGCTAGGAAAAAGAACTGGCTGCTGTAACAGGCTCGGATCCCATATAAAACTCCTCATCTTGCCAGACGTGATAGCACACGCTTGTAATCCCAGCGCTTGGGAGGCGGAGGCAGGAGGATTCCTCAGGTTCGCAGCCAGCCTCAGCTACTTAGTGAGGCTCTCAGCAACTTAGTGAGACCCTGTTTCCGAATAAAGTCTAAAAAATATAGGTCTGGGAGTATAGCCTGGAGGTAGAAAGCCCCTGGGTTCCACCCCCAGTACCAAAAAACAAACAAACAAACCTCCTCATCTTGCCACATACACAAGCGTTCCCATCCTGCTCTGCTGCTATGACTTACAATAACTTACTGAAACTGCTCAACCAACCCCCAACTTCCAGATGAAGACCCTGCAAGGCTCACTCAAAGGCGTAAGGCCAGTGGATCAGGTACAGGTCCAGGTAGTCCAGCTGCAGGTCAGCCAGTGTCTTCCGGAGGGCAGGCTCCACGTCCTCAGGGTGGTGCTTGGTGTTCCACAGCTTGGATGTCACAAACAGCTCCTCCCGGGGGACGGCCTGGTACAGGAGCAGAGCCCGTCGTGAGAAGAGCCCTGGGTACTCAGTCTCACCCACCCTCACCCCTAGGGGAGGAAGCAGAAGGAAGCTGGTGCTCTCAGCCAGGCCCCAGCCCCAGTGTTAGCCTCTCTGCTCCCTCACCCACCCTCTCTGTAGCCCATCCTCACCTTGCCGGGTCCCACATTCTCCTTCAGGGCCTCCCCAATCTCAGTCTCGTTGCCATAGACAGCAGCACAGTCAATGTGGCGGTAGCCTACACTAAGGGCATATTTAATGGCCGCTTTTACCTGCCAAGTAAAAGAAACAAGAGGTGTCAGCTCTGTTTGTCAAGCCAACAGGGGTTACTGATGGAGTCAAGAATAGAGCAGGGCCATGTAGTGAGGGTAAGAAGATGAGAGACGATTCCAGTCTAGGGGACCAGAAGCCTCTTTAGCCGCCCCAGATTCTTTGTCCTGCCTCAACACCACTAGCCTCCAAGGGTTCCTTCCTATCCAAGCCACCTTAGAAGGCTTGGCCAAAAACTAACAATAAGTTCCTAGCATCTAGCATAAAGAATGCATTAGTATTCTTTTTTTTTTCTTCTGGTACTGAGAGTTGAACCTAGGGGCATTCTACCTACCTCTGAGCTACATCCCCAGTCCAGTTTTTTATTCTTTATTTTGAAACAAGATCTCACTAAACTGTAGTGAAGGGCCTCAGTAAGTAGCTGAGGCTGGCTGCGAACCTGTGATTCTCCTCTCAGCTATTCTTTTGCATTTGTGTGTGTGTTGGGGGGGTCTTTTGTATTTTTTTCTTTAGAATATTGTTGTGGTACTAGGGGTTGGACCCAAGGGCATTCTACCTCTAAGCTATACTTTCAGTTCTTTTTTTTTCCCCCCTCGGTACTGGAGATGGAACCCAGGGGCATTCTACACCCAAGCTACACCCCCAGCCCTATTTTATTATTATTTTGAAACAGGGTCTCTCTGAGTTGCAAAGGGCCTAAGTAGTTGAGGTTGGGCACAAACCATGATTCTTCTAGCTCAACCTCCTAAGTACTGGGATTACAAGCGTGCACCACCATGCCTGGCTCTTCCAGCCTTTTTAATTTTTTGTTTTGGAACAGGGTCTTATTTTATTAGGTTCTTTAGAGTATAAGTTGCTAAGGCTGATCTTGAACCTGAAATCCACTTGTCTTAGTCTCTCAAGTACTGAGATCACAGGCTTATGCCACTATGGCCTGCTACAGATTTTTTTTTTTTTTTGTACTGGGAATGGACCTCCAAGCTATACCTCAAGGCCTTTTTACTTTTTAATATGCTTTTTTTTTTGGTGGTACTGGGGTTCCTGGAAACCCTTCTACCTCCGGACTACACTCCCAGACCTATTTTTATATATTTATTAAATTTGGAAACAGGATCTCTTAAGCCAGCAAGGCTGGCTTCGAACCTGCGCGATCCTCCTGTCTCCGCCCCCACGCGGGAATTACAAGTGGGCACCACCATGCCTGGCTTTATTTTTTATATACTTTTATTGGTGCATCTTTTTATTTTTCACTAAAACAGAGTCTTGGTAAGTTGCTGAGGCTAGCCTTGAATCTCTGATCCTCTTACCTTAACCACCCAAGTACTGGGATTACAGGCACTACCATCATATCCAACTGTATTTTTTTTTCTTTTTTTTTTTTGCAGTACTGAGAGTGGAACCCAGGGGCATACTACCTCCAAGCTACACTCCCGGCCATATTTTTTATTATTTATTTTGAAACAGGGTTTCAATGAATTGCAAAGGGCCTCACTAAGTAGTAGCTGAGGCTGTCCGCAAACCACAATCCTTCCTGTCTCCACCTCCCAAATGAATGCTGGGGATTACAAGTGTGCACTACACGCCTGGCCTTTTTTTTTTTTTTTTTGAGATCAGGCTTCACTGTGTTGCCCAGGTTGGCCTCAAACTCACAATCCTCCAGCCTCAGCCTCCCAAATAGTTGGCACTACAGGTGTGCATTACTGTGCCTGGTTACGTTTTTTATATCTTTAAATGGTTACCTATTAAATGGTTATATAAGAGTATAGTCACTTCTATTTTGAATCTACTTCAGCAAAATCTAAAATATTAACCATTAAGAAAAAGTTTGTTGATCCTTGGCCTCCACAGTTGACCTAGTAATTATTCTTCAAACGCTGACACCTGCTATGTGCCTAACTCTGGACTGTGCACTAGGGGAAGGGCCCAGCCCTCACAGAGCCCATCGTGGAAGAGGAGACCCCATTACAGCACAGGTGATAAGAGCTACATGGGAACTCAGCACAGGGGTGGACACAAAGAGGCCCCACAGCTGCCATAGCACTTAGTGCAGATCAGATACAGTTAGAGAAGAGTGTCCTTCCTACGCCCTTGGCCCTGCTGGGCCCCTGTCATCTCTCTGAATCAGCAGGGGAAACCAAGGGCTCAGTCTTGTCCCTTTTCCCCTGATCTCTTCCCAATGCCTTCTAGGCTCATCCTCAGCAGTAGATACAGTGATGGGGCTGCTAGAGAAAATACAGAGCCACTTTCCCAAGCCCTATCTTCCCTCCCAGAGGCTCAACAAGTCTCCCTTCTCTTCTCCCCTCACCTGGCCAGGCTCACTCTTCCAGGTGCCCAGACCAATCAGGGGCATCTTCTGCCCGGTGTGCAGGAGGACACAGGAAGCCGCCATCGTCCCCTAAAACAGAAAGGAAGCAGTTAGTGCTATTGCTTAGGCCTCAGCTATCCTCGGGTCAAGCACCCTGCAAAACATGGGTCCAGAAGGGGCAGGGAAAGGGACAGATATAAGCAACACATGTGGCTGTGTATGTGCCTGTGAGCAGAATCAAAAAACACAAGGTGCCCAACTAGATAAAGTCAGGAGTTCCTGGACTTAACCAGACCACTAGCCTGGCTGTCCTTCCTTCAACCAGCTAAAGGCCTGTGCTAAAGAGCTCCAATATCGATCAGTGGTATAACACTTCCCTAGCACAAACAAGGCCCTGAGTTCAATCCTCTGCACTGCAAAACAAACTCCAAGTTGAAGTGTTGGCACATACCAGTAATCCCAGTACTTGGGAGGCTGAGACAGAAGGATCACAAGCTCAAGGTCAGTGTGCAGTGACTTAACAAGACCCTGTTTCAAAATAAAAAATAAGGCTAGGTATTGTGGCACACGCTTGTAATTCCAGTACTTGGGAGGCTGGGACAGAAGGATCATGGTTCACAGACAGCTTCAGCTACATAGTGAGGCCTTTCACAACTTAGTGAGACCCTGTTTCAAAATTAAAAAAAATAAAAAATAGCACAGGGGTTGTAGGTCAGAGGTGGAATGGCCCTGAGTTCAATCTCCAGTACTGCAAAAATTAAAATAAAATAAAAAATTAAAAAAAAATAAAATAGGTTTAGGGAGTCCAGTGTGGTGGTGCACACTTGTAATTCCAGCATTTGGGAGGTTAAGACTGGAGGATCATGATTCACAGATAGCCTCAGCTACTCAGCAAGGCCTTCGCAATTCAGTGAGACCGTGTTTCAAAACTAAAAAGACTAGCTCAGCATGGTGGTGCACGCTTATAATCCCAGCATTTGAGAGGCTAAGAGAGGAGGATCATGGTTCTCGGACAGCCTCAGCTACTTCGTGAGGCCCTTGGCAACTTAGTGAGACCCTGTTTCAAAATACAGAATAAAAAATAGGAGGGTTGGGGGAGTGGTGAGTTGGCCCGGGCCACCCTCCCCCCTCATGCCATTTTGGCATGGGGCTGTAACTATCTTCTGTATTTATATCTTTTTTTTTTTTTTTTTTTTTTTTTGGTGGTACTGGGGTTCCTGGAAGCTCTTCTACCTCTGGGCTATACTCCCAGACCTATTTTTACATTTTTATTTTGGAAACAGGGTCTCCTAAGCCAGCGCGCGCAGCTGGCTTTGAACCTGACTCCCAAGCACGGGGATTACAAGCGTGCGCCACCACCCCGGCTTATTTCTATCTTTTTATTTTTATTTTTATTTTTTTGCGGGTCTGGGGATGGAACCCAGGGGCATTCAACCTCCGAGCTACACCCCCTGCCCTATTTTTTATTCTTTATTCTGAAACCGGGTTTCACTGAGTTGCAGAGGGCCTCACTGAGTAGCTGAGGCTGTCCGCGAACCACGATCCTCCAGGTCTCAGCCTCCCGAATGCTGGTATTACAAGTGTGCGCCACCACGCCTGGCTTATTTCTATCTTTTTAATAAACTTCTTTAAATCTTAAAAAAAAAAAAATAGGAGGGTTGGGGGTGTAGGTCGGAGGTAGAATGCCCCTGGGTTTCATCCCCAGTACTAAAAAAAAAAAAAAAAAAAAAAGATTTAGGGGATTAGCTCAGAAGTAGAATGCCCTTGAGGTCAATCCCTAGTATAGTAACATAAATATATAAGAGTCCCTGTTCTCCTTCTATTTATGGTCGGGTGGAAAGGACAGATAATATCAGTACAATGTGTTGAATTTTTTTTTTTTTTTTTTTTTTTTTGTGGTAGGGATGAAACCCAGGGGCTTTCTTCTGGGCTACTCCGAGACCTATTTATATATATGTATACACACACACACACACACACACACACACAGAGAGAGACATATATATATATATATATTTTTTTTTTTTAAATTTATATATTTTGCAGGTTTGGGGATGAAACTCAGAGGCATTCAACCCCCAAGCTATACCCCCTGCCCTATTTTTTATTCTTTATTTTGAAACAGGGTCTCACTAAGTTGCGGAGGGCCTCACTAAGTAGCTGAGGCTGTCCACAAACCGCAATCCTCTGGTCTCAGCCTCCTGAATGCTGGGATTATAAGCATGTGCCACCACACCTGGTTTTATATTTTATTTTACTTATTTTATTTTTTGTGGTACTGGGGGTGGAACCCGGGGCTATTTCTACCTCCAGGCTATACGCCCAGACCTATTTTATACTTTATTTGGAAACAGGGTCTCACTAAATTGCTGAATGCCTCAGTAAGTAGCTGAGGCTGGCTTTGAACCTGTGCTATCCTCCTGTCTCAGCCTCCCAAGAGCTGGGATTACAAGCGTGCGCCACCACGCCTGACTCATTTTATAGTTGATTTGGAAACAGGGTTTCACTAAATTGCTGAAAGCCTCACTAAGTAACTAAGGCTGGCTTCGAACGTGTGCCCTTTGCAATCCTTCTATATTAGCCTCCCAAGTAAACCACCATACCTGGCTCAATGTGTTGAATTTTTACCAAATATGCACAAGAACTGTAGAAAAGAGTAAGCGGCTAGGATGACTATGTGTGCGTGTGTGTGTGTGTGTGTGTGTGTGTGTGTGTGTGTTAGTACTAAGGATTAAATCCAGGGGCAGTCTACCTTGGAGGTACAACCCCTGCCCTAGTTTTTATTCTTCATTTTGAAACAGGGTCTCACTAAATTGCAGAGGGCCTCAATAAGTTGCTAAGGCTGGCCACGAACCTGCAATCCTCCTGTCTCAGCCTTCCAAGTACTGGGATTACAAGTGTGCACCACCACACCTGGATAAGATGGCTTTTTGGACAGAGTAACCAGCTAAGCCAGCGATCCTCCTGTCTCTGCCTCCCACGCATAGGGATTACAAGAATGCGCCACCACGCCCGGCTAAGATAACTTTTTTGACATGATATGTAAGTCTTTTTTTTTTTTTTTGGTACTAGGGATTCTGAACCCAGGGGTTTTCTTCCTGAGCTATACCACCAACCCTATTTCAGAGTTCTTGCTAAACTGCTAAACAGGGTTCTTACTAAATTGCTAAATCTGGCTTTTAACCTTTGATCCTATCTCAGCCTCCCAAGTACTAGGATTATAGGTATGCACCACCAATCCCAGCTCTGAGTCAAGTCCTATGAAACACACCTGTAATACCAGTATTTTGAGACAGGAGAATTACAGATTCAAGGCCAGCCTCCGCAATTTAGTGAGACCCCATCTCAAATTTAAAAAAAAATTAAAAAGAGCTGGGAGGCTGGGGGTGGTGGCACACACTTGTAATCCCAGCTGTTGGGAGGCTGAGACAGGAGGATCGCAGTTCATGGATAGCCTCAGCTACTTAGTGAGGCCCTCTGCAACTCAATGAAACTCGTTTCAAAATAAAGAATAAAAAATAGTCTGGGGGTACAGCTCGAAGGTAGAATACCCCGGGGTTCCATCCCCAATATTGTAAAAAAAAAAAAAAAAAAGAAAAAAGAAAAAAAGAGCTGAGAGTGTAGTTTGGAGATAGAATAATTTGGGTTCAAGCCCTGATATCCCCCCAAAAAAGTTAATGAAATTGAAATTGCCTTTACCTTGATCTTATCAGTACCATAAATATCACTCTCTTGGGCCTGAGTTCATTGCCAACCATACCTTTATAAATATGACCTTTGTTTCCACCTGCTAAAGCAGGTGATAACACAAGTTGTGAGTAAACCAATATAATACAATTGTCTTTCCTAACACTTCTGATACAGGAAGTTTTTTGTTGTTTTTTGTGGTACTAGGGTTGGAACCCAAGGGCATTCTACCTCTGAGCTACACCCCTAGCCCTATTTTTTATTCTTTATTTTGAAACAGGGTCTCATTGAGTTGCAAAGGGCCTCACTAAGTAGCTGAGGCTGTCCACAAACCACGATCCTCCTGTCTCAGTCTCCTGAATGCTGGGATTATAAGTGTGGGCCATACAGGAAGAATTTTATAGTCTAACATAACCTGATTACAGAAACCACTCCTTTCTGCTAACCCAGAAACAAAACTGCAATCTAGGCAGCAAACCACAGACTGTGAAAGGCCATGGTCTTTGTAACTAAAACTTCCCAGGGACACAAACTTCCCAGATCAGTAAGCATGTCTGTTCTCCCCAGAAGAAACCTGGTGCTGGGGTGCCACCAGGATCTGTGGCTGGATTCCTGGACTTAGCTTAATGTTCAAACAATAACCTATTAGCCTCTCCCAGATTTCCCAGTACACCTGAGAGGGCTCTGAAATTACATCTGGGGTAGAAGCTTGAACAAAAGACTGGCTTATGAGGAAAAGGAAGAAGAAACCTGAATCTTGCTTCTCCCCTTCTTTTGTGGGTGAAACTGAAAACTAAGGGGACTGGGGCTTGAGGGGTGGGGGTCAAAGACGGAAGACCTAACAAAGATCTGCAAAGAACAAGAATTCCCTGTGGGGGAAGGGAGAAGCCACAGCAGAAGATGCTTCTCCCTAGAAAACAAAGTCATCCGCTGCTAGCTTGTGATTTCCTAATTTCCTGCCTAAGGCAACAGCTTTTCAACCTAACCCTATAATAACAGACTCATGCTTGAGCTTGTCAGAAAGTATTTAGCTGGCCCTCTGGCAGCAGTCAGACACCATCATATTATCTTCAAATATAAAAGACAGGCTGGGCATGTGAGGAGGGGAGGAGGAGGGACTCTTCACGACTCAGGTTTTTTATTACCAACTCAGCACCTCAGTTCCTTCTCTCTGGGTTCAGTCTTCTCTTTTCAGAGGAGGAGTCTACAGTTGCTGTCCAAATGCAGGGAACCTGGAGACCGAGGACAGAGGAGGCAGTACTTACACAAGTGTTTTCTGGCTATGTGGGCCTTTCCTCTATCTTCCACAAATGCTGGTGTCTAGTTATGCTAGACTATAAATTGGGTTTTGTCCCCAGTCTTCTCACTCCCTAGTCGAGGTCCTGTCTTCAGTTAGCACCTGCAGCCTTGATTCCTTGCAAAGGGCTCCACTAAGTAGCTGAGGCCAGCTGCGAACCACGGTCCTCCCGTCTCAGTTTCCCAAACGCTGGGATTACAAGCATGCGTCACCACGCCTGGCTTTAGTTTTATTTTGAAACAAGGCCTTACTAGGTTGGTGAAAGTCTTACTACTTGCTGAGGCTGTCCTCAAACCTGTGATCCACCTGTCTCAGCTTCCCTAATCCCAGTACTGGGATTAGAGGCAAGCACCACCACCTTTAGCTGAGTGGTTGGATATTTGCCTTGTATATATGAGTTCTGGGTTGGACCCCTAACACTATATACACACAAAAAAAAAAACTAAATTGGTGGAAACTTGGTAAAGGGTACAGAAGATCCCTTTATAGCACTTCTAAGAACTGTTTATAAATCTACTATTATCTTAAAATTTTTAAAATATACTTTTTTTTTTTTTTTTGAGGATCTAGGGATGGAACCCAGGGGCATTCGACCACCGAGCTAGGTTAAAAGGCCAGGCATGGTGGCGCATGCTTGTAATCCCAGCATTTGGGAGGCTGAGACCGGAGGATCGTGGCTCGCGGACAGCCTCAGCTACATAGTGAGGCCCTCTGCAACTCAGTGAGACCTGGTTTCAAAATAAAGAATAAAAAATAGGGCAGGGGCTGTAGCTCGGAGGTCGAATGCCCCTGGGTTCCATCCCCAGACCCGTAAAAAAAAAAAAAAGAAGATTATAGCCAGGTGTGGTGGTTCATACTTGTAATCTCAGTACTTAGAAGACTGAGACAGGAGGATCACAGGTACAAGGACAGCCTCAGCTACTTTGTGAGGCCCTCTGCAACTTAGTAAGACCCTATTTCAAAATAAGAAATAAAGCCGGGCGTGGTGGCGCTCACTTGTAATCCCTGAGCTTGGGAGGCAGAGATAGGAGGATCGCACAGGTTCGCTTAGGAGACCCTGTTTCCAAATAAAAATGTAAAAATAGGTCTGGGAGTGTAGCCCGGAGGTAGAAGGGCTTCCAGGAACCCCAGTACCACCAAAAAAAAAAAAAAATTAATAATAATAAGAAATAAGCTGGGCATGGTGGCGCATGCTTAAAATCCCAGCATTTGGGAGGCTGAGACTGCAGGATCGCAGTTCGTGGACAGCCTCAGCTACTTAGCGAGGCCCTCCGCAACTTAGTGAAACCCTGTATCAAAATAAGAATAAAAAATAGGGCAGGAGGTGTAGCTCAGAGGTCAAATGCCCCTGGGTTCCATCCCCAGACCCGCAAAAAAAAATAATAAAAAATAAAAATTAGGAACAGGGGTGTAGCTCATAAGTAGAATGTCCCTGGGTTCAATCCCCAGTACAGCAAAAAAATAAAAAAAGTAGACTGTAGTAGGGCTAGGTGTATGGCTCAGTGTTATAGCACTTGCCTAAGAAGCCATGTGCCCTTTGTCTATTATCCAAAACTGCATAGAAACAATAAAAGCATATAGAGAAAGTATTTTCAGTCCTTTAAGGCACTCTTGTATTTCATCAGATTATGGTTTGGATAGGTAGTGAGGGAGGAAAGAATATCTTCTCCTTTAATTCTAAACAAGTCAGTTTGGAGGCGGGCATGGTGGCGCACACTTGTAATCCCCACGCTTGGGAGGCTGAGACAAGAAGATCGCGCAGATTCAAAGCCAGCCTCAGCTACTTAGTGAGGCTCTCAGCAACTTAATGAGACCCTGTTTCCAAATAAAGTATAAAATAGGTCTGGAAGTATATCCTGGAGGTAGAAAGCCTCTGGGTTCCACCCCCAGTACAACCAAAAAATAAATAAAATAAAATAAAATAAAGAAGTCAGTTTGGGAGCTGGGCATTGTGGCCCAGGCTTGTAATACCAGTATTTGGGAGGCTTAGACAGGAGGATCACAGGTTCAAGGCCAGCCTCAGCTACTTGGTGAGATCCTCTGCAACTGAGTGAGACCTTGTTTCCAAATAAAAAATAGGGATGCGCATAGCTCAGAGGTAGAACACTCCTAGTTTCAACCCCCAGTACCACAAAAGAAAAAAAAAAAGAAAGAAGGAAGGAAAGAAAATAAATTAGTTACATAAGTAAGCCAGTTTGAACAGCCACCTTAAATATGTACTGTTGGTCCAGATTTGTTGTTTGGCTGGGTTAAAAAATCCTTTTAAAGTTGGTTGTGATGGCTATCACTATTTGGGAGGCTAAGAGGTTTGAAGCCAGCCTCAGCAACTTAGTGAGGCTGTCAGCAACTTAGATACACCTTGTTTCCAAATAATAAATAAATAAAGCTGGGGATATAGCTTTGAGGTGGAATGCCCCTGGGTTCAATCTGTAAAACCATGAGAAAAAGAAAATTCTTTTAAAGTTAGGAATGGTGGCACACACTTGTAATTCTCATACTCAGAAGGCTGAAAGAGGATCACAGGTTCAAAGCCAGCCTCAGCAACTTGGTGAGGCTCTCAGAAACTTAGTGAGATCCTGTTTCCAAATAAAAAATAAAACAAGTCTGGAAGTGTAGCCTGTAGTTAGAAGGCCCCTGGGCTTCTTATCCAGGGCCACACAGAAAAAGAAAGACATAAGAAAATCCTGTTAAGCAGGGTGTGGTTGTGCACACCTGTAATCCCAGTACTTGGGAGGCCGGGACAGAAGGATCACATGTTTCTGACCAGCCTCAGCAACCTTGTGAGGCCTTCTGCAATTTAGTGAGACCCTGTTTCTAAATAAATAATAAGTGGCACATGCTTGTAATCCCAGCATTTGGGAGGCTGAGACAGGAGGATCATGGTTCACAGAGAGCCTCAGCTGTCCACACAGGTGTAGAATACCCAGCTCTCTGTTAATATATTTTTTTTGGGGGGGCAGGTCAGGACCTAGGGGCATTCTACCTCCGAGCTACACCCCTTGCCCTATTTTTTATTCTTCATTTTGAAACAGGGTCTCACTAAGTTGAGGAGGGCCTCACTAAGTAGCTGAGGCTGTCCACAAACCACGATCCTTGGGTCTCAGCCTCCCAAATGCTGGAATTACAAGTGTGCACCACCAAGCCCGGCTCTCTATTAATATTTTTAAGTATAGAAAAAGATACTAATGGAGCTGAGTATGGTGGCACACGCTTATAATCCCAGCATTTGGGAGGCTGAGACAGAAGGATCGGTTCACAGACACCCTCAGCTACTTAATGAGGCCCTTTGCAACTCAGTGAGACCCTGTTTCAAAACAAAGACTACAAAATAGGGATGAGAGTGTTAGCTCAGAGGTAAAATGCCCCTGAGTTCTATCTCCAGTACCACACACACACAAAAAAAAGAAGCCGGACATAGTATTGCACACTTGTAATCCCAGCATTTGAGAGGCTGAGACAGGAGCATTGTGGTTTGAGGAAAGCCTCAGCTCCTACTTAGTGAGGCCCTTTGCAACTTAGTGAGACTCTGTTTCAAAATAAAGAATAAAGCCAGGCATGGTGGCACATGCTTGTAATCCCAGCATTTGGGAGGCTGAGACCTGGAGGATCGCAGTTCATTCCTGGACAGCCTCAGTCAGCTACTTAGTAGGCCCTCTGCAACTCAGTGAGACCTGGTTTCAAAATAAAGAATAAAAAAATAGGGCAGGGGGTGTAACTCGAAGGTTGATGCCCCTGCGTTCCATCTCCAGACCCGCAAAAAAAAAAAAAGCAAATGAAAAGAATAAAAAATAGGGCTGATAGGGCTGAAAGTGTCGCTCAGAGGTAGAATGCTCCTGGGTTCCACCTCTAGTACCACAAAAAATAAAGAGAAAAAGATAGAAAGAAAGGAAGGAAGGAGGAAAGAATAAAAAATAAGGCTGAGGTGGAGCTCAGAGGTAGAATGCCCTGGGTTAAATTACAGTACTGAAAAAATAAATAAATAAATAAAAACGTGATCTACCTCAGCCTCCCAAGGAGAAGAAAATACACACACACACACACACACACACACACACATACACACACACTTCCAGCTAAGGATGTATCTCAGTGAGAGAATGCTTATCTAACGTGTGCAAGGCCCTGAGTGTTCTATCTCCAGCACCCCCAAATCTGTGTGTGTGTACGTGTGTGTGTTACTAGGGATTGAGCCCAGTGGCACTTTACCTTAGGGTATGCCCCCAGTCCTATTTTATTTTTATTTTGATTGTTTGTTTGTTTGTTTTGGTGGTGGTACTGGGGTTCCTAGAGGTACTGGAGTTCCTGGAAGCCCTTCTACCTCCGGGCTATACTCCCAGACCTATTTTTTACATTTTTATTTGGAAACAGGGTCTCCTAAGCCAGCGCGCGCGGCTGGCTTCGAACCTGCGCGATCCTCCTGTCTCTGCCTCCCAAGCGCGGGGATTACAAGCGTGCGCCACCACGCCCGGCTTTATTTTTATTTTGAAACAAGGTCTCACTAGGTTGTTAAGTCTCACTACCTGCTGAGGCTGTCCTCAAACCTTGATCTCCCTGTCTCAGCCTCCCAAGTACTGGGATTACAAGTGTGCACCACCACATCTGGCTCACCCCCAAATTTTTCTTCAGTCCATTCACATCTACCTCCACTGCCGTTGCCCTAGCTCTGACCACTATCATTCCTTACCTAAACCAGGCATCTCTCTGCTTCCAACCTTAACCACAATCCATTTACCAAATCCAACCACATGACTACCAGGCTCAAATTCTTGAGCAGTTCTTCCCTTTCCCAAGGGTAAAGTCCAGACTTCTTCAAAACCTGGCTCCCACCCCCCTCATTTCTCCACCTCCTCATCTGAGACTCCAGGACCAGTATCATTTACTTGACTCCACGCCTCTGCACATTTCCCTTTCCCAGACCTCACTCTCTCCTGACTAACTGCTCATCCTTCAGCTAGCACATCAAATTTCTGGCTCCTCTAAGAAGTTTACGATGTACTTGTGTACATTATTGCACTGTGTGTGTGTGTGTGTGTGTGTGTGTGTGTGTGTGTGTATGTGTGTGTGTACTGATAAGATTGTGCATATTTCTGCATTGTTTTGTTTATATAAAGGCTTTTCCCACAAACCTAGATCATCAACAAGTTCACAAACCTGAACCTGTTACTACCCACACACCTTATATAAAGGCTAATGGGAGTGAGACCATGACAACTAGAGTTTGAGAAAGTCACTGCGTCCATCATCTTCTTCCTTTACCTCTTGGGAAACCTGGAAAGAATTATCTCTGGAGAATATTGTAGCATTTTAATTTATTATTTTTTTTAATGTTTAAAGATCCAACCCTGGGCCTCCTGCATGCACTCTACCTCTGAGCTACATCCCCAAACCGTGCATTTTACTATCATTACCAATAACAACAACAAACAGTAGGCCAAACAGGACATTACTAAATCTGTATTGTAGATGAGGCTAAGACCTTGGAAAAGTAACAGGCCTGATCAGAACTACTAAGACTTTTCTAGGGAGATCCTGCAGCCTTGAGTATGGATAGTCTGAACAGAGGAGTTAACAGTCACCCCCTCCCGTGAAGGTTCAGATCTGATTCTCACTTTAACAAGGCTCCGGGCGACAGAATAACAGCCCCGCTATCTCAGACGGAAGGGAAGTGCCTAAACAGGCGGAATTCCCCGCCCCTCTCCCCCCCTTCCAAATCGGAGAAGCACACGGGAAAGCCACAGCCCCTGCAAAAACCGTGCAGGTGAGTAAACGAAAAGATGGCAAGATTTACAGAGCACCTAATATGTGCCAGACACTTTCAAAGCTTTCTATCACTTAATTCTCGCCGCAGCGCTAATATTCCTACTTTTTGCCGCTGAGAGAACAGAGGCTCAGAGAAGCTGGGAAGCTGAGATCACCCAGCGACCGGGAAGAAGTGTTCAAATCTGAACCCCGGTCACGCTCTCCGCTCGACTCTGGGGACGGGCCTGCGTCCTGAAGAACCGAGGCCACCTGCTCCAGAAGACGAGCCGCAGCGCGGGAGACTCACCTGGGCGCGAGCGCAGGGCGTGAGCCAGAGGCGGCAGCAGGGATCGTCCGGCACCCGGCCGGGCAGCCCAGGCTTTGAGCTTAAGCCTGGCGGCGGCGAGGAAACCCCACCCCGGGGGCGGGGAGCCGGGCGCAGGCTCGGGCCGGGCTCGGCCGTCCCGCCTCCCCGGAAGGGCGGAGCCAGGCTGCACCGGCCCCGCCGGCCGAGGGCGCCTGGCGGGAGGCGCTCGCAGTCTGAGCCGCGGCCCGCGAGCTGGCGCGCCCCGCCCCCTCCTCCCGCGGCCCACAGTGCACCGCGCGCCGCTCCAGGCGCCAGTTCCTGTCTTTGGGGCGGAAGAGCCTGGCGCCACGTGGCGGCTTCTGAGGAGCCCGGCAGCTTCTCGCCCCGGGGTTGGTTGGCTGGATTCCTAGAGTTCACCTAAGTTTGCCCCGTTATTTAAATCAGGCAAACCGAGGCTCAGAGAGCAACCACACGCAAAGGTTGACCAGAACGGAAGGCCTCAACTCTCCATGCCATAGAGAGTTAATCATCCTTCTACCTGTAGACCTTGGCAGCACACTTATGTGCCAGGCACTGTGCTACACACTTAATAAGTATGATTCTATTGAATCCTCACAACTTTGGAAGAAGAATATTCTTTTTAATTTTTTAAAGGTTTTTTCTTTTTTCTTTTTCTTTTTTTCTTTCTTTTTTTTTTTTTTTTTTGCGGTATTAGGGGTGGAACCTTCAGGAACTCTCCCACTGAGCTGCACCTCCCTAGCCCTACTTATTTATCTATTTTGGTATTGGGAAATGAACCCAGGGGCATTCTACCTCCAATCTACAGCCCAGCCTTGCTATTTTTTATTCTTTCTTTTCTTCTTTCTTTCTTTTTTGGTGGTACTGGGGGTGGAACTCAGATGCTTTCTACCTCCAGGCTATACTGGGGATGGAACACATGGAACTTCTACCTCCGGGCTACAATCCCAGACCTATTTTATATTTTATTTGGAAACAGGGTCTCTTAAACCAGAGGAGGCTGGCTTCGAACCTGCATGATCTTCCTGTCTCAGCCTCCCAAGCGCTGGGAGTATAAGCGTGCGCCACTATGCCCGGCTGGTTACATTTTTCTTGTTCTTTTTTCTCCTTTCTACCTAATTTATTTGATTCCTTCTCTCCTGCCTCAGTTCCAGTTACTACATGGTTGAAGCAGGATGATCGCCTGAGTCCAGAAGTTGGAGGCTTCAGATAGATAGCCTGGGCAACAGTGAGACCCCTCTCAAAAGCAAAACAATGAGCTGGACACAGTGCGCACGCCTCTAAAACTATTTATTTATTTATTAGCGGTACTGGAGATTATACCCAGGGGCATTCTACCTCTGAGCTACATCTTCAGCCCTATTTTTTATTCTTTATTTTGAAACAGGGTTTCACTAAGTTATGGGGGGCCTCACAAAGTAGCTGAGACTGGCTTCAAACCTGTGATTCTCTTGTCTCAGCCTCCCAAGTACTGGGATTATCATGTGCCACCATGCCCAGCTCCTGTAAAACTTATTTATTTATTTATTTTTGGTGGTACTGGGGTTCCTGGAAACCCTTCTACCTCCAGGCTACACTCCCAGACCTATTGTGTGTGTGTGTGTGTGTGTGTGTGTGTGTGTGTGTGTGTGTGTGTGTGTGTGTGAGAGAGAGAGAGAGAGAGAGAGAGAGAGAAAGAAACAGGGTCTCTTAAACCAGCAAGGCTGGCTTCAAACCTGTGTGATCCTCCTGTCTCTGCCTCCCACGTGTGGGGATTACAAGCGTGGGCCACCATGCCCGGCCAAAACCTTTTTTTAAAATAAAAATAGGAGCCAGGCGTGGTGGCGCAGGCTTGTAATCCCCGCGTTTGGAAGGCTGAGACAGGAGGATCGCACAGGTTTGAAGCCAGCCTCAGCTACTTAGTGAGGCTCTCAGCAACTTAATGAGACCCAGTTTCCAAATAAAGTATAAAATAGGTCTGGGAGTATAGCCGATCCTCCTGTCTCAGCCTCCCGAATGCTGGGATTACAAGCGTGCACCACCACACCCGGCTCATCTTTTTATTTTTTGAAACAAGGTCTCACTGAGTTGTGAAGGGTGAAGGGCCTCACTAAGTAGCTGAGGCTGTCTATGAACCCTAATCCTCTGGTCTCAGCCTCCCAAATGCTGGGATTACAAGTATGAGCCACCACACTGGTTTTATTTATTTGTTTGTTTATTTATTTTGCGGTACTGGGATGGAACCCAGGGGCATTCTACCTCTAAGCTACTCCCCCAGCCCTATTTTTTAATTTTTGAGTCTAGAGATGGAAACCAGGGGCATTTGACCCACAAACTACATCCCCTGCCCTGTTTTTTATTCTTTATTTTGAAACAGGGTCTCACTAAGTTGCGGAGGGCCTAAGTATCTGAGGCTGTCTACAAACTGCGATGCTCTGGTCAGCCTCCAGAATGCTGGGATTTCAAGCCTGTGCCACCACGCCCAGTTTATTCTTTATTTTGAAACAGGGTCTCACTGAGTTGTAAATGGCCTCACTGAGTAGCAGAGGCTGTCCGTGAACTGTGATCCTCCTGTTTCAGCCTCCAGAATGCTGGGAATACAAGCGTGCACCACCACATCTGGCTTCTTATTTATTTATTTTGCAGTAGGGACTCACTAAATTTTGGAGGGCCTCAACAAAGTTGCTGAGGCTGGCTGTTAACCTGTGATCCACTTGTCTCAGCCTCCTAAGTACTGGGATTACAAGCGTGCGCCACCATGCCTTGCTTCTTCTAAACTTTATGTTGTAGTATAGCATACACACAGAAAAAAATTCATATATCTTAAGTGCATAGAGCGCTATGAGTTTTTTTTTTTTTTTTTGCAATGTAACCCCAATCCAGATGAAGATACAAACATAACCAGCACTCCCAGAAGCCTGTGAGGGAAGGTGTTCATGGTTCATTGCCTTCTTTCTCTCTCTCTCTTTCTTTCTTTCTTTCTTTCTTTCTTTCTTTCTTTCTTTCTTTCTTTCATGTGTGTAACTGCATATTGAACCCTGGGGCATTCTACCTCTGAGCCACACTACCAGCCTTATTAATTAATTAATTAATTAATTAATTTTGCAGTATTGGGGATTGAACTTGGGCATTCTACATCTGAGATACAACCCCAGCACTTTTTTTTAGTCTTTGTTTTGAAACAGGGTTTCACTAAGTTTTGGAGGGCCTCAGTAGCTGAGGCTCACCCTGAACCTGTGATCCTCCTGTTTCAGCCTCCCAAGTATTGGTATTACAAGTGTGTACCACCATGCCTGGCTCTCCAAGCTCTATTTTATTTTTTGTTTTGAAACAGAGTCTTACTTAGTAGCTGAGGCTGGCCAACAACCTGTGATCCTCTTGTCTCAGGCTCCCAAGTTCTGGGATCATAAGCATGTGCCACCATGCCTGGCCATGGTTCATTTTTCAAATTAGACAGATTTATCACAGTTAGAGCTGTTTATAACTTGACCAAAGTCACACAGCTATTAAATTAGAGATTTAGGATTTTTTTTTTTTTTTCGGGTCTGGGGATGGAACCCAGGGGTATTCGACCTCCGAGTTACACCCCCTGCCCTATTTTTTATTCTTTATTTTGAAACCGGGTCTCACTGAGTTGCAAAGGGCCTCACTAAGTAACTGAGGCTGTCCACGAACTGTGATCCTCCAGTCTCAGCCTCCAAATGCTGGGATTACAAGCGTGCACCACCATGCCCGGCGAGATTTAGGATTTGAAATAGCCTTTTTCAATTTGGACTGAGAGATGTTTTACAGTTAGGCTTTTTCCTGCCCACAGGGGTAGGCAAGATGCAAGGTTGTCTAGCTGTAGCTTTGTCTTGTCCAGTACCTATCTCTCTTGTCCCATCTCTACTTCCCAGAACCTCTCTCCATCTTCCCCCACAACCATTCCTCACTTTCTCTCCAATTTAAGTAGTATCCTGATGGACCAAATGTCCAATCTGTCAGTCATATAAGCTCACCTAATAAGATTCTAGTTTATGGTATTAGAGCCTAGGATCCCTTAAACATATCTTAGCAAAGACTTACCATCAATCTGATCAAGAAATACTTGTAGCTGGGTGTGGTGGCATACTCCTGTAATCCCAGTACTTGAGAGGCTGAGACAGGAGGATCACACGTTTAAGGCCATCCTTAGTAATTTAGTGAGACCCAGAGCAGCAACTTGGTAAGACCCTGTTTAAAAAAAAAAAAAAAAAAAAAAAGAGAGGAGGTGAGAGTGTAACTCTAAGGTAGAATGCCCCTGAAATCCATCCATAGTATGAAAAAGAGAAAAAAGAGAGTCCCATCTTGCTATTTTCACTGTCTTCTGCAAGGTCTGATGGACTCCCTCCATTTTTTTTCCTGCTGAGTCTGACTTCTTAAAAGTCTGAAGTGCGACAATCAGAGAGTGACCTTACCCACTGATGAACTGCTGAGTCACTGCTGTAACCTAGCAGGCACCTTCCCCACTCAGGGATTCTGTTCTAATTTCTAGCTGCTAGGATTATTACAGGCAAGGTGCAGCAGTCAGCCTTCTGAGTTTTCTTGTCAAGTTGAAGGTGTATTGTTTTCTAAAACCAATCTGCTTGAAAACACACTAGTGTGTGTGTGTGTGTGTGTGTGTGTGTGTGTGTGTGTGTGTGTGCTGGGGATTGAACTCAGAGGCATTCTATCTCTGAGCTACATGCTCAACCCTATTTTATTTTTTATTTGGAAACAGAGTCTCACCAAGGTGATGTGAGCCTGACTGACTTGCTGAGTCTGACTTTGAACACATAACCCTTCTGTCTCAGCCTCTCATGCACTGGGATTAGAAATGTGTGCCAGCCGGGCCTGGTGGCGCACGCTTGTAATCCCCGCGCTTGGGAGGCAGAGACAGGAGGATCGCGCAGGTTCGAAGCCAGCCGCGCGCGCTGGCTTAGGAGACCCTGTTTCCAAATAAAAATGTAAAAATAGGTCTGGGAGCGTAGCCTGTAGGTAGAAGGGCTTCCAGGAACCCCAGTACCACCAAAAAAAAAAAAAAAAAAAAAAAAAAGAAATGTGTGCCACTATGCCTGGCTCATGCAACTCCTTTTAAAGTAGAATAGGAAGCAGAGCGTGGTGGCGCACGCTTGTAATCCCCACGCTTGGGAGGACAGGAGGATCGCGCAGGTTCGAAGCCAGCCGCGCGCGCTGGCTTAGGAGACCCTGTTTCCAAATAAAAATGTAAAAATAGGTCTGGGAGTGTAGCCCAGAGGTAGAAGGGCTTCCAGGAACCCCAGTACCACCAAAAAATAAAAATAAAATAAAGTGGAATAGGAGAAATAAAAGTAATAGGTAAGCTAAGTGTGTTGGTGTATACCTATAATCACTGCACTTTGGAGGCTGAGACAGGAGGATTGCAGGTTCAAGGACAGCCTCAGCAAGTAGTGAGACTCATCAACTTAGTGAGACCCTGTTTCCAAATAAGAAGTAAAATTGGACTGGGAAAGCCGGGTGTGGTGGTGCACGCTTGTATTCCCCAGCATTTGGTAGGCTGAGACAGGAGGATCGTTGTTCACGGACAGCCTCAGCTACTTAGTGAGGCCCTTTGCAACTCAGTGAGACTCTTTTTCAAAATAAAGAATAATACAAAAAAAAAAAAAAAATGGGGCTGGATGTGTAGCTTGGAGTTAGAATGCCCCTGGGTTCCATCCCCATTACCACACACACCAAAAAAAAAATTGGACTGGAGGTATAGCTTGAAGGTACAATGCCTCTGGGTTCAATCCTCAGTACCAGACACACACACAAAAAGTAATAGGTAGGTTCAATTCCCAGCACCGCAAAAAGAAAGGAAGGAAGGAAGGGAGGGAAAGAAAGAAAGAGAAAGAAAGAAAGGAAGGAAGGAAGAAATGTGATAAAAGAAAGAAGGGAGACAATCAGGGAAGAAAAGAGAGATTATAGCTTTAAATCTAAAAACTCACCTCACCATGCACAAATAAATAAAATAAAATAGAACTGGGTGTACCTCAGAGATACAATGCTTGGGTTAGTTCCGTTGGGGGGGGGGCGGGGAGAGGGTGAGAAGAGAGAGAATCAGATAAGGGAGCCTGGCTTGGTGGCACATGCCTGTAATTTCAGCATTCGGGAGCCGGAGACAGGAGGATCAAGGTTTGCAGACAGCCTCAGCTACTTAGGCCCTCTGCAACTCAGTGAGACCTGATTTCAAAATAGAATAAAAAAATAGGACAGGGGGTATACCTCAGAGGTTGAATGCCCCTGGATTCCATCCCCAGACCCGCAAATAAAATAAAATAAAATAAAAATTAAAAAAAAAGAATTGTAGAAGCTGGGTGTGGTGGCACACGCTTGTAATTCTAGTACTTGTGAGGATGAGGCAGGAGGATCTGGCTTCACGGCCAGTCTCAGCTACTTGGCAAGGCCCTCTACAACTTAGTGAGACCCTGTTTCAAAATAAAGAATGAAAAATAGAGCTGGAGGTGTAGCTCAGAGGTAGAATGCCCCTGAGTTCAATCCTCAGCACCACACACACAAAATAAAGTAAAATGAAAATAATAATAATGACAACAACAATACATAGGGCTGGGGGGGATTTAGCTCGAGGTAGAATGCCCCTGGGTTCCATTCCTAGTACCGCAAAAAAAAAAAAATTTTTAAATATATATATATATATAGTTAAGGGAGCCAGGTGTGGTGACACATGCTTATAATTCCAGCATTTGGGAGGCTGAGACAGGAGAATTGCACAGGTTCAAAGCTAGCCTCAGCTACTTAGTGAGGCTCTCAGCAACTTAGTGAGACCCTGTTTCCAAATAAAATATAAAATAGTTCTGGGAGTGTAGCCCTGAGATAGAAAGCCCCTGGGTTCCATCCCCAGTACCACACACACACACACAAAAAAGAATAAAATATAGGGCTTGGGGTGTAACTCAGAGGTAGAATGCCTCTGGGTTCTATCCCCAGTACTGCAAAAAAAAAAAAAAAAAAAAAAAAATATATATATATATATATATATATATATGCATATATTTTCCCATATATATGTTTCATATATATTTATGAAAGAAATGTGATGAATTAGTGGCTTGCGAGAAACATACAGAAGTGTTGCAGAAATTCTCTGGAACAATTGACCCAGTGCGACTTGGCCCTGATATCCACATGAGCTCTCATTTTATAGATGTGTGACAAAAGGCAGAAGCAGGCAGATGGGCTTACAGAAGTTGAAACAGGACAGTGAGTACATGTTTGCTCAGGAAGTTGGGTAGAAGGAGGGCAAGAGGGGAAAACTTACTGACCTACATGACCTTCTACAAGGCTGGATATGATTTTTACCTATTTATAGGAGGTGGCCTTGATATCTGT
The DNA here is from genome assembly GCF_963383645.1 of Muscardinus avellanarius. Classification (NCBI taxonomy): domain Eukaryota; kingdom Metazoa; phylum Chordata; class Mammalia; order Rodentia; family Gliridae; genus Muscardinus; species Muscardinus avellanarius. The sequence goes on along the minus strand of NC_137788.1, from coordinate 38,909,173 downwards.
CCCTCTACAGGCTGCTTATCTGAAGTTACATTCCCTTTCTTTCTTTCTTTTTTGCGGTACTGGGGATGGAATCCGGGGGCATTCTACCTGTGAGCTATACCCCCCCAGCCCTATTTTTTATTCTTTATTTTGAAACAGGGTCTTTGGGAGGTTGAGACAGGAAGATTGTGGTTCGTGGACAGCTTCAGTTACTGCTTAGTGAGTTCCTTTGAAACTCAGTGAGACCCTGTTTCAAAATACAGAATAAAAAATAGGGCTGGAGGGTATAGCTCAGAGGTAGAATGCCTCTGGGTTCCATTCCCAGTATCGAAAATAAATAAATAAATAAATAAATAAATAAATAAATAAATAAATAAGGCTGGGTGTGTAGCTCAGAGGTAGAATGCCTCTGGGCTCCATCCCCAGTACTGCAAAAAAACAAAAAGAGAAAATAATAAAATAATAAAAAAACAAGCCAGACGTGGTGGCGTGTGCTTATTATCTCAGTACCTGGCAGTCCGAGACAGGAGGATTACTTAGTGAGGCTCTCCGCAACTGAGAGGGAAGTTACCTCTACCCTGTTTCAAAATAAAGAATAAAAAAAATAGGGCTGGAAGTCAGGCTCAGAGATAGAATGTTTCTGGTTTCAGTCCCCTGTACCGAAAAAATTAATAAAGAAAAAATAAAATAAAAAATGCTAGATGAGTGTGGGTGCATACTTGGTATTCTAGTACTTGGGAGGCTGAGAAAGGAGGATAACAGGTTTACAGCCAGCCTTAGCTACTTAGTGAGGCCCTCTGCAATTTAGTGAGACCCTGTTTCAAATTAAAGAATTAAAAAAAAAATAGGCCTGAGGGTGGGGCTCAGCAATAGAATGCCCCTGATTTATCCTCAATACTGAAAAAGTAAACAAACAAATTAATTAATTAAAAAAGGGCTTGGGGAATGCCCCTGGCTTCAATCCCCAGTAACACACACACACACACACACACACACACACACACACACACAGAAAAAGAAAAGAAAAAAGATTACAGTCCAGAAGGGTTCTTATACAATAGGCAGAGTGCAGACCCGAGGAGATGTGTGCACAGGAATGGCTGTGTGGTGCATGGAGAGACTGAAATAGAGGGAGAAAGGGCAAGTTAGCCAGCTGCCTAGAAAGGAAGAGAACACGCCCCTTTCAGGATGACCAGGTGGGAGGGAGGGAGGGAAGGAGACAGGCATTTTGAAGCATTCCTCCTGAGCATTTTAGCATTTGGCAGAGGTTTATCTCTAAGGACTGTGGCCAGGTCAGAGGGATGAGGAAATAGCTTCTGCCCAAGTCCCTCAGTGCTGGCACTTCCTGCTTAGCCTTGGCCAGGCTATCTGAATGAGAATGAAGAACAGAGTTCCCAGAGGCCCCACACAAACCAGGGGCAAAGGCGGCCACCCAGAAGCTCACAGCCAGGAGAGGAGATAGGCCAATTACAAGCATGGGCCACCAGGCCCAGCTAAATTTTGAAATTAATCAATTCATCTAGTTAGTGAGACCAAAGAGAAAAGAAGATCAAGTACTCTCTTTTGGTGGGTCCTGCCACAGTTAGAAATCAGAAAAAGTAATCCCAGCATTTGGGAGGCTGAGACAGGAGGATCACAAATTCCAGGATAGCCTCAGCAAGTAGTGAGACACTCATCAACCTTGTGAGACTCTGCTTCAAACAGAAAATAAAGCTTGTAATCCCAGCATTTGGGAGGAGAGTGGTTCATGGACAGACTTGGCTACTTAGTAAAACCCTATGAAACTCTGTGAGACGCTGTTTCAAAATAAAGAATAAAAAATAGGGCTGGGGATGTAGCTTGGAGGTAGAATGCCTCTGGGTTCCATCCCCAGTACTGCAAAATAAATAAATAAATTATGTAAGTAAGTAAGTAAAATAGGCTGGGAGTGATGGGACCATGACCCACACTATTTTCTGACAGGCTTGTGGCTAAACTCTGAGAACTAAGCCTCGCCTTGAGCATAGTTCAAGATATCCTGAAGATAGGACTCAGTGAAACTTGGAGTCTTGCCCAGTGACTCAGAATTCTGACAAAAAAACTGCAGGTGTCCTTGGAGATTACTGTGTGAAATTTACCTAGTTTCTCCTGCAAGCTTTTCCCATGAAGTTAATTTTTGTTTGTTTTTGTTTTTTTGTGGTACTGGGAATGGAACCCAGGGGGATTTTACCTCCAAGCTACACCCCCAGCCCTATTTTATTTTATTTTATTTTATTTTTTTATTTTTTGGTAGTACTGGGGGTGGGACCCAGATGATTCCTACCTCTGAGCTATACTCCCAGACTTATTTTATATTTTATTTGGAAACAGGGTCTCACTAAGTTGCTGAGAGCCTCACTAAATAGCTTAGGCTGGCTTCGAACCTGTGTGATCCTCCTGTCTCAGTCTCTCAAGCGCAGGGATTACAAGCATGCGCCACCACGCCTGGCTATCTATTTTTTTATTCTTTATTTTGAAACAGGGTCTCACTGAGTTGCAAAGAGACTCACTAAGTAGCTGAGGCTGGCCACGAACCAAGATCCTCCTGTCTCAGACTCCCAAATGTTGGAATTACAAATGTGCGTCACCATGCCTGGCCCATGAATTTACTTTTATATTTACACACGAAGACTTCTTTGTTGTCATTACACAGTGAGACCTCTAGTTGCCTATATAAGTTGTTATTATTCTTAATAAAGTGGGTAAGCAACCCTTTTTTACCTGTTTGTGATTTCTTAATTCAAGATCACCTATCTCAGCTGGGCCTTGTGGTACATGCTTGTAATCCCAGGATTTGGGAGGCTGAGATAGGAGGATTGCTGTTCTCGGAGAGCCTCAGCCACTTAGTGAGGCCCTTTGCAACTCAGTGAGAGCCTGTTTCAAAATAAAGAAAAAAAAGTAGGGCTGGGGATGTGACTCGGAGGTAGAATGCGCCTGGGTTCCATCCCCAGTACCGCCCCAAAAAAACAAGACGACCGGTTTTTTTTTTTTTTTTTTGGTGGTACTGGGGTTCCTGGAAGCCCTTCTACCTCCAGGCTACACTCCCAGACCTATTTTATATTTTGTATTTGGAAACAGGATCTCTTAAGCCAGGGTGGCTGGCTTCGAACCTGCTCAATCCTCCCGTCTCCACCTCCCAAGCACGGGATTACAAGCGTGCGCCACCATGCCCAGCAAAATCACCCATTTCTAAGAAGATGAACATGTAAAAGTGTAAGAGATCATAACAGTAGTGTAGCTTGGAGGTAGAATGCCCCTGAGTTCAATCTCCAGTGACACGCACACACACAATCAAAAGGAAACTGCTAAATCCAGATTCCAAAAAAAGAAAGCCTTTTGCCTGGTGTGGAGGCACACACTTTTTTTTTTCTTTTTTTTTTTTTTGGTGGTACTGGGGGTGGAACCCAGAGGCTTTCTACCTCCAGGCTATACTCCCAGACCATTTTTTATATTTATTTGGAAACAGGGTCTCACTAAGTTGCTGAGAGCCTCACTAAGTAGCGGAGGCTGGCTTCGAACCTGTGCGATCCTCCTGTCTCAGCCTTCCAAGCGCATGGATTACAAACGTGCGCCACCACGCCTGGCAGGCACATACTTTTAATCCCAGGATTTGGGAGGCTGAGACTGGAGTATCACGGTTCTCAGACAGCCTCAGCTACTTAGTGAGGCCCTCTGCAACTCAGTGAGACCCGGTTTCAAAATAAAGGATAAAAAATAGGGCTGGGGATGTAGCTCAAAGGTAGAACAGAAGAAAGAAAGAAAGAAAGAAAGAAAGAAAGAAAGAAAGAAAGAAAGAAAGAAAGAAAGAAAGAAAGAAAGAAAGAAAGAAAGACTTTGGAGGAGAGGGTAACAACTAGGACAAGTACTACTTAAAGAAAGGTGTGTTGGGGTGAGTTCTCGGTTCAGGAACTCGAGGTCTGCAGGGTCCTTGGCTAACGCGACAGAAAAGAATTCCAGCACGCACCAGTTAGAGACATGGACAGAGGTTTATTGGGGAAAAGGGGAGGAAATACACATTCAAGAGAGAATGCGGGCCACCTCAAGATGAGGAAGGCATTTTGGGGAGTTCAGGGTTCTCTTCTTATAGGGGAATTTTGTGAGGGGTGGGCTAGAGGCGGTATGTGAGGATGAGCTCAGTCCGGTAGTCCCGAGGTGTTTCCTGATGGTCTGGTGGTCTGGTCAGCCTTAGGGTGGGTGATCTTGGGTTGATTGGAGTCCTCATTAGTTGATTGACGGATAAGCTGGGATATCCTAAATTATAGGTTTTCTCTGAAATATTAACTCTAGGATCTACAGGTTTCCCAGGAATTTTTGAGAGAGTCAGGCCTGGGAAAGAGAACTGGTTTGTAGACTAGAGTCTGAAGCACTTCAGCTCCAGGTTCTTATATCAAAGTTATATTTTTTACTTTTCCTTCCTGTCTGTCTCCTTTCTACCTACTTATTTCTTCTATTCTACATCAGGTGGGGAGCTGCGCATGGTGGTGCACGTTTGTAATCCCAGTATTCGGGAGGCTGAGACCTGAGGATCGCGGTTCACGGACAGCCTCAGCTACTTAGTGAGGCCCTCCACAACTCAGTGAGACCTGGTTTCAAAATAAAGAATAAAAAATAGAGCGGGCGTGGTGGCGCACGCTTGTAATCCCCGCGCTTGGGAGGCAGAGACAGGATTGCGGATTGCTCAGGTTCAAAGCCAGCTGCGCGCTGGCTTAGGAGACCCTGTTTCCAAATAAAAATGTAAAAATAGGTCTGGGAGTGTAGCCCGGGGGTAGAAGGGCTTCCAGGAAACCGAGTACCACCAAAAAAGAATAAAATATAAGGCAGGGGCTATAGCTTGGAGGTGGAATGCCCCTGGGTTCCATCCCCAGACCTGCAAAAAAAAAAAAAAAAAAAAAAAAAAAAAAAGAAAAGAAAAAAGGTGGGCATTGGATGGCAGCCATTGGTGATTGTGTGTGTGTGTGTGTGTGTGTGTGTGTGTGTGTGTATGTGTGTGTGTGTTACTGGGTATGGAACCAAGGGGCATTCTACCTCTGAGCTATACTCCTAGCCCTATTATTTATTCTGTTATAATAATAAATATATATGTATATAAATATATATGTATATATAAAAATAATAAATGCTGGTTTTTTTTTTTTTTTTTACTTTGAAACAGGGTCTCAGCCTGGTGTAGTGGACATGCTTGTAATCCCAGCATTAGGGAGGCTGAGACCGGAGGATCATGGTCTGCGGACAGCCTCAGCTACTTAGTGAGGCCCTCTGCAACTCAGTGAGACCTTGTTTCAAAATAAAGAATACAAGCCAGGCGTGGTGGTGCACGCTTGTAATCCCAGCATTCGGGAGGCTGAGACAGGAGGATCATGGTTCGTGGACAGCCTCAGCTACTTAGTGAGGCCCTCCGCACTTTGTGAGACCCTATTTCAAATTAAAGAATAAAAAATAGGGCAGGGGGTGTAGCTCGGAGGTCGAATGTCCCTGGGTTCCATCCCCAGACCCACACACACACAAATAAATAAATAACAGGGTCTCATGAAGTTGTTGAGGGTTCTGCTAAATTGCTGAGGCTAGCCTTGAACCTGCAGTCCTCCTATCTGGGCCTCCCAAATACTGAAATAACAGGCATGCAGCACCATGCCCAGCTAAAATGGAGATTATACTGTCTACTTTATTGAGATATTTTAGGATTAAAGGAAACAATGAATATCAACTACCTAGTGGCACATAATTTACTAAGTATAGTCATAGTTATTTGTGTTCAATGAAGGTTGCTGTAAGGTAGGCTAGGGTAGGAGAATGAGTCCCTCTCTTCTCCCAGCCCACCCATTGAAACTGCTAGAAACACTAGGCATGGTGGTACATGCCTATAACCCAAGTACTCAGGAGGCTGAGACAAGAGGATCTCAGGTTTCAGGACAGCCTCAACAAGTAGTGACACTCTAAGCAAACTTAGTGAGACTCTGTTTCAAAACAAAAATATAAAAAGGGCTGGGGCTGGGTGTGGTGGCGCATGCTTGTAATCCCAGCATTTGAGAGACTAAGAGTGGCGGGTCATGGTTCACAGACAGCCTCAGCTACTTAGTGAGGCCCTGTGCAACTTAGTGAGACCCTATTTCAAAATAAAGAATAAAAATTAGGGCAGGGGGGTGTAGCTTGGAGTTTGAATGCCCCTGGGTTCCATCCCCAAACCCGTTTAAAAAAAAAAAAAGGAATAAAAAATAGGGCTGGGGGCAAAGGTTGGAGGTAGAATGCCCCTGGGTTCCATTCCCAGTACTGCAAAAAAAAAAAAGAAAAAAAGAATTCACTTTCTTCTTTCTCTCTTTCACACATACATGTATACACATGCAGACACACATGTACATGTGCATGCACATTTATGTAGGGCTCCAGGAATCGCAGTCATAAAGATCTGCTGCAGGGAGGCAAACTGAAACCATTGGACTGCGGCTGAAAGTGGGGAGGGAGAAGCGCGAGCGGCGTGGGCAGTGCTGCTGAGGCAAGGGAAAACCACAGCAGGAAGCAGACGGCCAGTCATATGGCAGTACGGATTTCCCCCGTAAACTTGACTTCCTAATTCTGCATCCTTCTATTGCATGTGTCGCCCACAGACGCTGTTGTATATTAAAAGTGGGCAGAAGTGATTGATTCATTAATTCAGTTGCTGGACATTTAGTGATTTCTATCACGTGCCAGGAATTTTCTGGAAGGATAGGCAGTTATTGGTCAGGAAGTTAAATAAGTTGGGAGAGGAAAGTCTAGGCTGGCTTCGAACCTGTGCGATGTTCCTGTTTCAGCCTCCCAAGCGCTGGGATTACAAGCCTGCGCCACCACGCCTGGTTTATATTCTTTGTCTTGAAACAGGGTCTCATTAAGTTGCCTGGTTTATTTTATTTGATTTTTTGAAATTTATTTTTAGCTGGGCGTGGGGGTGCACGCTTGCAATCCCAGCATTTGGGAGGCTGAGACAGAAGAATCGTGGTTCGCAGACAGCTTCAGCTACTTAGTGAGGCCCTCCGCAATTTAGTGAGAACCTGTTTCAAAATGAAGAATAAAAATAGGACTGGAGAGGTAGCTCGAACGTAGAATGCCTTTGGGTTCCATCCCTAGTACTGCAAAGAGAAAGAAAGAAAGAATTTAAAGATAATTTAAATATTTTCTAGAAGAACATAAAAACTTGTGCAGTCTTGCCTGGCATGTCATAGAGCCGGGCGTGGTGGCGCCCCCTTGTAATCTCAGCTCTTGGGAGGCTGAGGCAGGAGGATCGCACAGGTCCGAAGCCAGCCTCAGCTACTTAGTGAGGCTCTCAGCAACTTAGTGAGACCCTGTTTCCAAATAAAATATAAATAATAGGTCTGGGAGTGTAGCCTGGAGGTAGAAAGTCTCTCAGTTCCACCCCCAGTACCACCAAAAAAATAATAATAAATCTGGGAGGTTTGTTGTGTGTGTGTGTGTGTGTGTGTGTGTGTGTGTGTGTGTGTATAAGACAGAAGGATTCCAGGTTCAAGGACAGCCTTAGCAAGTAGTGAGACTTAACAACCTGTCATGGGAAACACAATTACTAGTGTGGGTTCTTGCTTCCTGGTGAAAAGAATTTCAACATGTGGAGTCAGAGATAAGAGCAGAGGTCTTAGTCCAAGGAAAGTCAAGATACACATTCAGGGGAAACACTGGCCATCTCAAAAGCATGAGAGCAGCCCAGGAAGAGAGGGACAAGAGCTGCAAAAGCTGTCCCACAATGGCCCAAAGTGGCCCTACAATGGCTCCCAAATAGCCCAAATCACTCAAAATTACAAAAATGGCTAAGAATGCCCCCCCCCAAAAAAAATGGCAGAGAGCTCCTCAGAGGTGTACATTTTTTTTTTTAAATATAGGGCTTATTAGAGAGGTGGTAGCCAGGAGCACATGGGATGGTGGTCTTCTTTGAAGCTTTCTGGCTTACAAAAGGTGAGAATTTCTCAAGTTGCGGAGGGCCTTATGAGGCTTCTGAGGCTGGCCACAAACCTGCAATCCTCCTGTATCAGCCTCCCAAGTACTGAGATTACAAGCGTGTGCCACCACACCCAGCTTTAAGGTGGAGTCTCTGTGTGTGTCTGTGTGTGTGTGTGTGTGTGTGTGTGTGTGTGTGTGTGTGTGTGAGATACTGAGGGTAGAACCCAGGGGCATTCTACCTCTGAGCTCTACTCCCAGCCCAACTTTTTATTCTTTTCTTTTCTTTCCTTCCATTTTCTTTTCTTTCTTTCTCTTTCTTTCTTTCTTTCTTTCTTTCTCTCTTTCTTTCTTTCTTTCTTTCTTTTGTGTGTGTGGTACTGGGGATAGAACCCAGGGGCATTCTATCTCTGAGCTATACCCCCTGACTCAGCCTTCCAAGTACTGGGATTACAAGCCTGTGCTACCACACCCTGTTTATTCTTTATCTATCATCTATCTATCTTTCTTTTTCTTTAAAAAAAATTTTTTTTTGCGGGTCTGGGGGTGGAACCCAGGGGCATGGCCTCTGAGCTATACTCTCTGCCCTATTTTTTTTTTAATTCTTTATTTTGAAACAGGGTCTCACTAAGTTGCTGAGGGCTGAGGCTGTCCGCAAACCGCCATCCTCCTGTCTCAGCCTCCCAAATGCTGGGATTACAAGTATGAGCCACCATGCTTGGTTTATTCTTTAGTTTGAAATAGGATCTCATAGCCAGGCGTGATGGTGCACACTTGTAATCCCCGCGCTTGGGAGGCAGAGACAGGAGGATCACACAGGTTCGAACTCAGCTACGCTGGCTTAAGAGACCCTGTTTCCAAATAAAAATATAAAATAGGTCTGGGAGTGTAGCCTGGAGGTAGAAGGGCTTCCAGGAACCCCAGTACCACAAAAAAAAAGAAAGAAAGAAAGAAAGAAAGAAAGAAAGAAAGAAAGAAAGAAAGAAAGGGAGAAAGAAAGAGGATCTCACTAAATTGCTGAGCTGGCTATGAACCTGTGATCCTCTTGTCTCAATCTCCCAAGGACCTGGATGCCTCTGACTCGGCAATTTTAAAGACATTAATCTAAAAAAACAATAGAAAAGTGACAAGAATGTTTACTATGTTGTTTAGAAGAGAGGAAAATACCCAAATGTTCACAAGAAAAAAATTGGAAAAATAAATTATTTTGTATTCATAAAATAAAAAAAATACAGTCATGCCGGGCGTGGTGGCGCACGCTTGTAATCCCCGCGCTTGGGAGGCGGAGACAGGAGGATTGCGCAGGTTCGAAGCCAGCCGCGCGCTGGCTTAGGAGACCCTGTTTCCAAATAAAAATGTAAAAATAGGTCTGGGAGTGTAGCCCGGAGGTAGAAGGGCTTCCAGGAACTCCAGTACCACACACACACACACACACACAAAAATCATACAGTTACAACAAAGATAATGTCAATTATATGGTAAGTGGGGAAAAAAAGAGAGAGGGAAAAAAAACAGGGGGTACCAAAAAAAAAAGCTTTTCCATTAGCTGTATTCTGTATTCAGCTTATTCAGCTCCTAGGATCAAAGTCCTAGGGCTTCAAAAGGTTGGGGTGCCAGTCCCTGCCTTTGGGTCAAGATTGTGCAAGATCAGGGAGAAGGCTGGCCCCGAGCCCGGGGTGGGTGCGGGGCCTTCTTCTCCAGCTATGTCTCAATCTGGACAGAGCCCAGGACAAATTGCTGCATGAGAGGCAGAATGTGGGTGCAAGTTAAAGCACATGTATATATCAGTGGCCCTCCTACCTCACTCAGGTAAGAAGGTGACTTCTCTGAGCTGACACTGTACTCAGTTTCTTTTTTCAAGGAAACCCAGTAGATAAGCCTTGACTATGAGGCTTCTCTTTTAGTTAAAGACCGACTACATTCAAACTGCTTGGGTTGGCTGTGTGTGTCCAATTGGAAGAAAGATATTATTTTTTGGGTTTTTTTTTTGTGTGTGTGTGGTACTAGGGATGGAACCCAGGGGCATTCTATCTCTGAGCTACACCCCCAGCCCAAATTTTTATTCTTTATTTTGAAACAGAGTCTCACTGAGTTGCAAAGGGCCTCATAAAGTAGTAGCTGAGGCTGTCCTCAAACAGCAATCCTCTGGTCTCAGCCTCCCAAATGCTGAGATTACAATCATGCTTTCCTTTTTTTTTTTTTTTTTTTTTTTTTTTTTTTGGTACTGGGGATTAAATCCAGGAGCATTCTAACTCTGAGTTACACCCTAGCCGTATTTTATTTTTTATTTTGAAACAGGTCTCACTAAGTTACTGATGCTGCCCATGAACCTGCAATCCTCCTGTCTCAGCCTCCCAAGTACTGAGATTACAGGCCTATGTCGCCACACCCATTTTGAGTTTATTTCTGAAGAGTAAAAGGATCATGAACTTTTAAGGTTTCAAGAAGTAAACAGTAGACACTTGAAAACACTAATTAAGCTTCACGTAAGCTGGGTGTGATGGTGCACACTTATAATCCCAGTATTTGGGATGATCATAGGTTCTAACCAGCCTCAGCAATTTAATTTTTTGCAGTACTGGGAATGAAACCCAGGGAACTTCTCCCTCTGGGCAACACTCCCAGACCTATTTTATATTTTATTCAGAAACAGGGCCTCACTAAGTCACTGAAAGCCTCACTAAGTAGCTGAGGCTGGCTTCAAACCTATGCGATCCTCCTGTCTCAGCCTCCCAAGTATAGCCTCAGCAATTTAATGAGACCATTCACAACTTAGTGAGATCCTGCTTCAAAATAAAGAATTGAAAAAGGGCTGAGGAGAAGCCAGGAGAGGTGGCACATACTTGTAATCCCAGTACTTGGGAGGCTGAGATAGGAAGATGAGTTCTCAGCCAGCTTCTGCAGTTTAGTGAGACACTGTTTCAAAATAAAATAATAAAATGGGGCTGGAGGTGTATATCTGAGGTAGAATGCCCCCTGGGTTCCATCCCCAGTAACACATACACACATTCACACACACACACACACACACACACACACACACACACACACACACACAACAGGGTTGGGGTGTAGCTCTGAAGTAGAAAGCCCTTGGCTTCCATCCTCAGTAACACACACACACACACACACACACACACACACACACACACACACACACGGTTGGGGTGTAGCTCAGAAGTAGAAAGCCCCTGGCTTCTATCCTCAGTAACACACACACACACACACACACACACACACACACACACACATATACACACACACAACTTTATGTAAGCCTGGACTTCCTGTAAGATCTTAGAAGCCTAATAGCTTCCTCATTTGATTAAATCCTTTGGGATCTAAGCATTGGACAGACTAAGATATTATTATTACTTAAATAGCCAATTAGCAGCTAACTAAAGGTCTGGAAGTCCCTGGCTAGGTCCTGACCAGGAACCTTCTCAAGACTGAGCAGTAAATCCAGTTTATAACTTTTTTTTGTACTGGGGAGTGAATCCAGAGGCATTCTATCTCTGAGCTAAACTGCCACTCCTATTGTATTTTTTATTTTGATCAAGGAAAGTCTCACTAAATTGCAGTGGATCTCACTCAATTGCTGAGGTTGGCCGAAAATTTGTGATCTTCCTGTCTCAGCCTCCCAAGTACTAGGATTACAGGTATGGGTCACCATACCTGGTTCAGTTTATAACTCTTTTGTGTATGTGTGGTACTGGGGATTGAACCTAGGGGCATTCTACCTCCAAGCTACACTGGCCCTATTTTTTATTCTTTATTTTAAAACAGGGTCTCACTGAGTTGCAAAGGGCCTAAGTAGCTAAGGCTGTTCATGAATCTGGATTCTCCTGTCTCAGCCTTCCAAATGCTGGGATTACAAGCATGTGCCACCACACCCAGCTCAGAAAGATCTACTTTAACCCATCTTTTTCTTGTGTGTGCTTGTGTGGCACTGGCGATTGAACTCAGGGGCATTCTATCTCCAAGTTACAACCTAATGAGTCCCTCTTTCAAAATAAAAAATAAAATAAAATAGGGCTGGGGGTGTAGCTCAATTCAATCTCCACCACCACAAAAATTAATTAATTAATTAATTAATGGCTGGACATGTAGATTGAAGGTAGAATGCCCCTTAATTCAATTCCCAGTATCAGCCTCTAATAGTTCTCCAGTGAATATACCAACACTAAAGGCTGGAAATGTAGCCCAGGGGTAGTGTATGCTTAGCATGTACCAGGCTCTGTGTTCAATCCCAGCATTTTTTTTTTTACTGGTAGCTACAAGATAGGTTTATACTTCATTTTTATTTATTTTTATTTTTTGTGATTTTTAATACATTTTTATTGGTGCATTGTAGTCATACATCTTAATGGGGTAAAAAAAAAAAAACTTGTAGAGATAATACATGCACACATCATCCAATCAGCTTATACCCAATCCCTAACCCCTTCCTTCCCCCTCCCTCCTTCCCATGCTTGGCTTCCTGATTGACTTTGATATGTCTAAGTACATCATGTGCTTTAAAGAGTTTCCCTCTTCCCCCTCCCATCCCCTCAGATAGGTCACCTTAATTGCTCCTCTATAGGATATCTTCTTCATCTAGAGTTCCTCCTGTTACCCATTTCTCCCTAGTTTTCGCACATTAGGAAAAGCATCTGATTTCTTATTTTTTGTGACATTTCACTGTAAATGCCATAATTTTGTTCTCCCTTATGGCTGGTCAAAACTACGTTGTGTACACATCCCATAGTTTTGTAATCTGCTCATCTTTTGAAGGACGTCTTGGGTGGTTCCACAGTTTGGCAATGGTGAACTCTGCAGCTATGAACATAGTTGCTCATGCATTAGTTTGGTATTTTGGTTTTCATTCTTTCTGGTAGATACCCAGAGGTATTCGGGTCTCAGCCTCCTGAATGCTGGAATTACAAGCGTGTGCCACCATGCCCAATGAAGGAAGTAGCTGCTCTGCTCAGCGCTTTCTCTATGCCTGACATGAAAATGGTTGCATACTCAAGGTACATACAGATGAGTGGAGGAAGGATAGGACTCTACTGGTCTTCTAGCTCCAACTTGGTGCCCTCTTGAATTCTCATGACACTCCAAAAGAAGATCATCAAATGTGTAGCTAGCCAGTTACTCTGGTCTGAAATATGGTTTGTCACCTGGAATGCATGCAGGAGTGTGAGCCCCAAGGTCATGTGTGAATAGTACTAGAGAGAGGGTAGAAACAGCTGGGCATGGTGGTGCACACCTGCAATCCCAGTACTTCAGAGGCTGAAACAGGAGGATTGCATAGGTTCAAAGCCAGCTTCAGCAACTCAGTGAGGCTCTCAGCAACTTATCAAAACCCTGCTTCCAAAAAAATAAATAAATAAATAAATTGGGAGCCAGGCATGGTGGCGTACACTTGTAATCCCAGCATTTGGGAGGCTGAGACAGGAAAGATTGCGGTTCGCGGACAGCCTCAGCTACTTAGTGAGGCCCTCTGCAACTCAGTGAGACCCGGTTTCAAAATAAAGAATAAAAAATAGGGCAGGGGCTGTAGCTCAGATGTCGAATGCCCCTGGATTCCATCCCCAGACCCGCAAAATAAATAAATAAAAATAAATAAATAAATTGGGGCCAGGCATTGTGGCGCACACCTGTAATCCCAGAATTTAGGAGGCTGACACAGGAGGATCATGGTTCACAGCCAGAGTCAGCTACTTAATGAGGTCCTAGACCCTCAAAATAAAGAATAAAAAATAGAGCTGGTGTGAAGATCAGAGGTAGAATGCCCCTGGGTTCCATCTCCAGTACTGTAAAAAAAAAAAAAATGGGGGCTGGGATTATAATTTAGAAGTACAATGCATCTGGGTTCCATCCCTAGCACCACAAACAAAAGAAGAAGAAAAAGAAGGAGGAGGAGGAGGAGGAGGAGGAGGAGGAAGAGGAAGAGGAGGAGATGATGAAGAAGGAAGCAATCTGATTTTTGAATTTACAGGTGTATTGTTTGGGAAATGATTAAGTTTCGATGCGTTCATTAGGGTGGAGTACCTGTTGTTGAATCCTGGTGGCTAGACACAGACATAGACACATATACTCCCTGTCTCTTGGCATATGATATACCATTCAAGGATAGCCTCAGTAAGTAGTGAGATTCTCATTAATCAGGTGAAATCCTGTTTCAAAATAAAATAAAAGAGGGCTGGGACGTAGCTTGGATGTAGAATGCCCCTAGGTTCAATCCCCAGTACCACAAGAAAGGAGGTGGCAGGAGTGTAGAATAATAGAATGCCCTGTGTGTAGTCCCCAGTGCAGGCACACACAGACACCACTTTAGATCAGTTTCCTGTCTGTTCTGCCTGCACGTGCATTCATCCATTTCCACATTCACTGAGGAAGCTGCTTATAGGCATGTCCTGAATGCTGGGATACTGAAGTGAAGTTGTGGCCCTGACTTAAGGAATGTATAGTTTAATTCAGTGCTTCTCAACCTGCTTCTCTTCAATGCTCAGAGGTTCTTAGAACCTCCATAATCTTGACTCACTAAGATTGTGGTTTCTTAGGGGAAGAGAAAAAGGAATAATCAACAACTACAAAATGATATGGAAATTCTATCTGTGATAGAAATACACAGAGTGTGGTAGAAATACAGAGGAAGTGGCATTGAAAATTAAACTGGGAATGTGGGAATGAGGAAGCTTTCAGAAAAGGTATTTCAGAGCTGGGAGTGGTGTATTCTTATAATCCCTGCGCTTTGTAGGCTGAGACAGGAGGATCGCACAGTTTCAAACCCAGCCTCAGCTACTTAGTGAGGCTCTCAGCAACTTAGTGAGACCCTGTTTCCAAATAAAGTATAAAATAGGTCTGGAGTATAGCCTGGAGGTAGAAAAGCCCCTGTGTTCCAACCCTAATACCACACACACAAAAAAAAAAAAAAAAAAAAGAAAGAAAGAAAGAAAAGGTATTTCAGAATGGGTAATACTTAGCCAAGGTTTTTTTTTTTTTTTTTTTTTTTTTTATGGGAGTTGAACCCAGGGGCATTCTACCTCTGAGTTACACCCTCAGCCCTATTTTTTTTTTATTCTTTATTTTGAAACAGGGTCTCATTAAGTTATAGAAGACCTCACTAAATAGCTAAGGCTGGCCATGAACCTGTGATCCTCCTATCTCAGCCTCCCAAGTACCAGTATTATAAGCATGTCTCAGCCTCCCAAATGCTGAAATTAACAAGCATGCGCCACCACTCCTGGCTTTATTTTTATTTTGAAACAGAATTTGCTGAGGCTGGCCACAAACCAGCAATCCTCCCATCTCAGCCTCCAATGTACTGGGACCATAGCTGTGTGTCACCACGCCTGCCTGGTTTCTTGCCCTAGTTTTGAGAGACAAACGGTAGTGAACCAGAGTCAGAAACAGGAAGTGGGAGAGCACAGGGACCTGCAACGTCATGATGAGCCAGGGGACTGCAAATAGCACTTCTAGCTAGTGCAATGAGAGCACAAGGTCAGATGGTAAGGGCTGTGTGTCGAGCTAGGGAAGGAGGCTCAACTGTAAGCCCAGCTAAATGCTATGCAGAGGCATCAGCAGGGATTTGGAAAACAAGTAACATTAAGGAATAGTTGGGGCAATGGAGATATTTAAATTAAGGAAGAGAAGAATTAAGGAAGATAAATCTGGTTTTAAATATGTGCACACTTCTTTTGTGTGTGTGATATTGGGGACTGAACTCAGGGGTATTCTAACCTTTTTATTTTTTGCAGTAATGGGGATGGAACCCAGGGACACTCTCCTTCCAAGCTACACCCCCAGTCCCATTTTTTATTCTTTATTTTGAAACAGGGTCTCACTGCAAAGGAACTCACTAAGTAGATGAGGCTGTCCATGAACTGTGATCCTCCTGTCTCGGTCTCCCAAATGCTGGGAATACAGCATGCACCACCATGCCTGATTCCTTTTTTATTTTTGAAACAGGGTCTTACTAAGTTACTGAAGGTCTCACTCCGTTTTTCAAGGATGGCCTCGAACCTGCCATTCCCCTGTCTCAGCCTCCCAAGTACTAGGATTACAGGCATGTACCAGCATATTGGGCTATGTGCTTTTAATTCTGTGTTACCTTTTTTTGTGTGGTGCTAGGGATTAAACCCAGGGGCATCCTACCTCTGAGCTATACCCCCAGTCCTGTTTTATTTTTATTCGGAAATAGGGTCTTGTTAAGTTGCTAAGTGCTTTGCTAAATTGATGAGGCTGTCCTTGAACCTGTGATCCTCCTGTTTCAGTCTCCCAAGTACTAAGAGTACAGGTATGTGCCACTCAGCCTGGCATGAGATAAGAGGATCAAACCTGGAAGGCTTAGACAAGAGGATCACAGGTTTGAGGTCAACCCAGGCAACTTTGTGAAACCTTGTTTCAGAAAATGATGATGATGATGAGGAGGAGAACAACAATGAAGATGACTACACTACAACCAACAACGATGACGACGATGATGACGAAGAGCTGGGCATGGTGGCACATGCTTGTAATCTCGGTACTTGGTAGGCTGAGACAAGAGGATCGCAGGTTCAAGACCAGCCTCAGCAACTTAGTGAGATTCTCATAAACCTAATAAAACCCTGTTTCGAAATAGAGTAAGCCAGGCTTGGTGGTGCACTCTTGTAATCCCAGCGCTTGGGAGGCTGAGACAGGAGGATCGCACAGGTTCAAAGCCAGCCTCAGCTACTTAGTGAGGCTCTCAGCAACTTAGTGAGGCTCTCAGCAACTTAGTGAGACCCTGTTTCCAAATAAAGTATAAAATAGGTCTGGAAGTATAGCCTAGAGGTAGAAAAGCCCCTGGGTTCCACCCCCAATACTACAAAATAAATAAATAAATTAATAAATAAATAAACAAATAAATAAAGAGTAAAATTGGGCCAAGGGTATAGCTCAAGATAGAACGCCCTGAGTTCAATTCTCAGTACCACAAAAAATAAATAAATAAAATAGGACTTGGGATATAGCTTAGTGGTAGAAGCCCTGGGTTCAAACTCTACAGCCACGAAAGAAAGAAAGAAAGAAAGAAAGAAAGAAAGAAAGAAAGAAAGAAAGAAAGAAAGAGAGAGAGAGAGAAAGAAAGAAAGAAAGAAAGAAAGAAAGAAAGAAAGAAAGAAAGAGAAAGAAAGAAAGGAAGGAAGGAAGGAAGGAAGACGGGCGAGGGAGTCAACTTTTCTCAAGGTAAAGCGAGTCATACATGATGAGCAGGTTACCAGACCTCCTGGAGCCTCTTTTGTCCAGTGCCCTAACTTTTTACCTATTTGGAATAGCTCTGCTTCTGAACCCACTCTGATCTTAAAGTTCTCAGATTAGGGTCTATGTATCAGCCCTGACATCCCTCAGGGCTGGTGGAAGGAGAGAATGTAGAAATTCCTCTAGCTGCAGAGTTACAGCGTGCAGACGGCCAAAGGACCATGACTAAGGGTGTTATGGGAGGAGGGAGCCCAGTTAGTGGTTAGATGTGTGTGGGTCAGGAGTGAATCAGAGTGAGGAATTCTTTTTTTCTATTTTTTTGGTGGTACTAGGGATGGAACCCAGGGGCCTTCTATCTCTGGACTACACTCCCAGACCTATTTTATATTTTTTATTTGGAAACAGGGTCTCTTAAGCCAGTGGAGGCTGGCTTCGAACCTAGGTGATCCTCCTGTCTCAGCCTCCCAAGCATGGGATTACAAGTGTGTGCCACCATGCCTGGCGTGAGGAATTCTTTTTTATTTTATTTATTTATTTATTTATTTATTTATTTATTTATTTATTTATTCAGTACTGGGGATGGAACCCCAGGGCATTCTACCTCCAAGCTATACCTCTAGAACTAATTTTTATTTTATTTATTTATTTATTTATTTATTTATTTTACAGGTATGGAGATGGAACCCAGGGGCATTTGACCTCTGAGCTATACCCCCGCCTTATTTTTTATACTTTATTTTGAAACAGGGTCTCACTAAGTTGCAGAGGGCCTCACTGAGTAGTTGAGGCTGTCTGCAAACCGTGACCCTCCAGTCTCAGCCTCTTGAATGCTGGAATTACAAGGGTGTGCCACCATGCCCAGCTCTATTCTTTATTTTTGAAACATGGTCTCACTCCATAGCAGATGGCCTCACTAAGTAGCTGAGGCTGGCTGCAAACCTGTGATCCTCCTGTTTTAGCCTCCCAAGAACTGGGATTAACAAGCATGCGCCACCATGCCCAGCTCCAGAGTGAGGCATTCTTGCCCAGAGGTAAAGCTCTCTTCTTCCATCTGCACGTTTTCTCAGACCCTTTAGTGGTTTATCTCTCTTTTCTCCCATCTGTCAGTGGCAGAGTGGCCTTCTAGAGCAAGTCAAAGATGCTACAGTCCCAACCATCCCTCTTCTAATTGCAACGCTTCTGGCAAGCAAGGCACCCTCTTCCATTAGCTTTGCCAGGGCCATAGCTAGAAGTAACACATGAAGGCTTGATAGAGTAAAGAGTCCTTTCATGCTTTTTTTTTTCCAATACTGAGGATTGAACCTAGGAGCATTCTACCTCCAAGGTACACCCCCCAGCCCTATTTTTAAATTTTTCTTCCTTCCTTCCTTCATTCCTTCCTTCCTTCCTTCCTTTTCTTTTTTTTCTTTTTTCTTTTTTTGGTACTGGGGATGAAACCTAGGGACATTGTACCTCCGAGCTACAACCTCAGCCCTATATTTTTAGTCTTTTTATTTTTGAAACAGAGTCTCACTGAGTTGCAAAGGCTCTCACTAAGTAGCTGTGGCTGTCCTCGAACTACAATCCTCCTGTCTCAGCCTCCCAAATGCTAGATTACAAGACTGCACCACCACACCTGGCTCATTTTTTATTTTGAAACAGGGTCTCAGCAAGTTGCAGAGGTCCTTACTAAGTAGCTGACGCTGGCAATCCTCCTGTCTCAGCTTCCCAAGTACTGGGATTACAAGCCTGTGCCACAATACCCACCTCTTTCATGCTTTCAGACAGAACTGACCCTGCCTGTCAGGATAAAAGGGTCAGAAAGTCAGGTAGGTTAAGAGTCCACAAATCATTTGGCCTCTCATCTCAGTGATTTTCAGTCCAAGGTGATTTTGCACCCCAGGGGACAGTTGGCAATGTGTGTGTGCGTAGTGCTACTGGCATCTAGAGGGCAGAGGCCAGGATATTGCTAAACATCCTTTTATGTACAGGACAGTCCCCCTGACAAAGAATTATCAGATCTAAAATGCCAATTCTAGCCGGGCGTGATGGTGCACATTTATAATCCCAGTACTTGAGAGGCTTAGACAGGAGAATTTTAAGTTCAAAGCCAGCCTCAGCAATTTAATAAGGCCCTCAGCAACTTGGTGAGACCCTGTTTCAAAATAAAATATGAAATAGGTCTGAGCTGGGCATGGTGGCATACATTTGTAATCCCAGCATTCAGGAGGCTGAGACAGGAGGATCACAGTTCGCAGACAGCCTCAGCTACTTAGTGAGGCCCTCTGCAACTCAGTGAGACCCTGTTTCAAAATAAAGAATAAAAAATTGGGCAGAAAGTGTAGCTCCAAGGTCAAATGCCTCTGGGTTCTATCCCCAGATCTGCAAAAAAAAAAATAATAATAATAATAAAAAGAAGAAAAAAAAAACAGAAATAAGCTGGATGTAGTGGCACACACTTGTAATCTCCGCTCGTCCTTGGGAGGCTGAAACAGGAGGATTGCAGGTTCATGGCCAGCCTTAGCTATTTAGTGAGGCCTTCCGCAATTTACTGAGAACCTGTTTCAAAATAAAGAATATAAAATAAGGCTGGGGGTGTAGTTGGAGGTAAAATGCCCCTGGTTTCAATTCCCAGTACCACACACAAAAAAGAAAGAAACATAAAATAAAAATGGAAGCCAGTTGTGGTGGCATACTCCTGTAATGCCAGTACTTGGGAGGCTGAGACAAGGAGAATCACAGATTCAAAGTGAGCCTTGACAACTTGGTGATGCTCTCAGCAACCTAGTGAGAACCTGTTTCCAAATAAGAAATAAAATTAGGCTGGAGGTATAGCCTGGAGATAGAATGCCTCTGGCTTCAATCCGCAGTACCAAAAATAATAAAATAGAATAAAAGCTCTTTCACATGTTCCTTTCCCCCCCTTTAGCTGTTAGAAGCCTACAGCTCGGAAGATGAAAGACAGAACAGGTCCCCTCAGATATAAATATGCCAGCTTCCTCCCTAAACAGTTCAGCATGTATAAGCCAGCACGCCCCACCCCCCTCCAATATAAACAAGGCAGAGTCTTCCTAAGCCATCTGCTAGATAAGACACAAGTAAAGAGATGAGAGGAGAGAGAGAGAGAATATATGGGTTCACAGCTATTCTGCTTTTGTATCTTGCTAATGCTAGGTATAATAAATCTCTCACTTACTCCTCCCTCCCCTCTGTCATTAAGTGACCAAATGTATAAAGAACTTGTAATTTCAGTACTTGGGGTTCTGATCCAAAGCTTTTGTTTTCTGGGCTTTCACCAGTTATAAAATAGCCTGCTTTTCCAACTCCAGTCACAGTGTTTCTTTATTTTGGGGACCAAGCTGTGGGGACCAAGCATCCTGCAACAGAATCCTCCTGGGTTCATGCCGGGCGTGGTGGTGCACGCTTGTAATCCCCGCGCTTGGGAGGCTGAGACAAGAGGATCGCACAGGTTCAAAGCCAGCCTCAGCTACTTAGTGAGGCTTTCAGCAACTTAGACCCTGTTCCCAAATAAAATATAAAAAAGGTCTGGGAGTATAGCCCAGAGGTAGAAAGCCTCTGGGTTCCACCCCCAGTACCACCAAAAAAAAAAAAAAAAAAAAAAAAAAAAAGAATCCTCCTGGGTTCAATCTCCAGTACCACACACACAAAAAAAAAGACATAAAAAATAATATTCAGAGCTGGGCGTGGTGGCGCATACTTGTAATCCCAGCACTTGGGAGTTTGAGACAGGAGGATCGCACAGGTTCGAAGCCAGCCTCAGCTACGTAGTGAGGCTCTCAGCAACTTAGTGAGACCCTGTTTCCAAATAAAGTATAAAATAGGTCTAGGAGTATAGCCTGGAGGTAGAAAAGCCCCTGGGTTCCACCCAATACCACAAAAAATAATATTCATATTGAAACAGATGTTTTCCTCACTGAGGTTCTTGTCTATGACATCCAAAGAATGATGGCAGAAAAAGGAATAGGGAGCTTACCCTCCTGGGGGCAGTCAGGACCCTGGTGTTCATCAGCTGTCTTCTGGACACTACTTGAGAGTAGCCCAAGCCAAGTGCCATCAATTGCACACCACTTTCTCCCAGAGTCTACGCAATTCCTGGTCACCTGTTTAGCCAGGTTCAGGTGCCATTGTTACACACTGTTTCTCTCAAAACCAACAGGATAGTGTCTTCATGTGAAAAAAAAGCTCCCAAAGGGAGAGGCTCCTGAATGGGAAAAACCATTTATGGTGGCTGGACTAGTGGTTTATATACTTCTTTAAGTGCTCATTCAGTAGGGGTCTCAGAGGCAGTTCTCTGGTTTGCATAATGCATTTGCATAGTGTTCTTCTTTGAGTCTCTTTCTCCTGCCAGTTAGGGTTCCGGACGCTGTTTCTTTTCTTCTTCTTCTTCTTTTTTTTTTTTTTTTTTTTTTTTTTTTGGCAGTACTAGAGAGGTAACTCAGGGGCATTCTACCTCTGAGCTTATCTCTAGCCATATATTTTTTTTCAGTATTGGGGATGAAACACAGGGACATTGTACTTCCAAGCCACACTCTCAGCCCTATTTTTTAGTCTTTTTATTTTTATTTTATTTATTTATTTATTGGTACTGGGGGTGGAATCCAGGGGTTTTTCTACCTCTGGTCTGTATTCCCAGACCTTTTTTTTTTTTTTTTTTTAATAATTTTGAGACAGGGTCTCACTAAGTTTCTGAGAGCCTCACTAAGTAGCTGAGGCTGGCCATGGACTGTGATCCTCCTGTCTCAGCCTCCCAAGTACTGGGGTTACAAGTATGTGCCACCACCTCCAGCTTCCTAGGATTGTTGATCAACAGAAACAACTGGAGTCTTCAGAAGCTCTCATTAATCTCAGGAAGCTTCTGATCTCATTATCATATCACTTGACATTTGGGAAGTCTGGTCTCTTCAGTTTTGAAATTTAGTTAGCATTTGTTGCCTCTCAGGAAATGAAGATATTCTACTGGTTCTTGGCTCTATCTATCTGCTTCTTTCTACCTCCTCAATATTATCTAGTCTCTAGGGCATCAGATGGCTGGAGGTAAAAACCGACTTTAAGCTGGGCATGGTGGTGCAGGCTTGTAATCCCTGCGCTTGGGCCGCAGAGACAGGAGGATTGTGCAGGTTTGAAGCCAGCCTCCCTGGCTTAAGGGACCCTATTTCCAAATTTAAAAAAATATAAAAATAGGTCTGGGAGCATAGCCCGGAGGTAGAAGGGTTTCGAGGAACCCCAGTACCACCAAAAAACAAACAAACAAACCACAAAACATCCTTAACCCCCCCCCACTCCTTACTGGAGATTGAACCTCTAGGGCTTTGGGCCTCACTTGCTAGGCAAGTGCTCTACCACTGAGCTATAGCCCCAGCCCTAGAACCAACTTTAGCTCTATACATTTAAGTCTCATTAGTCTGGCTCACAACTACCCAGGAATTGATCCAGTTGGGCACTTCCTTTTATTGCTCTGGTGTATCTGTGCATTTATTCCAGGACTCATAAAATTGGAGTGGAGGGAAGAGGAAAGAAAAGAATTAGTAGAGTTCAATATCCTAAATGCATGCCTGCCGCGCCTTCTTCCCAGTCTAAAATTGAGCAAGGCTCGTTTTAGCAGGAATGCTGCTAAACGTTCCCAGGAACGGGCGCGCGACATCTCCTTCTGGGGAATAGTATTAGGTATGGGTATTTGGGGATTTTTTTGAAATTGGCCTTGTTATCAAAAAGGTACTTGAGACTTATGTTATTAATGGCCCCAAATTGTTTAAAATAATTCAAGATTTACTCCCTGAAGCTTTAACATTTATGTATGGGTAGCACTTAAATTTCCAAATGACCGACCTAACAAAAATTCTATAAAGACTCAGACAATCACAATCAAAACAATCCTTAAAGCCGGGCATGGTGATGCACGCTTGTAATCCCTGCGCTTGGGAGGCGGAGACAGGAGGATCGCACAGGTTTGAAGCCAGCCACACGCGCTGGCTTAGGAGACCCTGTTTCCAAATAAAAATATAAAATAGGTCTGGGAGTGTAGCCCAGAGGTAGAAGGGCTTCCAGGAACCCCAGTACCACCAAAATCAAAAACAAAACAAAACAAAACAAAACAAAACAACAACAACAACAACAACTCCTTAAAGGCAACTGATCCTCCCCAGGCTTTCCCCCCAAAAAAATATTAACAATAAACCTAAAACAGAGCCAAGACAAGTTGTTCCCACCATCATGAGTTCTGGGAGACCAGGATATGTTATCAAAGGTAGGCCATGGTAGAGTGCCTACTGACCCCCCAGTAACCCTACCCCCTTGGTCATACAATGGGTATGTGGACAGCAACAGATAGATGGGTACCCAGGCACAGCCTTGGGACATGGGAAAGTATAAAATGTTTCTCTTTTTAGTAGTGCCTATTGATTAAAAAACAATGATGTATATCAATCAGAGAATTTAATGCTTATTATAGGATATTATTATGATATTACATAATAATAATAAGTTAATAATAAACTTCTGATCTTTTCCTTGGTTTCTTGTAAGAGGAAATGCACCCTTAAGAAAGAAACTGGTCGTCTGCCACCTTGCCTTGATGTATTAGTTCTTTGTATATTTACTGATATATTAATTCTGAAAAAAATTGTAAGAGTAAAATGTAGCCAAAAACGAAAGTATAAAATGCTTGCCAAAACCGAGAGTAGAGAGAGCAAAAATGGAAAGTAAAGAGAGCAGCTTCACTCTCTATTGCGTCTGTGTGCTGTTTCTCCACTGTACTTTGCTGACTCCTCACCCCACCGCTCGCGGACTCCCGACTCCTGCTAGGGCTGGACCCTGGCATATGCCTTATTTAATTTAATTCAGCAACAGAAGAATAACAAATACCAAATCATGCTAGATGTGTGTGTGTGTGTGTGTGTGTGTGTGCGTGTGTGTGTGTGTGTGTGCATGCTACCAGAGGTGGAACCCAGGGGCATTCTACCTCTGAGCTACATCCCTTCCCCAACCTTTTTTATTTTTTTATTTTTGGAACCAGGGTTTTGCTAGGTTGCTGAAAGCCTTGCTGACTTGCTGAGGCTATTCTCTAACCTGCAATCCTCCCATCTCAGTTTCCCAAGTTACAGTATGTGCCACCAAATCTAGCTTTATTTTTTACTTTTTTTTTTTTTTTTGCAGGTCTGGGGATGGAACCCAGGGGCATTTGACCTCCAAGCTACACCCCCTGCCCTATTTTTTATTCTTAATTTGAAACCAGGTCTCACTGAGTTGCAGAGGGCCTCACTAAGTAGCTGAGGCTGTCCGCGAACCGCGATCCTCCAGTCTCAGCCTCCCAAATGCTGGGATTACAAGCGTGTGCCACCATGCCCGGTTTATTTTTTACTTTTATTTTTTGGTAGTACTGAGGATTGAACTCAGGGGCATACTACCTCCAAGCTACACCACAGCCTGATTTTATTTTATTTTATTTATTTATTTTTTGTGGTGGGGATTGAACTCAAGGGCATTCTACCTCTGAGCTACACCCTCAGCCCTTTTTATTTTTTTATTTTGAATCAAGGTCTCACTAAGTTGCAGAGGACCTCACAAGTTGCTGAGGCTGGATGAGAACTGGCAATCTACCTGACTCAGCCTCCCAAGTATGGGGATTTCAAACGTACATCACCATGCTCAGTTTATTTTTTATTTTGAGAAGAGTTTTGCTAAATTGCCAAGGCTGACCTGGAACTTATGATCCTCCTGTCTCAGTCTCCCAAATACTGGGATTATAAGTGTGCACCATTGCACCCAGCTCCAAATCAAATTTAAGAGAGGAAGATCTGATTGAAAACTTGGAATTGAACCAGGCATGGTGACGCATGCTTGTAATCCCAGTACTTGGGAGGCTGAGACGTGAGGATCAAGGTTCCTTGATAGCCTTGGCAATTTAGTGAGATTTGTATCAGATTTGTGAGATTTGTATCAGATTTGTGAAAAATAAAAACCAAAAATATGAGTGGAAGTCAATGCAAATTCAGAAACTAGTTCAAATAAAAATAAACAGCTGCTAAATACATTAGTTTTTTGTTTTTTGTTTTGGTGATGGGGTCTTACTGTGTTGCTCAGGCTGGTCTCTAAACAGGGTCTCACTAAGTTGCTGAGGGTCTCACTGAACTGCTGAGGCTGACCTGGAACCTGTGATCTTTCAGTCTCAGCCTCCCAAATACCGGGACTACTGCTGTATATCACCATGCCTGGCCATACATTGACTTTTTTTTTGTACTGGGAGTTTAGTCCAGAGGTATTCTACTTCTGAGCTACACCATTGTCCCTTTTTATATTTATTTGTTTATTTATTTATTTTTTTGCGGCACTGGGGATTGAACCCAGGGTCATTCTATCTCCAAGCTACACCCTCAGCCCTATTTTTTATTCTTTATTTTGAAATAGGATCTCACTGATTGCAAAGGGCCTCATTAAGTAGCTGAGGCTGTCTGGTAACTGTGATCCTCCTATCTCAGCCTCCTGAATGCTGGGATTACAAGCATGTACCACTATGCCTGGCATATTTTTTTATTTTGAAACAGGGTCTCACTAAGTTACTGAGCCTAGCCTTAAATCTGTGATCCTCCTGCTCAGTCCCCTGAGTACTAGGATTACAAAGCATGTGCCATTAAACCCAGTTTACACTGACCCCCCCCCCAAGTACTCAGGATTGAACCCAGGGGCATTCTACCTCTGAGATACACCCCCAGTCCTATTTTTGATTCTTCATTTTTGAAACAGGGTCTCACTAAGTTGAAGAGGGCCTCACAAAGTAGCTGAGGCTGGCTGTGAACCTACGATCCTTCTGTCTCAGCCTCCCAAGTACTGGGATTACAAGCGTGTGCCACCGTGCCTGGCCACACTGATTTTTTTTTTTTTTTTTTTTGATGGACTGAAATGGTGGATTGAAGCCAAACTAACAAATTTTATTTTTTACCTTTTTTTTTTTTGGTGGTACTGGGGGTAGAACCCAGAGGCTTTCTACCTCTAGGCTATACTTCCAGACTTTTTTATATTTTGTTTGGAAACGGTCTCACTAAGTTGCTGAGAGCCTCACTAAGTAGCTGAGGCTGGCTTTGAACCTGTGCGATCCTCCTGTCTCAGCCTCCCAAGCGCGGGGATTACAAACACGCGCTACCACACCTGGCCAAACTAACAAATTTTAATACTGATGATGATGATGATGATGATAATGGTGATGGTGATGATAGAGGCCATGGGCGCAGCTCTTTGAGAGAGTACTTTGATCCCTAGCACCACACTCAAACAAAATGATAATGCTGTCATACCTTTTCAATGAGGAACAAACTGCAGTTGAGGGAAATTATTCAGGATGCAAGTTATCTATGTTTGTGTAATAAACTATTCCAGAATTTGGTGAATAGGTCAAGGCAGGCGACAGTTCCACTGTATTCTCCATTGGTAAAACCATGGTCCTATGCAGTTGAGTTGCTGCCCGCTTCTAGGAGCCATAGATAGCCCAGAGTAGGCTACTGTGAACACGTTGGGGAGGGCGACCAAGATCAGAAGGGGTTATTGATGAAAGTGTTTAAGGCAAAGCCAGTGAGTGTCTGGCCTTTGGAGAAGGGATTGTTGCCATAGATGGAAGGTCACATGTGAAGTTCCATGCTCAGGGCCGGGCACAGAGGGCCAGGCCTAGGCCAGTGCATGGCACCTTGTGGGACCTGACTATTGAACTAATTAACTGGAATGCCTTCCAATGCTGAGGATCTAGGGAGGGCTCTATATTTCTCGAGGAGGTTCCACTTCATAAGTAAATATGTAAATTTTCAAGTGTATCATCCCTAAAGAAAAGATGGACAGCAAAACTCTGAATGCCCCCTTTCTGTTCCCAAAGATCTAGTTAAATTAAAGAAACAATGAGAGCAATCCCAGGCCAGAATGTCCTGATACAAACTATCCTGAAGGCCACCACTGTCTTTCTCTTAACAAGCTGGGAACTAGGGCAAGCTGGTGTTATCTATAGACAGCTACTTTCTCGCATGTGTGCCAGGACAATTGCTTCTTGGGATGTTGGTCAGACAAGCAGACAAGTGCTGATGATGTCTCCACTTCTGCAACCTAACATATAAAACCTCTATCTGATGCTGGGGATGGTGGCGCACCCTTGTCCTCCCGGTACTTGGGAGGCTGAGACAGGAGGATGACAAGTTCGTGGCCAGCCTCAGCTACTTACTGAGGCCCTCTGCAACTTAGTAAGACCCCGTTTCAAAGTAAAGAATAAAAAAATCAGCCTGGGGATGTAGCTCAGAGGTAGAATGCCCTGGGTTCAATTCCCAGTACCATACATGAACCAAAACAAACAAACAAACAAACAAACAAACCCTCTATTTGAGTGGGGACAGGTATAGAACTGAGGACTCTGTGGAAAGGCCATGTGTCACTCATTTAGTTGGTTGCCACAGGACAAAATGCTGTGAAGAGAGAAGGGGCTGATGGCAAAGCACCATGTGGGACAGAGTTGATAGGATAGCTGTCAGTCTATCACCACTGAATTCTTTCTTTTTGGAGAAGTTGCTGATATCTTTCTCTCTCTCTCTCTCTCTCTCTCTCTCTCTCTCTCTCTCTCGCTCTCTCTCTCTCTCTCTCGCTCTCTCTCTCGCTCTCTCTCTCGCTCTCTCTCGCTCTCTCTCTCGCTCTCTCTCTCGCTCGCTCTCGCTCGCTCTCACTCTAGCTCTTGCTCTCGCTCTCTCACTCTCTCTGCACCCCCAGCCCATTTTATTATATTTATTTATTTATTTAATTTTTTGCGGTACTGGGGATGGATCCCAGGGGCGTTCTGCCTCCAAATTATACCCCCAGTCCTATTTTATTTTTTTTGGTACTGGGGATGGAACCCTTCTACTTCCAGGCTACACTCCCAGACCTACTATATATATAATTTACTTTTTGGTGGTACTGGGGTTCCTGGAAACGCTTCTACCTCCAGGTTACACTCCCAGACACCTATTTTTTATATTTTTATTTGGGGACAGGGTCTCTTAAGCCAGTGGAGCTGGCTTTGAACCTGGGTGATCCTCCTGTCTCTGCCTCCCAAGTGAGAGGATTACAAGCGTGGGCCACAATGCTGGGCCCCCAGTCCTATTTTTTTATTCTTTATTTTGATGGATCTCAGGGGCATTCTACCTTCAAATTACACCTCCAGCTCTATTTTTTATTCTTTATTTTGAAACGGTCTCACTGAGTTGCAAAGGGCCTCACGAACTAGCTGAGGCTGTCGGTGAAGCCAGATCATCCTGTCTCAGCCTCCCAAATGCTGGGATTACAAGCATACACCACCATGCCCAACCTATTCTTTCTTTCTTTCTTTCTTTCTTTCTTTCTTTCTTTCTTTCTTTCTTTCTTTCTTCTTTCTTTTTGCAGTACTGAGGATGGAATTCAGGGGCATTCTACCTCTGAATTACACCCTTACACCCCTAGCCCTATTTTTTATTCTTTTTTTTTGTGTGTGTGGTACTGGGGTTTCTGGAAACCCTTCTACCTCTGGGCTACACTTCCAGACACCTATTTTTTTAATATATTTTTATTTGGAAACAGGGTCTCCTAAGCCAGCAAGGCTGGCTTCGAACCTGCACTATCCTCCTGTCTCCGCCTCCCAAGCGCCGGGAATTCATGGCATGCGCTATCACACCTGGCTTTATTCTTTATTTTGAAACAGGGTCTCACTGAGTTGCAAAGGGTTCACTAACTCGCTGAGGCTGTCCCCGAACTGTGACCTCCACTCTCAGCTTCCCAAATGCTGGGATTACAAGCATGTGCCTGCCTGCCTGCCTGCCTGCCTGCCTGCCTTCCTTCCTTCCTTCCTTCCACCTCTCTTCTCTTCTCTCCTCTCCTCTCCTCTCCTCTCCTCTCCTCTCCTCTCCTCTCCTCTCCTCTCCTCTCCTCTTCTCTTTTCTTTTCTCTCTCTCTCTTTCTTTCCAGTACTAGGGATGGAACCCAGGTGCATTCTACCTTTGAACTACACCCCCAGCCCTATTTTCTTTTCTTTTCTCTTCTCTTCTTTTCTTGTGGTATTGGGAGTGGAACCTAGAGGCTTTCTACCCCCGGGCTATACTCTCAGACCTATTTTTATGTTTTTATTTGGAAATAGGGTCTCACTAAGTTGCTGAGAGCCTCACTAAGTAGTGAGGCTGGCTTCGAACCTGTGCAAT
Organism: Muscardinus avellanarius; assembly: GCF_963383645.1. Taxonomy (NCBI): domain Eukaryota; kingdom Metazoa; phylum Chordata; class Mammalia; order Rodentia; family Gliridae; genus Muscardinus; species Muscardinus avellanarius. Next base: position 38,879,882 of record NC_137788.1, on the reverse strand, counting down.
CCTCCTGTTTCAGTCTCCCAAGTGCTGGGATTACAAGCATGCACCACCATGCCCGGTTTATTCTTTGAAACAGGGTCTCACTAAGTTGCAGAGGGCCTCACTAAGTAGCTGAGGCTGTCCTCAAACCGCGATTCTCTGGTCTCAGCTTACCGAATGCTGGAATTACAAGCGTATATCACCATTTTTTTTTTTTTTTAAACAGGGTCGAGCCGGGCTTGGTGGCGCACGCTTGTAATCCCAGCACTCCTCCTGAAGCCAGATCCTCCTGTCTAAACCTCCCAAATGCTGGGATTACAAGTGTGCATCACCATACCCGGCTTATTCTTTATTTTTGAAACAGGCTGTCACTGAGTTGCAAAGGGCCTAAATAGATGATGCTGTCTACGAACCACAATCCTCCTGTTTTAGCCTTCCAAATGCTGGGATTACAAGTGAAGCATGCGCCACCATACCGGCATGCATGCTCGCTCTCTCTCTCCATCTCTCTCTCTCTCTCTCTCTCTCTCTCTCTCTCTCTCTCTCTCTCTCCTTTTTGTGGTACTGGTGATATGGAACCCAGGGGCATTCTACCTCTGAGCTATACTCCCAGCCCCATTTTTTAATTCTTTTTTGGAAACAGGTTCTCACTGGGTTGCAAAGGGCCTCACTAAGTAGCTGAGGCTGTGCCTGAACCACGATCCTCCTGTCTCAGCCTCCCAAATGTGCACCACCAAGCCCTGCTCCCCCTCCTCCTTTTTTTTTTTGGTACTGGGTATTGAACCCAGGGGCATTCTACCTCCAAGCTACACCCCTAGCCCTACTTTTTTTTTTTTTTTACCTTTCTTTCTTTCTTTCTTTCTTTCTTTCTTTCTTTCTTTCTCTCTCTCTCTCTCTTTCTTTCTTTCTTTCTTTCTTTCTTTCTTTCTTTCTTTCTTTCTTTTTCCTTCTTTCGTGGTACTGGGGTTCCTGGAAGCCCTTCTACCTCTGGGCTACAATCCCAGACCTATTTTTACATTTTTATTTGGAAACAGGGTCTCTTAAACCAGGTGGCTGGCTTCGAACATGCATGATCCTCCTGTCTCTGCCTCCCAAGTGCGGGGATTACAAGTGTGTGCCACCACGCCCGGCTACTATTCTTTATTTTGAAAGATGGTCTCGAGCCGGACGTGGTGGCGCACGCTTGTTTTCACAGCATTTGGAAGGCTGAGACTGGAGGTTCACGGTTTGTGGACAGCCTCAGCTACTTAATGAGGTCCTTTGCAATTTAGTGAGACCCTGTTTCAAAAGTAAGAAGACTTAAAAAAAAATAGGGCTGTGGATGTAGCTCGGTGGTACAGACCCTGAGTTCCATCTCCAGACCATCACCACAGCCAGCTGAACCTGCAATCTTTCTATTTCAGCTTCCTGAGTCTCTGAGATCATAGGCATGTACCACTATAGCTGATTTGTTTTCATGTTTTTGAAATTGAGTCTCACTAGGTTACCCAGGCTGGCTTTGAGCTCATGAGCTCAAGCATTATTTCTGCCTCAGTTCCGAAGTAACTGGGACTCCCTGTGCCTGCCAGTACGCCCAGTTCAAGGTGTGTGTGTGTGGTGCTGGGGATTGAGCACAGGATGTTCTACCTCTGAGCTATACCACAGGCCAATTATTTATTTATTTATTTATTTATTTATTTTTGTAGTATGTGGTGGAACTCAGAGGCTCTCTACCTCCAGGCTATACTCCCAGACCTATTTTTATATTTTATTTGGAGACAGGGTCTCACTAAGTTGCTGAGAGCCTCACTAAGTAGCTGAGGCTGGCTTTGAACCTGTGAGCTCCTCCTGTTTTAGCCTCCCAAGTGGGGAGATTACAAGGGTGTGCCACCACGCCTGGCTCCTACCAGCCTTCTTTTTTATTCTTTATTTTGAAACAGGGTCTCACTGAGTTGCAAAAAGCCTCACTAAGTAGCTGAGGCTGTCCGCGAACCGCGATCCTCCTTCTCAGCCTCCCAAATGGTGGGATTACAAGCGTGCACCACCATGCCTGGCTTTCTTTCTTTCTTTCTTTCTTTCTTTCTTTCTTTCTTTCTTTATTGTGTCACTGGGAATTAAACCCAGGATCATCTACTTCCAAGCAACACCCCGCCCGATTTTATTATTTATTTTGAAACTAGGTCTCACTAAGTTGCAGAAGTCCACACTAAGTACCTGAGGCTATCTGTGAGCTATGATCCTCCTATCTCAGCCTCCTAAGTACTAGGTTTACAAGCATGCCTCACAAAACCCTGCTACCTGGCTAGTTTTGAGGACTACAATATGTAATGTTTTTCTTTTCTTTTTTTTTTTAATTTCCTTTTATCTGTGGTGTGTGTGTGTGTGTGTGTGTGTGTGTGTGTGTGTGTGTGTTAGAGTTCAACCCAAGGTGCTGTACCAAAGAGCTACATCCTCAACCTTATTTATTTATTTACTTTTGAGACAAGATCTCATTAAATTGCCTAAACTGAGCCGGGCGTGGTGGTGCACGCTTGTAATCCCAGCATTTAAGAGGCTGAGACCAGAGGACTGCAGTTCGCCGACGACCTCAGTTACTTAATGAGGCCCTCTGCAACTCAGTGAGACCCTGTTTCAAAATAAAGAATAAGCCGGACATGGTGGCGCACGCTTGTAATCCCTGCACTTGGGAGGCTGAGACAGGAGGATCGCACAGGTTTGAAGCCAGCCTCGGCTACTTAGTGAGACCCTGTTTCCAAATAAAATATAAAATAGGTCTGGGACTATTGCCCTGAGGTAGAAAGCCTCTGGTTCCACCCCTAGTACCACACACACACACACAAAAAAAAAAAGAATAAAAAATTGGGCAAGGGGTGTAGCTCAGAGGTCAAATGCCTCTGGGTTCCATCCCCAGACCCAGGGGGTGTAAAGCTCAGAGGTCAAATGCCTCTGGTTTCCATCCCCAACCCGCAAAAAATAAATATAAATAAATAAATAAATAGCCTAAACTGAGCCGGGCATGGTGGCGCACGCTTGTAATCCCAGCGTTTGGGAGGCTGAGACAGGATAGCGGTTCATGGACTGCCTCAGCTATTTAGTGAGACCTTCTGCAACTCAGTGAGACCCTTTTTCAAAGTAAAAAAGAATAAAATAGGGTTGGAGGTGTATGTAGCTTAGAAGTAGAATGCCTCTGGGTTCCATCCCAAGTAACACACACACACACACACGCACGCACACACAATTCCAGATCCTTGGGATAACCTCATAAATTGATGCTGCCTCATAAATTTGGGTTCCATGATTTTATTATGCATATAGTGTTATAGTCACATGAAAGTATTTAGCTATAATAGTTTATAGGCTTAATTTTAATGGTTTATACATTTACAGTAGGCTGCTATTAGGTGTAGCAAGTCTTAATATTAAAATGATCACTGTCTCGAGACTTCTGCTTTAAACCCATTATTTAATTGCCTTACCTGTTATATCTAGTTAGCAATGAAGGAACAATAGCTGTAGAGGAGTCAGGTAACTGTCTCCTCAGAAAATTAGTATCATGCTGTACTCACTGCTTTGTTAAATTAAGGCCAGATAAGGTCAAAGAACACTGTATGAACAAAGGTTTCATGCTACCTTGCCCCGCCACACACACAAAAGTGGTGGGAGAATTGAGTCACCATCCTAGGGCGTAGGCAGGATAGGTCTGCAGAGCCCAAAAGGAGCCTCATGATAGCAGTCAGCAGGGTTTTGACTGAAGCCAGCTCAGGCTGGCCTTGAGCCTGTGATCCTTCAGCCTCAGCCTCCCAAGTACTGGGATTTCAAGTGTGCACCACTGTGCCTGGCCACAAGGAAAACATTTTCATGAAAAGCCACTCCCCCTCAGCACTGCATCCTGGGAAAATGGTTAAAATACTAGGGTTTTTGTTTTTTTTTTTTTTTCTCTGTCCTGGGAATTGAACCCAGGGGCATTCTATCTCCAAGTTATACTCCCAGCCCTATTTTTTATTCTTTATTTTGCTGTACCAGGGATGGAACCCAGGGGCATTCTACCTCCAAGCCACACCCTCAGCCCCCCCCCCTTTTTTTTTAGTCCTTTTAATTTTTGATACAGGGTCTCACTGAGTTGTGAAAGGCCTCACTAAGAAGCCGAGGCTGTCCATGAACAACACTGGCTTAGTCTTTTTATTTTTTAAACAGAGTTTCACTGAGTTGCAAAGGGCCTTGCTAAGTCACTGAGGTTGACCTGGAACTACTATCTGATCTAAATGCCTGGCTTAATTCTTTATTTGAATTACAGAGGGCCTCATTAAGTAGCTGAGGCTGGCAGCAAACCTGTGATTCCCTGTCTCAGCTTCCCAAGTATTGGGATTACAAACTTGTGTCACCATGCCAGGCTCTATTTTTTTTTTTTTTTTTTTTTTTGCGGGTCTGGGGATGGAACCCAGAGGCATTTGTCCTCTGAGCTACACCCCCTGCCCAATATTTTATTCTTTATTTTGAAACAGGGTCTCACTGAGTCGCGAAGGGCCTCACCCAGTAGCTGAGGCTGTCTGAGAACCGTGATCCGCAGGTCTCAGCCTCCCAAATGCTGGGATTACAAGCGTGTGCCACCACGCCTGGCCTCTTTTGGTTCTTAAATGAAACGAATAAGTACAAGTGCTAGCCCAGCCCAGTGCCTTGGTATATGGTATATATAATAGATGGTAATTTTCTTTAGGCTAAAGTGAGATTGTGTGTAGTTTTTTAGTATGTCCATAACAATAGCCATCCATTATTAAACCCTTAACTTCTATGCTATCCCTCCCTCCTCAAGAAAGAAATGATAAATGCCAAATATCAGTTTGGGCTGACATAAAAAAATCACTACTATTGTTCAGTCTGCATGATACTGCACTTTCCCATTTCTTACCCTACCATAAGGGCCAAAAGAGTTAGTAGGGGCTAGGAAAAGAAAGAGGGACGCAATACTATTGACTAAATACTGGCCCAGCTCCTATTTTATTTCAGATGCCATGTTGTGACTCAGGGGCACAGAAGTGTATGTGAGCCAAGTCTTAACCTCTAGAGCTGGTGTGGTGGTATATACCTGTAATCTCAGTACTTGGGAGGCTGAGACAGGAGGATCACAAGTTCAAGGCTAACCTAGGCAAGTGAATTTAGCAACTTAAAGAGACTCTGTTTTAAATTTAAAAAATAAGCCAGGCATGGTGGTGCATGCTTGTAATCCCAACACTTGGGAGGCTGAGACAGGAGGATGTGCAGTTCAAAGCCAGCCTCAGCTACTTAGTGAGGCTCTCAGCAACTTAGTGAGACCCTGTTTCCAAATAAAATATTAAAAAATAGGTCTGGGAGTGTAGCCTGGAGGTTAGAAAGCCTCTGGGTTCCATCCCCAGTACCACAATAAATAAATAAAATTTTAAAATAAAAATAAAAAGGGCTGTAGGTGTAGTTCACTCCTGGGTTCAATCCCCAGCAGCAAGCAAACAATTCCTACCTTCTAGAAAGGCAATCTAGCAGGGAGAAGACATGTAAACAAGTAAAATACCCCAAGGTCTTTTTTTTCTTTTTGTACTGGGGATTGAACCCAGAGGCATTCTATCTACAAGCTATATCTTCAGCCCTATTTTATGTTTAATTTGAAATAGGGTTTTTCTAGGTTGATGAGAGTCTCACTACTTGCTGAGGCTGTCTTTGAACCTGTGATCTTCCTGGCTCAGCCTCCCAAATAGTGGGATTACAGGAATATGCCACCATGCCTAGCCCTAGTTTTTTTTTTTTTTTAATTAATTTGTGGTGCTGGAGATTGAATTTAGGGGGTTCTACCCCTCACCTACATGCCCAGCCCTTTTTATTTTTTAAATTTTTGAGACAGGATCTCTCCAATTGCATAGACAAGTCTTGAATTCAAGCCTTTGTGCCTCAGTCCCCCAAATAGCTGGGATTACAGCCATGGGCCTCAAAATAATCTTTCTTTCTCTTTATTTTGGCCTCAAAATAATCCTTCCTTCCTACCTTCCAATGGTTAATTCTGGATGAATGAAGGTCAACAACCCCTTAGAGGGATTCTGGGTATAAGCAAGGTCAGGAACAGATTTAGAGGAAGTAATACTTCAGCTGGATCTTCAAATACATGTTTTCTGAAGTCCAAGTATTCCCACTTTATTTTTTATTTTTATTTTTGTGGTGCTAGGGATGGAACCCAATGGCAATCTACCTCTGAATTACACCCCTAGCCCTATTTTTTTTTTTTTTAATTCTTATTTGGAAACTGGGTCTCACTAAGTTGCAGAGGGCCTCACTAAGTAGCTGAGGCTGGTCTCTAACCCACATCCTCTTTTTTCAGCCTCCCAAGTATTGGGATTACAAGTGTGCACCCCCAGCCCGGCTAAGTAACATTGCATGATAGTAAAGAATTTTAACTCAGGAAATTGACTACAGAGCCCTAGATTTTTTTTAAACCACAAGTCAGGGGAGTGACATGATCAGATTCAGAAAGACTTCTTTCAACCGCAGCTGAAGGATAGACAGATGGGTCATAGCATTCCTGTAACCAGAGGACAATGGAGGAGGCTGTCTGGGTGGTGAGGGTAACTCAGTATCAGCCTAGGGCAGAGGCTGGCCTCGGACCGACTCCAGAAACACTTGGGTGTAAAGTTCTCAGCAGTAAATGTGGCTAGACGCGGTCGACCGTGGGCAGCTGCAGGACCCTTACTCTCAGGGTCTTGAGGGCATGTCGCTAAGGGCGTCCTGGAAGCAGGAGCTCCGCTGTCCAGGGGGTGGCAGCCCACGGGGCGCTGCGCCCCGGACCAGAGCCACACGTGGCGAGAGCGCGCTCCCCGGACCCCGCGCCTCCGCCCCGAGAAGCGCTGAGTCATCCCGGCGGGGCGGCCGCGGCGGGCGGGGCGCGCCCAGACCCCGCTCCCCGCGCTCCTCCCGCACCCCGGCCGTCGACTCTCGCGAGAGCCCCGCAGGCTATAAAGGCAGCGCCCGCGCGCTCCGCGCAGTCCTCTTCCTGGCCGGCCGTGGAGTGCGTCGTCTCAGGTGAGTGGGCGGGCGGCGGGCGGCGGGCCGGGCGCTGTGGGCCGAGGCCTGGCGCCGAGTGCCCGGCCCCGCGCGCCTTCCCCACCGCCTCGCCGTGCGGGGCGGACCCCGAGGCTGCCGTCGGTGGCCCCTTCCCCGCGGCTGAGCCGGCGCCGGCGGGCGGCGCCCTGTCCACTACCTGGACCGCGCACGCCCTCACGTCGCCCCGGCTTTCCGAAGTGCAAGGGAGGGGTAAAGGTGGGAGTGGCGGGAATACCGGGAGTGGGGCTTGGGGAGGGGCTCTTGGCAGATCCGGTCTAGGGGTCTGGCCCAGGCCGGAAGTCCTCGTCGTCCCGGGTCGGCAGGGCTTTTGGACCCGGAGCCCACCGTGCAAGGCAGGTTTGGTCGAGAAGCCATTTGTGTTAGGATCACACCCTGTTGTTGGCTAAGTTACTGCGTGCCTTTTTTTTTTTTTGCTAAAGGAGTGAAGGATTTTTTTTTTTAAACTAGAAAGTTTGCAATAATATCTCCCAGGGTTTCTTTATTTTATTGTGAACCAAGAACTTTAGAACATGGTAAATATTTCTTGGGCTTTCAGATGGGTGACCTAGTGGTTGAAGTCTTATCTTTTATGTTCATCTGGGTGAATTCAATGCAGGCTTGTTTTATAGCAATAAATTGACCTTTTTGCTTGATGTTCTAGTCCTTCTCTCAGCCTTTCCAAGTACTAGAATTACAGAATAAGCCAGGCGTGCTGGTGCACGTTTGTATTCCCAGCATTCGGGAGGCTGTTCGCGGTTCGCGGACAGCCTCAGCTTCTTAGGCCTTCCACAACTTAGTGAGACCCTGTTTCAAAATAAATAAAAAATAGGGCATGGAGGTCGAATGCCTCTAGGTTCCATCCCCAGACCCGCAAAAGAAAAAAAATTGATAGTTACAGAATAAATTCTCTCTCTCTCTCTCTCTCTCTCTCTCTCTCTCTCTCTCTCTCTCTGTGGTGGTACTGGGGTTCCTGGAAACCCTTCTACTTCGGGGCTACACTCCCAGACCTATATTTGGAAACAGGGTCTCTTAAGCCAGCAAGGCTGGCTTCGAACCTGCGGGATCCTCCTGTCTCTGCCTCCCAAGTGTGGGCATAAATTGATTCTTCTGCTTATTTTTGCCCCAGGATATTGCTCTGGGGCCAGAAACCCATTTTTTGAAAGAAAGGACTTGTTTTTAAACACAATACCCAAAATTCTCAAACTGAGTAGTTGCCAGTGTTCTGGTCTTGCCTTTTAAAAAGTTGGCTCTAAGCCAGGACTAGTGGCTCAGGTTTGTAATTCCAGTGATTGGGAAGCTGAGGCAGGATGATTACAGGTTGGAAGTCAGCCTTAGCAATTTAATGAGGCCCTGTTTCAAAGTAAATAAAATCGGGTTCCATCCTCAATACAAAAAAGAAATTGGCTTTATTTTTGTGGTGCTGGTTATCTAACTGTGGTCCCTATGCTTGCATGACCTCTACCACTGAGCCTACACTCCAGTCAGATTGGCTTTCAGTAGTGTGCTCTCTTGGACAAAGGTCAAGTGTGCAGCCCACATTTTATGAAGGCAGATGTAGGCACAGTTCAGAGAAAGGACAACATGACCTGGAAAACAGGCATCCCATATTTTTGGTGGCATTTTGGAATTTGAGTTCTGGTTTAGTCTCTACTTCTGACACATGCTCTTTTCATTTGTAATACTGGGGATTGAACCCAGGGGCATTCTACCTCCGGGCTATACTCCCAGACCCATTTTATATTTTATTTGGAAACAGGGTCTCACTAAGTTGTTGAGAGCCTCACTAAGTAGCTGAGGCTGGCTTTGAACCTGTGCGATCCTCCTGTCTCAGCCTCACAAGCGCGGGGATTACAAGCGTGTGCCACCATGCCCGGCATTCCCAGCCAGATATTATATGAGACAGTCTCGCTGAGCTGCCAGGGGCCTCACAAGTTGCTGTGAGGCTGGCTTTGAGCCTTCAATCATTGTGTCTCAGCCTCCCAATTACTGGGATTACAGGTGTGTGCTACCATGCCCAGTTCTTCCCTATTTTATTTTATTTTATTTTATAAAATTTTGCTGGGCATGATGGCGCACCCTTGTAATCCCCACTCTTGGGAGGCAGAGACAGGAGGATTGCGAAGGTTCGAAGCTGGTTTAAAGAGACCCTGTTTCCAAATAAAATAAAAACAGGTTTGAGTGTAACCCTAGCCTGGAGGTTCCATCCCCAGTATCACCAAAAAAATTTTTTTAAATTTTTATTTATTATTGTGTGTGTAACTGGGGAACCCAGGGGCTTTTCTACCTCTGGGATATACTCCCAGACCTATTTTATACTTTATTTGGAAACAGGGTCTCACTAAGTTGCTTAGAGCCTCACTAAGTAGCTGAGGCTGCCTTTGAACCTGTGCAATCCTCCCGTCTCAGCCTGCCAAGCACTGAGATTACAAGCGTGCCTGGGTCTAATCTCTTTTATAATGAATATACAGAACAAAATGCTGTTGCTCAAATGGTTCAGAGCGATAGAGGAGCTGGGCCTGATGGCACCTGCTCTCGTAATCTCAATCTGGCAGGTTCTTGGCCAGCCTCAGCTACTTACAGAGGCAGTCTTGTAACCTAGTGAGACCTTGCTTCCAAATAAAAACTGGAGTGTAGGTTTGAGGCAGAAGGCCCCTGGATTCCATCCCCAGTACCACAAAAAAAGACAGTGATAGAGGTGACTGGTTTATAAAATTACTGAACCTCTTTTTTTGCGGGTCTGGGGATGGAATCCAGGGGCATTCAACCTCTGAGCTACACCCCCTGCCCTATTTTTTATTCTTTATTGAAACAGGTTCTCACTAAGTTGTAGAGGGCCTCCCTAAGTAGCTGAGGCTGTCTTTGAACCTCAATCCTCCTGTCTCATCCTCCCAAATACTGGGATTACAAGCATATGCCACCACAACTAGCTACTGAGCCTTTTTTTTTTTTTTTTAATTTTTAAATTTTGGGTTTTTTTTTTTTTGCGGGTCTGGGGGTGGAACCCAGTAACATTTGACCTTCAAGCTACATCCCCAGCTCTATTTTTTATTCTTTATTTTGAAACAGGGTCTCACTAAGTTGCAGAGAGCCTCGCTAAGTAGCTGAGGCTGTGAACCGCAATCCTCCAGTCTCGGCCTCCCGAATGCTGGGATTACAAGTGTGCGCCACCACCACACCCAGCATATTGAGCCATTTTTAAGTGAAAACAAAGGCTGAGATTTAGGGACTCATTTTGGTTCAAAAGTTGGATGGTCTTTGACTACTAACTTTTGTTTCTTACTACATAAAATTTAAAATATTTAGGGCCACTGAACAATTATTTGAGCTGTAGCTAAGTTTCGAAGTAGGTAAAAACTATTGGTTATCTAGAAAAATAAGACTTGTTTCGAATTCGTTTTTGTCATCTTTTCCAGCTGATAGCAAGATGTCTTCAGGAAATGCCAAAATTGGGCACCCTGCCCCTAACTTCAAAGCCACAGCTGTTATGCCAGATGGCCAGTTCAAAGATATCAGCCTGTCTGACTACAAAGGTAAGAGTAATTACATTGGGCTCATTGAAATGGAATTATTTTAAAAATTTTTTCTTTTGGGGTGCTGGGGATTGAACCCAGGGGCATTCTACCTCTGGGCTACACTCCCAGTCCTATTTTATTTTGAAACAGGGTCTCACTAAGTGGCAGAGGGTCTTACTAAGTAGCTGAGGCTGGCTGCGAATCTTAGATCCTACTGTCTCAGCCTCCCAAGTACTGGGATTACAAGGGTCTGCCACCATACCCAGCTCAAGTTTTTTTGTGTGTGTGTGGTGCTGGAGACCGAACCCAGGGACATTCTACCTCCGAGCTACACCGCCAGCCCTATTTTTTATTCTTTATTTTGAGATAGTGCCTCAATAAGTAGCTGAGGCTGGCCCTGAATCCTGATCCTTCTGTCTCAGCCTCCCAAATACTAGGATTGCAAGCATGTGCCACCATGCCCGCTAAGCTTTTTTGCTGTTTGTTTTTGTCTTGGTGGTATTGAGGATTGAACCTAAGGATGTTTTGCTTCTGAGTATACATCCCAGCCCTATTTTGTTTTTTTCTGGTGCTGAAGATTGAGCCCAGGGGAATTTTACCTCTGAGCTACACCCCCATCCCTATTTTCATTCTTTATTTTGAAACAGGGTCTCACTAAGTTGCTGGGGGGCCTTTACTAAGTAGCTAAGGCTGGCCAGAACCTGCAGTCCTCTTGTTTTAGCCTCGCAAGTACTGGGATTACAGGTGTGTGCCTGTATTATTCATTAATTAATTTATTTATTTGGTGGTACTGGGGATGGAATCATTCTACCTCCGGGCTGTACTCCCAGATCTATTTCATATTTTTTATTTGGAAACAGGGTCTCTTTTATTTTTGAAACAGAATCTTAAGTTGTTAAGGGCCTTGATAAATTGGTAAGCCTAACCTTTAACTTGCGATCCTAAATTCTGGCATTACAAGTGTTGTACCACCAGGCCTGGCTCCCAAGTTGTTGTTTGATGGTACTGGGGATGGAACCTAGGGGCATTCTGCCTCTGAGCTACACCCCAAGCTCAATTTTGTTATTTTTTTAAATTTTATTTATTATAAGCCAGGTGTGGTGGCGCACGTTTGTAATCCCAGCATTTGGGAGGCTGAGACCCTGAGGATCGTGGTTCGCACAGCCTCAGCTACTTAGTGAGGCCCTCTGTAACTCAGTGAGACCTGGTTTCAAAATAAAGAATAAAAATAGGGCAGGGTGTGTAGCTCGGAGGTTGAATGTCCCTGGGATTCATCCCCAGACCTGCAAAAAAATAAAAAATAAATAAATATACACATATATATTTATTATTATTATTTTGCGGTACTGGGGATGGAACCCAGGGACATTGCATCTGCAAACTACACCCTTAGTCCTTTTTTTTTTTTTTTTTTGGGGTGGTGGTGGTGGTACTGGGGATGGAACCCTTCTACCTCTGGGTTACACTCCCAGACCTATTTTATATTTTTTATTTGGAAACAGGGTCTCTTAAGCTAGCGCTGCTGGCTTTGAACCTGCCTCCCAAGCACAGGGATTACAAGTGTGCGCCACCACACCCCGCCACCCTTAGTTCTATTTTTTTAGTGTTCTTTTTTTTTTTTTGGTGGTACTGGAGGTGGAACCCAGAGGCTTTCTACCTCCGGGCTATACTCCCAGACCTATTTTATATTTTATTTAGAAACAGGGTTTCACTAAGTAGCTGAGGCTGGCTTTGAACCTGTGTGATTCTCCTGTCTCAGCCTCCCAAGTGCAGGGATTACAAGCATGCGCCACCATGCCTGGCTGTGTTTTTATTTTTTTAAACGGGGTGGGTCTCACTGAGTTGCGAAGCTGAGGCTGTTCGTGAACTGTGATCCTCCTGACTCAGCCTCCCAAATGTTGGGCTTACAAGCGTGCGGCACCACGCCTGGCTTGCAAGAGCCCAGGTTTTTGATATTTTGACTTTGCTTATTCAGTTTGTGGAATGTGCATTTAGTTTGATTCATAATGTCCATTGTATATCTAACATTATTATGCAGAGCACTAATGCATATTCCCTTGACTGTTTGCCTTTAGAGAAGAGTCAGTGTTCCATTTGAAACAACAGCTCTTTTGTCAGTTTCATGTAGACACTTGGCAAGTTCTATTGAGGCTCTTTTGTCCCAAAGTAGCTTGGAGTCCTGGGACAGTTGAGGATGTAGAATCCTTAGAATGCAAGCCTAAAATACAGATGTCAAATATACCTTTCTTTGTGGTGTGTATCAGTTCCTGGAGTTAGCTGCCTTTTTGATAAGAGGCTCTTGCCATATTGCCTAGGTTAGACTTCAACTCTTGGGCTCAACTGATCCTCTCATTATAGCCTCCTGGTAGTTTGGACTACAGGTTCCTGCCATGCCCAGTTGGAGTTAGCTTTTAGGTAAAACATTCTATAGGTTTCATGACACATCACACTTTGTTGCTGGGATAAGAGCAGGTAAGTAGGGCCTTATGGAGGGAATCTCTTGCAAATAAGATAAGTAGCACCATAGGGAGGTGACCCTGGCCCTGAAGTCTAGGTATATGTTGGAAGAGCAGCTGTTTTTCCTCTAGGGGTTGACCTGCTGAGACTTCAGAGTGCTTATTAGGCAAAGCCCTGGAGAGATTTTTGAGATGAATCAAGGACTGCTTGTTTTGACTTTCAAACATTGCTGTTACCTGGAAATGAGTATTTGGAAACTCAGCTCATTAGGTAAGGTAAGAGGCTGCATGGGCAGTTTGAAGATCAACTTCAGTGGTAATCTGCATAACTAAAATTGTAGCCAGAAATCCAGTTATCTGCCAATACTTTGGGTATTGTTGCTGAAAAATTTTTTCTTTCCTGTGTCATTAGCCTTGTTAGGAACATATTTAGTGTGATTCATGAGATCCTTTAACCCTTACTGTCCTGCTGGGGGGAATATACCTCAGTAGTAGAGTGCTTGCCTAGCATGGGCCTGGCCCTGGGTTCAGTCCCTAGTACTGCCCCCAAAAATTAATTTTACTTTTCTATTTATTCATTGTGGAAGAGGTAAAAAAGATCCTGACTTCCTCTTGCTGTTTTTCTTTGTTTGTTTGTTTTTTTTGGTGGTACTGGGGGTGGAACCCAGAGGCTTTCTACCTCCAGGCTATACTCCCAGACCTTTTTTATATATGTTTTAAAGTCCTCTTTCTTTCTTTCTTCCTCCCTTCCTTTCTTTCTTTCTTTCTTTCTTTCTTTCTTTCTTTCTTTCTTTCTTTCTTTCCTTCTTTCTTTTGATGGTACTGGGGTTCCTGGAAGCCCTTCTACCTCCGGGCTACACTCCCAGACCTATTTTTACATTTTTATTTGGAAACAGGGTCTCTTAAACCAGCGCACGCGGCTGGCTTCAAACCTGCGCGATCCTCCTGTCTCTGCCTCCCAAGTGCGGGGATTACAAGTGTGCGCCACCACGCCCGGCCTTTTTTATATTTTATTTGGAAACAGGGTCTCGCTAATTTGCTGAGAGCCTCACTAAGTAGCTGAGGCTGGCTTCGAACCTGTGCGATCCTCCTGTCTCAGCCTCCCAAGTGCTGGGATTACAAGCGTGCACCACCACGCCCGGCCCTCTTGCTGGTTTAAATAATTCAACTTTAGCTTGGCATAGTGGCATATACTTGTAATCCCAGTACTTGGGAAGCTGAGACAGGAGGATTGAGGTTTGCAGGCAGCCTCAGCTACTTGGTGAGGTTCTCTGCAACTTAATATGAGACCCTGTTTCAAAATAAAGAATAAAAAATAGGGCTGGGAGTATAGCTTGGAGATAGAGAATGCTCCTGGTTTCCATCCCCAGTACTGCAAAAAAAGAATAAAAGGGCTAGGAGCTGTGTATGGTGGTGCACGCTTGTAATCCCCACACTTGGGAGGGGGAGACAGGAGGATGGCGCAGGTTCAAAACCAGCCTTGCTGGCTTAAGAGACCCTGTTTCCAAATAAAAAATAGGTGTCTGGGAGTGTAGTCCTTAGGCAGAAGGGTTTCCAGGAACCCCAGTACCCCCCCCCCCAAAATAGGGCTAGGGAGCTGGGCATGGTGGCATTACTGTTCCATTATTGTATTCGTTGTGGAGGAGTTACAAAGATCCTGACTTCCTCTTGCTGGTTTCAATGATTCAACTTTAGCTGGGCATGGTGGTACACACTTGTAATCCCAGCATTTGGGAGGCTGAGATAGGATCTCAGTTTGAGGATAGCCTCAGCTACTACTTAGTGAGGCCCTTTGCCTCAATGGAGACCCTGTTTCAAAAATAAAGAATAAAGCCGGGCGTGGTGGCTCATGCTTGTAATCCCTGGGCTTGGAAGGCTGAGACAGGAGGATCACACAGGTTCGAAGCCAGCCTCAGCTATTTAGTGAGGCTCTCAGCAACTTAGTGAGATCCTGTTTCCAAATAAAATATAAAATAGGTCTGGGAGTATAGCCCAGAGGTAGAAAGCCTTTGAGTTCCACCCCTAGTACCACCAAAAAAAAAAGAAGAAAGAAAAGAAAGAAAGAAAGAAAAAATAGGGCTCGTGGCTAGGTGTGATGGCGCACGCTTGTAATCCCAGCATTTGGGAGGCTGAGACCGGAGGAACGCAGTTCGCGGACAGCCACAGCTACCTAGTAAGGTCCTCTGCAACTCAGTGAGACCCGGTTTCAAAATAAAGAATAAAAAATAGGGCAGGGTGTGTAGCTCGGAGGTCAAATGTCCCTGGGTTCCATCCCCAGACCCGGGGGAAAAAAAAAAAAAAAAAACAGGGCAGGGGGTATAGCTTGGAGGTCGAATGCCCCTGGGTTTCATCCGTAGGACCACCCAAAAAAAGAAAGGAAGAAAGAAAAGAAAAATAGGGCTGGGGGTATAGCTTGAAGGTAGCATGCTCCCCTGATTTTCATCCCAGTACTACAAAAATAAAATAATTTAAAAAAATTCAGCTTTTCCAGGGTATTGTTTAAAAGTGTTGATATTTGACCATCTAGATAATTTTATACTTTCTGCTTTTTTAGAGAACTTGGTGTTAATATTAATAGCTACTCAAGATAAAACTATATTTTATGTGTTTGTATTTGACTTATTCTGTATAAAGCAAGGAGGTCTAGTTCAGGGCTAACCAATGACTCTTTCCCCCTTCCCCAGGAAAATATGTTGTGTTCTTCTTTTACCCTCTTGACTTCACTTTTGTGTGCCCCACGGAGATTATTGCTTTCAGTGACAGGGCAGAAGAATTTAAGAAACTCAACTGCCACGTGATTGGTGCTTCTGTGGACTCTCACTTCTGTCATCTGGCATGGTAAATCTCTTGGTCCATTTGGCATGTGGACTTCTTTGTGTGTGTGTGTGTGTGGTATTGGGAATGGAACTCAGGGGCATTCTACCTCTGAGGTATACCCCCAGCCCTATTTTTTTATTTTTTTTTATTTTGAAACAGGGTCTCCCTGAGTCGCAAAGGGCCTCACTACCTCTCTGAGGCTGGCTGCGAAGCTGGCTGCTACCCGTGATCCTCCTGTCTTAGCCTCCCAAATGATGAGATTACAAGCGTGTGCCACCATGCCTGGCTTTGGCATATGGACTTCTTGAGGAGCAACCGGGAGGCTTTGGCAATAGGCTTTCTCAAGTATTGGCTTCTGGCTCCTTAGGGAAGGAGTACACAAGCTCTGAATTCCTCATACTACTCTCTTATAACCTAGCAACACATTAGCAGCTTGAGTTTAGCCAAGTATAGACTGGTGGCCAGCCTTAACTGTTCTGAGCCACTTACTTTACTGGGGACAGTTTGAAGTTTTTAGGAAAAGTTAAAATAAGGAATATGGGAAAAGAATGGATAGTTCATATTCTTGCTACCCAAGAGTTTTGGATGAATGCAGTTGTGTGTATATTTTGCTGTAGGATCA
Source organism: Muscardinus avellanarius (assembly GCF_963383645.1). NCBI lineage: Eukaryota > Metazoa > Chordata > Mammalia > Rodentia > Gliridae > Muscardinus > Muscardinus avellanarius. Next base: position 38,863,461 of record NC_137788.1, on the reverse strand, counting down.
ACACACCCAAGAAACAAGGAGGACTGGGACCTATGAATATTCCCTTGATATCAGATCCTAAGCGTACCATTGCTCAGGATTATGGAGTCCTTAAGGCTGATGAAGGCATCTCTTTCAGGTATATACTTCTGGGATGGGTTTGGGGTGCTGGCATTCATCTTAGTTGTCTAAAAGCCATTTATTTGGAGAAAGCTAGAGAGATTTCGTTTTGTTTTGTTTTTTGTTTTTTTGCTTGTTTTGTACTGGGGATTGAGCCCATTGGCTTTCTATCACTGAGCTACACTCCCAGTCCTATTTTATTTTTACTTGGAAACAGGATCTCATCATTTGCTGAGACTGTCCTTGACTCTGTGATCCTCCTATCTTCCTGTCTCGGCCTCCCAAATACTGGGATTACTGGAGTGTGCCATACACCCCATTGTTTTTATTGTTGTTTTTTGTGGTATTGGATTTTTTTTTTTTTTTTTTTTGCGGGTCTGGAGATGGAACCCAGGGGCATTTGACCTCCAAGCTAACACCCCCTGCCCTATTTTTTTATTCTGTATTTTGAAACCAGGTCTCACGAGTTGCAAAGGGCCTCACTTAAGTAGCTGAGGCTGTCTGCGAACTGCCATCCTCCTATCTCAGCCTTCCAAATGCTGGGATTACAAGCATGCAACACCACGCTGGGCTGTGGTACTGGGGATTGAACCCAGGAGCATTCTATCTCCGAGCCACACCTCCTGCCCTATTTTTTATTGTTTATTTTGAAATAGGGTCTCACTAAGTTAGAGGACCTCACTAAGTAGCTGAGGCTGCCTACTAATCTGTGATCCTCCTGTCTCAACTTCCCAAGTACTGGGATTACAAGTGTATACCACCACACCATCATACCCATCTTTGTTTTCATTGTTTGTTTTGGGGGGGGGGGCTGGGGATGGAACCCAGAAGCATTTGACCTCCGAAATACACTCCCTACCCAGTTTTTTATTCTTTTATTTTGAAACCGGGTCTTACTGAGTTGCAGAGGGCCTCACTAAGTAGCTGAGGCTGTCCATGAACCGCGATCCTCCGTTCTCAGCCTCCCGAATGCACGGATTACAGGCGTGCGCTACCATGCCCGGCTGTTTTCGTGGTTTTGAAACAGGGTTTTTTAGTAGGTTGCTAAAGCTAGCCTTGAACTGTGAACTGTGATCCTCCTGTGTCAGCCCAAGTACTGGGATATTACAGGCGTGTGCCACCATGCCCAGCTCAAAGAAAATCTTAAATCTGTATTGCTTCTCCTTCATTCAATCTTTCTAGGGGCCTTTTTATCATCGATGATAAGGGTATCCTTCGGCAGATCACTGTAAACGACCTTCCTGTTGGCCGTTCTGTGGATGAGACTCTGAGACTCGTTCAGGCCTTCCAGTTCACTGACAAACATGGGGAAGGTAAGCTACCTGCCTGGCAACTGGACAGTAGTGGTGATAGGGTGGGAAAGATGTTAGGAACAAAGGCTATTGAATAAGAAGAGGGTGAGTATGTCTAGTCAAGAAATTAGTGTCTGGATTACAATGGTTTATGGGGGTAGGAGGTAACAGGGAAGCTTGGAGAAAAGTATAAAGGGTGTTGTTCATGTCACATTATTTTCCCTTGCTCATTGGAATCTCTGCTGCAGATCTGAGTAGCTCTATTAGGACAAAACAAAGGGTTGAAAAAAATTCTCATCTAGAAGTAAAGCACACAATTTTCTACAATCTAAATTCTTGGATTACAGGTGTGTACCACTGCATTGAGCTTAATTAATAATATATTTATATCATTTAGAAGTCCATGGCAGAGCCACGCACGGTAACTCAGTTGTAATCCCAGTACTTGGGAGACTGAGACAGGAAGATCTGGGTTTGTGGACAGCTTCAGTTACTGAAGCCCTGTTTCAAAATAAAGAATAAAAAATTGGGTTGGAGGTGTAGCTCAAAGGTAGTATGCCTCTGGATTCAATCCCCAGCACCACACACAAAAAAAGTCCATGGCATATGGCATACATCTATAATCCCAGCTACTCAGGAGGCTGGGGTAGGAGGAATGCAAATTTGAGGCCAGTTTGAGCAACTTGAGACCTTGTCTCAAAATAGAGGGCTGGGGTTGGGTTTGGTGGTGCATGTCTGTAATCTCAGTATTTGGGGACTGAGATGGGATGATACACAGGTTCCAGGACAGCCTCAGCAAGTAATAAGGCTCCTGTCAACTTAGTGAGACTGTTTCAAATAAAAATAAAATAGGGTTGGGGGTGTAGCTCAGAAGTAAGATGCCCCTGGATTAAATCTCCAGTACCCACATATATTAAAAAAAGAAAAGGCTGGGAGTATACTTCAGTGGTAGAGCATTTGCCTAGTATGTAAACAGCCCTGAGTTCAATTCCCATCGCTGCCCCTCCCCCAATCCATTCTGAAGCTTAAGTGCATAAGCTGAATTGTGTATGAATGGGAAACCCTAAGGTACTTGGCTACAGTGGAAGCCTTTGATATATATCAGTGAGTCATAGGTAATCAGTCTAAGGGGGCATTGAATTGTCTGCTGCTTAGACTGCCCCCTGGTGGCAGGTGAAGATTTTTATTTTAAAACAGGGTCTCACTACTTTGCCGAGAGCCTCACTAAGTAGCTGAGGCTGGCTTCAAACCTGCACAATCCTCCCGTCTCCGCCTCCCAATTACTGGGATTATAAGTATTCGTCACCATTCCTGGCTAGGTTGCTTTTTTTTTTGCTTTTTTTTTTTTCAGTACTGGGGATGGAATCCAGGGGCATTGTACCTCCGAGCTACACTCCCAGCCATATGTTTTAGTCCTTTTTATTTTTGAAACAGCGTCTCACTGAATTACGAAGGGCCTTGCTTAAGTAGCTGAAGCTGTCCTCAAACCGTGATCCTCTTGTCTCCGCCTCTGAATGCTGGGATAACGAGCTTGTGCCACCATGCCCTACGTAGGATGGACTCTTGAACCTAAGTTTCTACAACTTAGTATTGGTCTCTGTTGCTTCCCTCTAGAACAAGCATAGCTCTATGCAGTGCTTTATGTGTGTCATGCTTATTTGACAGTTAATCCTACATACTTTTTTTCTTTTTGTGATACTGGGATTAAAGAGGTGGTCTATCTCTGAGCATAGCCTGAATATTTATTTATTTATTTATTTATTTATTTATTTATTTATTTATTTGCAGTACTAACTCTGAGCTATACCTCCAGCTTTATTTTTTATTTTGAAACAGGGTCTCACTGAGTTTCAAAGGGCCTCACTAAGTATCTGAGGCTATCTGAACCACAGTCCTCTTGTCTCAGCCTCCCAAATGCACCGCCAAGCCCAGCTTTTTTTTTTTTTTTTTTTTTGGTGGTGGTAGTACTGGGAGTTGAACCCAGGGGTTCTACCTCTGAGGTATAGCCGCCCTATTTTATTTTTATTTATTTATTTTTTCGTGGTACTGGGGATTGAACCCAGGGACATTCTACCTCTGAGCTACCTCAGCCTTATGTTACTCTGTATTTTTGAGCAAGTGGAGGGGGTCCCTGAGCAACTGAAGCAAGCTATGAACCTGCGATCATCCTGGCTCAGCCTCCCAAGTACTGGAATTATAGTACCACCACGCCTAGTTTTGTTCTGTTTTGTTTTTGCAGCACTGGAGATGGAACCCAGGGGCATTTCTACCTCCAAGCTACACCCCCAGCCCTATTTATTTTCTCTATTTTGAAACAGGGCCTCACTGAGTTGCCAAGAGCCTCATTAAGTAGCTGAGGCTATCCAAGAACCATGAGCCTCCTGTCTCAGCCTCCCAAATGCTGTGATTACAAGCGTGCGCCACCATGTCTGGCTCCAAGCCCTATTTATTTTTTTATTATTTTTTTTTTTTTTAATTTTTGTGGCACTGGGGATTGAACCTAGAAGCCTTCTATCTCTGAGCTTTGCCTCCACCCCTAGTTTATTTTATTTTATTTTTTGGTGGTACTGGGGGTGGAAACCCAGGGGCTTTCTACCTCTGGGCTATATTCCCAGACTTTTTTTATATTTTATTTGGAAACAGGGCCTCACTAAGTAGCTGAGGCTGGCTTTGAACCTGTGTGATCCTCCTGTCTCAGCCTCCCAAGCGCTGGGATTACAAGCGGGCGCCACCACGCTCGGCTTAGTTTATTTTTATTCGAAACAGGGTTTTTGCTATGTTTTGTGTGTGGGAGGGGGGGGTCTGGGGATAGAACCCAGGGGCATTCGACCTCTGAGCTACATCTCCTACCCTATTTTTTATTCTTTATTTTGAAATAGGGTCTTACTGAGTTGCAGAGCGCCTCACTAAGTAGCTGAGGCTGTCTGCGAACCTCGATCCTCAGGACTTAGCCTCCCGAATGCTGGGATTACAAGCGTGAGCCACCACGCCTGGCTAGGGGTTCGCTATGTTGATGAGAATCTCACTACTTGTTCAGGCTCTTCCTGAACCTGTGGGTCCTCTTGTCTTGGCCTCCCAACTATTGGGATTACAAGCATGTGCCACCATGCCTGGCTCCTATTTTTTATTTTGAAAACAGGGTCTTGCTAAGTTGCAGAGGACCTCGCTAAATAGCTGGGGCTGGCTGCAAACCTGTGATCCTCCTGTCTCAGCCTCCCAAATTCTGGGATTATAAGCTTTTGCCACTACACTTGGCTGACCTATTCTTAAGTAAATTTTTGTGTATTTTATGAAGTAGTAGGTTCTTTTTTCTTTTTTTTAAGGATTGAACATGGGGTCATTCTACCTCTGAGCAACACTAACAGCCCTATTTTATTTTATTTGGAAACAAGAATTTTAGGCTGGTCTTGAACCTGCAATTTTCCTGTCTCAGCCTCCCAAGTATATTAGGATTATAGGCATGTGACATCATGCGTGGCTAATTTTGCTTTTTGTTCTGTGAATTGAGCCCAGGTGCATTTTACCTCCAAGCAAAACCACTAGTCCTTTTTATTTTGAAACAGTCTCACTAAATTACTGAGGGTCTTTAAAATTGCTGAGGTTGGCCTCGAACCTGTGATTCCCCATATCAGCCTCCCAAGTACTGGGATTACAGGTGTGCATCACCATGCCTGGCTACTGTTTGTTTTTATGTGTGGAAATCTAGCATTTAACATTTTTCCAAGATGAGGTGTCACTACCACTCAGTCTGGTCTTGACCTCTTGGGGCTCAAATGATCATCCCGCCTCAGCCTCCCAAATAGCTGGAACAACAGGCTATGTAAAGCATACATAGAATTATGAAGTACAGTCAGGTATGGTGGCCCATGCCTGTAATCCCAGTACTTTGAAGGCTGAGACAGGAGGATTGCATGTTCAAGGTCAGCCCCAGCAACTTGGTGAGGCTCTTGGAAGTTTAGACTATTAGTTTAGAAACACTATTGTTTCTAAATAAAAAATAGTGCTGGCTTGGGAGGCTGAGACGGGAGGATCGTGCAGGTTCGAAGCCAGCCTTGCTGGCTTAAGAGACCCTGTTAACAAATAAAAAATAGATGTTTGGGAGTGTAGCCTGGAGGTAGAAGGGTTTCCTAGAACCCCAGTACTACCCAAAAAAAGAAAATAGTGCTGGGCGTGGTGGCGCATGCCCCAGGGTTCCATCTCCAGCACCGAAAGATAGATAGATAGATAGAGTGAGTGAGTTAGTTATTTCTGGGGGTATAGCTCAGAGGTAAAATGCCCTTGGGTTCAACAAACCCCCAGTACCACACACAACAGAAAAATATGCAGAATATGTGAATAGCCATTTGCCTATTATCTACCACTAGTAGAGTTTATTGTTTTGCCATATATACCTTAGGTAGGTTATTTTTAGAAGCATATTTAAAACTGGCTTAATTTCTTCAAATTTTAGGTGCTTTGTGAACAAATTAGGTATAGTGTGTTAGGGCTGTGGTGAGGATTAATGACATCAGTGTTTGTTTTGTAGATTAGTTGTTAGCCTTACACTAGAAGGCTCTGTGACTGACAGATTATTGGGTGAGTTTTCTAGTACCTGAATGTTCAGACCCTACAGTGCTCAGATACGGTTTTGAGATAAGCCTTTGTCCATGGGAGCATGGTGGCATACACCACTGAGCAGGTTATTAATTAACGGCAACTTTGTTTTGCAGTGTGCCCGGCTGGATGGAAACCTGGCAGTGATACCATCAAGCCTGATGTCCAAAAGAGCAAAGAATATTTCTCCAAGCAGAAGTGAGCGCTGGGCTTCTTTTTTTTTTTTGCCAGGCTGCAGTGGCCAGACATGAACACAAAGCCTCTTTTATATTTTTCTCATGCTTAAAACACAAGATGTATGGAGTAAGACATGCTTTCCTACAGGGGTTGGGGAGGCTAGCCTTCTCTTGGTGAGAATGGCCTGAGCTATAATGGGGACAGGCTCTCTGATGTGTATGATGTACCAGTAGCAGGGCATCAGCCCATTGTCTTTTGTAGTGTCTATTAAACTTGAACTGCGATCTTTATGATTCTTCATTTTGGGAAATATTGACTTGATTGACTTTAAGGGGAATTTACTCTTTGCTTTTCCTCTTTAGGGAAAAAAATAAGAGTATCTATCTATCATGTGGACCCTTCCACACACTTTGTCAGCCACCCCAACCTATCCTCTTCTCCAAAACACAGATCTGTGAGCCAGAGCACAAGATTCTTAGGACCTTCAGTAATATGCCAACATTACTGCTTTCTATATGCCAGGCAGTTTAAAGATTTATGTTTTACATGTATTTATTTAGTTGTCATATCCCTGAGGTGAGTACTATTTAGGGATAGTTGTCCCTCCAGCCCTGTAACAACTAGTACCTTGAAGCGCTGCATCGCCATGGTACAGGCAAGACTCCCATATGAAACCAGGTGGGGATTTCTGTATCCGCCTTGGTCTGTCTTGACAAACCGGTATCTTTGAGCCTTATTCTTGTCAAAGATTGCTGTTATCAAAAAACAGTCTTATATACTCAAAACCACCTGATTTTTCAGTCAATGAAGTCTTAACAGGTGCAACCATAAATGGGATCCTGCAGGAGATGAAAGAAATCAAGGGCCAGGGGATATAGGTGGCGAGACACTGGGACTGAGCCAGCTACGAGCCCTGCTGGTATTCTGAGGCTTTTTGGTGAGCGTGGTAAAGGGAAGCTGGGGCGATATAGTGCTAGGCTCCTCTGAGGACTGGGCCAAGCCTAACAGGGCCAAACGTTGGGCAGGTGGGGTAGAAAAATAGGCCTTCTGTTCCTCTGAGTAACGTTCCTTTGGTGTTACAACATCTCGGTAAGTCCAGTCACGCCAATGGAAATTGAAGCTTTCAAGCAGGGTGATCCGGTCAGCTCTTGTAGGTACACAGTCAGGGGGCTTTCTGGATGGCAGATCTGGGACTTCAATCCCTGGCAGCAGTATCACTCCTCGTATAGCAAACCAGCCCCCAAATTGGGGGTGTATGCACACACCTGCTATATGCTGTGGAAAAGGTGAAGCAAAACAAGGTTTGGAGGTCACTTTGGCACCAACGCCGACAACTGTCATCACTGTAAGCTGTCTTTGTTCACTTATTTCCCACCCACTGTACACTGGTTCCACATGTAAGCCCATGTGGGTCCCTCTCTGGAGAATTCTTTTTGTGTGTGGCAGTGGGGTTCCTGGAAGCCAAACCCTTCTACCTCCTGGGCTACACTCCCAGACCTATTTTTTTATTTTTGGAAACAGGGTCTCTTAAGCCAGTGCTGCTGGCTTCGAACCTGCGCGATCCTCCTCCTGTCTCCACCTCCCAAGCGCGGGGATTACAAGCGTGCGCCACCGCGCCCGGCGTACTGAAGAACTGTTTTGTAAATGCATCTGAGCATGAAGAAGAGGCTCCCTGAGGCCAAGCCTCAATATTTCCAGTCTCGCCCTTGGTTTGATTGAAGAAACAGACTGGAATCCCCAAGTAAACTCCAGGAAACATGCGACGGGACTGGCCCCTGGGTTGTGTGTTAACTTAGGGAAATTAGAGGGATGTGGGATGTGACAAGGTTATCTTGAGGGGCCTTTACCAATTTTCTTTCACACTTTGCACTATTAACACTTGCCCTCTTACCTGGGTCCCCCAAGGGTCAGCTTCTACATCTTGTCGTTGGTAGTAATAAGCAGCTCCTGCCACATGGGCTGCCGTCTGGGCCAGAATCTTAGGGCGCCGGTTGGGGTGTACCTCGTAGTCAGCGATGACTTCTATCCGCAGCTCTGGGAGGCTCTGAGACAGGATAGAAGAGGTTCCTGTCAGGATGAGGGAAGTCAGCTGTCCTAGGGATCCCTACTTTGTGTGTGTTAAAATTATTTCCTGTTTGAAGGGGAAATTAAATCATAGCCTGGGAGGCTCCTAGATGGTGGAAAGTTAATTACCTAAAGGGCCTGGTTTCAAGGGAAATCCATAAAGGCTTTCCGAGAAACCATTAAGGAAGATTTAGTATTGCACTTCAGAATCCCAGTGTGGGGCCCACAACTTGTATACAAATGTTATTTTGTAGTGGAGAAACTGTTCTGTCTGCAAAAGATCCCAAAGGTAGAATAAAGCTTGCAAATCTAGGGCTTAGCATAAAGCTTCCGAGTCTAGGGCTAAGGCAGGTGAGCAATGCTTGGAGAAGGATGGGTTCATCAGGTAAGATGATAAGATGAGGATCACCCACCATAGGGTATACTGAAGGAAGATGGTAGAGCCTGGGTGAGAGATTGCAAAATAGGGGGATGTTAAGGCTGGCTTTCCCTGGTGTAGCTCTCAGCCCTAGCTCCAGATCTGCCTTGAGCTTGGAGAAGACGGTAGCTGGAGAAAGTTGGCAGCTGGGGAACTTGAGCTTGCTCACCTCTCTGACACGCCTCAGGTGGTAGGCTACACACTGATCCACTGGGTCGGTCAGCGGTTGGAGGGGGCAGCTCTGCAAGAAGGGCTTGAGGGCCTGGTCAAACATGGCCGGGGTGCTGAGTACCAGGAAGGCCAGGGTAGGCCCTGGCAGGGGCAGGTGGAAGGTTGAAGGCAGGAGTTCATTGTACCATGCCACCTGGAACAGACAAGAGTTCAGGCCAGCTGAGGCCTTAGCCAAGATTTCAAGAACTCATACATTTTGCCCCAGCCTTCACTCACTCAATGAATTTTCACTGATGCTGTATAATGTATACACATTACATTGTACTGGGGAACACATCTGAATTTGACAGGGACTTAGAATACAAAGGGAGAGAGTTCATAAATAACTAAGAAAGCCGGGCGTGGTGGTGCACGCTTGTAATCCCCGTGCTTGGGAGGCTGAGACCGGAGGATCACACAGGTTCAAAGCCAGCCTCAGCTACTTAGGCTCTCAGCAACTTGGTGAGACCCTGTTTCCAAATAAAATATAAAATAGGTCTGGGAGTATAGGCCGGAGGTAGAAAGCCTCTGGGTTCCACCCCCAGTACCACCAAAAAAAAAAAAAAAAAAAAGAAAAGAAAAATAGATTACTGACTACCTTGTGATTCATGGAATGACAGGGCCAGATGGTGTGTGTGGGTCCTCTGAAATGAGGCTGGAAGCTGAAGACTGATGTGGGGAAGGAGAGTTTGTTACATACTTAGTGTTTTAAATTTTTTTTTAATAGTAGGCGTTGAACCCCAGGGGAATTCTACCTTCATATCCCCAGCCTTTTTTATTTATTTGGAAACAGGAACTAGGTTGCCGAGAGCCTGGCTAAGTTGCTGAGGCTGGTGTTTAGCCTGAGATCCTCTTGTCTCAGCCTTGCAAGTACTGGGATTACAGGTGTGCACCACTATGTCTGGCTGTCATGAGATCACAAGCTAGGTGTGGTGGTGGTGCACCCCTGTAGAGTACTTGGGGAGACAGAAGACTTCAAGTTGAAGGCTAGACTGGGCAACTTTGTAAGACCCTCTTTAAGGAAAATAAAGCCAAGCATGGTGGTGTACACCTGTAATCCCAGTACTTGGGAGGACGAGGAGAGGATCCACAGGTTCACAAACAGCCTCAGCAAGTAGTGAGACACCAATTTAGTAAGACCCTATTTCCAAATAAAAATAAAATAGGGCTGGGGGTATAGCCCAGAGGTAAAATGTCCCTGGGTTTCATACCCAGTACCAGAAAATAAATATATAAATAAAATAAAATGGTCTCCCCAGCACCACAATAAACAAAATGGGCTGGTGTGTAGGAAATTGAACTACCTGGGTTCAATTCCCAGTCCCACAAACAAAACAGATCACAGCATAAGCAAAGACAGGTAGAAAAGTATTGAACATACTTGGAGAAAAGTCTGGAGAGATGCATAAAAGTGAAACTGATTAGCTGTGAATAATATATATATATATATATATATATATTTTTTTTTTTTTTTTTTTTTTGGTGGTACTGGGGGTGGAACCCAGAGGCTTTCTACCTCCAGGCTATACTCCCAGACCTTTTGTATATTTTATTTGGATACAGGATCTCACTAAATTGCTGAAAGCCTCACTAAGTAGCTGAGGCTGGCTTCGAACCCATCCTCCTGCTCAGCCTCCCAAGTGCGGGGATTATAAGCATGCCCCACCACGCCCGGCCTGTGATTACTAACTTAAGGATTCTGGATCTAATGTGACAATGAGGAGCCACTGAAGATTTGGAGTAAACAGAAGCTAGGCGTGGTGGTGCACACGTGTAATCCCAGCATCTGGGAGACTGAGACTGGAGGAGGATCACGGTTCACGTACAGCCTTGGCTACTACTTAGGCCCTTTGCAACTCGATGAGACCCTGTCTCAAAATAAAGAATAAAAAATAGGGGTAGGGGTGTAGCTCAGAGATAGAATGCCCCTGGGTTCCATCTTCAGTACTGCAAAAAATTAAAAAAAAAAGTAAACGTAGAGCCAGGTGTGGTATTGCATGCATGTAATCCAAGTACTTGGGAGGCTGAGACAAAAGGATTACAGGTTCATGGCCAGGCTCAGCAATTTAGCAAGACCCTTAGCAACTTAGGGAGAAACTGCTTCAAAATAAAAAAAAAAAGCCAGGCGTGGTGACACATGCTTGTAATCCCAGCATTCAGGAGGCTGAGACTGGAGGATGGCAGTTTGCAGACAGCCTCAGCTACTTAGGCCCTTTGCAACTCATTGAGACCCTGTTTCAAAATAAAGAATATAGCCAGGCGTGGTGGCGCACACTTGTAATCCCCGAGCTTGGGAGGCTGAGACAGGAGGATCACACAGGTTCAGAGCCAGCCTCAGCTACTTAGTGAGGCTCTCATCAACTTAGACCCTGTTTCCAAATAAAATATAAAATAGGTCTGGGAGTATAGCCCGGAGGTAGAAAGCCTCTGGGTTCCACCTCCAGTACCACCAGAAAAAAAAAAAAAAGAATATAAAATAGGAATGGGGCTGTAGCTTAGAGGTAGAATGCTCCGGGTTCCATCCCCAGTATCGCCAAAACAACAACAACAACAAGAAGAACAAAATGGTTGTGGTGGTGCAGGTTTGTAATCCCAGCATTTGGAAAGCTGAGACAGGAGGATCCGGGTTCGCAGACAAGCCTCAGCTACTAGTGAGGCCCTATGTAACTCAGTGAGACCGTCTCAAGATAAAATAAAAATAGGGCTGGAGATGTAGCTCAGATGGAGATGTGGCTCAGAGGTAGAACTACAAAATAAACAAGTAAAATAAAAAATAAGGCTGGAGGTCTAGCTTGGAGGTAGTATGTTTCTGGGTTTATCCCCAATAACACACATACACATACACAGAGGAAACTGACCTGAGTTTTAGAAAGATCTGGCTGCACTGGGGACAATGGAGTGACAGCAAGGATGTCATTACAGTAATCCAAATGAGAAAAGGTAGCCTGGAGTAGTGGGATGGAAAGGAATAGATTTCGAAAACTCGAGACTCATCATGGCTGTAGGGTGGGGTGAGTATAGGATGATTGGCAGGGCTGCAGCTGGCTCTGTTCAATACAATAGTTCCCACCACGCAGGTCTATCTGACTTGCCAGAGGCATTCTTACTCTCCCCTTACACCTGCCATCTGTCACTACCTCCATACTTCTGCTGAAGCTTTTTTTTTTTTTTTAAATTAAAACCCAGGGGCATTCTACTTTTGAGATATGCCCAGCCCTATTTTTTATACTTTGTGTGTGTATGTGTGTGTGTGAGTGAGAGAGAGAGAGTCTGGGGATAGAACCCAGGGGCATTCAACCTCTGAGCTATACCCCCTGCCCAATTTTTTATTCTTATTTTGAAACAGGGTCTCACTAAGTTGCAGAGGGCCTTACTAAGTAGCTGAGGCTGTCCGCAAACCGCGATCCTCCGGTCTCAACCTCCCGAATGCTGGGATTACAAGCGTGTGCCACCATGCCTGGCTTATTTTTTATACCTTATTTTGAAACAGGGTTTCCCTGAGTTGCAAAGGGTCTCACTAAGTAGTAGTTGAGGCTCTCTGAAAACCTCAATCCTGTTTCAGCCTTCCAAATGCTGGGATTACAAGCCTGAGCCACCAGGCCTGGCTGAAGTCCCCCCCAACCCCAATACTGGGGATAGAACCCAGGGTCATTCTATCTCCAAGCTCCACCTCCAACCCTATTTTCTTTCTTTTTTTTTTTGTGTGTGTGGGTGTTCTGGGGCTTGAACCCAGGGACATTTTACCTCTACCTCTGAGCTACACCCTGGGTTTTTTTTTTTTTTTGTTTTTTTTTTGGCGGGTCTGGGAGTGGAACCCAGGGGCATTCGACCTCCGAACTACACCCCCTGCCCTATTTTTTATTCTTTATTTTGAAACTGGGTCTCATTGAGTTGCAGAGAGCCTCACTAGGTAGCTGAGGCTGTCCCTGAACCACGATCCTCCGGTCTCATCCTCCATGGTCTCATCCTCCACGCCCGGCTTTTTTTTTTTTTTTTTTTTTTTTTTTTTGCGGTACTAGGGATGGAACTCAGGGGCATTCTACCTCTGAGCTACACTCCCAGGCTTATTTTTTATTCTTTATTTTGAAACAGGGTCCCAGTTGCAAAGGTCCTCATTAAGTAACTGAGGCTGGATGCAAACTGTGATCCTCCTGTCTCAGCCTCTCGAATGCTGGGATTACAAGCATGCACCACCATGCCTGGCTCAATTTTTTTTATTTTGAAACAGTCGCACTAAGTTATGGGGGGCCAAAGTAGCTGAGGCTGGCCATGAACCCAGATCCTCCTATCTCAGCCTCCCAATTACAAGGATGTACCACTACACCCAGTTTCCAACCCTAGTTTTTTATTCTTTATTTTGAAACAGGGTCTCACTAAGTTGCAGAGGGCTTAGGTAGCTGAGGCTGGCAGCGAACCTGCGAGCCTCCTGTCTCGTCTCCCAAGTACTGGGATTACAAGTGTGTGCCACCACACCTGGATTGAAGCTTGAATTAGATGTATGTAAGCCTTCTTCCTTTCAGTACATCTTTTTCACATACAGCTTAGTGAAAAGCTCACACACAGCTCTCTTTCTGTCTGCCTGATCTTATCTGTCCTCCTTTTTCCTGACTCTGAACTCAGGTCCTCATGCTAGGTAAGCAATCTGTCACTGTGTCCAGGGCTTCTGGAATGCTAGGCAACCACTCTGTCACTGAACTACATCCCCACACTTAAATTTCATTTTTTTCCTGGCAAGTCCTCTCTCGAGTTAGACCTAATTTATTTTCTCTCTCTCTTTCTCCATATAAAACTATGTTTATGTATAAGCATAGATTTTTCAGTGGAAATGAGAAGCTGTGGATTTCTCATTGGAAATGAGAAGGAAGTAAGCTCTTTTAAGCATCAGGCAAAGAACTCAAGTCGAGCTGATTTAACTTTGTGGCTTAATTATGCCCAGTACAGCAAGCACTGGTGTGGGGGAAATGGACTTACATAAGGGGTGGGGTGTGTGGAGCCGAGACTTCTGTGCCAGGCGGGTGCATAGAATTTCTACACCCAGCCAAGCACTGATGGTTAGTTAGCAACATCGTGAATGACCCTTCTGTTGGTCGAGGGAACAAATCAGCCAATTGTTTCTTGTTCAACACCAGGAATGCCCTTCCCTCCTCAGCTGACCTAAATCAAAGCCATGCAAACTTTCCACCCCTTGTCCTCTTCCAACTCCTTTAGAAAACTCCCAAGGTGATTCTGGCCCTATGGGCACCTTTTTCCTCGCAAATTATGTAGATAACAATCAATACAGCGCAGGTTATGGAATCGTACGCTGTCGCTTATTCATCAGTTGGGCATAAAATCAGGGTTTTTTTTTGGGGGGGAGGGACAAATGTGCGACCGCTTCTCTACCTTTTTGACTCAAGCCCCCGCTGACACCCTGTCCCAGTAGTCAGATGGACCCTGGGCCGAGGGAGCTTAGGAGAGATCGGAAGGCTCCCGGGACTTCACGTCCGCTTTGCACCGAGGCCGACCACACACCTCACCCTAGAACCGCAGGAGGGATCACACCAACCTGGAAGGGGTAAACCTCGAAGCCAAAAGGACACAACGTGTCCTCAATCTTCTGTTTCAGCTCTGCGACATGCGGCTCCATAGCGCACGCTACACGCTGAGCTTGCTGGGGAATGGAGTCCCAAGAAGAGCTGGGCCGTTGCGCTTCACGGCAGCATGGACTTCACTTCCCAGGAGCCACTGGGCCCAGCCCCGGCCCGAGTTGCTCCGCGCGACGCATCTTGGGATACGCAGTTTGTTTGGTCCTCGGATCCCGCCGCTTCAGAGTCGGGCCAACTCGATGTCCCGCTCGGCTTCGCGCAGCGGGTGTGCGCGCACTGGTGCCTCTAGGGAAATGTAGTCCCGCCGCGGCTGTCGCGGGTTGTCTCCGCCAGGGCCCGACTCGGTTTCCCGGGTGGCACCGCGGAACTCAATCTGACGTTGTACTTTCTCCATCTACTGGAGGGTTTGAACCCAGCAGCGGCAGTAGTTGCGGACACAGGTTTGACTTGATGGCGCCAGCGCCCTGGATCTGGGGGTGTCTCCACCACGATTCTACGTGACCTGAAATCTATCTGTCAGGGTATTCCGCTTGCCCCTCCCGGTTCCCCAAGAACGCTGCTCCTTTGCCATGTGTCAGAGTCGTAGTTTTGGTCTGGGATTTCATCCCTATCCCTAGAACTGTATTCCCGCTGTCCTCTTTCTTTCTAACGCTGTGACCTCTCTTGGGCTGCTCCTCGGAGAGCGACGGCGCGAGAAATCTGGGAGTCACAGCCCAGCCACAGATATGAGTGGGAGTCTGAGCTGGTCTGAGCAGCTTGATGCACTTCTCAATGCAACTGATGGGAAAGTGGCCCAAATTAAGGTGAGAGGGCGCCAAAGGCGCCCAGTTTTTTTTCTCTTTCCCTTTTTTGGGTGATGATGTATTACCCAAAATGAGGACACTCAGCTCATTCTTATTGGCCCTTGCAACTGTTTCCTTTTTAGCAAAGGCTGTATCCTCTTGGGGTCTCCACCTCAGGTAAGTGTTGTCCCTTTTTTATTTATTCCCCAGCCCTTCTCCCACACCCACCCCCCTTTTTTGGTCTTGGGAATTGAATTGAGGGGCATCTACTTTGAATTATACCCCAACCCTGTTTTTTGTTTTTGAAAAAGTCTAGCTAAATTGCTGAAGCTGGCTACGAACCTGCTATTCTCCTGTCTCAGCCTCCTAAATACTGGGATTACAAACGTGCGCCACCACACCCATTTTCCCTAGTCTTTTCTCCTTCCAATAACCTTCTATAGCCTGTATCCTCCACTTTACCTTCCAAATTCCACCTGTTCCTTTTTTTTTTTTTTTTTTTTTTGGTACTGGGGATAGAACCCAAGGGCATTACACCTCCGAGCTACATCCCCAGTCCTATTTTTTAGCCTTTGTATTTTTAGAAACAGCATCTCACTGAGTTGCTAAGGTTCTCACTAAGTAGCTGAGGCTGTCCTTGTACCGAGATCCCTGGTCTCCACCTTTCAAACGCTGGGATAATGAGGGTGTGCCACTGCACCTGTCCCACCTCTTCCTTTTTTGAACTCTGTTCTCTCACACAGATTCTTTTTACCTTTCTTATTTCTTTAGGAGGTAACCTGGCTGGTTCCTGGATTGCCTCTCATCCCTTGCCTCCCCAGTCAGGAGACCAAGCTCAAAAACCTTGGACTCTGGAGCCTCCCACTGTCAGGGAGAGACTGAACTGGGAAGAGGCCTACAGCCCATCTTTTCTCTGGGATGAAATTACTATTCTCCGACTGCAGCTTCGATCTCAGGCTCAGGTGAGGCTTAGACTCCTAGATGTGTGTATGTGGAGTTTGTGTGAGGTGAGAGTGCTAGTAACTTGTCTGTTTTTTTTTTTTTTTTTCTGCCTGGGTAGGTGACTGAGGCACTACGGCAGGCTGTTCGGGGCCTGCTGGAAGAACAAAAGCAGCAGATGTACAAGATCAGTGCTTTGGAAGGTATCTGGCTGATTCCTTTTCTCCTTGTAGATAGCTTTTTTTTTTTTTTTTTTTTTTTTTTAGGGGTTTGGGGGAGTGCTGGAGATTGATTCCACAGCCTTGTGCATTTTTTTTTTTTTTTTTTTTTGCGGGTCTGGGGATGGAACCCAGAGGCATTGAACCTCCGAGCTACACCCCCTGCCCAATTTTTTATTCTTTATTTTGAAACAGGGTCTCACTGAGTTGCAGAGGGCCTCAATAAGTAGCTGAGGCTGTCTGCGAACCACTATCCTCAGGGTCTCAGCCTCCCGAATGCTGGGATTACAAGCGTGCGCCACCACGCCCAGTTAGCCTTGTGCTTGACATTAACGATGTGTTCTACCACTGAGCTCTCATACACATAACTTTATATGTGTTCACATGATTTTGTTACATACCTGTTGTGTGTGTACATGTGTTATGATTTACAAGTAGTGCCTAGGCTCATGTGTAAAGCTTCCAGAGGGGCTGACCCTCAACTTGTCCCAGTACAGCATCACTGAGGTTGCTGCAGGGGGCCCCAGAAGGGCGAGGCCTTCTCCTGGAACAACGCCTTGAGGGGCTGAGAAGGGAACTACAGAGCCTTCGGAGTCAGATGCAGGAACAGGCCCAAACCCACACCCAAATGCAAACAAGACCGAGAAAGTGCATTCAGACTGAGTAAGTGATGGCCAAGACCTCACTTCTTGAGGTCTCTGAACTCTTGGGATTCTGGGAAGCTGCCGGCTCCTTGCTCTGGGTTGGTTGGTTGACTCGAGATGACACCGCTGTCATTCCTCTAGGCAGCAACTGCTATGGAAGGAGTCAGAGATTCTGCGGGAGGAACTGAAGTTGCTGCGGGACCAGCTGAGTAAGTAAAAGATTGAGGATGAGTATGTGTTCCCTTCTCCCCTTCCCAGAATGCCTTCTAGCTCTCCCAGTATATGATCATAGTTCTGCCTCTTTGAACTATTGAGAAGTTTGGCAAAGTATTTTGTCTTGCTATTTGCCTCTGCTAGTGTGAATTTAGACTCTGCAATCTGCTTAAAAGTTTCTAACACTTGTACCAGAGTGCTTTTGTCTCTGTTTTCATCATTAGGCTGGACATAAAACAAAGGAGGAAAAGGAAAGAAGTTGGAATATCCCCTTACATTCTCTCTCCTCTGTAGGCCAACATCAGGAGCTGCTGCAGAAACAGATGACTGAGGGTCGGCAGGCCCAGGTCCACAGGTGGAAGGTAGGACCAGGATTGGGTCTGCCTCCATGGAGGCCTTGTCCTTTGTCGATCCTGTTGCAAATTGGCCAGGATACCGTCTCCCACCCCATCTTTATCCCTCTCTTTTTTATGTTCTCTCCAAACTCTTCTTCCTAATACCTTTGCTCTAGGCCATGAGAAACTGTCCTTGCCCACATGAAGGTTCCAGGTGTGTTGAAGAGGCCAGTTGTGGGGAGGGGGTTTCCTCCTGGAGAGGGAGAGGTTTGGTCCTACCTGGGCCCATGGTCTGGCAGATGCTGGAGCAGCTTCAAAGTGGCCAGGAGGGCAAGGATCATGCCCTGGAGGCTGCCAGGACAGAGGCCCAGAATGCCTGGCAGGAGCACAATCTCAGGTCAGGAGATACGGGTGCTATGGCAATAGTGGGGAGTTTTCTCCCAGAGGGCAGGCACTGGGAACCAAAATAAGTTCAGCTATTTTAAATTTGGACAGAGAGCCGGGCATGGTGGCACACACATGCTTGTAATCCCCACGCTTGGGAGGCTGAGACAGGAGGATCTCACAGGTTCGAAGCCAGCCTCAGCTACTTAGTGAGGCTCTCAGCAACTTAGTGTTTCCAAAATAGGTCTTGGAGTATAGCTCAGAGGTAGAAGAGCCTCTGAGTTACACTCCCAGTATCCCAGCACTTGGGAGACTGAACCAGGAAGACTGAAGGTTTGATATACCAGCCTCAACAATGTAGTGGAGCCCCATTTCAAAATAAAAGGGCTAGGGGTGTAACTTGGAGGTAGAATGTCTCTGGGTTCAACTCCCAGTACTGGTTAAAAAAAAAAAAAAAAAAAAAAGAAAAATAAAGAAATTGGCCAGATTTGATAGGAGCAGTCTGAGTACCTGGAATGACCTCCGAGCTACACCCCCAGCCCTATTTTTTATTCTTAATTTTGAAATAGGTTTCACTGAGTTGCAAAGGCTCTCACTAAGTAGTTGAGGCTGTCCACCAACCTCAATCCTCCTATCTCATCTTCCCAAATGCTGGGATTACAAGCCTGTACCACTACATCTGGTTTAGGACTTGGCATTCTTTACTTGATACAGAGTTGCTGAGATACATTTATATGTTTGTTTGTTTGTTTGTTTACTTATTTATTTTTGTGATGCTGGGCATGGCATCCAGGGGCTTGCTACCTTTGAGCTACATCCCTAGTTCGATTTTATGATTTTATTTGGAAACAAGAACTCATCTAAGTTGCAGAGGGTGGTGTCAAGCCTGTGATCTTCCTGTCTCAGCCTCCCAAGTACTGCCATTACAAATGTGTGCCACTAAGCCAGGCTTGAGATACCTTTATAGGTTTGGATAATAAAGAGGGAGGAGACTGGGGTCCTGACTTCAGGAAAGGTCTAGGTTGGGAAGGCATGGAACCTAGACCCATCATCTCTGCCTCTGATTCTGTTCTTTTTTTTTTTTTTGTAGGACTTCCATTGATGTCTTCCAATCTAAGCTTCCCCTAGCTACCTCCTTCCCCAAGTCTTTTTCTTCAATTAGCTCTGAAGTCAGTCTTCTGGACAGTATCAATAGCAGGGAACTTTTAAGGAAACGCGGTGGGGGTAAGGACAGAGATCACAATTTTAAGGGGGGGGCTGAATCTGAATTTTGCCTGGATACCAGCTGCCGTATTATTTGGCACTGATTAAAATGGAGTTGTTGCTGTGTGTGTGTGTGTGTGTGTGTGTGTGTGTGTGTGTGTGTGAGAGAGAGAGAGAGAGAGAGAGAGAGAGAGAGAGAGACAGACAGACAGACAGACAGACAGACAGACACTGGGGATTGAACCTCAGGGCATTCTACCTCTGAGCTATACTCCCAGCCTTAATATTATCATTATTATTATTATTATTATTTTGGTGCTGGGATTGAACCTAGGGGCATTGTACCTCTGAGCTACAACCCCAGCCCTATTTTTTTATTTTTTTATTTTGAAACAGGGTCTCACTGAGTTGCAAAGGGCCTCACTAAGTAGCTGAGGCTGTCTGAGAACCGGGATCCTCTGGTCTCAGCCTCCCAAATGCTGGGATTTCAAGCATGCACCACCACACCTGGTGCTACCTCCTGTTTTGAAATCTCACTAGTTGTTGAGACTGTCCTCTAATCTTACTAGTTGTTGAGACTGTCCTCTAACCTGTGATCCTCCTATCAGCCTACCAAGTACTGGGATTACAGGCATGTGCTACTGGCAAGTTGTCTTTGCTTTTTTTTTTTTTTTTTTTGGTGGTACTGGAGGTGGAACCCAGAGGCTTTCTACCTCTGGGCTATACTCCCAGACCTATTTTATACTTTATTTGGAAACAGGGTCTCACTAAGTAGCTGAGGCTGGCTTCGAACCTGTGTGATCCTCCTGTCTCAGCCTCCCAAGTGCAGGGATTACAAGCGTGCGCCACCACGCCTGGCTTTAAAGGTCTTTTCCCCTCCTCACAGGGCTGGGAATTGAGCCTGGGGCCTCATACATCCCAGGCAAGCACCCTGCCATTGAGCTATACTGCCAGCCCCCTTTTTTTGTGTGCGTGTGAATCCACAAACCTCTGTTGCCTCTTACCCCAAGTCAGGCCTATATGTCTTTCCCAGGGCCTAGTTCTGTGTGTCTCACCATTTGCTGAGGTTCTGTTTTTCTCTTCCTTTTAGGTATCCAGGGGAGTACCCTTTCCAACCTGCAGCTGAGAAGCTCCGAGCTCCATGCCCAGAGTATTAAGCAAGAGGACCTATTCTTCCAGGGTCCCCGCCTGCTCCTGAGTGACTTGTAACCACTTACAAGAATAGTGAAATGAAGCCTTCTTTGTTCACTCTTCCATACAAGGCTTATTTCTGGGCAGCCAGTCCATTCTTATTGATCCAGCTGGTATGAGCCGGCTCTAGTGAGGCTCCTCTCTGCCCACCGATCTCTAAGTCCCAGCTGAAATAAAATGGTTGAACTCTCCCTGATGTGTTTCTGTGAGTCATCACTTGGGTGCTCCTGTCTCAGCCTCCCAAATGCTGGGAAATGCTGGGAGTACAAGTGTGCACCACCATGCCCGGCTCCCAGCCCTATTTTTTATTCTTTTTTTGTGTGTGGGGGGGTCTGGGGATGGAACCCAGAGGCATTCGACCTCTGAGCTACACTCCGTGACCTATTTTTTATTCTTTATTTTGAAACAGGGTCTCACTGAATTGCGGAGAGCCTAAGTTTATTCTTTATTTTTGAAACAGGGTCTCACTAAGTTGCAGAGGATGTCATTAAGTAATTGAGGCTGGCCGGGCGTGGTGGCACACAGGCTTGGGAGGTGGAGACAGGAGGATCCTGCTGGTTTGGAGCCAGCATCGCTGGCTTAAGAGACCCTGTTTCCACATTAAAAAAAAGTTAAAAAACAGGTCTGGGAGTGTATCCCAGAGGTAGAAGGGCTTCCAGGAACCCCAGTACCACCAGAAAAAAAAGAAAAAGTAATTGAGGCTGGCTGTGAACCTGCAATCTCAGCCTCCCAAGTGTCAATATTTATTCTTACTAGGAGTAATGCACACTGATGCTTTTATTTTTTTAATTTATTTTTTATTTTAATTTTTTTTTTTTTTTTTTTTTTGCAGAACTGGAGATAGAACCCAGGGGCATTCTACCTTTGAGCTACACCCTCAGCATATACATATATATATATATATATATATATATATATATATATATATATATATAGTGGTGCTGGAGATTGAACCCAGTGGCACTCTACCTACGAGATATACACTTTTTATTCTTTTTTTTTTTTTTTTTGTGCGGGTCTGGGAATGGAACCCAGGGGCATTCAACCTCCAAGCTACACCCCCTGCCTTATTTTTTATTCTTTATTTTGAAACTGGGTCTTACTGAATTGTAAAGGGCCTCACTAAGTAGCTGAGGCTGTCCATGAACCATGATCCTACAGTCTCAGCCTCCCAAATACTGGGATTACAAGCATGTGCCACCATGCCCGGCTTTATTCTTTATTCTGTGTGTGTGTGTGTGTGTGTGTGTGTGTGTGTGTGTGTGTGTTTGTAGCATTTTCCCTGACTTTAGATGTATGATAGGCTTATGGAAAGGTCCTAACTCAGCTCAGTGTAGTTGGAGAGAGGAGACAATTATCTGAAATAAACACATGATAAAAGGCTGAAGGGAGTAGAAATTTAAGTTATAGGGCACATTCAATGGCCTGGCCTAACTAGCAGAAAGGTTAAGGAGAGACACTTAGACATCTGAATAGCTACAGGGGTGTCATCCTCAGTTTTTTCTCTTTAGCCCTGAGAAATCACTGAAAGCAAAGTGATAGAGATCAGCTCTGACTTGGACCCAAAAGACCAGCATTAAAAAAACAAAAGCTTTCCTTAAGTCTCACCTTGAAGCGGGTACAAAGAACCCCTGTCTTTACACCTTCTTTTTATTTTTTATTTAATTTTTGTGGTACTGGGATTGAACTCAGGGGCATTGTTCCTCTGAGCTACATCCTCGAGTCTTATTTTTTAAATTTTAATAGAGTCTCACTAAGTCGCTAAGGGCCTCACTAAGTTGCTAAGGCTGGTCACAAATCTGGAATTCTCCAGTCTCAGCCCCCTAAATACTGGGATTACAGGCATGCACCACCATGCCCTGCTATCTTTTACATTTTTCATTGGGCAGGTGATTCATCTAGCATGGTGGCATTGTTTAACTTTGACTGCTACCAGTACTCTTAAGCATCAGCCTCTGTGGGAGACAGGCTTGCTGGGCTACCAGATCTTTCACAAAAGAAATGTTAAATAACAATGTGAGTGCCCGGGGGTGGTGGCGCACGCTTGTAATCCCAGCTCTTGGGAGGCTGAGACAGGAGGATCGCACAGGTTCGAAGCCAGCTTCAGCTACTTAGTGAGGCTCTCAGCAACTTAGTGAGACCCTGTTTCCAAATAAAATGGAAAATAGGTTTGGGAATGTAGGCCGAAGGTAAAAAGCCTCTGGGTTCCAACCCCAGCACCACCAAAAAAAAAAAAAAAAAAAAAACAATGTGAAACAGTGGTTTATTTTATTTTATTGCGGAACTGAAGATTGAACCCAGAGGCATTCAAACCTTTGACCTACACCCTCAGCCCTATTTTTTATTTTTTGTGAACTGGGGATGGAACTCAGGGGCATTCAACCTCTGAGTTACACCTCCAGCCCTATTTTTATTCTTTATTTTTCTGTGTTTTTAAAAATTTCCTGTGGTACTGGGGGTGGAACCCAGAGGCATTCTACCTCTGAGCTACACCCTCAGCCCTATTTTTATCTTTATTTTGAAACAGGGTCTCAGCCTCCCAAATGCTGGGATTACAAGCATGTACTATCATGTCCGGCTTTTATTCTTTATTTTGAAATAGGGCCTCACTAAGTAGTAGCTGAGTCTATCCAGGAACCACTATCTTCCCATCCTCAGCCTCCCAAATGCTGGGATTACAAATGTGCACCACCATTCCTGGCTTTCCTATTTTTTTATCTTTATTTTGAAACAGATTCTCACTAAGTTGCGGAGGGCCTCACTAAGTAGCTGAGGCTGGCTGAGAACCTGTGGGATCCTCCTGTCTCAGCCTCTCATGTACTGGGATTACAACTGTGCGCCACCATGCCCGGCTTAGTGGTTTATTATTTATATTTTGCAGTACTGGGGATTGAACCCAGGGGCATTCTACCTCTGAGCTACATACCCCTCAGCTGTATTTATATATTTTAGTTTGAAACAGAGTACCATAAAATTTCAGAGGGCCTCACTAAATTGCTGAGGCTAGCTGCAAGCCTTCCATCCTCCTGTCTCAGCCTCCCAAGTACTGGGATTACAAGTGTGCACCACCATGCCCAGTTTGGAACAGTGTTATTTGAACTGTCACCAGGTGGCAGCACATGATTTGTTGCCAGAAGAAAGATACAGAGGTTTTGGGCCAAAGGAACTGGGCTGGGATGATCTCTTTTCTTCCTTCAGAGATTGTGTGTATTAAGAGGGGTGGAGGGAGTACTGGGGATTGAATCCAGGGGCATTCTATCTCTGAGCTACAACCCCAGCCCTATTTCATTTTTTATTTGGAAACAGGGTCTCACTAAGTTGCTGAGGGCATTTGCTAAGTTTCTGAGATGGGCTTTGAACCCATTATCCTCTTGTCTCAGCTTCCCTAGTACTGGGATTACAGGCACGTGCCACCATGCCTGTCTGTCAGATTCTGTGAGCTACTAATTAATCTTAAAACAATGCTCGGAGCCGGGTGTGGTGGCACACGCTTGTAATCCCTGCGCTTGGGAGACTGAGACAGGAGGATCACACAGGTTCGAAGCCAGCCTCAGCTACTTAGTGAGGCTCTCAGCAACTTAGTGAGACCCTGTTTCCAAATAAAATAGAAAATTGGTCTGGGAGTATAGCCTGGAGGTAGAAAGCCTCTTGGTTCTACCTCCAGTACCACACACACACAAAAAAAAAAAACAATGCTTGGTTTAGATTATATTTTTCCTCAAGAATAGCTCTCAACCGGGCGGTGGCGCATTCTTATAATCCCAGCATTTGGGAGGCTGAAACAGGAGGATCACAGTTTGCAGACAGCCTTAGCTACTTAGTGAGGCCCTCCACAATTTAGTGAGACCCTGTTTCAAAATAAAGAAGAAAAAGCCGGGTGTATTGGCACACGCTTGTAATCCCTGTGCTTGGGAGGCTGAGACAGGTGGATTGCATAGGTTTGAAGCCAGCCTCAGCTACTTAGTGAGGCTCTCAGCAACTTAGTGTTAAGTTGGG
Organism: Muscardinus avellanarius; assembly: GCF_963383645.1. NCBI lineage: Eukaryota > Metazoa > Chordata > Mammalia > Rodentia > Gliridae > Muscardinus > Muscardinus avellanarius. Next base: position 38,839,118 of record NC_137788.1, on the reverse strand, counting down.
TCCTGCACTCATGTGACTTTGTGTCACATGACCTCTGCAGGGCAAGGGAGGGGCTGAAACCCCTGCGAGAATTGGGCGTTCCCGCGAGTAAACCCTCATCTCGCGAGATGCATGCCTTTAAAAGGAGAGCCCGCGTCCTCAAGCTTCGGACAGGCACGCGGGCCCCACAGTGCCTCGCCCTGATCCCCGGGAGAGCCGTGCCATTAAAACTTTACATGCCATGTGTACCGGACCTCTCTCGTGTTTTTCATACTCCGCCGTACTCACTTATTTTTATTTTACTCGCATTTAATTTTTTATTTTACTTATCATTTGGTGCCGAACCGGGAGAACTCTTGGGTCCCTCCCCATTTTTTTCCTTTTTTTTTTTTCTGTTTTCTCTTTTTATTTTTACTCTCTTTTTGAGCCCCGGACTCTCCAACCCGCCAGCAGCTCGACTGTGAGGTCCCACACCAGCGCTCCGCTTGCAGGCGTTGCTCCCACCACTGCCGCCGCTGCCGCCCCGTGCCTGCCCGGACCGTAAGCCTTCTTCCCCAGCCCCACGCTCTCCGGGAGAGCCGGCGGCCTTCTTCCCGCCCCAGGCTCTGCTGAGAGTCCGCGGCCATCTTTCCAGCCACGAGCTCTGCTGAGAGCTCGCGGCCATCTTTCCAGCCACGAGCTCTGCTGAGAGCTCGCAGCCATCTTTTCGGCCCCGAGCTCTGCTGAGAGCCGGTGGCCATCTTTTCCCGCCCATGTGCTCTCTTCTGGAGCACCGGAGGCCATCTTCCACTGCCACCGCGGCCGCAGCCACCACCGCCGGGGCGTGCAGGCTCCACCGGCCGCCAGGCTGCCAGTTCCACCCGCCCGGAGCCAGGCTCCTTGGGTAATGCTGGCACCTGTTCTGCTTGCCGACCTCCTGCACGGGCCAGGACCTCTGCCTGCCGCTTGGACCTCCTAAAACCGCTGTTCCAGCTCGGCACTCCAGTCACCGCCAGGACCTCTGGCCGATTTGCCCCGCCCGCCCCGAGCCAGGCTCATTGGGCGGCACACAGCCGGCTTCGGTGTCCGCCACAGTCACCCGCGCCAGGCGTAGCTCTACTTGCTGCTGCTGCTCCGTTTCACCCGCCCAAGCCAGGCTCACTGGCGGTGCTCCTCGGGGCCCAGCCTCAGCGACTGCCACGTGCCTGGAAGCCATTTTGTCTCCACGCCGCGGGCCCGGCAAGCCATGCCGCCTGCGCACCCCCACTGATCCTGCCTGTGCCAGCCGCCAGTGCCGTCCACACCAGCCACCGGCATCCACGCGCCCCAGCTCCACCACGCTCCCAGCAGCTTCTCAGCGCTTCTGTCGCAGCCAGCGCTGGCTGGCAACACTTCACTCCGGTAAACTGCCTCCTTCCCTTGGTTAGCGGGTTCCGGACTTGGGTCTTCCGGTCCACTGGGACCCAAAAATCCAAGCGCTTGGTGACCCATTGTCCCCCGGTCCACTGGGACCACCCTGCGGATGACCAGGTCATCCTCCGGTTTTGAGAAGGAATGAAGACGTTCTTCCCTATCTCTTAACCTCTGTTTCCGAACGATTGAGCAGGGAAATCGGGGACGCCCATTTCCTGTTCTTCGTTTCCACCCGCGAACCAATTATGGGGAGTCGAACCTTTATACTAGCAGATGCCCTGAGAGCCTGTCTGCCTTGATACGAGTTGGGAAATAGGTTGCGGTGGCCCAGGAATAGTTAGGAACTTTTATAAGCGGTCTGGTATCCCTCCAAATGCTCTCCCCCATCAGCTTCCGTTTATTTTCCCGCCAGCTGCCATTTTGTGATGGCGCGTAGTCACTGCCTGGTGATGTCACAGTCACCATCTTGGCCTGCGCCAGACTGCAATTTTGCTGGGTGGCCCGCTCGGGCGCGCCCTAGGTGCTGCAGGAAACGACAGGCCGGGGCTGGGGCGACACTCTCTGTCTGCCCGTGCGGAGTCCGCGTTGCCATTCTTGCTGGACACCCGTCTCGGGACGTGCTCTTTGTGAGTATAAGTCCGTCGCAGCTGACAGAACCTTAACATGGCATCTAAGTTTTAATTCCAGAGAGAAACAGGCGGAGATGGAGCGTACACTCTTGACTTTGCCAAAAAGCAGATCCCTGGTAGCTGCCCTTTGGCTGGCGGTGGCGGCTCAGCCCCCTGGAGCGCCACCTAGGTGTGGAGGACTGCAACAACAACTACCTCCAGGAGCCTGCCTCAAGTGGGGCAAAGCCACGCCTACCAATCAGACTGCTCGGCGTGTGGCCAGGAGGGCCACTGGAACAATGCCCTTGGAAAAGGGTGAGCCCCAGGTGCCTCAACACAGGGGGAGCACCTTTCCAGACCAGGCCCCGCCGCTGGCCCTACTCAGCCTGGCTGAAGACTGATGGCTCCTGGATCCCTCAACCTCCATCCTCTTTGCCAGCTCAGGGTAGCTCTCCAGGTACTGAGTAAACCAGTCTCCTTTTTGGTCGCCTGCTCAATCTCATGATTTGTTTTTTTCTTTAATAGCCCTTGCCTGTTCAAGCCTCCTCAAGTGCACATCACTAAGCTGTCCAGGGTAACCTCCAATTCGCACTGCAGCTATGCACCCACCTGCACCCCTTCTGGGGGACTGGACTCCCGACTCCTCCCGGCCTGGGGCCCCTGACGACGCCCCTTGACAGCAGGAAGAAGCTAGAGGGTCCAACGTCATCCATTATCCCTACCATCAAAAGGCCGGAATGTTAAGTTGGGTCCTGCACTCATGTGACTTTGTGTCACATGACCTCTGCAGGGCAAGGGAGGGGCTGAAACCCCTGCGAGAATTGGGCGTTCCCGCGAGTAAACCCTCATCTCGCGAGATGCATGCCTTTAAAAGGAGAGCCCGCGTCCTCAAGCTTCGGACAGGCACGCGGGCCCCACAGTGCCTCGCCCTGATCCCCGGGAGAGCCGTGCCATTAAAACTTTACATGCCATGTGTACCGGACCTCTCTCGTGTTTTTCATACTCCGCCGTACTCACTTATTTTTATTTTACTCGCATTTAATTTTTTATTTTACTTATCACTTAGTGAGACCCTGTTTCCTAATAAAGTATAAAATAGGTCTGAGAGAATAGCCTGGAGGTAGAAAAAGCCCTGGGTTCCAACCCCAGTACTGCAATAAATAAATAAATAAACAAATTAATTAATTAATTAATTAACAAAACTAAGAAGAAAAAATAGGGCAGGGGGTATAGCTCACAGGTCAAATACCCTTGGGTTCTATCCCTAGACCCGCAAAAAAAAAAAAAAAAAAAGCTCTCACGGCATAAAAAGGAAAAGACAAATTAATTTGTAATTTAAACCCAATTCACATTGTACATCATCCCTCTCCAATCTTATTTCCTATCACACATTTTTTTTTTTTTGGTACTGGGGATTGAACTCAGGGGAACTCTACCTCCAAGATACAGCCCCAGCCCTATTTTATTTTTATTTTGAAACAAGGTCTCCCTAGGTTGACGAGAGAGTCTCACTACTAGCTGATACTGTCCTCAACCACGTGACCCTTCTGTCTCAGCCTCCTGATTACTGAGATTATAAGCATGTGCCATCATGCTTGGTTCTATCACACATCTTTTAAAAACTTATAGCCAGGAATGGTGGTGCATGCTTGTAATCCCAGTACTTGGGAGGCTGAGACAGGAGGATCACGGGTTCAAGGCCAGATTCAGCAATTTTGCAAGACCCTTAGCACCTTAGGGAGACCATTTGAAAAAAAAGGGCTGGGGTACAGCTCGGTAGAATGTCCCTGGGTTAAATATGCAGTGCTACAAACAAAACTATTATCACCAGGACCACCTGTAGTCCAATTATTTATTTTTAATTTTTTTGGTGGTACTGGGGTTCCTGGAAACCCTTCTACCTCCGGGCTACACTCCCCGACACACTTTCTCTTTCTCTCTCTCTCTCTCTCTCTCTCTCTCTCTCTCTCTCTCTCTCTCTCATATATATATATATATTTTGGAAACAGGGTCTCAAACCAGAGAGGCTGGCTTCGAACCTGCGCGATCCTCCTGTCTCTGCCTCCCAAGCGCGGGGATTACAAGCGTGCGGCACCAAGCCTGGCCTAGTCCAATTATTTAATTCCCACTCATTTGTTAGTACTATCCTCTTTTAGGAGGAGGGAAGCATAAAGATGTCTGAAAGGAGTTCTCTAACTCCAGGAAGTGCTGGTATCTGTTAAAACTTCTTTCCTGCTGCAGTTTGCTCAGGCATTGAGATTATGAACTTCTGGGGTCCAGGCATATGGAAAGCCGGAGGAAATATATACGGATTGAATAGTTGGTTAGAATTCTTATCCCCACCTAGCTGTTTCAAAACCCTGTTTTCAAGCCAGTCATGTGTTACTTCCTCTAAGCCTTCACCAATTCCAGTCTTAGTCTAGATGAATTAATTGATCTCTCAGCATTTTGTTTAACTCTACTCATTTCTCTATCTCAAGTCGCTAGTAATTACTTATATATCAGCATTTCCCTTGATTACACGGAGATCCTGCTGCAAACCGCTTTCGTACCACTTTTCCTTTCTCAGCTATAGCTAAACCAATCAAAAGTCGCGCCACTCTAATCCATTTTTAATTGGCTTTATCAATTACTTTATCAATTATTTTTTGTCTCTGGCATTTTGATTGGTCCATTCTGCGTTTATTGTCCCGCCCTTTGGAGGCTCCGGGACTCGGATTTCCCCCAGGTGCATTCTCTCCTCTGGGGTTCCGCCTTTCCAACACACAGCCTCTTCTGTTTTTACCTCCACTTCCTTCCTATAGGTTCCCTTCGTCCTCCAAGAGTTGGCGCCTAGGGCTGTTGATTGGCTTCTCTGGACGCCTATTGTGCCCACCCTCATACCACGTGGCATTCCTAACGCTAATTGGGCAGTCCCACTAGCTCGTTTATCAAGCATCCGCGATTGATTGGCTGCTTTGAGGGAGGGCCCGAGGAGAGGGGCGTGGCAACGTGGCCCCGCCCCCAGCTCCCGTGCCCCAGGCGTTTCAGTCGTTCTTGGCCCGGGAGCACAGCGCGGAGCTTCCCGCAGCATTCTCAGGCTCGCGGGTCGGATTGTCCTGGACCCGCCAAAGAGGCGGGGGAAGCGGCCCCGATTGCGGGGCCATGGCTGTGGCTTCGGTGTCTTTGGCCGCCGCTAGCCCTGCAGGTTCGCCGGCTTCTGTGCGAGGGACCCCCACCGCCTCCGCAGGCTAAAGAGCCTCTGCCTCCGCCGAGCGGCGAGGGTTACTATGCTCCCTCGGGGCCGCCGACTGCCCTCCGGCCGCGCAGGCACCCTCGGCTGCTCAGTCCCACCTCAGGTAAAGTCAAGACGGCGCGCGGGACGCCGACCGCGCATCCCGCCGGCGCGCGCCGCTACCCCGGTTCTGTGCCGGCCTTGGGCTCGGGTCGCCTAGCACCGGGCGGACTCCCAGGCTTCCCAGAAGTCCTCCTCGCTGCGCGGGGGACGCTCCCCTCTCGGCCCCTTTGCCCTTCTCACTTCGCTCGGGGTCCTGGGACGGCCCCCACCTCCCTGTCTTCTCCCTTAGAGGCCGGGAACCCCTTAGAACTTGCTTGGTTTTAGGGATCTGGTGCTTCTCGGGGACCTTCCTCACTTCCAAGTTCTGGAATCCTCGTTTCTTGAGAAACCCCCGTTCCTGAGACCTCCTGGTCCTTTGACTTAGTACCCGCCCCTGCCTCAGGGGTCTGGATTTCCTCATTATACTTCCTTAGACGTGCTCTTGCCTTGGAAAAATCCACTTTTGCCCTGGAAAGATTCTTCCCTCCCCTCACACTCTGTCTCCCTTTCTTTTCTCTTCTCCTTTGTCATCCTTTCTTTTTTTCCTCTGTTATGCCTTTCACCCTTCTCTTTGAAAACTTTGGACTAAGCCGCCGTTTAAATTTAGCCAGAAATGAAACTCAAAGTTGTCTAATTTACAAACCCTATCAGTTTATAACTCAGAGAATGTGTGTATGTAATAGTGGGGATTGAACTCAGAGGAGCTGTACCTTTGAGCTACACTCCAGCCCTGTTTTATTTTTATTTTGAAACAAGGTCTCACTAAATGACTGAGGGCCTTGCCAAATTGCAAGTCTCAGCCTCCCAAGGACTGGGATTACAGGTGCGCACCACTGAGCTGGGTTCTGAGAAAAGTTTGTCAATTGGACATTTTTAGGCATAGCAAGCCATTGAAGGTTTGTAAGCAGGAGCTTGACACGAATGGATTATCTCTGGTGAGAGTTTGGAGGAAGTATTGAAAACAATGACTGTGGAGAGCCTGGCATGGGGGTGAGCACCTGTAATCCCAATACTTGCGAGGCTAAAACCGGAAGATTACAGCCTCAGCAATTTAGTGAGACCTTCAGCAACTTAGTGAGACCCTATTTCAAAATAAAAAGTAAAATAGGGCTGGATGTAGCTTAAGGTAGAACACCCCTGGGTTCAATTCCCCCATATGAAAAAACAAAAACAAACAAACGACTGGAGGCAGAAGACCTAGGTAGGAAGAAAACTAATGTACTAATCTGGTGAGAAATAATGAATTGGGATAGTGGTAGGAAAATAAAGAGTAGCACGCAATTCTAAGAGGTTTCAAAATAGAGTTGAGTTTTCTTTTCTTTTTAATGTGTGTGTGTGTTGTACAGGGGATGGAACCAAGGGGCATTCTATCTCAGAGTTACACCCCCAGACCAATTTTATTCTTTCTTTCTCCCCCTCCTCCTCCTCCTCCTCCTCCTCCTCCTCCTCCTCCTCCTCCTCCTCCTCCTCCTTCTTCTTCTTCTTCTTCTTCTTCTTCTTCTTCTTCTCTTCTTTTTTTTGATTTTGAAACAGAGTTTCACTAAGTTGCAGAGGTCCTTACTAAGTAGCTGAGGCTAGCCTGGAATCTTTGATCCTCCAGTCTCAGCCTCCCAAGTACTAGGATTACAAGCATGTGCCACCATGCCCAGCTAATTTTTTATTTTGAAACAACAGGATCTCACTGAAGTTGCTAAGGGCCTAAGTTTCTGAGGCTGGGTGTGAACCTGTGATCCTTCTGTCTCAGCCTCCCAAGTACTGGGATTATAGGCGTGTGCCACCATACCTGGCTGGATCACAAGTTTGAGGCTTTGGAAGTTTAGTGAGATTCTGTCTTAAAAAGGGGTGGCTGGGTGTGGTGGCGCACGGAGGATCGTGCAGGTTTGAAGCCAGCCTTGCTGGTTTAAAAGACCCTGTTTCCAAATAAAATGTAAAATAGGTCTGGGAGTGTAGCCTGGAGGTAGAAGGGTTCCATTCCCAGTACCACCAAAAAAAAAAAAAAAAAAAAAAAAAAAAAAGTGTGAGGACCTGAGTGTGGTGGCTGTAATCCTAGTACTTGGGCGGCTGAGAGAGGAGGATCACAGGTTCATTGTCAACCTCAGGAACTTGTGAGGCCCTCTGCAACTTAGTGAGACCTTATTTCAAAATAAAGAATAAAGTTGGAATATAGCTTGGAGGTAGAATGCCCCTGGGTTCAATCCCCAGTACCACACACATAAAAAAGAAAGAAAGAAAAGCAAATTGGGAGGCTGAAACGGAAGAATCACAAATTTGAAGCTAGTTTTAGCAACTTAAGCAAGATCATTAGCAACTTAGTGAGAACCTGTTTAAAAAAAATTCTGATGTGGTGGTGCACACTTGTCATTCCAGTATTGGGAGGCTGAGACAGGAGGATCACAAGTTTGTGGCCAACCTCAGCTACTTAGTGAGGCCCTGTTTAAAAGAGAGAGAATAAAAAATAGGGCTAGGGATGGAGCTCAGAGGTAGAATGCCCCTGGTTCAGTACCCAGTACTGCCAGGCGTGGTGGCGCACACTTGTAATCCCTGCGCTTGGGAGGCTGAGACAGGAGGATCGCATAGGTTCGAAGCCAGCCTCAGCTACTTAGTGAGGGTTTCAGCAACTTAGTGAGACCCTGTTTCCAAATAAAATATAAAAAAGGTCTGGGAGCATAGCCCGGAGGTAGAAAGTCTCTGGGTTCCACCCCCAGTACCACCAAGACAAAAAACAACAAAATAACACCCCCCCCCCAGTACTGCAAAAAAAGATAAATACAAATAAATAAAAGGACTAGAGGTATAGCTTAGAGGTAGAATGCCCCTGGGTTCAATCTGTAGTATGGGGTGTAGGGGAAGGGAGGGAAAAGAGAACAGAAGAGAAAAAAAAAATTGAGGGAAGATAATGAATTTGTTCCGTTTGTTTGTTTGCGGCGTGGGGATGGAACCTGGGGACATTCTACCTCCGAGTGACACCCCCCCAGCCCTCTTTTTTTTTTTTCAGTACTAGGGAACCCAGGGGCATTCTGCTTCGGAGTTACACTCCCAGCCCAGTTTTTTATTCTTTATTTTGAAGCAGGGTCTCACTGAGTTTCAAAGGGCCTCAGTAGTAGCTGAGGCTGTCCGCGAACTGCAATCCTCCTGTCTCAGCCTCCCAGCGTATTTTTTTTATTCTTTCTAATTTCGAAAGAGTCTCACTCAGTTGCAAAGGGCCTCGCTTAGTAGCTGAGGCTGTCTGCGAATCGCCATTCTCCAATATCAGCCTCCCAAATGCTGGGATTATAAGCATGCACTAGTATACCAGGCTTTTTTTTTTTTTTGTAATGGAGATTGAACCCAGAGGCATTCTACCTCCAAACTACTCTCCCAGCCCCATTTTATCTACTTATTTTTGGAAACAGGGTGAATTTGGTTTAAAATGTGGGTAGCTGGAAATTTGAGTCTGAAAATTGGGAGAAAGTTTAGAACTGAATACATAAATTTGATAGTCAAGAGAGAATATATGGAGGGTTTTTTTTTTTTTTTTGTTTTGTTTTTTGTTTTTTGGTACTGGGGATTGAACCCCCCAGGGGCAGGGGCAGTCTACCTCTGGGCTACCAGCCCTATTTTATTTTTTTGTAAACAGGGTCTCACTAAAGTTGTTGAGGCTGACTTCAAACCTGTGATCCTCCTGTTTCAGCCTCCCAAGTACTGGAATTACAGCGTGTGCCACCGTGCCCGGCTTGAAGATATTTGAAGCCTTAGTTTGGGATGGTAATACTGAAAGAAGAGATGAAAAGGGCCAAGGTTAAAGGAATGGGACTAGAACTTGAACAGAAGGCATTGTTATAGAAGTTAAAGGAAAAAAAAGTTTCCAGAAAGGGGGGGGGGGACGACTATCAGTGTCAGGAGTGTCAGGTGCTCCCGAGGTCAAGTAGAATAGAATTAGAAGCCATAGAATTCGGTGAGTAGGAAGTCAGTTGTTTCTTTTGAAAGGCAGTTTTGATAGTGTGGTGATGGCAGCGGTCAGATGGTGGAAGGAGGAATACATGGGAGACAGTGAGTAAATTACTCTTCAGCAGTGTTGTTTGAAGGAGAGCTGCTGGCAATGAAACTTGTCTTTATCCAGAATATACTATGTGGCAAGCACCATAAAGACATTTTATAGAGCCAGGGGCTGTGGGATACCTATGATCCCAGCTTCTCTGGGAGTTGAGGTTGGAGGCTCACAGGACACCAGCCTTGACAACTTCACAAGATCTTGTCTCTAAATAAAAAGGGCTGGGCATAGGGTTCAAGGGTAGAATGCCCCTGGGTTCCATCTTCAGTACTGGGGCGTGGGGGGAGATGTTTTATCAATGACTACGGCTTTGTGGCTTCCGTGTCAGTGTCCCTCTTTTACAATTGGGAAGATACGGATAGAGCTCAGTGGGAGAGCACTTGCCTGGTATTCTTGAGTCACTGGGTTCTATCCTGAACAGTGAGAAAACAAAATACAGTTGGAAAGACTGTAGGTAAGGAATTGAAAAAGGTACAGGTTCTGAAACCTGTGCTCTTTCCACTATGGCACAAGTGTGTTTTTCTTTTTAGTATGGGTGAAATGGTTTTGTATATTGATGGGTAAGTTTACTTAGGAACTATGTTGGGCATTTCTTTGACACCAAAAGAAGTCAAGATGGATGATGATGTGGTAGAAGGGAAAGAAGGTGAGGGAGTTTGATAGATTGCCTTATTTTTTGATGTGATCAATATTCTGTGCGGAAATTAGTTACTTCTGGAGAGGGAAGGAACTATGGTGAGTTTCTAATTTGAATATTATGGTTATGGGAATCTTTAAGTGGAAAGTAAAAGGGGACTAAATCGAGCGTGTTGGTGCATGCTTGTAATCCCAGTACTTGGGAGGCTGAGATCAGAGGATTGCAGGTTTGCAGCCAACCTCAGCTACTTGGTGAGGCCCTTTGCAACTTAGTGAGATCCTCTTTCAAAATAAAGAATTAAGAGACTTCTGGGAAGATGGTGACGGAGAAAAGCGGGGCTTACGAGCCCCGCTAACAACCAATCTCTATTACCACAAAATCAGTGCCTTTCATAGCCAGAAAACACCATCAGCAGAGAAACAAAAAATGTAATTTCAAGGGACAGAGAAAAAGAGGGCTGGAAAAACGAGGCACCAGAAACCAGACCACAGTGCTGCAGCCGGAGCTGCGGCGCGAAGCGGTGGGTGCCATTTTCCCTTGCAGCACCAGGCTCCAGAGAAGAGGGGAACTCATAATGGAGCTCAGAACCAGAGAAGAGATAAGCCAGCCTCACGCCCGAGGACACGGCAGTAGTGCCTTATTGCCGGCGGCAGCAGCGAGCTCACCAGACGGCACCAGACCAGTGCACTCAACAGCCCACCAGGCTCCAGAGAGGAGCGGCGGACAGCGAGCCAAGGTGAGCCGCTGCGGATCAGCCAGGAGGAATTCGGCAGATTTCTCGGCGCAGGGAGCATCTAAAGCTCCCAGGGGCTGGGCTCAGCACACCCTGCAGGGACTCAGAGCGGAGCTCAAAAACAGAGAAGAAATACGCCAGCCTCACAGCCGAGGGCGTGACAGCGGCACCATATTGCCACCGGCGGCAGCAGCAGTGAATTCACCCCACGACAGTTCCATCTGCGCACTCAACAACAGTGAGTCAAATTGTGGCCCCTAGAGGAGAAATCCCAGTACTGTACTCCCAGGGACTTGACCCAGTGGGGGAGTGGCGGTGGCAGAGATATCACACCATAGGAGAACGCCCAACCTAGCACCCCCTATGGTCTAAAGCAGCCTCGATTGACTCCCAGGGTCTGAGACTCTGCGATACAACCCAGTAAAGGAGTAATGGTGACTGAGATACCACAGACTCGAGATCCAGAGCACCTTAAGTGAAGTCGTTGTGACCCAGGGAAGAACCCAGAGAAGGCACAAACTTCCGAAATCATGGGAAAGAGGAATAACAATGGAGCAATGAATGCCCACAACCCCACAACATCAGAACCTGATAAAACAGAAATTCAGAGATTTCTAGAAGATCAAATCAGGAAAATAACTGTAGAAATAATAGAGGTGTTTCGAAAAGAATTCAGAGAAAGCCAAAGAGAGATAAAGGATGTAATTAATGAAGTAAAGGCCTCAATTCAAAGTACAAACAACCGATTAGACCATATGGAGAATAGAATCTCGCTCCTAGAAGATGATCATTCAAAAAATGAACGCATAGTTTCTAATTTAGAAAAAAAAATCCGACAGCAGGAATCTGACATTGAAGAAATATGGGCCCATTTTAAGAGAGCTAACCTAAGAATAATTGGAATAGAGGAGGGAAAAGAAGGTGAAACCAAAGGGATCAACAGTCTTTTCAAGGAAGTAATAGCAGAAAATTTTCCAAACATAGAGCAAGAGGTTGATACACAGGCCCAGGAAACTTATAGAACTCCCTTTAGAGAGGATCAGAGAAGAGGATCCCCACACCACATAATTGTCAAAATGACCAATGTGGAAGCCAAGCAGAGAATCTTAAAGGCAACAAAAACAAAGGGCCAAGTTACATTCAGAGACAAACCAATTAGAATCACTCCAGACTTCCCAAACCAAGTCATGAGAGCCAGAAGGGATTGGAGTAACATATTCCAAACTCTGAAAGAAAACGACTTTCAGCCAAAAATTTCCTACCCAGCAAAACTTTCTATCACATTAGATGGGGAAATAAGAAGCTTCCACGACAAACAGAAACTGAAGGAATTTATGTCTTCAAAACCAGCGCTAGAGAAAATACTCAAAGAGATTAACTACAAAGAAGAAATAGGTAACACACACCAGAACCAGAGAAACAAGATTTTCCATCCAACAGACAACTAAGATTGGTTATATGTGGAGATTCATTATTTATGTTAGTCTTTTACCTATCTCTAAATTGTATTGTTTGCTTTTATTGTTGCTAATTTTTAGGATTTCTAGTTGTAATATTAATATACCTTCAGATATAGCATTTGGAAATATTTTATCCCATTCTATCAGTAACTTTTAACTCTGTTTACATTGTCTTTGGATATACAATTTTTTTATTTTTTAGGGAGTTTGTTTACCCTTTTGTTGCCTGTGCTATTGAAATCATATCCAAGAAATCACTGCCAATTTCAATGTTGTGAGGTTTTATGACCCAGATTTTCTTCTAAAAGTTTATAGTATTAAGATTTATATTTAGGTCTTTTATCTATTTTGAGTTAATATTTGTATATGTGTTAGGTAAGGGTCCAATATTATTCTTTTTCATGTAATTATTATTTTTCAACAATATTTAGTTAAAAGATTAGTATTTCCTCCACCAAATGTTTGTGGAAACCTTGTCAAAAATAACTTGACAATATATGGAAGAATTTATCTCTAGGCTTTTATTTAACTCCAATGGTTTATATATCTGCCTTTATAATAGTACTACACTGTTTCAATTATGGTAGCTTTGTATGGTTTGAAATCAGAAAATATACATCTTCTAGCTTTGTTCTTCGCGATGGTTTTGGGTATCTAGAGTCCATATTCCATATTAGGATAGATTTTTTCTGAAAAATAAATAAATAAATGTATGATAGTTTCACCTAAAAAAAAGAAGAAAAAATATTCTATGGTAAGAAAGAAAGCAAAAAGAAATATTGAAATGTTATCTTTAAATAATCAAAAGCTTGGTATCAGACAAATGAAACTGTTATGTGAGATTATCATCGTTAATATTGGATAAATTGCTATAAAACTAGATGTCAACCACTAAGCCAAGCATGGGAAGGAGGAATGGGGAGGGAACGGGATGGGGACCAGGTATGGGCTAACTGGGTGATGTGTGCATGTATGTCTACAAAAGTATTTTCTTTATACCATTATGATGTATAAATACATTGCACCAATTAAAAAAAATAAATAAAATAAAAAAATAAAGAATTAAAAGGCCAGGCGTGGTGGCACACACTTGTAATCCCTGCTCTTGGGAGGCTGAGACAGGAGGATCACACAGGTTCGAAGCCAGCCTCTCTGGCTTAAGAGACTCTATTTTCAAATAAAAATAATATAAAAAATAGGTCTGGGAGTATAGCCCAGAGGTAGAAGGGTTTCCAGGAACCCCAGTACCACCAAATAAATAAGTAAATAAGTAAATAAATAAAAGAATACTATAGGGGTGGGGATAGAGCTCAGAGATAGAATGCCCCTCGTTCCATCCCCAGTACTACTAAAATTAAAAAAAAAAATAGGGCTAGGGGTATAGCTTGGAGGTAGAATACCCCTGGATTCCATCTCCAGTACTAAAAAAGAAAAAAAGATAAATATAAAAGAAATGAAAAAGGACTAAAGATTTTAAAGATTTCTGCCAGGAGTGGTGATGCACGCCTGTAATACCAGTACCTGGTAGGCAGAGACAGGAGGATCACAGGTTTGAAGCCAGCCTCAGCAATTTAGTGAGACCTGTTTCAAAATAAAAGAATACTAGCCGGGCATGGTGGCGCATGCTTGTAATCCCCACACTTGGGAGGCGGAGACAGGAGGATTGCGCTGGTTTGGAGTCAGCCTCGCTGGTTTAAGAGACCCTGTTTCCACATAGAAAAGTTAAAAAATAGGTCTGGGAGTGTAGCCCGTGGGGGTGTATCCTGGAGATAGAAGGGCTTCCAGGAACCCCAGTACCACCAAAATAAATAAATAAATAAATAAATAAATAAAATACTATAGGGGTGGGGATGTAGCTCAGAGATAGAATGCCCCTCGTTCCATCCCCAGTACTACTAAAATTTTAAAAAAAGGAAAAAGAAAAATCTCAGGGAGGCTGGTATACTTGGAGAATAAGGAGATAATCAGAAATATGGTTGAAGATCAGCTTTTTATGTAAGAATTTGAAAGCTCAAAGTTCAATATTTCAAGGTAAAGATGAAATGGTGTAACTAGCTGTTTCTGTGCTGTTGAAAGGGATGGAATTGTAAGTTATTGTAGCGGGAGGCTAAGGGGTTACATTGTTATGTCATCAGGTTAGATGTCATAGTTGTCAAGGATGGTAGCAGAGGAGATGCTGGTCCTGTAGGTAGGGCTGCTCGCCAAGGAGAGACCAGAGCTGCTTTGACAGTTCCATGGCACTTGTAACAAAGTAGTATTATGGGATGCAGATGTTTTATGTGAATTAACGGTAAGATTCTTGAATAGTGGGTGTCCAGGATTTATGATGTGCCTCTTTCTTATACAGAAATATGTTTGGAATGGTTTTTCAAACACAAAGCCTTTGTGATTTAACACATGATATGGGTCTTACTCTGTTAAAAAAAAAAAAAAGTATGTGCTGTGAGGCTAGGGATCTCCTATAACATTTGTTAGAACTTAAAGTTCTTCTCCTTCCCTTCCTCTCGTTCCTTCCTTTCCTTCCCTTCCCTCCCTCCCTCCCTCCTTTTCTTCTTTCTTCCCCCTTTCCTTTCCTTTCCTTTCCTTTCCTTTCCTTCTCTTCTCTTTTATTTTCTTTCCTTTTTGTGGTGCTGGGATCAAACCCAGGGCCTCATGTATGCTTTACAGGTGGCTACCACTGAGCCACACTCCTAGCTCTGTACTTAAGAGTTTTTTTGTTTTTTTTTTTTTGGTGGTACTTGGGTTCCTGGAAGCCCTTCTACCTCTGGGCTATACTCCCAGACCTATTTTATATTTTTGAAACAGGGTCTCTTACTCCAGCACGATCCTCTTGTCTCTGCCTCCCAAGCACGGGGATTACAAGCATGCCCCGGCTGTGCTTAAGAGTTTTAATAGCCGGCATGGTGGTGCACGCTTGTAATCCCAGCATTTGGGAGGCTGAGATGGGAGGAGCACGGTTGGAGGACAGCCTCAGCTACTGCTTAATGAGGCCCTTTGCAACTCAGTGAGCCTCTGTTTCAAAATAAGAATAAAAAAATAGGGCTGGGAGTGTAGCTCAGAGGTAGAATGCCTTTGGGTTCCATCCTCAGTATCACACACACACAAAAAGTTTTAGTTCATTATAAAAAGAACAGTACATGTGTTCATTCATCCCTGGCTTATTTGAAGTAGAATTAATTGCCCCCCCCCCCCCCGGTGTGAAAGTGTTTATATGTTCTTTGTGTCATACACTTCATTTTGTTCTTCAGAAATGAAGGTTGTGGAGCTGGGCAGGGTGGCGCACCCTTGTAATCCCAGCATTGGGAGACTGAGAGGGAGGATCCTGGTTTGCAGACAGCCTCAGCTACTTAGTTTCCGAGTTGCCCTCAGTTGCAAGTCAGTGAGATCCTGTTTCAAAATAAAGAATAAAAAATAGGGCAGGGGGTGTGGCTTGGAGGTCGAATTCTCCTCCTAGGTTCCATCCCCAGCCCCCCCCACCAAAAAAAAATGAAGGTTGTATTGGAATTTGGAACCTACAATAATGGCTTTTATTGGAATTTCATCTTTCTAGTTGATGAAACCCAACATTGTGTTGTATTGTGTGGGTGATGGTGAATGTTTTGGACCAACAATGGATATTATACTATTTCCCAAGTCATCAAATGAAGATGACTTTAGTGTGGCCTCACTAGTGTTATTTTTGCTGAGCATTCGAAGGGAGTGGTTGCTTTAAACCAATTTGTGATGGTTTAAAGCCTTTCGTTGCTGAAGGTTTTAGAAAGGCATTATGATAAAAGGAAAAACATTCCAGTTTCTAATTCTCTACTGGCTCTGTTAATTTATTATTACTATATGATTACAGGCAAAGTTCTTAATTTCTGCAGGTTTTAGTTTTTTTAAATTAAGATTTGAGTAGATAATATATTCAAGAGGTTAATATAAAATATGTACATATTTTATACATAAACAGTAGGAAGTCTCAGTTCCGTGCCTGCCCTCTCATCTATCCAGGCTTGCCCCCTCCCATGAATTTTCTCCTTTTTCTGTTTTGTGGTGCTGGGAATTGAACTCAGCCTCTTGCATGCTAAACAAGCACCCTGCTACTTTCAGTTGAAAGTACATCCTCAGCCCCATCTTTATATTCTTTTAGACTTTCTTTAGGAAAATGCTTACAAACATGGATATATCATTTTATTTGTCCCACTTTTCATGCAAAATCCTGTGGTTCCCCCTGCTCTACACCACGCCCACCCCCATATCTCCAAGTCCTGCCTTTTCTTTCTTTCTTTCTCTCTTTCTTTCCTTCCTTCCTTCCTTCCTTCCTTCCTTCCTTCCTTCCTTTCAGTACTAGGTATGGAACTCAGGGGCATTCTACCATTGAGCTATACCCCCAGCCCTACTTTTTATTCTTTTTTTCGGGGGGAGGGGCTGGAGATGGAACCCAGGGGCATTTGACCTCCAAGCTACATACCCTGCCCTATTTTTTTATTATTTATTTTGAAATGGTCTCACTAAGTTGTGGAGGGCCTCACTAAGTAGCTGAGGCTGTCCGCGAACCCAGATCCTCCTGTCTCAGCCTTCCAAACTCTGGGATTACAAGGGCGTGCCACCATGCCCGCTTGCCTCTTCTAATATCTTGGACACCTTTTCAGATACCATATGTAGAGACGCCTGGCTTGCCTTTTCTATTATAATATCTTGGACACCTTTTCATATATGATACAGAGATCTTCTTCATTTTATTTATCTATTTGTGGTACTAGAGATTGAACCCAGGACATTTGACCTCTGAGCTACACCCCAGCCTTATTTATTTATTTGTTTGTTTGTTTGTTTGTTTTTTGGTTGTACTCAGGGTAAACCCCAGAGATTTTTATCTCTGGTCTATACTCTCAGGCCTGTTTTTTAAAATATATATTTTATTTGGAAACAGGGTCTCACTATGTTGTTGAGAGCCTCACTAAGTAGCTGAGGCTGGCTTTGAACCTGTGTGATCCTCCTGTCTCAGCCTCCCAAGTGTGGGGATTACAAGCGTGCACCACCATGCCCAGTGTCCGATTTTTTTATTCTTTATTTTATTTTACTTTTTGGTACTGGGTATGGAACCTAGGGACATTCTACCTCTGAGCTACATTCCGGCCCTATTTTTTATTCTTTATTTGGAAACAGGGTCTCACTGAGTTGCATAGGGCTGAGTAGTTGAGGCTGGCGTGAACTGTGATCCTCCTGTCTCAGCTTTCCAATTGTTGGGATTACAAGTGTGGGCCATCACGCCTGGCATGGTTCAGTTTTTTATTGTTATAAGCAATGCTGTAAATGATGACCTTTGAACAAGGATTTGGGGGACAAATTTACATAAGTAGGATTTCTTTTTTTTTCTTTTGTGGTACTGGGGGTGGAACCCAGAAGGCTTTCTATCTCTGGGCTATACTCCCAGATCCATTTTATATTTTATTTGGAAACAGGGTCTCAATAAGTTGCTTAGAGCCTCACTAAGTAGCTGAGGCTGGCTTTGAACCTGCGCAATCCTCCTGTCTCAGCCTCCCAAGAGCGGGGATTACAAGTGTGGGCCACCACACCCAGCTCATAAGTAGGATTTCTAAGTTTGAGTATATACACATTTGTCACCATGAAATATATTGCTAGCGAGGCATGGTGGCGTACAACTATAATCCTAGTACTGTGAGACTGCAGGTTCAAAGCCAGGCTCAACAGTTTAGTGAAGCCCTCATCAACCTTGTGAGATCTTGTTTCAAAATAAAAATAAAAAGCCGGGTGTGGTGGCTGCTTGTAATTCTAGCATTTGGGAGGCTGAGACTGGAGGATCTGGGTTTGCAGACAGCTTCAGCTACTTAGTTAGGCCCTTTGCAAATCAGTGAGACCCTGTTTCAAAATAAAGAATAAAAAAATAGGGCTGGGGGTATGGCTCAGAGGTAGAATGCCACTAAATTTCATCCCAGTACTGGAAAAAAAAAAAAAAAAAAACAACCAACAAAATAAAAATAAAAAATAGAGCAGGACATAGTTGACCATGCCTTTATTGACCAATATTTGGGAGACTGACACAGGAGGATTACAGGTTTGAGACCAGCCTCAGCAATGTAGTGAGGCCCTTTTTCAAAATAAAACATGGCCGGGCATGGTGGCTCAGGCTTGTAACCCCAGCATTTGGGAGGCTGAGACCAGAGGATTGCGGTTCACGGACAGCGTCCACTGCTTAGTGAGGCCGTCTGCAACTCAGTGAGACCTGGTTTCAAAATAGAGAATAAAAAAATAGGACAGGGAGTGTAGTTCAGCGGTCAAATGCTCCTGGGTTCCATCCCCAGACCCGCAAATAAATAAATAAATAAATAAATAAATAAATAAAAATAAATACATAAATAATAAATAAATAAAACATAAAATTGGACTGGAGATATAGCTCAGAAGTAGAATACTCCTAGAGGGTTCAATCCGTGGTAAACCTCCCCCCACCAAAAGAAAAAGAGAGCTGCAGTTTGAACTCAGAGATATAATACCCAATTCCCATTACAACACTAAATAAAGATAAATAAGTATATAAATAAATAGAGCTCGGCGTGGTGGCACAGATTTATAATCTCAGCATTTGGGAGGTTGAGACAGAAGGAATGCAGTTTTCAGACAGCCTCAGCTACTTAGGCCCTCTGCAACTCAGTGAGACCCTATTTTAAAATGAAGAATAAGCCGGGCGTGGTGGCGCGCGCTTGTAATCCCCGCGCTTGGGAGGCTGAGACAGGAGGATCGAAGCCAGCCTCAGCTACTTAGTGAGGCTCTCAGCAACTTAGTGAGACCCTGTTTCCAAATAAAATATAAAATGGGTCTGGGAGTACAGCCCGGAGGTAGAAAGCCTCTGGGTTCTACCCCCAGTACCACCAAAAAAAAAAAAGAAGAATAAAAAATAGGACTGGAGTGTAGCTCAGAGGTAGAATGCCCCTAGGTTTTATCCCCAATTTTGCAAAAAAAAAAAAGATGAATTACCTTTACTTGGGAGGTTAAGACAGGAAGATCACAGGTTGTGGCCAGCCTCAGCTACTTAGTGAGGCCCTCCACAACTTAATGAAACCCTGTTAAAAAAACAAAAAAATAGGGTTAGGGGTGAGGCTCGGAGGTAGAATGCCTCTGGGTTCCATCCCCAATTCTGACAAAAAGAAAAGATATTGCTAAGAAGGGAAATATTCCTTGCCGGGCGTGGTGGCGCATGCTGTTAATCCCCGCACTTGGGAGGCTGAGACAGGAGGATCGCGCAGGTTTGAAGCCAGCCTCAGCTACTTAGTGAGGCTCTCAGCAACTTAGTGAGACCCTGTTTCTAATAAAATATAAAAAAGGTCTGGGAGTATAGCCCGGAGGTAGAAAGCCTCTGTGTTCCATCCCCAGTGCCACCAAAAAAAAAAGGGAAATATTCCAACATACATTGCCTGTTTATCACTAAAATTGACTGTATCATCACTAATACTTATATAGTGCTTACAATGTGCATAGGCACTGTTTGAAGTGCTTTGTATGTATTATCTCACTTAATCATAGCAAAATCGCTTTAAGGTAGATGCTATTATTATCTATATTTTTCAGATGAATGCTTTAAGGAATAAAGAATTCAAGTGACTTGCCTAAATCATAGCTACTAAGTGGCAGAAATTCAAACTAAGCACTCTGGATCTTGATTAGTATTGTTAATATTATGCCTTGCCATGATCAAATTTGGATTTTTGCCAATCTGATAGAAATGATACCTCAGAGTAGTTTTATTTATTTTTTGCAGTACTAGGGATTGAACCCAGGGGCATTCTACCTTCAAGCACCACCCCCAGCCTTATTATTTATTTATTTATTTATTGATTGATTTATTGCAGTACAGGAATGGAATCCAGGGGCATCCTACCTCTGAGCTTCACCCCCAGCCCTAATTTTTATTCTTTATTTTGAAACAGTGTCTCACTGAACTGCAAAGGGCCTCACTAAGTAGCTGAGGCTGGCTTGGAACCACCATCCTCCTTTCTCTATTTTTTATTCTTTATTTTGAAACAGGGTCTCACTAAGTTGCAGAGGGCCTCACTAAGCAGCTGAGGCTTGCTGATTACCAGTATCCTCCTGTTTCTGCTTCCCAAGTACTGGGATTATAAGCGTGCACCACCATACCTAGCTAGTTTTATTTTTTTATTTTTTTGGTGGTACTGGGGGTGGAATCCAGAGGCTTTCTACCTCCAGGCTATACTCCCAGACCTATTTTATACTTTATTTGGAAACCAGGTCTCACTAAATTGCTGAGAGCCTCACTAAGTAGCTGAGACTGGCTTTGAACCTGCGCGATCCTCATGTCTGCCTCCCAAGTGTGGGGATTACAAGCGTGCGCCACCACGCCCGGCTTAAGCTTTAGTTTTAATTATTTAATTATGCTAAGGTTAAGCATCTTTTTATATGTTTGAGTCATTTATGCTTTTTTCCCCCTGTAAACTGCCTTTTAAAGTCTTTTATTTTTCTATTAAGTCATAGGTTTCTTTCCTATTGATTTCTAGGACTCTATATATATAAAAAGTTAAGCTGAGAGCCAGATGCGGTGGTGTATGCTTGTAAACCAGTGCTTGGGAGGCTGAGACAGGAGGCTCTCACAGGTTCGAAGCCAGTCTCAGCTACTTAGTGAGGCTCTCAGCAACTTAGTGAGACCCCGTTTCAAAATAAAGAGTAAAAAAATCGGGCTGGAGGTGTAGCTCTGAGGTAGAATGCCCCTGGGTTTCATACCCAGTACTGCAAAAAATAAATAAATAAATAAAAGTTAAGCTGAGTGTGGTGTTGTACACTTGTAACCCCAGCATTCGGGAGACTGGAGGATTGCGGTTCACGCACAGCCTCAGCTACTTAGTGAGGTCCTCTGTGACTTAGTGAGATCCTGTTTCAAAAATAAAGAATAAAAAATAGGACAGTGGGTGTAGCTCAGAGGTTGAATGCCCCTGGGTTCCATCCCCAGACCCACACACCCCAAAATAAGAAAAAAATTAAATGTTTTCTATGTGATATGGTGTGTGTGTGTGTGTGTGTGTGCGCGCGCGTGTGTGTTTTGCTGGAAATTTAACCCAGAGAAACTGTACCTCCCAGCTATACCCAGACCTGTTTTATTTTTTGTTTGAAAACAGGGTCTCACTAAATTGCTGATGCTGGCTTCAAACCTGCAATCCTCCTACCTCAGCCTCCCAAGTACTGGTATCACAGCATGTGCCACCACACCAGGCCTGCTATATTTCACAAGTACTTTTGGTGCTGGAGATTGAACGCCTTTGAGTGTGTTGTGCGTGTCCTTCCACTGAGATACACTCCCAGCCCTAGTTCAGTGCTTGTCTTCTGACATTTTAAAATTTTATTCTCATTTAGATGCTTTAAAGTTTTATGTAGACAAACTTCTCAATCTTTTCTTTTATGGCTCTTGTATTTGGTTTATAGTTAGAAAGGTCTCCCACATTTCAACTCTTAGTTTTTTAATCCATCCAGTGGGAAAAAGAAAATAGAATTACTGTGGAGGTCAAAGTGCTTTGTGAACTGTAAACTGTAAATCATTATAATGAAGTATGGTGTTATTTATTAATTTGTCTTCTGAACAAATTGTACAGAGGTTGTCATCTCTTCTGTATTAAATAGACTAGAATGATACAATTTTCTTTCCGCAAGGTAGAAAACTAAGATGGTATTGATTTCATTAATGTTTTCCTATGACAAGTTTCCTGGGATTTTTCTTTTTCGTGGTACCAGGGATTGAACTCAGGGGCACTCTACCTCTGAGCTATACCCCAACCTCATTTTATTTTTTATTTAGAAATAGGGTCTCCTTAAGTTGCTGAGGCTGGTCTTGAACCTGTATTCCTCCTGTTTCAGCCTCTCAAGTACTGGAATTCCAGGTGTGCACAACCACTCCCAGTGTATAGGATCTTTTTCAAAATAATTTATTTATTTATTTTTTGTGGTACTGGGGGTAGACCCCAGGAGCTTTTTCACCTCTGGGCTATACTCCCAGACCTATTTTATACTTTATTTGAAAACATGGTCTCACTAAATTGCTGAGAGCCTCACTAAGTAGCTGAGGCTGGCTTCGAACCTGTGTGATCCTCCTGTCTCAGCCTCCCAAGTGCGGGGATTACAAGTGTGCATCACCACGCGCAGTCAAAATGATTTATACAATGATTTCATTGTGGAAATCTCAAAATAGTTTTGCATATTTTAGTCTTATTGTTCCTTGTATTAGAATCTGACTAAAAGTTCTCAATTGTTTTAGTCTCACTTTAGCTGTGGTTCACAGATTTTTACACTGCTTATTTTGAGTACCAATCCTATTGATTGGTAGAAATTTATAATTTTGGAAGACTAAAAAGTTTTTTGTAAATATCAAACTAGTGCATGTTCATTATGGAAGATTTGGAAGATTTTAAGGGAGGAGATAAAAATTCTTATTTGAAGCCAGATGTGGTGGTGCACACTTATAATCCCAGCATTTGGGAGGCTGATACAGGAAGATCTGGGTTCGCGACCAGCCTCAGCTACTTAGGCCCTTTGCAACTCAGTGAGACCCCGTTTCAAAATAAAGAATAAAAAATAGGGCTGGGGGTGTAGCTTGGAGATAGAATGCCTCTGCGTTCCATCCTCAGTACCACACACACACAAAAGTTTCTCATCTGAAATCTATTCAAGATTCAGTGAGTTAATAACCAGTGTTTAATATTTTGTATTGTAATCCTTTCTGAGTTCTTGCTGTGCGTATTTCTGTATTTGTCAAAACTAGCTCTTCAGGGCTTGGCGTAATGCCCAGCCCCTAGGAGATGCTAAATATTTGTTGACTGAGTGAATAAAAGAATGAATTTCTTTCTTTCTTTTTGTGTGTTTTTTTTTTTGTGTGTGTGTGTGGTACTAGGGACTGAACCTAAGGGCATTCATTCTCCCTTCAAGCTATACTCCTAGCCCTATATTTATTTAATTTTGTTTTTTTCCTTTTTTGGCAGTACTAGGAATCAAACTCAGGGCTTTATGCATTCTAGACAAGTACTCTACCACTGAGCTATCTCCTTAGCCCCCTATTTTTATTTTATTTATTTTTTTAAATTTTTTTTATTTTTTTGGGGTGTGGGGATGGAACCCAGGGGCATTCGACCTCCAAGCTACACCCCTTTCCTCTATTTTTTATTCATCTTGAAACAGGGTCTCACTAAGTTGCTGAGAGCCTCACTAAGTAGCTGAGGCTGGCTTTGAACCTGTGTGATCCTCCTGTCTCAGCCTCCCAAGCACTGGGATTACAAGCGAGCCACCATGCCTGCTTCCCCTATTTTTATTTTAAACAGGATGATGAGCGTTTCCCTACTTGCTGAGGCTGTCCTTGAACCTATGATCCTCTTGTCTCAGCATTGTTAGAATGATTTTTTTTCTCTATACTGGGGATGGAACCCAGAGGCATTCTACCTTTGAGCTATACCTCCGGCCGTATTTTATTCTTTTATTTTGAAACAGGGTCTCACTAAGTTGCAGAGGACTAAGTTGCTGAGGCTGGCTGTGAACCTGCAATCCTCCTGTCTCAGCCTCCCAAGTACTGGGGTTATAAACCTGCACTACCAGGTTAGAATGAATTTTTTAAAAAAATAGAAAGTATGGAATCTAAATATCCTATTATTTTTCTTTTTTCCTCCCTTGTAAATTTTGTTTTATATTGTAGTATTAAGCTGGGCATGGTGGTGCATGCCTGTAAGACCGGAGGGCCACAGGTTCGAGACCAGCCTCAGCAATACAGCAAGACTCAGCAACCTTTTGAGACCCTGTTTTTCAAAACAAAAGAATTTTAAAAAGATGGGGGCTCAGCCGGGCGTGGTGGTGCACGCCTGTAATCCCCGTGCTTGGGAGGCTGAGACAGTAGGATCGCATGGGTTCGAAGCCAGCCTCAGCTACTTAGTGAGGCTCTCAGCAACTTAGTGAGACCCTGTTTCCAAATAAAATATAAAAAAAGGTCTGGGAGTATAGCCCGGAGGTAGAAAGCTTCTGGGTTCCTCCCCCAGTACCACCCCCCCAAAAAAAAAGATAGGGGTTGAGGTAGACTATCTCTTGGTTCAATCCCCAGTGATACCTCCCCCCAAAATTATACTGTACTGAAATTTGTATTCTAATAATTCATTTGAAGGTGAGCAAGTTCAAGTCCAGGCCATCAGGGCGCTCATAGTCTACTGAAAGAGAAAGATAAGCAATAATTAAAATACTATATGATAATTATAATAACAAATTTGTACATTACAGGGCATTATCAAAATATAGAAAAAGGAGATTGAGGGGTCAGAGGGCATTTTCCATATGAGAATGCTTGCCTAACATGCACAAGACCTGGGTTTGATCTCAGTACTGCCAGAAAAGAAAGAGAAAGAAAAGAATAAAAAAGCCAGCCATGGCGCCAGGTGTGGTGGCACATGCTTGTAATACCCGCGCTTGGGAGGCTGAGACAGGAGGATCACACAGGTTCGAAGCCAGCCTTTCTGGCTTAAGAGACCCTGTTTCCAAATAAAAATATAAAAAATAGGTCTGGGAGTGTAGCCCAGAGGTAGAAGGGTTTCCAGGAACCCCAGTGCCACAAAAAAAAAAAAAAAAAAAAAAAAAAAAAAAAAGCCAGGCATGGCCTGTAATTCCAATAGTTGGGAGGCTGAAATAGGAGGATGGTAGGTTGGAGGATAGCCTCAGCAATTAAACAAGACCCTGTTTCAAAACCAAAAAGAAAAAGGGCTGGGGGTGTAGCTTGGAGGTAGAATGCCCAGGGTCAATCCCCAGTACCACAAATAAATAAATAAAAATAAAAATTAAGAGAAAACTAAGTAAAAGGAAAGATTGTAGGCTCTGGGTTTGAATTCTGGCTCTGTGACTTCTTGGCTATGAGATAAGTTATCTAATTCTTTCCTACCTCTGTTTCCACATTTGTAAAGTAGGGATATTAATAGTTTCTATTTTATAGAACCTTATGAACATTATATATAAAGTACTTAGAAAAATGCCTCAATAGCTGGACACAGTGGCACAGGCTTGTAATCCCAGTACTTAAAAGAATGAGAGCCGGGCGTGGTGGCGCACACTTGTGATCCCCACGCTTGGGAGGCTGAGACAGGAGGATCACACAGGTTCGAAGCCAGCCTCAGCTACTTAGTGAGGCTTTCAGCAACTTAGTGAGACCCTGTTTCCAAATAAAATAGAAAATAGGTCTGGGAGTATAGCCCGGAGGTAGAAAGCCCCTGGGTTCCACTCCCAGTACCACCACCAAAAAAAAAAAAAAAAAAAGAATGAGACAGGAGGATTGCAGGTTCCTCACCAGCCTCAGCTACTTAGTATGAGGCCCTCTGCAATTTAGTGAGACCGTGTTTAAAAATAAAGAATAGCCAGGCGTGGTGGTATATGCTTATAATTCCAGCATTCTGGATGCTGAGACAGGAAGATTGCGGTTTGTGGACAGCCTCAGCTACTACTTAGTGATGCCCTTTGCAACTTGGTGAGACTCTGTTTCAAAATAAAGAAAAAAAATAGGGCTGGGGGTATAGCGTGGAGGTAGAATGCCCCTGGGTTCCATCCCCAGTACCGCAAAACAAAACAAAACAAAACAACAACAACAACAATGTATATATATATATATATTTTTTTTTTTGTGGTACTGGGGGTGGAACCCAGAGGCTTTCTACTTCCTGGCTATACTCTCAGACCCATTTTATATTTTTATTTGGAAACAGGATCTCACTAAGTTGCTGAGAGAGCCTCACTAAGTAGCTGAGGCTGGCTTCGAACCCGTGTGATCCTCCTGTCTCCGCCTCCCAAGCATGGGGATTACAAGCGTGCACCACCATGCCCGGCCTAATATTTAAAAATTAAAAAAAATAAATAAATAAAGTAGGGCTGAAAGTATAACTCAAAGGTAGACTGCCCCTGGGTTCCATCCCCAATAATACATACACAAAAAAGGAAAGAAAAGTGCCTGGATTATAGTAAATGTTTAATAAATATTGTAGCACCTATCATAATGCTTCATACCTATTTACTACAATATAAATATAAACCCAATATATACAATATAAACCCAGTTAACATTTGAGTGAGTTAACAGAAGGGATTCCTGAATTGGTCAAAAGATTGAACTCGTTAACCTCTAAATGCCTTTACAACCTTCAGTCTAAGTTTCTGTTTTATGTCATGGCTTGGCCTCTGGCCCAGGGCCTAGTAGATTCTAATTACATAGCAAATATAATGCTTATCCAAAAGAGCTAATACACTTTTAAGAACTGACTTTTGATCTGTCTGACTCTAATATATGCCATTGTGTATATTTGTGGCTAATTAAATAGGAGATGCCGGTTTTTATGCTAGAGTGCCTTTAGTTTGAATGGGAACCGCAACTTATTTTACAGCAGGATGACAAGCTCAGCAGTGTTGCTTTTATTTTTAATTAGGCAGTCATCCTGAAATGTGTCTGTATTGGCTGTGTTGGTCCATAGAAAAGAATAGCTGAGCAGACCTATCATGTAGATTTGCTGTGTGTTTGGTCTTTTTGTGCATGTGTATGTGTGTGTATATGTGTATGTGTGTGGTACTCAGGGGTGTTCTACCACTGAGGTACACTCTCAGCCTCACCCTGCCCCTTTTCTTTTGTGGTACTGGGGATTGAACCCAGGGGCATTCTACCTCCTAGCTACACCCCCAGTCCTGTTTTATTTTTATTTTAAAACAGTGTCTTGGGTGTATTCGAGTCACCCCCTCATGCCATTTTGGCATGGGGCTGTATTTCTATTTCCTGTATTTCTATCTTTTAATAAACTTCTTTAAATCTTAAAAAAAAAGTGTCTTGCTAGTTTGATGAGAGATGAGAGTTTCACTATCTGCTAAGTAGTGTCTTCAGATGAGCTTGGTTATGGCACACTTATAATTGAAGTACTTGGGAGGCTGGGACAGGAGGCTCAAAGATGCATAGCCAGCCTCAGCAACTTAGTGAGAATGCTTCAAGATAAAAAATAAAATAGGACTGGGGGTGTAGCTCAGAGGTAGAATGCCCTGGGTTCAATCCCCAGTACCACAAAACAAAACAAACAAAAACCAGGATCTTGCTACATTATGGCACACTGGCCTCCAAGCTTTCCAAGCACTGGGCATGCCTGGCTTGAATCAAGCTAATTTTGATGTTTAAAATGACTGAAAGCTTTACCTTAGAGGTTGATTGAGTAATCTGTACACTTTTTAGTCTCCCTGTTGAGGCCGGATGGAGAATAGTAGTAGCTTTCTATAGCAAATTCACAAATAATTTTTTCACAGAAATGTGGCTGCTAAGCCAGGCGTGGTGGTGCACGCTTGTCATCCCGGCGCTTGGGAGGCAGAGACAGGAGGATCGCGCAGGTTCGAAGCCAGCCGCACGCGCTGGCTTAGGAGACCCTGTTTCCAAATAAAAATGTAAAAATAGGTCTGGGATTGTAGCCCGGAGATAGAAGGGCTTCCAGGAACCCCAGTACCACCAAAAAATAAAAAAATAAATAAATGTGGCTGCTGTTCTGGAGATGTGTTAGAGTGGGAAGCGCTTAGGTTTGGGAAGTATCCACCTTGAATTCTGAGTCTGCCACTTGTTCGTATTTGATCAAGTCTTAATTTCTTAGGGTTTTAAGCACTTCCTCTTTACACTGAAGATGATCATGTGCACTTTGCAGAGTTGTCACAAAGATTAGAGGTCATACATAAGACATTTTGTAGAACGCATGGGCCACAGTAAGTAAGTAGGGCCTGTGGTTTTTATTTATGAGAAGCATTTGAGATGGGTATGAACTGAGAGTCCTACAAGTTCCCTTGATTTTCTGGAAAATGGTATGTGGAATTCCTACTTTGAAATTTTATATTTGGATACATGCTATTTAGTAAGGATTGAATCCAGGGGCATTCTACCTTTGAGCTACACCTTCAGCCCTATTTTTATTTATTTATTTATTTATTTATTTATTTATTTATTTATGGTACTGGGGATGGAACCCAGGAGCCTTCTACCTCTGGGCTACACTCCCAGACCTATTTGAGATATATATATATATATATATATATATATATATATATATATATTTTTTTTTTTTTTTTTTTTTTTTTTTTTTTTGGTGGCACTGGGGGTGGAACCCAGAGGCTTTCTACCTCCGGGCTATACTCCCAGACCCATTTTATATTTTTTATTTGGAAACAGGGTCTCACTAAGTTGCTGAGAGCCTCACTAAGTAGCTGAGGCTGGCTTCGAACTTGTGTGATCCTCCTGTCTCAGCCTCCCAAGCGTGGGAATTATAAGCATGCAACACTACGCCCGGCTTTATATTTTATTTAGAAACAGGATCTCTTAAGCCAGCTGAGGCTGGCTTTGAACCTGCGAGATCCTCCTGTCTCAGCCTCCCAAGTGTGGGGATTACAAGCGTGCGCCACCACGCCCGGCTTTTTTATTCTTTATTTGGAAACAGAGTCTCACTAAATTGTGGAGAATACATGTGTGCCACCACACCCAGCTAGTTTATTAATTTTTATTGATAAGTTCTCAAATTGCTTTCTCCAATTAAAGCTTTTTTGGTGCTAAGGATTGAACCCAGGGACATTTCTATTCTATTCTGTATTTTATTTACTTATTTATTTTAGAACTGGGGGTTGAATCCAGGGACATTCTACCTCTGATCTCCAGCCCTATTTTTTATCTTGAAAGAGTCTAAGTTGTGGAGGGCCTCACTAAATAGCTGAGGCTGGCTGTAAACCTGCGATCCTCCTGTCTCAGCCTCCCAAGACTGGGATTACAAACATGAGTTATCACCCTGGCTTATAGCTTTTAGTTTGATTCAGGGTCTCATTAAATTACTGAGGGCCTCACTAAATTGCTGAGGCTGACCTTAAATCTGCAATCCTCCTGTCTCAGCCTCCCAAGTACTGAAATTATAAGCATGCACTACCACATTGGGCTAATAGTTTGCGTGTGCATGTGTGTGTGTGTGTGTGTGTGTGTATGTGTGTGTGTGTGTGTGTGTGTGTGTGTTACTGTGGTTAGAATCCAGGCCATTCTACCTCTGAGCTATCTTTCTCGCCAGATTTTTTATTTTTTTATTTTGAAACAGGGTCTTGCTAGGTTGCTGAGAGCCATGCGACATTGGTGAGACTACCCTTGAACCTGTGATCCATTTGTCTCAGCTTCCCATGTACTGGGATTATAGGCATGTGCCACTGTGCGTGGAAAATCAAAGTTGTTAATTATACCTTCTTCGTGCAAGAAAAATCAACCCCAAAACTCAATATGAATGAGAATTAACCTTCGAAAAGAAACCTATTGAGCTGGGCAAGGTGGCGCACGCTTGTCATCCCAGTACTTGGGAAGCTGAGACAGGAGGGCTGCAGGTTCACAGCCAGCCTCAGCAACTTGTGCGGCCCTCCGCAACTTAGTGGGATCCTGCTTCAAAATAAAGAAAAAATCGGGTTGGTGATATAGTTCAGAGGTAGAATGTCTCTCAGTTCAATTCCCAGTGCCATACACACAAAAAAAGAAACCTATCTCTGTAGAAGAGAAAGAAAAAGTTGTGAACTTCTAAGTTTATAAATATTGAACTTGAAAACACAGTACTAAAAAATTGTATGTTCTAGTAAGCCACATTATTATTATTATTAATTATTGTGGTACTGGGACTTGAAGTCAGGGCATTCTCCCTCCAAGCTACACCCCAGCCCCTATTTTTTTTTTTAATTCTTTTTTTTTTTTTTTTTTTGGTGGTACTGGGGTTCCTGGAAGCCCTTCTACCTCCGGGCTACAATCCCAGGCCTATTTTTACATTTTTATTTGGAAACAGGGTCTCCTAAGCCAGCGTGCGCGGCTGGCTTCGAACCTGTGCGATCCTCCTATCTCTGCCTCCCAAGCGCGGGGATTATAAGCGTGCGCCACCACGCCCGGCCTTTATTCTTTATTTTGAAACAGGGTCTCACTGAGTTGCATAGGGCCTCACTAAGTAGTAGCTGAGTCTGTCCTCAAACCACGATTCTCCAGTCTCAACCTCCCAAATGCTGGGATTACAAGCTTGCACCACCACCCCGGCTGAAAAAAATCCAAGTTTTGCTGGGCATATTAGCACATGGCTATAATTCTAGTTTGAGAGGCTGAGACAGGCAGATCTGAAGTTTGAGGCTAACTTAAGCAACTTACTGAGATGCTCAGCAACTTAGTGATATCCTGTTTAAAAATAAAAAACTTTTTTTTTTTTTCCGGTGATACTGGGGATGGAACCCTTCTACCTCCATGCTATACTCCCAGACCTATTTTATATTTTTTTTTATTTGGAAATAATGTCTCTTAAGGCAGCAGGGCTGGCTTCGAACCTGCATGATCCTCCTGTCTCCACCTCCCAAGTGCGGGGATTACAAGCGTGCAAAACCATGACCGGCGACTAAAAAACAATTTTTAAAAGGGCTGGGGACAGCCAGGCATGGTGGCTCATGCTTATAATCCCAGCGCTTGGGAGGTGGAGACAGGAGGATCGTACAGGTTCAAAGCCAGCCTCAGCCACTTAGGCTCGCAGCAACTAAGTGAGACCCTGTTTCCAAATAAAGTATAAAATAGGTCTGGGAGTGTAGCCCAGAGGTAGAAAGCCCTGGATTCCACCCCCAGTACCACAAAAATGGAGGGAGGGGCTGGGGAAAGCCATATGTAGTGGCGCACATTTGTAATCCCAGCATTTGGGAGGCTGAGACCTGAGGATCGCGGTTCACAGACAGCCTCAGCTACTTAGTGAGGCCCTCTGCACTTTAGTGAGACCTGTTTCAAAATGAAAAGGATAAAAAATAGGGCAGGGGGTGTATGCCCCTGGGTTCCATCATCTCCATACCGGCAAAAAAAAAGGGGGGGGCGCTGAGAGCTAGGCATGGTGGTGCACATCTGTAATCCCAGTACTTGGTGGTTGAGACAGGAGGATGGAAGGTTTGTGGCCAGCCTCAGCTACTTAGGCCCTTTGCAACTTAGTGAGACCTTGTTTCAGAATAAAATAGGGCTGGGGGTGTAGCTCAGAGGTAGGATGCCCCGAGTTCAATTCCCAGCACCCAAAAAGGAGAGGGGAGCCTGGGGCCAGGCGTGGTGGTGCACATTTGTAATCCCGGTATTTGGGAGGCTGAGACAAGAGGATTGCAAGTTAGTCACCAGCCTCAGATACTTAGTGAGGCCCTCTGCAACTTAATGAAATCTTGTTTCAAAATAAAAGAATAAAAACTGGGCATGGTGGTGCATGCTTGTAATCCTAGTACTTGGGACTGAGACAGGAGGATCCCAGGTTTGAGGACAGCATCAGCAAGTTTCAAAATAAAAATAAAATAGAGCTGGAAGTATAGGTTTGAAATTGAATGCCCCAGGGTTTTCAGTCCCCAGTAACACACACACACACACACACACACACACACACACACACACACACACAAACACACCAAAACTTTAGCTTCAGCAAGTTTCAAAATAATAAAATAAGAGCTGGGTGTGGTGGCGCACGCTTGTAATCCCAGCGCTTGGGATGCTGAGACAGGAGGATTGCACAGGTTCGAAGCCAGCCTCAGCTACTTAGTGAGGCTCTCAGCAATTTAGTGAGACCCTGTTTCCAAATAAAAGTATAAAATAGGTCTGGGAGTATAGCCCGGAGGTAGAAAAGGCAATGGGTTCCACCCCCAGCACCACAAAAATAAAATAAGGCTGAGGGTATAGCTTGGAGGCAGAATCCCCTGGAGCTTTCGGTCCCCAGTACCACACACTCAACTTTTTTTTTTTTTTTTTTTTGGGTATTGGGATGAAGTTGAGTCATTCTGTCCACAAGCTACATCCCCAGATCTATTTTATTATTGATTTGGAAACAAGTTCTCACCAAGTTGTGGAGGGCCTTGCTAAGTTGCAGAGGCTTGGCCTCGAACTTGTGATCCTCTTGTCTCAGCTTCTCAAGAGATTATAAGCATGTACCACCAATCCAGCAAGAAATGAAAATAAAAGAATAAAAATTAGACTGAGGGTATTGCTTGGAGGTAGAATGCCCCTGACTTCAATCCCCAGAAACAACAAAAATGCTTTTTTGGGGGAGTATGTAATTCAGAAGTAGAATGTCCCTGGGTTCAAACCTCAGCACCAATACATACATACATACATACATACATACATACATACATACATACTAAAACCAGGTATTGTGGCACATGCCTATAATCCCAGTACTTGGGAGAGGATTGCTGGATTGCAGCCAGCCTCAGCTGCTTAGTGAGGCCTTCTGCAACTCAGTGAGACCCTGTTTCAAAATAAGAATAAAAAATAGAGCTGGGGGTAAAGCTCAGACATAGAACACCCCTGGGTTTCATCCCCAGGTTGGGGCGGGGGAGATCCAGGATTTTACAAGCTTATAATTAATTATTCTAACTTCATCAACAAAGTATAATCTTTTGGACTAAATAGACTCTTCAGGGTTATTGCACTTTACAATCTAGTAAATGTAACTGTAGTTGTTTCTGTTCCCTCTAAAGTGTAAAGTGCATACTTTGAGAGGCAATATTAGTATCAAAAGGTAATATCTTGTAAATAAGATCAGGAGAGGTAATCCAGAGACAGAAAATATCTTAAAATCTCAGCCGGGCGTGGTGGCGCATGCTTGTAATCCCAGCATTTGGGAGGCTGACACCAGAGGATCGTGGTTTGTGGACAGCCTCAGCTACTTAGTGAGGCCCTCTGCAACTTAGTGAGACCCTGTTTCAACATACAGAATAAAAAAATAAGCCGGGCGTGGTGGCGCACGCTTGTAATCCCCGCGCTTGGGAGGCGAGACAGGAGGATCGCGCAGGTTCGAAGCCAGCCGCGTGCGCTGGCTTAGGAGACCCTGTTTCCAAATAAAAATGTAAAAATAGGTCTGGGAGTGTAGCCCGGAGGTAGAAGGGCTTCCAGGAACCCCAGTACCACCAAAAAAAAAAAAAAAAATAGGGCAGGGGATGTAGCTTGGAGGTCAAATGCCCCTGGGTTCCATCCCCAGACCACCCCCCCCCACACACACACACATAAAAAAAACCTCACATATTTCATACAGTGTATTTTCTTTTTCTTTTTCTTTATTTTTTGCGGTGCTGGGGATGGAACCAGGGGCATTCTACCTCCGAGCTGTAACCCCAATCCTATTTTTTCTTATTTATTTATTTGGTGGTACTGGGGTTCCTGGTAACCCTTCTACCTCTGAGTTACACTCCCAGACCTATTTTTTATATTTTTATTCGAAAACAAGGTCTCTTAAGCCAGCAAGGCTGACTTCAAACCTGCGTGATCCTCCTGTCTCAACCTCCCAAACATGGGGATTACAAGTATGCGCCACCATGCCCAGCTCTTCTTTATTTTTAAACAGGGTCTCACTGAGTTGCAGAGGGCCTCACTAAGTAGCTGAGGCTGGCTGTGAACCTCCTGTCTCAGACTCCCAAGTACTGGGATTACAAGTATGCGCCACCATGCTGGACTTTCAAGCACATTTTTATTGCCTATTATGGTTAATTAAATTTTTTTAGTTACATTGGAAGGCATTTATAGCTTGGTTGATTTTATTTAAAATGTCATTTAGTATGCTGGCCAGTTGAGCAGAAGGCATGGTCTGAAAAGTTTCCCTTGCTCAGCACTTCTCCAAAATGTATTAATAAAGTTCCTACTCCCATGAACGGGACTGTGCTTTTTACCACTCATCTCAACTGCCTAGTAATTAGTATTACTTTAGCACATAGGAAAGGTTCTACACTAAATATTACTGTTTATTATGAGCTCTTTTGTATTTTGAATTTATGGACTTGAGTAAATTAGGCCATTAAAATTTCCCAGTGTTTTTGAGCCTTTAGCCTAGGATATAAATACTCCTTGGGCCAAAAACTTTTTAGTGGAGCTTTGCAGAATAAAACTTTGAGAATCTGGAGGATTGGCTTGCACACTGGGATGCTATTTATTTGCTAGGTTGTTTTCCTCTTTATTATTTATTTTGAAAAAGTGTCTCACTGAGTTGCAGAGGACTTCATTAAGTAGCTCAGGCTGGCTGCGAAACTGAAAATGTTTTTATTCTTTGGGAACTTGTTTTATTTTTTGTGAAGATTAGTAGAAATAGCTTATACAAAAATCATTTAAGTCAGACATGGTGGCACATGCTTGTAATGCCTGTATTTGGGTGGTTGAGACAGGAGGATTGCAGATTCACTGCCAGTCTCAGCTACTTAGTGAGGCCCTCTGCAACTTAGTGACACCCTGTTTCAAAATAAATAATAAAAAATGGGCTGCAGAGCTGGGTGTGGTGGCACACACTTGTAATCCCAGCATTTGGGAGGCTGAGACAGAAAGATCGCAGTTTGCGAACAGCCTCAGCTACTACTTAGTGAGTCCCTTTGCAACTCAGTGAGACTCTGTTTAAAAAAAAAAAAAAAAAAGACTATAAAAAAGGTTGGGGGGTGTAGCTTGGAGGTAGAATGCCACTGGATTCCATCCCCAGAACTGCAAAAATAAAAAATAAAAATAAAAAAGTGCTGCAGGCCCTGCGGGCTGGGTATGGTGGTGCACACTTGTAATCCCAGGATTTGGGAGACTGAGACAGGAGGATTGCAGGTTGGCTGCCAGCCTCAGCTACTTAGTGAGGCCCTGTTTCAAAATAAAAAATAACAAGCTGGGCATGGTGGCACACATTTGTAATCCTCTCACTTGGGAGGCTGAGACAGGAGGATTACGCAGGTTCGAAGCTAGCCTCGCTGGCTTAAGAGATCCTGTTTCCAAATAAAATATAAAATAAGTCTGGGAGTGTAGCCCAGAGGTAGAAGGGTTTCCAGGAACCCTAGTACCACCAAAAAAAAAAAAAAAAGAAAACCAACCAAATTTGCTAGGAGTATAGCTTGGAGGTAGAATGCCTCTGGGTTCAATGCCCAGTAACTAAAAAAATAAAATAAAATAAAAAAATAATAAATAAATATTATTTATTTTAGCCAGGTGTGGAGGTGCACACTTGTTACCTCAGTATTTGAAAGACTGAGACAAGACACAGTTTTGCTGCCAGCCTCAACAACCTCATGAGGCCTTCTGCAACTTACTGAGATCCTGTTTCCAAATAATAGGGCTGGGAGTATAACTCGGAGGTTAGAATGCGCACACACACACACACATTTTACTTTACTTTTTTTTTTTTAGTACTGGGGATGGAACCCAGTGGCATTCTACATCTGAGCTACACCCCCATCCCTATTTTTTTTTATTCTTTATTTTGAAACAGGGTCTCACTGAGTTGCAAAGGACCTCACTAAGTAGTAGCTGAGGTTGTCTACAAACGGTGATCCTTCTGTCTCAGCCTCCCAAATGCTGGGATTACAAGCATGCGTCACCACGCCTGACACCATACACACACACATTTTATTGTAAAGATTCAGCCGGGCAAGGTGGCACATGCTTGTAATCCTAGTGCTTGGGAGGCTGAGACAGGAGGATCGCACAGGTCCGAAGCCAGCCTCAGCTACTTAGTGAGGCTCTCAGCAACTTAGTGAGACCCTGTTTTCAAATAAAATATAAAATAGGTCTGGGAGTAGAGCCTGGAGGTAGAAAGCCTCTGGGTTTCACCCCCAATGCCACCAAAAAATTAAATTAAAAAAAATAAAAATTCAAGAATATTTTGTGGGATACAGCCAGAATGCAGTTAGGCTTCAGGAATCTAGGACTATAGCACAATAGACACAGAGACTGTATAGCACAGTAGATACGTCTAGAGACCTTCTCTCTCTGTCTTTTGCGAAGTGGTCTCAACCTCTTGATTCTCTGCTGCTTTCCAAGCTGGAAGGCTGAAAATTGCTGCATCCCACAGTTCCTGACTTTACACGCCCTCCATTTTAGAAGGACTTATATCAAGGCGGGGAATATCTTAATTCCAGTTCCATATCTTCAGGGAGCAACTGTGATTAGCACATAATTGAGTAGTGTTTACTTTTGGCTATGTAAGAAAGGCAGGGTCGTGTAAGGATGACCCTGGTACCACTGCCAAGATTCTCATGGTAGGTGGAGGAGGTGGGCTAGATAGGTGAGTATTCACCATGTTTATAAAAGTGTCTCACTATCTGACACTATATTGCATTTTGCAAATGAGAAGCAGAGAAGACAAAATAAAATAATAAAAAAAACAACCCAAGCTGGCCGTGGTGGCGCACACTTGTAATCCCAGCATTTGGGAGGCTGAGACAGGAGGATGACAGTTCACGGACAGTCTCAGCTACTTAGTGAGGCCCTCTGCAACTCAGTGAGACCCTGTTTCAAAATAAAGAATAAAAAAATAGGGCTGGCTATTTTCATGCCTGGTTTCTATTTTTTTTTTTTTCTTAATTATTTTCAAACAAGGTCTCACTAAGTTCCAGAGGGCCTCACCAAGTAGCTGAGGCTGTTCACGAACCCCTGATCCTCTGTTTCAGCCTGGGATTTACTGGGATTACAAGTGTGGGCCACCGTACCTGGCTTAATCAATTGTACATTTTAATTTTAATTTTATTTTTTGTGGTACTAGGGGTGAAACCCAGGGGCATTTTACTTCCAAGTGACACCCTCAGCCCTATTTTTTTTTTTTTGTGGGTCTGGGGATGTAACCATTGGTATTTGACCTCTGAGCTACATCTCCTGCCCTATTTTTTATTTTTTATTTTGAAACAGAGTTTCACTAAGTTGTGGAGGGCCTAAGTAGCTGAGGCTCTCTGGGAACTGCGATCTTCTGGTCTCAGCCTCTCAAATACTGGGATTACAAGCTTGTGCCACCACGTCTGGATTTATTGTTATTATTATTAATTATTTATTTTGGTGGTACTGGGGATGGAACCCAGGGGCCTTCTACCTCTGGGCTACACTCCCAGACCTATTTTATATTTTATTTGGAAACAGGGTCTCTTAAGGCAGCTGAGGTTGGCTTCGAACCTGTGCGATCCTCCTGTCTCAGCCTCCCAAGTGCGGGAATTACAAGTGTGCGTCCCCACGCTCGGGTATTATTATTATTTTTGAAACAGGATTTCACTGAGTTGCAGAGAGCCTCACTAAGTAGCTGAGGCTGTCCATGAACTCATGATCTGTCTATCTCAGCCTCCCAAATGCTGGGATTACAAGCGTGTGCCACCATGCCTGGCTTATTTTTTATTTGGAAAATTGAGTCTCACTAAGTTGATGTGAACCTCACTGAATTGAATCTATGATCTTCTCAGCCTCTCAAATATTGGGATTATAGGTGTGCACCACCATGCCTGGGTAATCGTCAATTTTTAGCTTCCTTTTGGATATAATTGTCTTCTTTTAAAATTATATAATAATTTTGAAGTGTCTTTTTTATATATTCGGACTTAATTTTTCAAAATAAGATAAAAATATTTGCGCTCTAAGGAAAATTGGTATGAACATAGGCTTTTGAGTCAGGATCACATTTAATTTTATCTCTACTTAGTGACTCTGGTTATTTGATCTTTCTGTGAAATGAACATAATAATCCTTATGGACTATTTGAGAATCAAATGACATGATTTAGGTAAAAAGCTCTTAGACTACTTGTAAGCTCAACCACTGAGCTGTCCTAGCCCATGCTCCTATCCTTAGTTTCCTAGAAAGTAGGTGGTTAATGAATGATAGATATCATCATTGTTACTTTGTTACTTAGAATGTAACTGGTCGGGGGCCCTATGCTGTGGCCTTGATTACAATCCCTGTACTTGGGAGGCTGAGATAGGAGGATGACAGGCTCCTTTCAGCCTCAGTTACTTAGTGAGACCCTCTGCAACTTAGACCCTGTTTCAGAATAAAGAATAGAAAATAGAGCTGGGGTTATATCTAGGAGGAAGAACACCCCCAGATTCAGTCCCCAGTAGCTCAAAAAAAAAAAAAAAAGAAGAAGAATGTAATTGATCATTTTTATTATATTCTAATCATGTTAAAAAACTACTTTGGTGATTCTTTGGGGGGAGGCACTGAAGATTGAACCCAAGGACATTTGAACTCTGGGAATCCCAGCTCTGTTTTTTTATTTTGAAACAGGATCTCCCTAGATTGCTGATCAACCTTTGATCTTCCTCTCTGAGCCTCCTGAGTTCTGGGATTATAGGCTTGTGATACCATGCTCAGTACTTTTTTTTTTTCAGTACTGGAGATGGAACCCAGGGGTGTTCAACCTCTGAGCCACACACCCCCAGCCCTATTTTTTATTCTTTATTTTTGAAACAGGGTCTCACTAAGTTGCAAATGGCCTCACTAAGTAGCTGAGGCTGGCCACAAACCTGGGGTCCTCCTGTCTCAGCCTCTTAAGTACTGGGTACAAAGGTACACCACTGTCGCCGACTAATCTCAGTTGGGTCGTTATTGTCAGCTCCCGGTCAAATCCTCAGAAAGATGGGGCAAAAGGCAGGTGATGTCCTGCAGAAACTTATCTGCAGCGATTCCTTCCCCTCTATGAATTCCCTAAGTTTTTTAGGTACGACGCTTGGGAAAGAATCTGAGGTGGACAAAGGCTTCTTGAGCCAATGACAATTTATTACAGGAACCCAGAGAAAATTTATACCCTTCACCAGTGAGATTAATAATAGGAGAAAAAAAAAAAAAGAAAGGGAAGGGGGGGCAATCACAGCAAAACAATAGTGGATTACATATAAACAAAGTAAATGACTAGTCCAGCATTTAGGAGATAAGCTCCGGATCTTTCTTCCGATATTGCAGCAGGGCAGGTCCAAAGGTAAATTCCAAAGGCAATACAGGCACGCCCAAGGCCCAGGGCTTGGAGAATACGCCTTCTCATGGAATCTTCTTTTGCTTTCTTTTTTGAAGTTTCCATCTATATCCATATGACAAGCATGGGGAGATGTGGCGGTCCAGGGAGATGCGATGGGCGTCTCTCAGATCTTATCCGCCTTGCCTTCTGAAGTCTGAAAGCTTACAAAAACTCACAACACAGCTTGGCAAATAAGACACCACAAATAACACTATGAAGTTCTTGGATTTAGTTGTCAGATGTATTTCCTTAACTGCTGAACACTCTTCTTTAGACAACAAGCCTATTAAAAGTCTAACCATCTTTAATAATCCATTTCCCTGTCACAAGCCCTCTGCAACCTGCTCTTAACCTTCTAATTCCTTTCTTTCTCAGTTGGGACTTTCTTATGATAAGCTCTTCTTCATGAAAAAGTGCTTTCTTACTCTTACGGTATTTCCTTTCCTTCATACATATATATTTAGAATATCTGTCCTTTATTTTGTCATATTCATTAACCATGCGGTCAGCCTCTCTGTCTTCAGGAATATTTACACTGGGCGTAAAAGTCACCAATCTTTCTCCTTGAGTCTATTGTATTTGGGCAACTAAGTTGTTTATCAACTAAATTGCTTCGAAGTCACACACAAAATTTTATCTTCTCTGTCTCTAGGCAGGATCTCAAGGGTAAGCAAAGTTTCCTTAAACTGAGCTACCGGTTACCGGAGTTAATAGCTTAACCTAGTGATAGGAGTGAGGATCGGAGACCCTTTGTGATTGCTGCAGCTGGAATGCTTATCACAGCATCTGAGTTCTGGCCAGTTTTTTCCTTACTATTGAGCAAAGCCAAGGACGTTTAGACAAATTATTAGAGAGTTTATTTCCACGGACTCAATTTCATAGTCCTAATTTCACATCACCGGAGCAATTCGTGTAGAAAGTTAAAAGGAATCATTAATAGTCATGAAGGGTAAAAGTGGGGGATATTTTGGCCAGAGACGATACCTCTTTCTCGGGGCTTTTTGCCGATTAACTATGTGGAGTGGGGGTTCTCAACACATAGATGCCGAGGCAGCAGGATGTCTTGGCACACCACCATGCTGGCTTTTTCTCAGCAACTTAGTGAGACCCTGTTTTCAAATAAGATATAAAATGAATAGGTCTGTAGTCTAGAGGTAGAAGGCCCCTGGATTCTTATCTCCAGAACTACCAAAAAAAAAAAAAAAAAAAAAAAAGACAAGCTGAGCAGGGAGGCAGTTGCTTAAAATACTCTTACTTGGGAAGCTGAGATGGCAGGAGGCTGAGATGGAGGACACAGGAGGACCACATGCTTATGGCCAGTCTCAGCAACTTAGAAACTGTTTCAAAATAAAGAAAAAGCCAGCATGGTGGCACTCCCTTGTACCCAGTACTTAAGAGGCTGAGATAGGAGGACCCTAGACTTGTGGCCAGCCACAGCAACTTAGGACCTCTACAACTTAGACTCTGTTTCAAAAATAAAGAATAAAAAATAGGGCTGGGGGTGTAGCTTGGAGGTAGAATGCCCCCGAGTTCCATCCCTAGTACCAAAAAAAAAAAAAAAAAAAAAAAAAAAAAAAAATTAGGGCTGAGGTGGTAGCTGTGAGGTAGAATGCTCCTGGGCTCAATCCCTGGTTCCGCCCAAAATAAAATAAAATAAAAAAATCAGACTGGAGTGTAGCTCAAGGTAGAATGCCTCTGGGTTCGATCCCGAGTGCTACCAAAAACAACAAACAAACCCAAAGGTCTGAGGATGTAGTTCTGTGGTAGCACCCCCTGGGCCAGTCCCCAGCATGGGGGAGGTAGGTGGAGAACATGAAAGGAAGGAATTTTGTATTGATAACTCATTGATTTGCATGTATTCATTCATTAATGGTTTAAATGAGGTTTTTTCCTCCTTTTTTTTTTTTTTGGTCTTTTTAGTGTCAAACTGGAAGAGAAGTAAAATTCAACAAAAGCTTATTATGTATAGAGTTCTTCCTTAAAAGAAGAAAGTAATTTTTGAGATTATGGATCGGAGCAAACGGAATTCCATCGCAGGATTTCCCCCACGCGTGGAGCGCCTTGAAGAGTTCGAAGGCGGTGGCGGCGGGGATGGGAGCCTGACCCAGGTGGGAAGAGTTTGGCCATCTTCATACCGAGCTCTGATAAGTGCCTTTTCCAGACTCACGCGTCTGGATGACTTTACCTGTGAAAAAATAGGATCTGGCTTCTTCTCTGAAGTGTTCAAGGTGAGAGATGCCTCTGTTTTTTTGTATTGTTTTGCTCGTGGTCAGATTCACTGCAGAGTTGATAGTTGTGTTTAAGTTTTACCTAGTCGGTGCGGTCGATCTGGAGCACTACTCTACGTCATACCCGGCTATGAGTAATTTTTATATATGTCTGTGTGTAAGCACAGAAAAGGGTCTAGAAGTATATACGCTAGTAGTGGTTCTTATTGAAGACTCTATATGTAACATGTGCAGATGGGTGGAAGAGATGCAGAGATGCTCATATTCTTTGATCAGCAATTAATAATAATAATAATTATTATTATTATTATTATTATTGTTTGTGGTACTGGGAATGGAACCCAGGGGAATTTTACCTCTGCGCTACACCTGCAGCCCTATCTTTCTTTCTTCCTTCCTTCCTTCCTTCCTTCTTTTGTGGTACTGGGGCTGGAACCCAGGGGCTTTCTACCTCTGGGCTATACTCCTAGACCTATTTTATATTTTTTTTTACTTGGAAACAGGGTCTAAGTTGCTGAGAGCCTCACTAAGTAGCTGAGGCTGGCTTCAATCCTGTGCTATCCTCCTGTCTCAGCCTCCCTAGTGCTGGGATTACAGCATGCGCCACCATGCCTGGCTTTATTCTTTATTTTGAAACAGGGTCTCACTGAGTTGCAAAGGGCCTCACTAAGTAGCCGAGGCTGGCCACGAACTATGATCTTCCTGTCTTAGCTTCCTGGATGCTGGGATTACAAGCGTGTGCACCACACCCGGCTCCAGACCTATTTTTTTTTTTTTTTTTTGTGAGTCTGGGATGGAACCTAGGGGCATTTGACCTCCAAGCTACACCCCCTGCCCTATTTTTTATTCTTTATTCTGAAACAGGGTCTTACTAAATTACGGAGTGCCTCACTAGATGAGGCTGTCCGTGAACCATGATCCTCCTGTCTCAGCCTCCCAAATGCTGGGATTACAAGCGTGTGCCACCATGCCCGCCTTCCAGACCTATTTTTTATATTTTATTTGCAAACAGGTTCTCACTAAGCTGCTGAGAGGGTCACTAAGTAGCTGAGGCTGGCTTTGAACCTGCATGATACTCCTGTCTCAGCCTCCCAAGTACTGGGATTACAACTGTGCACCACCACACCCGGCTACTTATTTATTTTTTGTGTATGTGGGGTACTGGGGATTGAACCTAGGGGGATTCTACCTCTGAGCTACACCTATTTTTTATTTTCAAAATAGAATCTAAGTTGCAGAAGGCCTTACTTAGTAGCTGAGGCTGGTTGTGAATCTGTGATCCTTTCTGTCTCAGCTTTCCAAGTACGGGGATTACAAGTGTGTGCCACTGTGCCCGGCTCCAGCCCTGTTTTTTTATTTTTTATTTTGAAACGGAGTCTCATCAAGTTGTGGAAGGCCTCGTTAAGTTCCTTAGGCTGGTCATAAACCTGCAATCCTCCTGTCTCAGCCTCCCAAGTACTGGGATTACAACCATGTGCCGCCATGCCCAGCCAATTTTTTTGTTTTTGAAACACAGGGTCTTGCAAAGTAACTGAAGATTTTATTAAATTGCTGAAATTTGTTATCCTCCCCAGCACCATTATTACAAGCATGTACCATCATACCTGACTCCTTCCTTCCTTCCTTCCTTCCTTTTTTTGTGATACTGGGGATGGAACCTAGGGGTATTCTACCTCTGAGCTATGCCCCTAGCCCTATTTTTTAATCATTATTTTGAAATAGGGTCTCACTGAGTTGCAAAGGGCCTCACTAAGTAGCTGAGGCTGTTCATGAACTGTAATCCTCCTGTCTCAGCCTCCCAAATGCTGGGATTACAAGCGTGCGCCAGCATGCCTGGCTCGCTTTCTTTCTGTCTGTCTTTTTCCTTTTCTTTTTGTGCAGGGTACAAGGGATTGAAACCAGGGGCATTCTACCTCTGAGCTATACCCCAGCCTTGTTTTATTTTTTGCAGTACTGGGGAAGGAATCCAGGGGCATTCTACCTTGGAGCTACACCCCCCAGCTCTATTTTTCATTCTTCATTTTGAAACAGGGTCTCACTAAGTTGTGGGGGGCCTCACTAAGTAGCTGAGGCTGTTCGAGAACCCGAATCTTCCTGTCTCAGCCTCCCAAATGCTGGGATTACAAGCTATTTGACTGGGGATTGAACCCAAGGGCTTTCTACCTCTGAGTTACACTCTCAACCCTATATTATTATTATTATTATTATTATTATTATTATTATTATTATTATTATTGAAAAAGTCTCACTAAGTTGCAAAGGGCTTCACTAAACAGCTGAGGCTGGCCGCAAACCTGGGGTCCTCCTGTCTCAGCCTCTTAAGTACTGGGTACAAGTGTGTGTCACCATGCTGGCCTTTATTTTGAAACAGAGTCTCTGAGTTGCTGAGACTGCCCATAAACGTGCGATCCTCCTGTCTCCTCCATCTCAACCTCTCAAGTATGACTATTTCAAGCACTTGACTCCCTGCTGAGCTTGTCTCTTTTTTGGTAGTTCTGGAGATAGAACCCAGGGGCCTTTATCTCGAGGCCACATCCCCAGACTATTCATTTTATATATTTTTTTGAAAACAGGAGTCTCCCTAAATTGCTGAGACTGGTCTCAAACCTGTGATCCTCATGTCTCAGCCTCCCAGGTCCTGGGATTACAAATGTGTGCTACCACACCTGGGCTAGCTTGTTTCTTTTTTAATAGATAAGGTCTAGCAGGATGTGGTAGGGCACACCTGTAATTCCAGTACTTGGGATACTGAGACAGGAGGATCTCAAGTTCAAGGCCAACCTTAGTAAGTTAGAGAAACCCTGTCTCAAAATTAAACAAAATAGAGCTGGCGTGGAGGCGCATGCTTATAAGGAGACAGGATCGCGCAGGTTTGAAGCCAGCCGAATTGGCTTAAGAGACCCTGTTTCCAAATAAAAAAGTATAAAAATAGGTCTGGGAGTGTAGCCCGGAATTAGAAGGGTTTCCAGGAACCCCAGTACCACCAAAAAAAAAAAAAAAAAAAAAAAAATAGGCTGGGGTGTAACTCAGAGGCAGAATTCCCCTGAGTTTAACCCCCAGTACCAAAACACAAAAAAGAAAAAGAGCCACACATGGTCTTGCTATTTTGCCCAGGCTTGGCCCCAATTCTAGGCTTACACTATTCCTCTGATTCCACTTCCCAAGTGGTGGAACTGCAGGCACATGCTGCTGCTTATGGTTTGAATAGGGAATGTCCCCTAGGAAAGCTCATGTGTTGGCAATGGAGAAATGGTCAGAGGTGAGGTGACTGAATCAGGCTTTCACCTATCAAGGAGTAGTCTATGGATGATCATTTGAATGGATTTCTGGATTGTAACTGTGGGCAGGTAGGTGTGACTGGGATTAGTCCTTGGGCCATGGCTTTGAGAATTGTATATTTGCCCATCTGTTTCTTTTTTGCTTCCAGGCCAGGACTTTTCTTTCTAGTATATTTTTCCAAATTGGCAACACCATGTCAGGAAATACATAGCTCTAAGAGACAGTCAATTTATAAACTAAGAGCCCAGTATTTGCCATCTGCTTGATACTGAAAAATTGATTTATTCGTGTTCATGGTTATGCATTATTTAGTACGCATGCAATTTTGTCATGCAAACTGTAAATCTGTAGCAGAATCAA
This sequence comes from Muscardinus avellanarius, assembly GCF_963383645.1. Taxonomy (NCBI): domain Eukaryota; kingdom Metazoa; phylum Chordata; class Mammalia; order Rodentia; family Gliridae; genus Muscardinus; species Muscardinus avellanarius. The sequence goes on along the minus strand of NC_137788.1, from coordinate 38,794,337 downwards.
CAGTTGTGGTCTAAGGAAAGTAAGGGGAACATTTTAGCAAGTGAATTATTTTGTTCTGAGATGTTTCCTTTTCTGCTTGGGAAGGTGAAGGTAAAAGTTTTATATTGTTTGTATATTGTTTGTCATCTTTGTTTGAGAATTTATTTATTTATTGGTGGTACTAGGGGTGGAACCCAGGGGCTTTCTACCTCTGGGCTATACTCCCAGACCTATTTTATATTTTATTTGGAAACAGGGTCTCACTACATTGCTGAGAGTATCACTCAGTAGCTGAGGCTGGCTTTGAACAACTGTGCGATCCTCCTGTCTCAGCCTCCCCAGCGCTGAGATTACAAGTGTGCGCCATCATGCCTGTTTTTTATTTGAGAATTTAGATGCTGAGTTTCAAAATACTAGTGTTAGTGCAGTGGCTTTGGTGACCCAATTTTACCAAAATCTGATAATAATTTTTGTTTTTTCCAGTACTGGGGATGGAACCCAGGGGCATTCTACCTCCAAACTACACCTCCAGCCCTAGTTTTTATTCTTTATTTTAAAACAGGGTCTAGCTCATTTGTGGTGGGCCTCACTAAATAACTGAAGCTGGCCGCGAACCCGTGATCTTCCTGTTTTAGCCTTTCAAGTACTGGGATTAAAAGGTGGCGCACGCTTGTAATCCCCGTGCTTAGGAGGCGGAGACAGGATTGCGCAGGTTCGAAGCCAGCCTCGCTGGTTTAGGAGACCCTGTTTCCAAATAAAAAGGCATAAAAATAGGTCTGGGAGTGTAGCCTGGAGGTAGAAGGGTTTCCAGGAGCCCCAGTACCCCCCCCCAACAAAAATAGGTTTGAGAGTGTAGCCTGGAGGTAAAAGGGCATCTAGGAACCCCAGTACCACACACACACACACAAAAAGTGTGTGTTCCACCATGCCTGGCTAATTTTTTTGTTTGTTTGTTTTGTGGTACTGGGAATGGAACCCTTCTACCTCCGAGCTACACTCCCAGATCTATTTTTTTTTTTTTTTTTGGTGGTACTGGGGTTCCTGGAAGCCCTTCTACCTCTGGGCTGCACTCCCAGACCTATTTTATATTTTTATTTAGAAACAGGGTCTCCTATGCTAGTGGGCGCAGCTGTCTTCGAACCTGCGCAATCCTCCTGTTTCCGTGGGGGGATTACAAGCATGTGCCACCACGCCTGGCCTGAAATTGACTTTGAATTTAACGATCCTCCTTTTTCAGTCTTCCAAGTACTGGAATCACAGGAATGTACCACCAGACCCCCACTAATTGTGACTTCTAGACTGGAAATCTAATCCACTCAATAAGTAGTTAATTTTAAGCTGTGCATGGTATATCTCAGAGGTAGAATGCCCTGGGTTCAATCCCAGGTACCACACATACACACAAAAAAATTAATTTTGTGATTTGAGCTGGTCCTGCTGGCTCATGCTTGTGATCCCAGTACTTGGGAGGCTAAGCCAACCTCAACAATTTAGCAAGACTTTGAGCAATTTAGCAGGATCCTCTTTCAAAATAAAAAATAAAGTACGTAGGGCTGGGGTGTAGTTCAGAGATAGAATGCCTCTAGGTTCAATCCCCAGTACCACACCAAAAAACAAACAAAAACTATGATTCATTGCTTTGTGACAACTCATGCCGTTTTCTTTGTTAATTCTTTACTGTCAGCTGGTCAAGGGCTTATGCTTCCCCCTTTCTGTAAGAAGTTTCTTGGACCAGCCATTTAACAGACATATTTTGAGCAGTCAGTAACTGCTGAATGCCAGGAACTGTGGTAGAGAAGAGGTTCTCAACGTGGTGTCATACTACGATGCTAAGGGGGAATTGTTTTTGTCTCTTGCCCTCCCTCTGGTGCTGGGGATCCACACAGGGCCTCTGCGTGCTTAGCTCGGGCTCTCCACACCAGGCCCGATTCCATAGGCATGATTTGCCTATCGTTTGATATTTAAGACTGGAGCCAGGCAGAGTGGTGCACGCTTGTGACCCCGCACTTGGGAGGCTGAGGAGGACTGCAGGTTTGAGCCGGCTTTGACGATTTAGGGAGGCCCTCCGCGACTTAGTGAGGGCCTTTCTCCAAATAAGAAATAAATTTGGGCTGGGAGTTTAGCTCAGAGGTAGAATGCCTCTGGGTTCAGTCCTCACCACAAAAACAAAACAAAGCAAAACAAGAAACTTAGCTGAGCCAGGCATGGTGGCACACACTTGTAATCCCAGTACTTAAGGAGGCTGAGACAGGAGGATCGCAGGTTCATGGCCAGCCTCAGTAGTTTAGTGTAGCAAGACCCTGTTTTGAAATAAAAAATAAAATAGGACTGGGGGTGTACTCCAGAGGTAGAAAACCCTGTATTTTTTCTTTTGGTGCTGAGGATTGAACCCAGGAGCATTCTACCTCTGAGCTACACCCCAGTCCTTTTTATTTTTATTTTTTAATTTAAAATTAATTTAATTAAAAAATTAATTTAGTTTTTAATTTTTTTGGTGATGCTGGAATTGAACCCAGGGGCATTCTACCTACGAGCTACATGCCCAGTCCTATTTTTTTTATTATTTTGAAACAGGGTCTCACTAAGTTGTGGAAGGCCTCACTAAGTAGCTGAGGCTGGCCCTGAACCCAGATCCTCTTGTCTCAGCCTCCCAAGCACTGGGATTACAAGCATATGCCACCATGCCCAGCTTATTTTTTGTTTTGAAATAGAGTCTTGCTAAGAAGCCAAGCATGGTGGCGCACGCTTGTAATCCCAGCACTTGGGAGGCTAAGACAGGAGGATTGCACAGGTTCAAAGCCAACCTCAGCTACTTAGTGAGGCTCTCAGCAACTTAGTGAGACCCTGTTTCCAAATAAAGTATAAAATAGGTCTGGGAGTATAGCTTGAAGGTAGTATACATGGGAGGAATTATTATTCTGGAGGGAGGAAGAAATGAGTAAAGCAGTCTGTCCTTAGGCCAAAAGGCTGTATATAGCTAGGTAGACTAACAGTACATAGTATGTAAGTGCTATAATGAAAATGCTAAGGACAGAATGCCGAGAAAGCAGTGGAGTTATTCAAGTTTTCTTGAAGCAAAGTGGATTTTACTAGGGGAAGCAGTGTTTACTATATCTTAAATAACTGAAGGAATTTGGTAGGGATATTTGGGATGGGAAGGATTGAGGATTACATTAAATCAAGGAGATAACATGTCAGGGCGAGGAAGCATGAGAAAGCATGGTGGATGCAGAAAATAGAAAATAGTATGTAATAACATGTAGTGGCACATAATAGGGAAGACCGAGGACCATAGATAGGAAGTGCTTGACAAATTTAGTTTCACTAAGAAATTTGGACTTTATCCCTCAAGTACTAATGAACCGTGGAAGGCTTTTAGGATAAAGAGCAGCAAGATAACCTGCTCTATAGCCTTCTCAGTATCTAGGACTAGAACTGGGTGCAGTGGCACACACCATAATCCCAGTACTTGGGAGGCTGAGACAGGAAGACACAGATTTGAGACTAGTCTCATAAATTTATTTTAATTTTTTAATTTTTATTTTTTGTGGCATTGGGAATTGAACCCAGGGACAGTCTGCCTCTGAGCTACACCACCAGCCCTATTTATTTATTCTTTTTTTTTGGTGGTACTGGGGGTAGAACCCAGAGGCTTTCTACCTCCGGGCTATACTCCCAGACCTTTTTTATATTTTATTTGGAAACAGGGTCTCACTGAGTTGCTGAAAGCTTCACTGAGTAGCTGAGGCTGGCTTCGAACCCGTACGATCCTCCTGTCTCAGCCTCCCAAGCGCAGGTATTATAAGCATGCGCCACCACGCCTGGCTTTATTTATTTATTCTTTATTTTGAAACAGGGTCTCACTGAGTTGCAGAGGGCCACACTAAGTAGTAGCTGAGGCTGTCCGCAAATCGTGATCCTCTTGTCTCAGCCTCCCAAATGCTGGGATTACAGAATGTGCCACCATGCCTGGCTTTATTTTTATTTATTTTTGCGGTACTGGGGATGGAACCCAGGGCCAATCTACAGTTGAGCTACATCTCAGTGCTTTTTTGTAATTGTCAAGGCTGGACTCAATTTGTGATCCTCCTGCCTTAGCCTCCCGAGTAGCCTCCCAGTATTAGAATACCATCATGCTGGTAGACGCTGTGGTTTGCCCAGATTTCTAGTGGTTTAGTATTCTGTTTGATGATGTTTTTAAACTTTATTTGCTTGTTTTGGTATACTGCTGAAATTTCCTTAGATCCTTAGGGTTCTCAGACTTTGAGACGGATTAGAAGCTTCTGTTTCATAGTTTTTGCTTTCTTTAAGGTTGAATGTTATATTCTATTTCCGGCCCCTCCCACCTTAGAGCCTCATACATGCAAGGCAAGCATTCAACCACTGAGCTATACAACCAGTCCTTTATTAGTTGTTTATTCCTACTTGTTTGTTTGCTTAATTTATTTAAGGTACTAGGTATTGAATCCAGAAGCATTCTACCTCCAAGCTATTCCCCCACTCCTATTTTTTATTCTTTATTTTGAAACAAGGTCTCACTAAGTTGCAGAAGGCCTCACTAAGTAGCTGAGGCTGTCAGCAAACCATGATCTTCCTGTCTCAGCCTCCCAGATGCTGGGATTATACAAGTGTGAACCACCATGCCAGGTGTCACTAAATTGTTTTTTTTTTTTCCCCCCGGTACTGGGGATGGAACTTAAGGGGCACTGTACCTCTGAGCTACACCCCCAACTCTATTTTTTTAGTCTATGTATGTATGTATGTATGTATGTATGTATGTATTTATGGGTCTGGGGATAGAACCCAGGGGAATTCTACGTCCAAACTACATCCCTGCCCTAATTTTTTATTCTTTGTTTTGAAACAGGGTCTCACTAAGTTGCAGAGGGCCTTACTAAGTAGCTGAGGCTGTCCGCGAACTGCGATCCTCTGGACTCAGCCTCCTGAATGTTGGGATTACAAGCATGTGCCACCATGCTCAGCTGTCTTTTTATTTTAAAGCAGGGTCTCACTGAGTTGTGAAGGCCCTCCCTAAGTACCTGAGGCTGTCCATGAACTGCAGTCCTCTGGTCTCAGCCTCCCAAATCTTGGGATTATAAGTGTGCGCCATGACGCCCGGCTCATTCTTTATTTTTGAAATAGGATCTCACTAAGTTTTGGAGGGCCTCACTAAGTACCTGAGGCTGGCCATGAACCTGTGATCTTCCTGTCTTAACCTCCCAAGTACTGAGGTTACTGATGTGTGCCACCACACCTGGTTTTAATTATTTATTGGCGCTAAGGTTTAAACCCAGAGACCTTGTTTAAAAAACAAACATATATAGCTGGGCATGGTGGCGCACGCTTGTAATCCCTACTCTTGGGAGGCTGAGACAGGAGGATCAAAGCCAGCCTCAGCTACCTAGTGAGGCTCTCAGCAACGTATTGAGACCCTGTTTCCAAATAAAGTATAAAATAGGTTTGGGAGTATAGCACGGAGGTAGAAAGCCTCTGGGTTCCACCCCTAGTACCACCAAAAAAAAAAAAAAAAAAAAAAATATATATATATATATATATATATATCTGTTGTATAACCTGGAGGTAGAATAAATACACTTGGGTCTAATCCCCAGTACCAAAAAATAAAATATGGCTAGAGGTGTATCATTCAGAGTTAAAACATCTGCAGCCCCACCCCCCACTTTTTTTCAGTCAGTACTGGGGATGGAACTCAGGGTTATTCTACCTCCGAGTGACACCCCAGCCCTATTTTGTGTGTGTGTGTGTGGGGGGGGGTACTGGGATGGAACTTGGGAGCATTGTACTCCAAGCTGCAACACCAGCCTTACTTTTTTTTATTCTTTATTTTGAAACAGGGTTTCATTGAGTGCAAAGGGCCTCACTAAGTAGGTTTTTTTTTTTTTTTTTTGCGGGTCTGGGGATGGAACCCAGAGGCATTTGACCTCAGAGCTACACCCCCGGCCCTATTTTTTTTTTTTTATTCTTTATTTTGAAACCGGGTCTCACTGAGTTGCAGAGGGCCTCACTAAGTAGCTGAGGCTGTCCGAGAACCGCGATCCTCCAGGTCTCAGCCTCCCGAATGCTGGGATTACAGGCGTGCGCCACCACGCCCGGCTCACTAAGTAGTTGAAGCTGGCTGTAAACCATGATCTTAGCCAAATTCTGGGATTTCAAGGGTGTGCCACCACGCCTGGCTCCATTTTATATTTTGTTTTGAAATTATTTCATTAGGTTGCTGAGAGTCTCACTAGATTGCTGAGGCTATCTTCCAACCTGCAATTATTCTGTTTCGGCCTCCCAAATACAGGGAATACATGCATGTACCATTACTCCTGGCTCTGATACTTATCTTTTAAAAAATATAATATAGGAGCCGGGCGTGGTGGCGCACGCTTGTAATCCTCGTGCTTGGGAGGCTGAGACAGGAGGATCACACGGGTTTGAAGCCAGCCTCAGCTACTTAGTGAGGCTCTCAGCAATGTAGTGAGACCCTGTTTCCAAATAAAAATATAAATAGGTCTGGGAGTATAGCCTGGAGGTAGAAAGCCCCTGGGTTCCGCCCACAGCACCACCAAAAAAAAAAAAAAAAACAATAAAAAAGTATAATATAGGAACTGAGATGGTGGTACATGCCTATAATCCCAGTACTTGGGAGACTGAGACAGGTTCAAAGTCAGCCTCAGCAATTTAATAAGCTGCTCAGCAACTTAGTGAATCCTATTTCCAAATAAAAAATAAAATAGGGCTGAGGGTATAACCTGGAGGTTGAAGTCCCCTGGGTTCTACCCTCAGTACCCCCCACAAACACACACACATGCACACAGAATATTATATAGGAGTGATGAGATATACCTGTAATCCCAGTACTTGGGAGGCTGAGACACGATCTCAGGTTCAAGGCCAGTGTGCAGTAACTTAACAGGACCCTGTTTCAAAAATAAAGAGGCCTGGGAGTGTGGGTCAGAGATAAAACACCCCTGGGTTTTTTTTGTTGTTGTTGTTTTGTTTTTGTTTTTGTTTTTAGGTCTGGGGATAGAACACAGGGGCATTCGACCTCCAAGCTACACCCCCTGCCCTATTTTTTTTTTTTTTTATTCTTTAGTCTGGGGGTGGAATTCAGGGCATTCTACCTCCAGGCTACACCCCCTTCCCTAATTTTTTTTTTTAATTCTTTATTTTAAAATAGTCTCACTGATGGCCGGGCGTGGTGGCGCATGCTTGTAATCCGGTGCTTGGGAGGCAGGGACAGGAGGATCGCGCAGGTTCGAAGCCAGCTGCATGCGCTGGCTTAGGAGACCCTGTTTCCAAATAAAAATGTAAAAATAAGTCTGGGAGTGGTAGCCCAGAGCTAGAGGGCTTCCAGGAACCCAGTACCAAAAAAATAAAAATTAAAATAAAAATTTAAAAAATTTAAAAAATTAAAAAGTAAAAAAAAAAAGGTAAAAATAGGTCTGGGAGTGTTGCCCAGAGGTATAAGGGCTTCCAGGAACCCCAGTACCACCAAAAAAAAAAAAAAAATAGTCTCACTGAGTTACAAAGGGCCTCACTAAGGAGTTGAGGCTGTCCATGAACCGCGATCCTCCATTCTCAGTCTCCCAAATGCTGGCATTACAAGCGTGTACCACCACACCCGGCTAACACTTCTGGTTTTAATTCCCACTAACACACACACACACACACACACACACACACACACACACACACACACACAGTAAACTAGTTTATTGAAAAAAGAAGGAAGCCAAACATGGTGGTGCATGCTTGTAATCCCAGCATTTGAGAGGCTGAGACGGGAAGATCACAGTTTGCAGATAAAAATTAGGGCTGGGGGTGCAGCTCAGAAGTAGAATGCCCCTGGCTTCCATCCCCAGACCTGCAAAAAAGAAGAAGAAGAAGAAGAAGAAGAAGAAGAAGAAGAAGAAGAAGAAGAAGAAGAAGAAGAGGAGGAGGAGGAGGAGGAGGAGGAGGAGGAGGAGGAGGAGGAGGAGGGGGAGGGGGAGGGGGAGGGGGAGGGGGAGGGGGAGGAGGAGAAGGAGGGGGAGGGGGAGGGGGAGGAGGAGGAAGAAGAAGGAGTGCTAGGTGGGATGGCACACGCTTGTAATTCTAGTACTTGGGAGGCTGAGACAGGAGAATCACAGGTTGGTGGCCAGCCTCAGTTACTTAGTGAGGCCCTCTGCAACTTAGTGTGACCCTGTTTCAAAATAAAGTATAAAAACTCAGGCTGGAGCCAGGCATAGTGGCTCATGTTTGCAATCTCAGCATTTGGGAGATTGCAGTTCACGGACAGCCTCAACTACATAGGCCCTTTGCAACTCAGTGAGACCCTATTTCAAAATAAAGAATAAAAAATAGAACTGAAGAATGACCCTGGGTTCCATCCCCACTACTGTAAACAAACAAACAAACAAACAAAAACAAAAAAACTCAGGCTGGGGGTGTATCTCAGAGGAAGAATGCCCCTGGGTTCAACTCCTAGTACTGCAGAGAAGAAAAAAGAAAAAAGAAAGATAGAAACCATAAATAATTTCTAGGGAGTATCTAAGTAGGCTTTGAGAAAATGGACTAGTTGAGTGTGGACTTGAAAAATAGTAGAATTTGGGGGCAGAACTAGAGGAAAGGAGGGAAAATTTTATGTGGATGAAATACAAAATAACTAAACTCAATATCTTATCACCTTAAGGAAGTGGGCTTTTTTCTGTTTAGTTTAAAACACTGATTGCTTATCCCTACATCTTACACCTACCTTCCTTCTTTTCTTTTCTTTTCTTTCTTTCTTTTCTTTCTTTTCTTAGTGGTACTGAGTGTTGACCCCCAGGGCGTTCCCCCTTTAAGCTACACCCCCAGCCCTATTTTATTTTTTACTTTGAATAGGGTCTCACTATATTGTAGAGGGCCTTGCTAAATTGCTGAGGCTGGCTGTGAACACGTGATCTTTCTTTCTCCGCCTCCCAAATATTGGGATTACAGGTGCCTGCCACCACACCTGGTTTATGCATGTGTGTGGCACTAGGGACTGAACCCAGGGGCATTCTGCCTGTGAGCTACACCCCCAGCATTTTTTATTTTATATTTTGAAACAGGACTTGCTAAACTGCTAATGCTTGCCTCCAAACTGTGGTCCTTCTGTCTCAACCTCCCAGGTTACACCTCCTGGGATTACAGGCCACTGCACCCACCAAACTTTCTTTCTTAGCTGGGCGTGGTGGCGCATGCTTGTATCCCAGCATTCGGGAGGCTGAGACCAGAGGATCGCAGTTCATGGACAGCCTCAGCTACTTAGTGAGACCCTCTGCAACTCAGTGAGACCTGGTTTCAAAATAAAGAATAAAAAATAGGGCAGGGGTATAGCTTGGAGGTCGAATGCCCCTGGGTTCCATCCCCAGACCTGCAAACAAAACAAAACAAAACAAAACAAAACAAAACAACCCCCCCCCCCACACACACACAAGAAAACACAAAAAAACCTTTCTTTCTTTTGGCGTGTTGGGGTACTGGGGATTGAACCCAGGGCATTCTACTTTTGAGTTACATCTCTAGCCCTTTTTTACTTTTTATTCCAAAACAGGGTCTTACTATGTTGCTGAAAGTTTCACCAACTTGTTGAGGCTGATCTCAAACCTGCGATGCTCCTTTCTCAGCCTCTCAAGTACTGGGATTACAGGTACATGCCACCTTGCCTGGCCACACTTTCTTAAAAGTGAACATTTTATTAAAACTCAGAGTGATATTTTCAGATTATGAATAAAGGTGATTTTCAGCTGGAGAACCCTTATTCAAACACAGATGTCTTCTGTAAATAGAGCTGGAAAAATACTGTCAGTCAGATCTTTGTATATAAATGTTTCTTTTAACTTATCCATGCAAGATCTGAAAAGGGAAGCCACTTCTCTTTCATCAATCACGAGGTACCTGACAACAGAATCATTGATGCACTGAGAAGAGAGTTCCAGATCTCACAGAGTGATCTAGGAGGGAGAGACTGCCAGTGTCTGCTTGGGTTTTTTCCTCTTTTCTTTTGCAGTGCTAAGGATCGATCCCAATGTCTCCCGTGGTTGCTTGCTAGACCACTTCTCTGCAGCTAAGCCACAACCCCAGCCCCTGCCTCAGTTTTTCTGGTCAGAGCTCCTGTGGCTCTGTTTGGTCCCTCTTGTGGTGTGGCCTCTCTGCAGCATTGTTGCTTTAAGTTCTAAGATAAGTTGTGATGTCTGTGCTGTATTAATTGATATACTAAGCTGGGCATGGTGACACATGCCTGTAATCCTAGTACTTGGGAGGCTGAGACAGGAGGATCACAGGTTCGTGGTCAACTTCAGCAATTTTTGTCCACAACTTAGTGATACCCTGTTTCAAAATAAAGAATAAGTAGGGCGTGGTGGCGCACGCTTGTAATCCCTGCGCTTGGGAGGCTGAGACAGGAGGATCACACGGGTTCAAAGCTAGCCTCAGCTACTTAATGAGGCTCTCAGCAACTTAGTGAGACCCTGTTTCCAAATAAAATATAAAATAGGTCTGGGAGTATAGCCCAGAGGTAGAAAGCCCCTGGGTTCCACCCCAGTACCACCACCACACACACAAAAAAAAGAATAAAATAGGTCTGGGAGTGTAGCAAAGAAGTAGAATGTAACACACACACACACATAATAATAATAATAATAATAATAATAATAATAATAATAATAAATAATAGATATACTAAACTTCTGGGTCTAGCTGGGTGTGGTGGCATATGCCCATAATCCCAGTACTTGGGAGGCTGAGACAGGAGGATCTCAGGTTTGAGGACAACCTCAGCAACATACTGAGACATCAGTTTAGCGAGACCTTGTTTCAAAATAAAAGGCTGGGGATATAGCTCAGAGATAAAATGCCCCTGGGTTCAATCCCTAGTACTACAAAATAAAATTATTAGCCAGGCGTGGTGGCGCACGATTGTAATACCTGCTCTTGGGAGACTGAGACAGGAGGATTGCACAGGTTCGAAGCCAGCCTCAGCTACTTCGTGAGGCTCTCAGCAACTTAGTGAGACCCTGTTTCCAAATAAAATATAGAAAAGGTCTGGGAGTATAGCCCGGAAGTAGAAAGCTTCTGGGTTCCACCCCCAGTACCACCAAAAAAAAAAAATTATTAATTCATACATCCATAAATAAATAAATACATAAATGCATAAAATACAACTGGGGGTTTAGCTTAGAGGTAGACTGCCCCTAGGTTCAATCCCTAATAAAACAAAAAACTTCTAGGCAATTTTCATTAAAGTTACTTGAGGTTAAAGAGTTAAGTAGATTGTTGTATTTTCTCCTAGAATTCCTACTTGGTTAAGTAAAATTATAACAAACTGAGCTGGGTGTGATGGTGCACACTTGTAATCCCAGCATTTGGGTGGCTGAGACTGGAGGATCACAGTTCGTGTACAGCCTCAGCTACTTAGGGAGGCCCTTTGCAACTCACTAAGACCCTGTTTCAAAGTAAAGAATAAGCCGGGCGTGGTGGCGCACGATTGTAATCCCCGTTCTTGGGAGGCGGAGACAGGAGGATCGTGCAGGTTCGAAGTCAGCCGCGCTGGCTTAGACCCTGTTTCCAAATTTAAAAAAAAGATATAAAATAGGTCTGGGAGTGTAGCCCCGAGGTAGAAGGGCTTCCAGGAACCCCAGTACCACCAAAAAAAAAAAAAAAAAAAAAAAAAAAAGAATAAAGCTGGACCTGGTGGTTGCACCCTTGTTATCCCAGCACTCAGGAGGCTGAGATCAGAGGATCGTGGTTCGCAGACAGCCTCAGTACTTAGTGAGGCCCTCTGCAACTTAGTGAGACCCTGTTTCAAAATAAAGAATAAAAAAATAGGGCAGGGAAGCCGGGCATCCCTGCGCTTGGGAGGCAGAGACAGGAGGATCGTACAGGTTTGAAGCCAGCCGTGCTGGCTTAAGAAACCCTGTTTCCAAAAAAAAAGTATAAAAATGGGTCTGGGAGTGTAACCCGGAGATAGAAGGGCTTCTAGGAACCCCAGTACCACCCCAAAATAAAAAATAAATAAATAAATAAATAAGGCAGGGGATGTAGCTCTAAGGTCGAATGCCCCTGGGTTCTATCCCCAGACCTGATAATAATAATAATAATTTTTTTTTTTTTGTGGGTCTGGGGGTGGAACCCAGGGGCATTTGACCTCCGAGCTACACCCCCTGCCCTATTTTTTATTCTTTAATTTGAAACTGGGTCTCACTGAGTTGCGGAGGGCCTCACTAAGTAGCTGAGGCTGTCCCTGAACCGCGATCCTCTGGTCTCAGCCTCCCGAATGCTGGGATTACAAGCGTGCGCCACCACGCCCGGCTTTAATAATAATAATAATAATAATATAATAATAATAATAATAATAATAATAATAATAATAGGGCTGGGAGTGTTGCTTGAAGGCAGAATCCCCACCCCCGGTTCCATCTCTAGTACTGCAATAATGATGATGATGATGACGACGACGACTCATGTGGCCCATGTTTGTTATATCTAATGTGTGTTTGATTGTAAGGAGTTTTGGATTGAATTGCTGCAGTATGCCAGGCATGGTGACACGTACCTTTACTCTCAATACTTGGGAGGCTGAGATAAGGAGGATCTCAGGTTCCAGGACAACTTTGCAAGTAGTGAGACTCTCATCAACCTAGTGAGACCTGTTTCAAAATAAAAATAGGGCTGAGGATATAGCTTGGAGGTAGAAAGCCCCTGGGTTTATTCCCCAGTATCTACACACACAAAATAAAAATAAATAAAAGAATTACTGCACTATTAGCTGTGACTTGAACTCAGAACCTTTTGTATGCCAGGCAAGCACTTTACCACTGAGCTATACCCCTGGTCCATGCTTTTATTTTACAGATATATTTTGATGGTATGTAGAAAAGATTATAATTATGTAAACTTAGTGTCTCTCTCCAATCTCTCAATCTCTCTCTCGCTCTCTCGCTATCTCGCTCTCTCACTCTCCCTCTCTCTCCCTCCCCCCCATACTGGGGATGGAATCCAGGGGCATTCTACCTCTGGGCTACACCCTCAGCCTGATTTTATTATTATTTTCTTTATTTTTTTGTGGTACCCATGATTGAACCCAGGGACATTTTGCCTTCAAGTTACACCCCCATCCCTATTTTTTGCTCTCTATTTTACTTTTTTGTGATGCTGGTGATTGAACCCATGGGTATTCTACCTCTGAGCTCCATCCCCAGCCCTTTTTTTTTTTTTTTTTTTTTTGGGTGGTACTGGAGGTGGAACCCAGGGGCTTTTCTACCTCCAGGCTACATTTCCAGACCTGTTTTATACTTTATTTGGAAACAGGGTCTCACCAAGTTGCTGAGAGCCTCATTAAGTAGCTGAGGCTGGCTTTGAACTGGTGTGATCCTCCTGTCTCAGATTCCCAAGTGCTGGGATTACAAGCATGCACCACCATGCCTGGCCCCAGCCCTATTTTTTATTCTTTATTTTGAAACACAGTATTATGGAGGGCCTCACTAACTAGCTGAGGCTGTTCCTGAAGCCTCCAAGTATTGGTATTACAAGCATGCACCACAAAGCCTGGTTCATTCTTTAAGCAGGGTCTCACTAAGTTGCAACAGACCTCACTAAGTAGCTGAGCCTGTCTGCAAACCTGTGATCTTCCTGTCTCAGCTTTCCAAGTCCTGGGATTACAAGTGTGAGCCACCATGCCCGGCTAAATTTAGTATGTTATAAAGATAGTCTTAAATTGGGTTTGATGGCACACTCTTGTAATTCCAGTACTTGAGAGGCTGAGACAGGAGGATCAAAAGTTCAAGAAGAGCCTCAGCAACTTAGGCTCTAAGTAATTTAGCGGGACCTTGTTTCAAAACAAAAAACTAAAAAAAGGGCTGAGGATATAGCTCTGAGGTGGTAAGTATTATATAAGGCTCAGCTAGATGTAGTGGTACAGGTGTGTAATCCCAGTACTTGGGAGGCTGAGTCAGGAGGATTGCAGGTTCAAGTACAGCCTCAGCAATCTAGTGAGACTCTCAACAACCTAGTGAGATAATTTCTTTCTTTCTTTTTTTTTTTTTTTAAGATTTAAAGAAGTTTATTAGAAAGATAGAAATACAGCCCCATGCCAAAATGGCATAGAAGGGGTGACTCAAAATGAATACACCCTAGTGAGATAATTTCTTTTTTTCTTTTTTTTTTTTTGCGGGTCTGGGGATGGAACCCAGGAGCATTCAACCTCCGAGCTACATCCCCTGTCCTATTTTTTTTTTTTTTTTGAAACTGGGTCTCACTGAGTTACATCACTTAGTAGCTGAGGCTGTCTGCAAACCGCGATCCTCCGGTCTCAGCCTCCCAAATGCTGGGATTACAAGCATGCGCCACCACGCCCGGCTCTCCTAGTGAGATAATTTCTAAACAGAAAATAAAATGTGTTGGTGGTGTTCTACCTCTTAATGACATATACCTCTAGTCCCATTTTATTTTATTTTTTGGTACTGGGGATTGGACCCAGGAACATTCTACCTTTAGTTTACACACCATGTATATATTTTGTATATATTTTGTATATATTTTTAATTTTTTAATGTATATATTTTTAATTTGTTTTTCAGTACTGGTGATGGAACCCAGAGGTATTCTACCTCCGAGCAACACCCCCAGCCCTATTTTTTATTCTTCATTTTGAAGCAGGGTCTCACTGAGTTGCAAAGGGCATCACTAAGTACCTGAGTTTGTCCATAAACCGGGATCTCCTATCTCAGCCTCCCAAGTATTGGGATTACAAGCATGGCCACCAGACCTAGTTTATATCTTTTTTATTTTGAAACAAAGTCTCACTAAGTTACTGTGTGGCCTCCAATCTTTCATCTTCCTGCCCTGCCTCAGCCTTCCAAACTGGATTACAGCATGTGGCACTATGCCCGGTTTAATAAGTCTTTTTTTTTTTTTTTTAGTGGTACTGGGGATGGAACCCAGGTGCATTCTACCTCCAAGCTACACACCCAGCCCTATTTTTTTTATTCTTTATTTTGAAACAGGGTCTCATTGAGTTGCAAAGGGCCTCACTAAGTAGCAGCGGCTGTCTGCCAACCATGGTCCTCCTGTCTTAGCCTGAATGCTGGGATTACAAGCGTGTACCACCATGCTCAGCTATTAACAGTCTTTTTAACAGCACAATATGGAACAGGTTTGATCCTGGATGGAATAAATTAATTTTCTTTAATGAAAGCGAGACTCTAAGATAATTAGATATATTTATTTTATCTAACTTGGTACTGAAGTGTCTTGGCATGTTCTACGTGTGGAGACTTTTACATCATGTGCAGCTGTTTCCCTTGACTGTCTTTTCTGATCCTATTTAATCTCTTAGGTGTGCCACCGAGCTTCTGGTCAGGTGATGGCTCTTAAGATGAACACATTAAGCAGTAACCGAGCAAATATGCTGAAAGAAGTACAGCTCATGAATAGACTCTCCCACCCCAACATCCTCAGGTAATGGCTTTCCTCCTCTGGGCGCTCGTGAGAAAGGGGGCGCCTTATTGCTGGCTCCTTGCAGTGTGGTCCACAGCTAAGAGGACACCCAGCTTTATCTCCTGGATCTTTTTGCTGGGGTTTAGCTGTGTGCTCCGTCTTTTTCTCCCCACTGTTTTAATTTCCTGGGGCTTAGCTGCCTTTAAGAAGGCAACTTCCTCTGCCTCACACTTTATTCTCATTAGAGCATTAGTAGCAGCTCATTAGGACAATTGGTTAACAAATTACCAAGGAGAAAAGACAGGTCTTTATGTGGTTCTTTAATTTTTCTAATTGCTTTGTGAGGAATTGTCATTAAATCTGTGAATGAAAATGAAAGCAAAATTATGCCCTCAAGCTATCTACCCTAAACTTTTTTTTTTTTTTTTTTGCGTAATGGGGATAGAGCCCAGGGGCATTCTACCTCTGAGCTACACCCCCCAGCCCTAGTTTTTTTTCTTTATTTTGAAACAGGGCCTCACTGAGTTGCAAAGGGCCTCACTGGCTAGCTGAGGCTGTCAGTCAACTGCGGTTCTCCTGTCTGCCTCTCGAATGCTGGGATTACGAGCGTGCACCACCATGCCCAGCTCTACCCTAAAGTTTTTAAATCTCATCTGAGGAGAAGACAGTTTGCCTTTGAGAATTACTTTTACATATAATAAAGTTATATAATTATAACGTGTGTGTGTGTGTGTGTGTGTGTGTGTGTGTGTGTGTGTGTGTGTGGTGTGTTTGGTACTGGGGAGGCAACCCCGAGGGCATTCTGTCTCTGTGCTAAACTCCCAGCTATCTCCCTCCCCCCTGTATATATATATTGTGTGTGTGAGTGTGTGTGTGTGTGTGTGTGTGTGTGTGTGTGTGTATGTTACCAGGGATTGAACCTAGGGGCATTTTACTTCTGATCTATAACCCTAGCCCTATTTTATTTTATTTGTTTATTTTTGTGGTTCTGTGGATTGAATCCAGGAGCATTATACCTCTGAGAATTTTGCTACATGCCGAGGCTGTCCTCAAACCTGCGATCCTCCTGTCTCCTCCTCCCATGTACTAGGATTGATTATAGGCATGTACCACCATGCCTGGCTCCTATTTTATTTTTCATTTTGAAATAGGATATCACTAAATTATAGAGAGCCTCACTAAGTTGCTGAGGCTGGCCAGAACCTGTGATCCTCCTATGTCAGTCTCCTAAGTACTGGGATTACAAGTTTGTGCCACCAAGTCTGGCTTTTACTTACTCTTTTGAAACAGGATCCTGCTATGTTGGCTGAGGGTCTCAGTAAATTACTGAGACTGGCCTAAAACCTGCAATCCTCCTGTTTCTGCCTCCCAAGAACTAGGATTACAGGTGCGTGCCGCCATGCCTGTCTTTTTTGTTTCATTAATTAATTAATGCATTTTTTTTGTACTAGGGATGAAAGCCAGGGGCATTCTACCTGGCCCTTATGTTTTGGTTTTGAAATAAGGTCTTGCTAGGTCACTGAGAGTCTCACTACTTTGCTGAGGCTGTCTTCAAACCTGCAATCCTCCTGTCTCGGCCGTTCAAGTACTGGGATCACAGGTGTGTGTCACCTGGCTCAGCTGCTTTATTTTATTTAAATTTAAATTGCCACGTGAAATAGTGACCTGCTATGTTGGACATTGCTGGGCTAGAGTCCATTTGTATCTTTGCCCTTGTTTTGCTAGACATATATGTGTTCCAGCCTACAACTATGTAATATTGGAGTGAAACCAGTGTTCTGATGTCTCCTTGATGTACTTTTTAGCTTATCTCTTTTCTGGTTGGGAATAGGGGTGATCCCCACCCCTACTTCCTTTAAATTACAAAAAATAACATTCTTTGTTCTCAGCCGAATATTCTAATATTTAAAAGATAGGGTTAACTGTATCTTGCTGGTAATGATAAGCCAACAGATGGGACAGTGTATACAGAGCCTTTGACACAGGAACTGTCACGCTCAAGTATAATATATAAGCTAGTCATGGTGGCGCACGCTTGTAATCCCAGCATATGGAAGGCTGAGACAGGAAGATCGTGGTTCTCAGACAGCCTCAGCTACTTTAGTGAGGTCCTTTGCAAATCAGTGGGACCCTGTTTCAAAAGAAAAAATAGGGATGGGGTGTTGCTCAGAGGCAGAATGCCCCTGGGTTCCATCCCAGTACCTCAAAAAAATTATAATTACTGCTAACCACATGCCCTCTGATGTTGACCATATTTGTTCTGCGTAGGCCATCTGTCTCAAATATACAGTGGTTCAAATGCCTAGAAACAGATTACTTTTTATAATTTTTTTATAGATTTCATGTATTTTTGTCTTTGCTTTCATTATATATTTCCAACACAACAAAGGAAATTCCTGTAACCAATAACATAGAGCAAACAAGATGCTCTTGGCTTTTGTTGCTCAGAGGAATATTAAAGTTCTTAGAACTTTAGCTGGGCGTGGTGGCGCACACTTGTAATCCCAGCCTTCGGGAGGCTGAGACAGGAAGATCTGGGTTTGCAGACAGCCTCAGCTACTTAGTGAGGCCCTTTGCAACTCAGTGAGATCCTGTTTCAAAACAAGGAATAAAAAAAAAAAAAAATAGGGCTGAGGGTGTAGCTCAGAGGCAGAATGCCCCTGGGTCCCATCCCCAGTACCACAAAAAAATCAAACAAACAAACCTCTTAGAATTTGTATTTTCTAAATGCTTTCAAGTTGTTTTAGCAATTTAATACTTTACTTACAATTAAATTTTGTCTTGCTATTTGCTAATATATCTCTTAGTCTGCTTTCAAGCTGGAAATACTATAAGCTCTCTTTTGCTTAGAGAAGATTATAAACCAGAGTTTTTCCTTAAGTAGAGGTAGTTAGATCTAAATTGAGAAGAATCACGCCGGCATGGAGGCGCACGCTTGTAATCCCCACTCTTGGGAGGCGGAGACAGGAGAATCCCGCAGGTTCGAACCCAGCCGCGCTGGCTTAAGAGACCCTGTTTCCAAATAAAAATATAAAAATAGGTCCGGGAATGTAGCCCGGAGTTAGAAGGGCTTCCAGGAATCCCAGTACCACACACACACACAAATAATAAAAAAATAAAAAATAAAATAAATAAAAAATAAAATAAATTGAGAAGAACCTATTTTCTGGAGTGCTGCAACTTTTCACAGAGGAGCCTTCTCAACACCAGTCCTGGAGGAGGCTGCTGAGCACAGGAGGCCTCAGTTCCTCTGTGGTTTCATCTAGCCAGAGGGACTCATACACACACACACACACACACACACACACACACACACACACACAAGGAATTGAATCCAGGGGCATTCTACCTCTGAGCTGCACCTCCAGCTCTATTTTTTATTCTTTATTTGGAAACAGGGTCTCACTGAGTTGCTGAGGGCCTCACTAAATTGCCAAGGTTTGTTTTGAATCTCAGCCTCCCAGGTACTAGGATTGTCATTGGCTGTGCCACCACACCCAGCCCTTTTCCTTTTTAACTCCCACCCTCCAAAAGTTTCTATTTGGAATGAGCAAGAATAGTCCTGGTAAGTCATGGAGGCAGTAGGTGTCTACATTTTGTATGTTTTGTGTGTTAAGTGTATTTTTTATACATTGGTATAGTTTAGATTTTTTTATCAGTTGCTCTAAATTATCAATTAAAAAAAAAAAAAGCGAGCCGGGCATGGTGGCACACACTTATAATCCCAGCATTTGGGAAGCTGAGACAGAAGGATCCCGGTTTGCAGACTTAGTGAGGTCCTCTGAAACTCAGACGCTGTTTCAAAATAAAGAATAAAATATTGGGCAGGGGGTATGGCTCGGAGGTCAAATGCCTCTGGGTTCTATCCCCAGACCTGCAAAACAAAACAAAACAAAAACAACAACAACAACAACAACAAAAAAAAAACTAAACAACAACAACAAAAAAAACGCTAGGCATGGTGGCACACCTTTGTAATCCCAGCAATCGGGAGGCTGAGACTGGAGGATCACGGTTCGTGGACATCCTTAGCTACATAGTGAGGCCTTTTGCAACTCAGTGAGACCCGTTTCAAAATAAAGAATCAAAAATAGGGCAGGGGGTGTAGCTCAGAGGTCAAATGCCCCTGGGTTCCATCTCCAGACCCGCAAACGACATCACCAACAAAGCCAGGCGTGGTGGCGCACGCTTGTAATCCCAGTACTTGGGAGGCTGAGACAGAAGGGTCGCGTAGGTTTAAAGCCAGCCTCAGCTACTGAGTGAGGCTCTCAGCAACTTAGTGAGACCCTTTTTCCAAATAAAATATTTTAAAAATAGGTCTGGGAGTGTAGCAGTAGGTAGAGGGCCCCTGGGTTTCATCACCAGTACCCCCCCCCAATACACACACAGAAGAAAAAAACAAACAAACAGGGACACTAAAGTACTTTGTTGAGTGCAGGGATTATTGGGTCTCTTGTGAGCCAGGTTGTTTACCAGGAAGCCTTGTGCTCAAGATCTGCAACCTGATTCCATGCCCTGCTCACCTCCTCTCCCCAGCGGCCTTTCTGAGGACCTGCACCAGGGTTTGTTCTCATACTCCTTTGTTATTTTTCATGCCATGAGAAATTTAATATATCTTTTAGAATCATCATTCACATTCTCCTGCTGACTTTTATTAGGCCATATTTTGATTTAATTTTGTTGAAATTGTTTCAGTTCAGGCCAGGAGTGGTGGCGCATACTGGTAATCTCAGCATTTGGGAGGCTGAGACCAGAGGATGATGGTTTGAGGACAGCCTCAGCTACTCAGTGAGGCCCTCTGCAACGCAGTAAGACCCTGTTTCAAAATAAAGAATAAAAAATAGGGCTGGGGGTGTAGCTCGGAGGTCGAATGCCCCTGGGTTTGATCCCTAGCAGCAAAAAGGAAAATAAATGAATAAATAAATAGAAAGACTAGCATCAGTGAGTAACATGAGAGTATGGCAGGATATTTTTCTAGTCTTAGTTATTAAGTTAATCATCTTATCTGGGCATGGTAGTACATGCCTATAATCTCAGTTCTTGGGAGGCTGAGACAGGAGGATCACACACAGGTTTGAGGCTGGCCTCAGCAACTTAGCAAGACTCCATGTCAAAATAAAAAATAAGAGCTGGGGCGTGGTGACGTGTGCTTGTAATCCCAGCATTCCGGAGGCTGAGACAGGAGGATCGCAGTTGGGGGACAGCCTCAGGGACAGCCTCAGCTACTTAGTGAGGCCATTTGCAACTCGGTGAGACCCTGTTGCAAAATAAATAATAGAAAATAGGGCTGTGGCCATGCGTGGTGGCGCACGCTTGTAATCCCCACGCTTGGGAGGCGGAGACAGGAGGATCGCACAGGTTCGAAGCCAGCCCTGTTGGCTTCAGAGACTCTGTTTCCAAATAAAATATAAATTAGGTCTGGGAGTGGAGCCTGGAGGTAGAAGGGTTCCATCCCCACTACCACCAAAAAGGAAAAAAAAAGAAAGAAAATAGGGCTGTGGGTGTAGCTTGGGTGTAGCTTAGAGGTAGAATGCTCTTGGGTTCCATCCCTAGTACTGCAAAATAAATAAATACATGAATAAATAAATAAATAGGCTAAGATTGTATCTCAGAGGTTGAATGCTCCTGAATTCAGTCCCCAGTACAAAAAAAAAAAAAAAAGATGGTCATAGCTGGGCATGAGGGTGCCACTATGCCCACTTTAATTATGTTCTTTAGGAGAAGTTATTTCATCTCTGAGCTTTGATTTTACATGTTAAGTTAGGGGAAAGGGACCAGATCAGTGGCTAGAAATCACTGAATCAATTACTTAAATGAGGCTTTAAAAATATATTATCTTGCTGGGCATGATGACACAATACTTGGGAGGCTGAGGCAGGAGGATCACAGGTGCGATGGCCTCTGAAACTTAATGGGACCCTGTTTCAAAATAAAGAATAGCCAGGCGTGGTGGCGCACGCTTGTAATCCTAGTGCTTGTGAGGCTGAGACAGGAGGATCGCACAGTTTCAAAGCCAGCCTCAGCTACTTAGTGAGGCTCTCAGCAACTTAGTGAGACCCTGTTTCCAAATAAAGTATAAAATAGGTCTGGGAGTATAGCCTGGAGGTAGAAAGCCTCTGGGTTCAACCCCCAGTACCACCAAAAATATAAATAAATAAATAAATAAATAAATAAATAAATAAAGTGAAAATTAAAAAAGAATAAAATAGGGCTGGGGGGTGTAGCTTAGAAGTAGAATGCCCCTGAGTTGAATCCCTAGTACCACAAACAAAAAATAAATAAAAAATATATTATCTCAGTGGTATGTGTGTGGTTTGTTCTGGAGTAAGTGGGCAGTGTTTTAGAATGGTAGGTCAAGCTGAGCATTTTGGTGCGTGCTTGTAACCCAGTACTGGAGAAGTTGAGACAGGAAGATTTCAGGTTCAAGGTTAGCCTCAGCAAATAATGAGCCTGTCACTAACCTAGGAAGACCTTGTTTCAAAATAAAAATAAAATAGGTCTGAGAGTGTAGCTTGGAGATAGAATGCCCCTGAGTTCAATCCCCAGTGCCACACACGCACAAGAAAAAGATGGGTTAAAGTAGATCTTTCTGAGCCAGGTGTAGTGCCACACGCTTTTAATCCCAGCATTTGGGAGGCTGAGACAGGAGAATCTGGATTCATGGGCAGCCTCATCTACTTAGGCCTTTTGCAACTCAGTGAGACCCTGCTTTAAAATAAAGAATAATAAATAGGGCTGGGGTGTAGCTTGGAGGTAAAATGCCCCTGGGTCCCTTCCTCAGTATGGAAAAAAAAAAAAAAAAGATCTTTCTGATTTTATCATTGTAATTCTAGTAAGTAGGTGAGAGTCTCAAGAGATGGGCACTCTCAAAGGATCACTCTGTGTGTGTGTGTGTGTGTGTGTGTGTTACTGGGGATGGAACCCAGAGGCAGTCAACTACTCTGAACTACACCCCCAGCCCTATTTTGGTTGTACTGGGGTTCTGAAAGCCCTTCTACCTCCGGGCTACACTCCCAGACCTATTTTTACATTTTTATTTGGAAACAGGGTCTCCTAAGCCAATGCACGCGGCTGGCTTCGAACCTGCGCGATCCTCCTGTCTCCGCCTCCCAAGCGCGGGGATTACAAGCGTGCGCCACCACGCCCAGCTTCCTATTTTTTTTTTTTTAAATAGGGTCTTGCTAGGTTGTGGAGAGCCTCACTAAATTGCTGAGGCTGCCTTGAACCTGTGTTTCTCCTGTCTCAGTCTCCCACGTATGGAGACTCTAGGCATGTACGACCACATCTGGCTTCAAAGTATCATGGCACTAATAATTAGTAAGGGGGGTCTTAACATTTTTTTCTCCTTACTGTGCTAAGGTAGAAAGTCCAATGACCTAGGACTGTATATAAAGTTCTAACTTTATATAACCAGCAAGATTTTATAAAATAAAATATGGAATTGGCTTTAGAAATGTTTATGTCATTGTCTGTGGGTAGTGAAGTAATATAACCAGAAAGGATTTTTTTGTTTGTTTTTGTTTTTGTATTGGGGATTGATCTAGAGGCATTCTACCTCTGAGCTATACAACCAAATCCTTTTTCTGTGTGTGGAAGGCCTCACAAAGTTGCTGAGTCTGGCCTCAAACTTGTGGTCCTCCGATTTCAGCCTCCCAAGTACTGAGATTACAGGTGTGTGCCACCATACCTGGCTAAAGATGGTTCTTATTTTATTTATTCATTTATTTATATATTCATTTATTTATTTTTGTGGTACTGGGGTTCCTGGAAACCCTTCTACCTCTGGGCTACACTCCCAGACCTATTTTTATACTTTTTTAAAATTTGGAAACAGGGTCTCTTAAGCCAGCGCAGCTGGCTTCAAACCTGCACGATCCTCCTGTCCCCGCCTCCCAAGCGCAGGGATTTCAAGCGTGAGCCACCATGCCCGGCTATTTTATTTAACTTTTTCGGTACTGGGGATGAAACCCAGGGACATTCTACCTCCAAGCGACACCCCCAGCCCTATTTTTATTCTTTATTTTGAAACAGGGTTTTACTGAGTTGCGAAGGGCCTCCCTAAGTAGTAGCTGAGGCTGTCCCCAAACTGCGATCCTCCAGTCTCAGCCTCCCAAATGCTGGGATTACAAGTGTGTGCCACCACGCCCAGCTAAAGATGGTTTTTAGATGAAAAGTGGCTACCATTTGGGTCCTGAATCAAGACCAGTGCTTTGCTGTAGCCATTGGTTCCAAGTAGTAGCCAAGAGTGCTATCTTCCTTTGGTCTGTTGCCTCTTCAGTATCTTAATTGAAACGGCCAGTTCATTTAGAAGGAACGATCTAGAATATAATGTCATTGCTTTGTTGTTTTTGTTTTGTTTTGTGCTACTGGGGATTTAATCCATGTCTCATACTTGCTAAATAGTCACTCGGCCACACACTGCCATCCCAGCATTTGGGAGGCTGAGACACGAGGGCCCATGTTCGCGGGTTGCCTCCCAAGTACTGGGATTACAAGCATGTACCACTACACCCACCCCTATTATATATATTTTGAAACAGGATCTTGCTAAATTGCTGAGGCTGGCCTTGAATATGCAATCCTCTTGTCTCATCAGATTTTTCTTGGGTGTGGTACTGGGGATTGAATCCAGGGACATTCCACTTCTGAGCTACATTCCCAGCCCCATTACACAGGCTCTTACTAGGTCGATGAAAGTCTCACTACTTGCCAAAGCTGTCCTGGAACCTGTGACCATCCTGTCTCAACCTCCCAAGTACTGGGATTACACGCACCCCCTCACTTGACTCAGAATGT
The DNA here is from genome assembly GCF_963383645.1 of Muscardinus avellanarius. Lineage (NCBI taxonomy): Eukaryota > Metazoa > Chordata > Mammalia > Rodentia > Gliridae > Muscardinus > Muscardinus avellanarius. Next base: position 38,770,115 of record NC_137788.1, on the reverse strand, counting down.
TTTGAGTTTGACTATTTCTGAACCACCTCCACGTCTGCTCCTCTAGGCCAGCCATTCTAACTCATCTCTTGGCTTCTCCTCTTTCCCCCACAATAACCAGCTTGAATTTTTTTTTTTTTTTTTTTTTGGTGGTACTGGGGGTGGAACCCAGAGGCTTTCTATCTCCGGGCTGTACTCCCAGACCTATTTTATATTTTATTTGGAAACAGAGTCACTAAGTAGCTGAGGCTGGCTTTGAACCTGTGCGATCCTCCTGTCTCAGCCTCCCAAGGGTGGGGATTGCAAGCGTGCGCCACTATGCCCGGCTTCCGATTGAATTTTCAAAAGGTAAATCAGATCATGTGATCTCCCTGCTGAATTTTCTTTTGTGTTTTTTTTTTTTTTTTTTTTTTTTGGTCACCCTTCAAGTAACATCCAGACTCCATGCTTTGATCTACAAGGCTTTAAATAATTTGGCCCACCTGCCTTTGGTTTTATTTCTGATCATTCTTCCTTTTTTTTTTTCTACCATACTAACCACTGTGGCTGGTATTTTGTTTTGTGTCTCAACATGTAGCTTTTACCAACTTCAGGGGTTTTGTTTTGTTTTGTTGTGGTACTGAGGGTGGAACCCAGCGGTTTTTCTACCTCCAGGATATACTCCCAGACCTTATTTTATATTATTTTGGAAACAGGATCTCACTATATTGTTGAGATCCTCAGTAAGTAGCTGAGGCTAGCTTCAAACCTGTGCAGCCGTCCTGTCTCAGCCTCCCAGATGCTGGGATTACAAGTGTGCGCCACCACGCCTGGCTCCATCTCAGGGATTTTGTACTTTCCTCCTTTTTCTTTCTTTCTTTCTTTCTTTCTTTCTTTCTTTCTTTCTTTCTTTCTTTCTTTAATTTAATGGGTCTGGGGATGGAACCCAAGGGGATTTGACCTCCAAGAAACACCCTGCCCTATTTTTGTTCTTTCTTTCCTTCTTTCTTCCCTCCTTTCTTTCTTTCTTTCCTTCCTTCTTTCTTTCTTTCTGTGGTACTGGGTGTGGAACCCAGGGGCTTTTTTCCTACCTCCGGGTTATACTCCCAGACCTATTTTATACTTTATTTGGAAACAGGGTCTCACTAAGTTGCTGAGAGCCTCACTCAGTAGCTGAGGCTGGCTTCGAACCTGTGCAATCCTCCTGTCTCAGCCTCCCAAGCGCGGGGATTACAAGCATGCGCCACCACGCCTGGCTTATTCTTTATTTTGAAACAGGGTCTCACTAAGTTGCTGAGGGCCTCACTAAGTAGCTGAGGCTGTTCGTAAACCACTATCCTCCTGTCTCAGCCTCCTGAATTAATAATAAATAATAATGGGATTACGAGTGTGTGCACCATGCCTGGCTTCTTTATAGCTTTCATCGTTTCTGAAAATACCTTCTCATTTACAGTCTGTTGATTACCAATAGCATCTAGTATAAAGTGAGCTCTCTGAGGACAGAATTTGATCTTGTTCACCACTGTATTTATAGTGCCTATAGAGAGGGATCTATAGAAGCCGATGTTGATTAGAAGCAAGCTGGTTTGCATTACAGCAACTCCCAAAAGCCCAGGAACTGAAGATAGCTATCAGGCTGGGGCTGATAACAGGAGGACTATCAAAAGCCGTGTGTGTGTGTGTGTGTGTGTGTGTGTGTGTGTGTGTGTGTGTGTGTGTGTTATTGGCAATTGAACCCAGGGGCATTCTACTTCCAAGCTATGTACATTCAGCCCTTTTTATTTTTTTTAAACAGGGTATTGATAGGTTGCTGAGAGTCTTGCTAACTTGCCGAGTCTCGTCTTGAACCTGTTGTCCTCCTGTCTCAGCCTTACAGGTACCTGTGTTATAGCTTCATCATGCCTTGGTGTGTGTGTGTGTGTGTGTGTGTGTGTGTGTGTGTGTGTGTGTGTGTGAGAGAGAGAGAGAGAGACAGACAGACAGACAGACAGACATGCATGCATGCATGCTGGGGATTGAACCTGGGGGCATTCTACCTCTGAGGTACACTTCCAGCCCTATTTTATTTTTATTTTGAAATAGGATCTTGGTAGGTTGATCAGAGTCTCACTACTTGGTAAGGCTGTCCTCACACCTGTGATTCTTCTGCCTCAGCCTCCCAAGTACTGGGATGACAAGTGTGTGCTACCATGCCCAGCTTATTGAAAGCCTTTTAAAGGGTTACCCAGGCCTCAAAGTCACCATCTCTATTTTTTTAAACTTATCAGTTCTTTACCTATCCCAACAAAAGATGAGCTTTATAGTGGTACATGCCTGCAATTCCAGTGACTCTGGAGGCTGAGGCAGGAGGATTTCAAGTTTGAGGCTAGCACGGGCAATTTAGCAAGTCCCTGTCTCAAAAAAAAAAAAAAAAAAAAAAAAGAGCTGGGGAAGCCAGAAACCAAGAATGGTGGCACATGCCTATAACCCCAGTACTTGGGACACTGAGACAGAAGGATCACAGTATGAGGGCAGCCTCTGCAACATAGGGAAACTCTCAGCAACCTAGTGAGACCCTATTTTAAAAGGGAAATAAAAGCTGGGCATTGTGGTGCACACTTGTAATCCCAGTGCTTGGGAGGCTGAGACAGGAGGAACGCACAGGTTTGAAGCCAGCCTCAACCATTTAGTGAGGCTCTCAGCAACTAAGTGAGACCCTGTTTCCAAATAAAATATAGGAATATGGCCTGGAGGTAGAAAGCCTCTGGAAACTGTGTGTGGTGGTGCACACTTGCAATCCCAGTCCTTGGGAGGTTGAGACAGGGGATTCTCAAGTTCGTGGCCAGCCTCAGCAGTTTAATGAGGCCCTTTGCAACTTAGTGAGACATTATTTCAAAAATAAATAATAAGAGCTGGGCGTGGTGGCACACAATTGTAATCCTAGCATTTGGGAGACTGAGACAGAGGATTGCAGTTCATGGACAGCCTCAGCTACTTAGTGAGGCCCTTTGCAACTCACCGAGACCCTGTTTCAAAATAACGAATTAAAAAAATAGGGCTGAGGGTGTAGCTCGGAGGTAGAATGCCCCTGGGTTCCATCCCCAATACTGCAAAAAAAAAAAAAAAAGAATAAAATAGCACTGAGGGTGTAGCACAGAGGTAGCATGCCCCTGAGTTCAGTTCCCAGTACCACACACACAAATAAAAATAATAATTATTATAGGGTTCAGAGTGTAGCTTGGCAGTAGAATTACCCTAGGTTCAATTTTCAGTAACACACTTTTAGCCTTTGTTTAATTTCAATTGTTATTACAGATAGAGAGTATTGTTTTCCTCTTAGAAATCTAGGACATCTTTTATTTATTGAACTTAAAAAAATTTTTTTTGGAGCCGGGCGTGGCGGCGCACGTTTGTAATCTCCGCGCTTGGGAGGCTGAGACAGGAGGATCGCGCAGGTTTGAAGCCAGCCTCAGCTACTTAGTGAGGCTCTCAGCAACTTAGTGAGACCCTGTTTCCAAATAAAGCATAAAATAGGTCTGGGAGTATAGCCTGGAGGTAGGAAGTCCCCTGGGTTCCACCCCCAGTATCACACACAAAAAAATTTTTTTTTTTTTTTTTTTTTTTTTTTTTGTGGTACTGGAGGTGGGACCCAGAGGTTTTCTACCTCCGGGCTGTACTCCCAGACCAATTTTATATTTTATTTGAAAACAGGGTCTCACTAAGTTGCTTAGAGCCTCACTTAGTAGCTGAGGCTGGCTTCAAACCTGTGTAATTCACCTGTCTCAGCCTCCCGAGTGCTGGGATTACAAGTGTGCACCACCATGTCTTGCTAAACTTGCCTGGCTAAACTTTTTTTTTTTTTTTTTGGTACTGGGGTTCCTGGAAGCCCTTCTACTTCCGGGCTACACTCCCAGATCCATTTTTTATACTTTTTATTTGGAACAGGGTCTCTTAAGTCAGTGCGGCTGGCTTCGAACCTGTGCGATCCTGTCTCCGCCTCCCAAGCATGGGGATTACAAGTGTGCGCCACCACGCCCGGCCTGGCTAAACTTAAAATATTTTTACAGCCAGGCGTGGTGGCGCATGCTTGTAATACCACAGCGCTTGAGAGGCTGAGACAGGAGGATCGCTCAGATTCAAAGCCAGCCTCAGCTACTTACTGAGACCCTGTTTCCAAATAATGTATAAAAATAGGTCTGGGAGTATAGCCTGGAGGTAGGAAAGCCCCTGGGTTCCACCCTCAGTACCACAAAAATAAATAAATAAAATATTTTTACATATTATTTTATTTTTTGGGCTGCTCTGATCAAACTCAGGGCCTTGCTTAAGCTAGGCAGGAAAAGCAGTGTACTACTGAGATACATCCCTGGCTCAAACTTTAACTTTTAGATCTTTGTAATGCTTCATATAAAAACAAAATAAAAAAGCCATGAACTTGATTGGTCCTCTTGTTATTGTGGGTAGTACTGTTGACATGATCTGACTCCTGAGCAGTGTTTATTCTGCCTTTGGCCGTGGTGAAATTGGACTATAAAAACTGTGGACAGAGAAGGGAAAGCTTGACTGAGCCAGCTCTGCTGGGTGTCACCTCGTGTGAGTCTCTGAAGGTTGACGCCTGTCCAGCTGGGGTTTCCTTATGAGTTTGCATATCTAGGCCTAGCTCAACCAGTTTTCCATGATTCACTACCTCTAAAACATGTTTAAACTGCAGCAAGTCTTACCCAAGGAAATTACTGTCTTTTTATGGGTCTAGATTCCTAGTTCTTATGGGATTTGAGATTAATGCCATTGCCCTCTCTCCTCCTCCTTCTAGTATTCTTAATTTTCTTGTAGTCTAGAGTGATGGTAGCTTTGCTTTATTTGGTAGTAAATGCAAAACATAGCCAGGCGGTGGTGGCGCACGCTTGTAATCCCAGCGCTTGGGGGGCTGAGACAGGAGGATTGCACAGGTTCAAAGCCAGCCTCAGCTACTGAGTGAGGCTCTAAGCAACTTAGTGAGACCTTGTTTCCAAATAAAGTATAAAATAGGTCTGGGAGTATAGCCCAGAGGTAGAAAGCCCCTGGGTTCCACCCCCAGTATCACACACACACAAAAAAGAAATTAAGTACCTAGTTCAGGTTCCTACTTAGTGTAGGAGAGCAATAGGAAGTAATTTATTTATTTATTTTTGGTACTGGGGATGGAACCCAGGGGCATTTTACTTTTGAGCTATACCCCCAGCCATATATATATATATATATATTTTTTTTTATCCTTTATTTTGAAACAGGGTCTTGCTAAGTTGCAGAGGGCCTCACTAAGTAGCTGAGGCTGTCCGCAAACTGTGATCCTCCTGTCTAAGCCTCTCAAGTGCTGAGATTACAAGCGTGGCCACCACACCCAGCTTCTGTTAGTTAGTTTTAAGGAGGTTCACATCTACCAGTAGTAACTGTAGTTGTGTCAGTGTCTCTCCTTCCCTCACTCCCTCTCTACCTACCTCCCGCTCTGGAGTATTAGAGATCAAACCCATGGTCTTACACATGCTAAGGTAAATGTTGTACCACTGGGCTACATCCCTAGACCCCCAGTGTTTAATTTTTTTTTTAATTAAAATGCTAGAATTGGCCGGGCGTGGTGGCGCACGCTTGTAATCCCCGCGCTTGGGAGGCAGAGACAGGAGGATCGCACAGGTTCGGAGCCAGCCGTGCTGGCTTAAGAGACCCTGTTTCTAAATTTAAAAAAGTATTAAAATAGGTCTGGGAGTGTAACCTGGAGGTAGAAGGCTTTCCAGGAACCCCAGTACCACCAAAATAAATAAATAAATAAATAAATAAATAAATAAATAAATAAATAAATAAAATGCTAGAATTTCCTGGCATGGTGGTGCACGCCTGTCATCCAAGCGCTTGGGAGGCTGAGACAGGAGGATCGAGGCCAGCGGAGACCTTCAGCAACTTAGCGAGACCCTTTTAAAATAAATAAAATAAAATAAAATGCTAGATGTGCTGGTTGTCGTGGCGCACACCTGTAATCCCAGTACTTGGGAGGCTGAGACAGGAGGGTTGCAGGTTTGAAGCCAGCCTCAGCTACTTAGCAAGACCCTGTTTCTAAATAAGAAATAAAATCAGGCTGGGGGTAGTATAATTGGAGTTAGAATGCCTCTGGGTTCAGTCCTCAGTAAAACACACACACACACACACACACACACACACACACACACACACACGTTAGATGTATTTTACATTGCTATCATACTTCTCCTTGCATGTCTCTGTTTAGGTAGAAGTAAACTTTTAGGGAGGGTTAGCATAAACTCTAATGTTTAACTCCAGGCTTTATGCAGAACTGGAAGCTCAAATATTTGATTAGCTGAGTGTAATTTCCACTGACGAACATGTCAGTGTTCTCCTTTTGCATCCAGAAAGAGTCAGAGCACAAAGCCTATGTTAGCTCTGTGAACAGTGTAACACAAAATAGTGACCAATAATTTTTTTATTATGTTGCTATTGTTTTCTGAGACTTCCATGACAAATTACCACAACCTTAGTAGTTTAAAACAACTCAAATTTATTAGCTTGAACTTTTGTAGTCTGACAGGGTTTCACCTGAGTAAAGTCAAGGCTTTGGCAGGGCTGTGTACCTTTCTGAAGGTGCTCTCCTTTCATTTTCAGCTGCGAGTGACTGCTGCTGTTCCTTGCTCATGGTGTGTCGCACCTGTCATTGCTCTGATTTTTCCATCTGTGAGGACCCTTGTCATCACAAGGACCCACTTGGATAATCTCTCTCTCTCTCTCTCTTTTTTATTTGGTGGTGCTGGGGTTCCTGGAAGCCCTTCTACCTCTGGGCTATACTCCCAGACCTATTTTTGTATTTTTATTTGGAAACAGGGTTTCTTAAGCCAGAGAGGGAGGCTGGCTTCGAACCTGCGCGATCCTCCTGTCACCGCCTCCCAAGAGTGGGGATTACAAGCATGCGTCACCACGCCCGGCTAATCTCTCTATTTTAAAGTCAGCTAACTAGGGATTTTAATTCTTTTTTTCCCCAAATGCAACTTTAGTTCTATGTGCAACTTTCATTCATTCCCCTTGCGTATAACATTTATATGGACATCTTTGGGGCTAGGGGAGCAGTTAGTTATTCTACCACAGGATTCAGTTAGGAAAACATATTTGAGTACATCCTTTTGTGCTACTGTTAACTCACAATTAAATATTAGTAAGACTAAATTTCTCTTTTTACATAAAATAAGTAAAAGTTCTAATTTTTTTCTCATACTCAAGTAGATAATTTTGCTCATTCTCCACACAAGAGACTACTGGCTAATAGTAGGGTCTTGGATAAGTCCTAAGAATTTGAAATTTTAATTCAGTTGAGTAAATATTTTCTGAGTACTTCCTGTGAGCAAGGCAATGTTTTAAGAATATTAAGCCAGGTGTGGTAGCACACGCTTGTAATCCCAGCATTTGGGAGGCTGAGACAGGAGGTCACAGTTTGCAGACAGCCTCAGTTACTTAGACCCTTTGCAACTCAGTGAGACCCTGTTTCGAAATAAAGAATAAAAAATATTGTGAGGTGTGTAGCTCGGAGGTAGAACACTCTGGGGTTCCATCTCCAGTACTGCAAAAAACAAAACAAACAAACAAAAAAACCTAACCCTAACTAACTACTGCAATAAATAAAGTCCCTCCTCCTCCTCCTCCTCCTCCTCCTCCTCCTCCTCCTCCTCCTCCTCCTCCTTTTTTTTGCAATACTGAAGATTAAACCCAAGGGTGTTCTACCTCTGAGCTATACCCCCAGCTCTATTTTTTAATTATTTTGGAATTGCATCTCACTAAGTTGCAGAGGGCCTTACTAAGTAGCTGAGGCTAGCTGTGAACCTGTGATCCTCCTGTCCTCAGCCTCCCAAGTACCGGTATTACAAGGGTGCACCACCACCCTTGGCAGCTTGTTTCTTTTTATTTTTTATTTATTTATTTTTGGGGTGTGTGTGTGTGTGTTACCAAGGATTGAACTCAGGGTCATTCTGCCTCTGAGACACCCCAGCCCTATTTTTAAATTTTTCAAATTTTGAAACAGGGTCTCACTAAGTTGCTGAGGCCGGTGTCTGAGCCTGCAATCCTCCTGTATCAGCTTCCAAAGTAGTGGGATTACAGGTATGTACCATTATACCCAGCTTCATTTGTTATTCCCATTCCAGTTCTTTGTAGTTTCCATGGAAGTGGAAGGGGACCTCTTTTTGACCAGCACAAAGTCTCAGATTCTTTCACCAGATCTTCTGCATCTGCTGGCAGATGAAGGAAGAAAGTGTGGAGGGTAGGTCTGGGGATGTAGCCCTGAGGTAGAAGGCCCCTGGGTTCCATCCCTATTTCCAAAAAATAATAAAAAGAAAAGGATACCAGAAGTAGACTCATTCTAAGGACAGTATGCAAACGGGAGTGTTCAGGACATACTCGGGAGTGGCAGGTGATATGACTAAAGTATGGAGAATGCAGGTGGATATAATAGGAGATAAGGCAAGGGGTTTGAGTCAGTCATTCAGACTTTTGAATAACATGTTATGGACTTTGGACTTTAATCAGGAGCTGTGTGATCTGCCATAAAAGCTTTCTGCATAGCCAAGATCTTTGTAATGGAAGAGGTTGTGACTTGTTCATCATTATAGCCTTTTTATAACTATATGGAAATGTCATGCCAGTCAATTTAAGACCAGAGATTCTGCAATTCATTCTCTAAGTTTGGCTCCTGACTCTTGCACTATTAGCTGTGACTTCGGGCAAGTTACTTAATCTCTCTCTGCCTCAGTTTCTTTATTGGCATGATTGATTAGTAATAATTATATCCTTGAGTTATTGTGAGGAATAAATGATTTAACAAACGGAAAGTACTTACAATAATGCCTGTATAGGCTGTGTTCTTTAAAAATGAACTGTTGGAAGCCAGGCGTGGTGGCGCACGCTTGTAATTCCAGTGCTTGGGAGGCTGAGACGGGAGGATCGCACAGGTTTCAAGCCAGCCTTGGCTACTTAGTGAGGCTCTCAGCAACTTAGTGAGACCCTGTTTTCAAGTAAAGTATAAAATAGGTCCAGGAGTATAGCCTGGAGGTAGAAAAGCCCCTGGGTTCCACCCCCAGTACAAAAAAAAAAAAAAAAAAAAAAAAGAACTGTTGGAGCAGGACATGGTGGTGGATACCTGTAGTTCCAGTACTTGGGAAACTGAGACAGGAGGACCAAAGGTTTGCAGCCATCTTCAGCTATGTAGTAAGGCCCTGTTTCAAAATGAAGAATAAAAAATAGGACTGTAGCTGGACCTGGTGGCACACACTTGTAATCCCAGCATTCGGGAGGCTGAGACCAGAGAGGATCATGGTTTGCAGACAGCCTCAGCTACTTAGTGAGGCCCTCCACAACTTAGTGAGACCCTGTTTCAAAATAAAGAATAAAAAATAGGGCAGGGGGTGTAGCTCAGAGGTAGAATATCCCTGGGTTCCATCCATATTACCACACACAAAAAAGAACTGTCAGACTAGCACGATGGCACACACCTGTAATCCCAATGACTGGGGCGGCTGGGGCAGGAGGATTATAAATTTGAGGCCATCCTGAGCAACTTAGTGAAATGTTGCTTCAAAATAAAATGCAGCCAGGCATGGTGGCACATGCTTGTAATCCCAGTACTTCAGTACTAGGGAGGCTGAGACAGGAAGATCACAGTTTCGTGGCCAGCCTCAGCTACTTAGTGAGACCCTGTTTCAAAAATAAAAAATGAGCTGGGTGTGGTGGTGCACGCTTGTTCCCAGCATTCAGGAGGTTGAGACTGGAGGATCGTGGTTGGCAGACAGCCTTAGCTACTTAGTGAGGCCTTTTGCAACATAGTGAGACCCTGTTTCAAAGTAAAGAATAAAAAAATAGGGTAGGGTGTGTAACTTGAAGGTCGAATGCCCCTTGGTTCCATCCCCAGACCTGCAAAAAAAAGAAAGAAAAATGTAAAAAAGGGCCAGGGGTGTAGCTCAGAGGTTGACTGCCCCTGGGTTAAATCCCCAGTATTACAATAAGAAAAGAAAGAAAGAAAGAAAGAAAGAAAGAAAGAAAGAAAGAAAGAAAGAAAGAAAGAAAGAAAGAAAGAAAAAGAAAGGAAAGCAAGCAAGCAGCCAAGTGTGGTTATGCATACCTGCAATCCCAGTACTCGGTAGGCTGAAACGGGACGATCCAGATTTGAGCCCAGTCTCAGTGATTTACTGAGACCCTCAGCAATTTAGCAAGAGGCTCTGTGTCAAAGTAAAGAATAGGGCTGGGGATATAGCTTGGAGGTACAATTTCTCTGGGTTAAATGTCCAGGATAGCAGGAAGAAGAGGAAGAAGAAAAACTATTTTTGCGATGGTATTTTGCTATGTTGCCCAGGCTGGCCTTCAGTTCCTGAGCTCAAGGGTTCCTCCTGCCTCAGCCTCCCATGTAGCTGGGACTATAGGCTTATAGCACTGCCTTGGGCTAAATAATTATTTAATAAGTTGGTAGCATAGTGACTCTCATAATTCCAAAGACTGGGCAGTTTTGTAAACATTTAGAGAAGAGACTTTTATTTGTTTGTTTGTTTGTTTATTTGTGTGTGTGTAGTACTAGGGCTAGAACCCAGGGGCTTTTCTACTCTGGGCTATACTCCCAGACCTATTTTATACTTTATTTGGAAACAGGGTCTCACTAAGTTGCTGAGAGCCTCACTAAGTAGCTGAGGCTGGCTTCAAATCTGTGCGATCCTCCTGTCTCAACCTCCCAAGTGCGGGGATTACAAGCGTGTGCCACCACGCCTGGCAACTTTTATTTATTTATTTATTTATTTATTTATTTATTTATTTTTATTTTTATTTTTTTTGCGGGTCTAGGGATGGAACCCAGGGGCATTTGACCTCCGAGCTACGCCCCCTGCCCTATTTTTTTTTTTTTTTTTTATTCTTTATTTTGAAACAGTGTCTCACCGAGTTGCAGAGGGCTTTACTAAGTAGCTGAGGCTGTTCTCGAACCTCCAGTCTCAGCCTCCGGAATGCCCGGCTCAAATTAATTTCTTATTCATCTTTTCCAGACTTCCTCTGCTCTAGTTTGTCCTTTCTTTTTTCCTTCCTTCCTTCCTTCCATCTTTCTTTCTTTTTTTCTTTTTTCTTTTTTGCAATACTAGAGATGGAACTGAGGGCCATTCTGCCTCTGAGCTACACTCTCAGCCCTATTTTATTTTTTTATTTTGAAACAGGGTCTCACTAAATTACAGAGGGTCTCACTAAGTAGCTGAAGCTGGCTGCGAAACTGTGATCCTCTTGTCTCAGCCTCCCAAGTACTAGGACTACAAGCATGCACAACCATGCCCGGCTTGCAGTTTCTTTCATTAGCCAGCTAAAGGTTCTGGTGTTGACTGTAACTCTCGGATACTCTAACTTATAGGCACTGTGCCCTGCTGGCCAGAAACAGCTTCTGCATCCCAGCTGCAGCCCACCACCACTCTGTTGCTTATATCCATTGTTGGTTAGACTTCTAGCTGCTCCATTTGCCCCTGGTTCACTCCCTTGCATATTAGGTGGTGAGTTTCATAGAAACTGACAGATGAATATGGTCAAATGTCCTACTTTGTGGGCACACCTGTAATCCCAGTACATGAAGGGCTGAGAGGCAGAATGCCTCTGGGTTCAATCCCTTGTATGAAAGAAAGGGGAAAAGAAACTAGGGTCCTTTTAGATTGCGGAGGATCTTGCTAAACTCCTGAGGCTGGAGGTGAATTTATGATCCTCTTTTCTCAGTCTCCCAAGTGCTGGGATTACAGGTCTGCCCCACCATGCCCAGGTCCTCTTTTTCAAATTCTTGCTATTTGCAAGTAACTGTGTTATACACTTTACATTCATTTCATTCATTCTATTTATTTATTTATTTATTTATTTATTTATTTTGGTACTGGGGATTGAACCTAGGAGCATTCTACCTCTGAGCTACACTCCCAGCTCTCTTCTATTTTAAATTTTGAAATAGGACCTTACTAGGTTGCTGAAAGTTTCCCTACATTGCTGAGGATGTCCGCAAACCTGTGATCATCCTGTCTCACCTTCCCAAGTACTGGGATTACAGATGTGTGCCACCACACCCAGCTTTATTTCATTCATTTTTTCCAACAATCTTATGTTGTAGACACTACTATCCCTATTTTATACAGAGAGAAACTAATGCTTGCCTAGTGATGAGTTAAAGGTGTCTTTTGAACCCATGCTAACATCAGAGCCCTTATAACTAATTTGCTTCTAATTTTTTCCCCAAGCAAGAGATAAATTTTAAAAAGTCATTGGAAGTCAGGCATGGTAGTGCATGCCTGCAACTCAGTACTTGGAAGCCTAAGACAGGAAGATTGATTGCAGGTTCGTGACCAGCCTCAGCTACTTAAGTGAGGCCCTCAGCAACTTAGCGAGACCCTATTTCAAAATATAAGAGTCATAGCCGGGCATGGTGGCTCATGCTTGTAATCCCAGCACTTGGAAGGCTGAGACAGGAGGATCGCACAGGTTCGAAACCAGCCTCAGCTACTGAGTGAGGCTCTCAGCAACTTAGTGAGACCCTGTTTCAAAATAAAATATAAAATAGGGAGGTAGAAGGCCCCTGGGTTCAATCCCCAGTACCCAGTTTAAAAAAAAAAAAGTAATTGGTGCCTATACCTTGTTTTCATTTGTTTCTTAAACTCTTTCTGTGTTAGGGAATAGACCCATGAACATTCTACCTCTGAATCACATCTCTAGCCCTTTTTATTTTTTATTTTGAAATGTGGTCTCTTTTCTTTCCTTCTAAACTTGAACTGACATAAGATCTGGGTTTTTTTTTTTTTTATGTAATGGGGATGGAACCCAGGGGCATTCTACCTCCGAGCTATACCCCTAGTCCAATTTTTGTTTTTTATTTTTAAAACAGGGTCTCACTGCATTGCAAAGAACCTCACTAAGTATCTGAGGCTCTCCATGAACTGCGATCCTCCTGTCTCAGCCTCCCAAATGCTGGAATTACAAACGTGTACCACCACACTCGGCTATTTTTTAATTCTTTCCCTCCCTCTTTTTTTTCCCTTCCTTCCTTCCCTCCTTCCTTCCTTCCTTCTTTCTGGTGGTACTGGGGTGGAACCCAGGGGCTTTTCTATTGGCTATACTCCCAGACATTTATTTATTTATTTATTTTTGTGGTACTAGGGATGGAACCCAGGGGCCTTCTACCTCCGGGCTACACTCCCAGACCTATTTTATATTTTATTTGGAAACAGGGTCTCTTAAGCCAGCTGAGGCTGGCTTGGAACCTGCGCGATCCTTCTGTCTTAGCCTCCCAAGTACGGGGATTACAAGCGTGTGCCACCACGCCCAGCTCCCAGACATATCTTATACTTTATTTGAAAACAGAATCTCACTAAGTTGCTGAGAGCCTCACTAAGTAGCTGAGGCTGGCTTTGGTGGTACTGGGGGTGGAACCCAGAGGCTTTCTACCTCCGGGCTATACTCCCAGACCTTTTAAAAAACTTATTTATTTATTTATTTATTTATTTATTTATTTATTTATTTATTTATTTGTGGTACTGGGGTTCCTGGAAGCCCTTTTACCTCCAGACTATACTCCCAGACCTATTTTTACATTTTTTTAAATTTGGAAACAGGGTCTCCTGAGCCAGCGCGCAACTGGCTTCGAACCTTCACAATCCTCCTGTCTCTGCCTCCCAAGCGTTGGGATTACAAGCGTGCGCCACCACGCCCGGCCTTATTTTATTTTATTTTTTATTTTGTTTGGAAACAGGGTCTCACTAAGTAGCTGAGGCTGGCTTTGAACCCATGCGATCCTCCTGTCTCAGCCTCCTAAGCGTGGGGATTACAAGCGTGAGCCACCACACCCAGCTAGGACCTGGGTATTTTAATGAAACTTTCTTCTGAATACCCCAAATTCCTACTGTTATTGGCTTTATGACATTTATCTTTGTGATCATCATCGATCAAAATCCTATATTCATGGATTATATTTAAAATTTTTTGGCTGCTGGGCATGGTGGTGCACGCTTAAATCCCGGCATTCGGGAGGCCAAGACAGGAGGGTCGCGGTTCAAGGACAGCCTCAGCTACCACTTAATGAGACTCTGCAACTTAGTGAGAACTTGTTTAAAAATAAGGAAAAATTGGGCTGGGGGTGTAGCTCTGAGGTGGAATGCGCCTGGGTTCCATCCTCAGTACCACAATAAATACAAATAAGTAAATATAAAATTTATTGGCTGCAGAAACGTCACATATAATAGAGGTGTGTGAAGTTAAAAAATGAAACTCAAGATGGGTATGGTGGCACATGCTTGTAATTTCAGCATTTGGGAGGCTGAGACCAGAGGATTGCAGTTTGTGAATAGCCTCAACTACTTAGTGAGGCCTTTTGCAACTCAGTGAGACCCTGTTTCAAACTAAAGAATAAAAAAATAAGACTGGAGGTGTAGCTCAGAGGTAGAATGCCCTGGGTTCCATTCCCAGTACTACTACTACTACTACTACTACTACTACCACCACCAACAACAACAACAATAATATACGAAACAACAACAACAACAACAACAACAATATACGAGCCGGGCATCGTAGTTGCCCACGCTTAAAATCCCAGCATGCTTATAAACCCAGCATTTGGAAGGCTGAGACAGGAGGATCATGGTTCAAGGCCAGCCTCAGCTATTACTTAGTGAGGCCCTTTGCAACTCAGTGAGACCATTTCAAAATAAAGAATAAAAGCCGGGCATGGTGGTGCACCTTGCAATCCCAGCACTTGGGAGGAAGAGACAGGAGGATCACACAGGTTTGAAGCCAGCCTCTCTGGCTTAAGAGACCCTGTTTCCAAATAAAAAAAAATATAAAATAGGTCTGGGAGTGTATTGAGAAGGGTTCCATCCCCAGTACCACCAAAAAGTAAAAGATAAAAAAGAAAGAAAGAATAAAAATAAAATAGGGATGGGGATGTCATTCAGAGGTAGAATGCCCCTGGGTTCTAAACATCCCTAGTACCACAAAAAAGAAAAAAGAAAAAGAAAAGAAAAAAAAATATATGTTGTTGTAGCTGGGAGGTAGAATGCCCCTGGGTTCAATCCCCAGTACTGAAAAACAAACAAAAAAAACACACAAAAAAAACCCCCACTAAGGCTGGGTGTGGTGGCACATGCTTTTTTTTTTTTTTTTTTTTTTGGTGGTACTAGGGGTGGAACCCAGAGGCTTTCTTCCTCCGTGCTATACTCCCAGACCTTTTTTATATTTTATTTGGAATCAGGGTCTCGCTAAGTTGCTGAAAGCCTCACTGAGTAACTGAGCCTGGCTCTGAACCTGCGCGGTCCTCCTGTCTCAGCCTCCCAGTGCGGGGATTACAAGCGTGCGCCACCACGCCCGACTTGGCACATGATTTTTAATCTCAGCATTTGGGAGGCTGAGACAGGAGGATCACAGTTCATGACCAGCCTCAGCTACTGCTTAGTGAGGCCCTTTGCAACTCAGTGAGACCCTGTTTCAAAATAAAGAAAAAAAAAATAGGGTAGAATGCCCCTGGATTCTATCCCCACCAAAGAAAGTGGGGGGGGGGGGGGCTAAGCCAGGCATGGTGCACATTTGTTATCCCAGTATTTGGGAGGCTGAGAAAGGATTGCAGGTTCATGTCCAACCTCAGCTAATTAGTGAGCACCTCCACAATTTAGTGAGATCCTGTTTCAAAATAAAGAATAAAAAATAGACTAGAACCAGGCATAATGGTGCATGCTTGTAATCCCTACACTTGGGAGGCTGAGACAGGAGGATCGCACAGGTTTGAAGCCAGCCTCAGCTACTTAGTGAGGCTTTCAACAACTTAGTGAGACCCTGTTTCCAAATAAAATATAAAATAGGTCTGGGAGTATAGCCCCGAGGTAGAAGGCCCCTGGGGTACACACACACACACACACACACACACACACACACACACACACACACACAGAGGCTGGAGAAGTAGCTGGAAAAGGGTGGGGGGGACTAAACAGCTGGATGTGGTATACAGTGTAATCCCAGTACTTGAAAGGCTAAAGTAGGAGGATTGCAAATTTGTGGCCAGCCTCCGCTACTTAGTTACTCTGCAACTTAGTGAGAGACCTTGTTTCAAAATAAAAAAATAATATACATCTGGGGGTGTAGATCAGAGGTAGGATGCCCCTTGGTTCAATCCCCAGTACTGCCACACACACACACACACACAAAAAAAAAAAAAAAAAAGAAAAGAAAAAGAAAAGACTAGGAATGCTGCTGGGTATGGTGGCACATGCCTACAATCCCAATACTTTGGAGGCTGAGACAGAAGAATGACAGGTTCGAAGTCAGCTTAAACAACTTAGTGAGGCTCTCAGCAACTTAGTGAGACCCTCTTTCCAATAGAAAATAAAATAGGTCTGGGGGTATAGCTTAGAGGTAGAAGGCTTTTAGGTTCCATCCTCAGCAACACACACACACACACACACACAAGAAATGGAACTACCATATGACTAAACCAAACACTTCTCTGTATCTTTTAAAAGAAAGCCAGAATACTGTAGTGATATGTTCATACCCATGATTATAGCAGCATAATTCAAAATAGCCAAATGAGCCGGGCGTGGTGGCGCACGCTTGTAATCCCAGCATTCAGGAGGCTGAGACTGGAGGATCGTGGTTCGCAGCCAGCCTCAGCTACTTAGTGAGGTGAGGCCCTCTGCAACTTAGTGAGACCCTGTTTCAAAATAAAGAATAAAAAATAGGGCAGGTGGGTATAGCTCAGAGGTTGAATGCTCCTTGGTTCCATCCCCACACCTGCAAAAAATAAATAAATAAATAAATAAATAAATAAATAAATAAAAATAGCCAAATGGAACCAACCTAAGAATCAACAGATAAAGCCAGGTGTGGTGGCACACACATGTAATCCCAGCATTTGGGAGGTTGAGACAGGAGGATCGCACAGGTTTGAAGCCAGCCTCAGCTACTTAGTGAGGCTCTTTGCGGAAAAAAAAAAAATCAACAGATAAATGGATAAAAAAATTTTGGTATGGCGGGTGTGGCGATGCATGCTTGTAATCCTAGTACTTGGGAGGCTGAGACAGCAGAATTGCAGGTTTGTGGCTAATCTCAGGAATTTAGTGAGGCCCTCCGCAAGTTATTGAGACCCTGTTTCAAAATAAAAAAATAAAATAGGGCTGGACATGTAGCTTGGAGTTAGAATGCCCCATGTTCTACCCCGGTACTACACACAAAATAAAGAAATTGTGTTATATACTTATGATGGAATTTTACTCAGCCATATGAAGAACCAAATGTCATTTACAGAAAAATGGATGGAACGAGAACATGTTATGCTAAGTGAGATCAGCCAGTCTCAGAAAATCAAGGGTCATATGTTTTCTTTCATATGTGGAAGCTAAAGAGAACTTAAGAAACAAAAGACTTCAAATAATGAAGAAAGAGACCAGCAGAAGAGTGGAAGGGGATTGGTGAGGGAGGTGGGGATGTAAAGTGAGGTTTCCATCCAGGAAGGTATCACCACCACTTTAACATGTGCAGGGAGGGAGAAGGGAGGGAATGGGACGTGGAGGAAATTCTCAAGGGCTGTGTGCAGGTCTCTTTGCATCTCACTATGATGTATAATTACAATGTACCAATAAAGGTATAAACATAATTGTAGACTTCAGATTGGGCAATCCAACCTGCTTACTTTTTGTGTGTATATATGATTACTAGGGTTTGAACTCAGGGACATTCTGCCTCTGAGCTCCATCCCCAGCCTTATTTTGTTTTTTACTTTGAAACAGGGTCTCACTAAGTTGCTGAGGGCCTAGGTTGCTGAAGCTGGCTTTAAACCTGCAATCCTCCTGTCTCTGCCTCCCAAGTATTGGAATGATAGGCATGGGCTACCACGCCTGGCTCCAACCTGCTTACTTTTTACTTTTTTTATTTTATGGATCTGGGTATTGAACCCAGGGTGTTCTGCCTCCAAGCTTTGTCCTTAGCCCTATTTTATTTTTTATTTTGAAACAGGGTCTGGCTAAGTTAATGTGGCCTGGCCTTGAACCTGCAGTCCTCCTGACTCAGCCTTCCATGACTGGGTTACAGGTGTGTGACACCACGCCTAGCTCCTACCTACTTCTAAGATGGGGAAATTGAGCCCCAAATAGGGCTTTTAGAGTCTTCAACTTTCTTCTTTTCTAATCTGTGTGTGCTTGTATGCATGTGTGCATGTGTATGTACGTGCATGTGTTATCATCGAGTAGAAGAGCTGACACCAGCATCATTTCCTTCTAATTTGGTGGTTTTTCTATTATACCATGCTATTTGGAAGGCTTCCTTCCCTTTCCACCATTTCCTGCCTTGCTAAATTGCCCAGGCTGGCATTAAACTTGCAATCCTCTTGCCTCAGTCTTCCAAACAGCTGGGAATACGCAGCGATATACCAGTCCATCTGGCCCACCATTGCTGTGTGTGTGTGTGTGTGTGTGTGTGTGTGTGTGTGTGTGTGTGTTCGTGCGTGTGTCCCATTGCCGTGTGTGTGTGTGTGTGTGTTCGTGTGCATGTGTGTGTGTGTTACTGAGGATTTAACCCAGGCGCATTCTACCTTCAGGCTACACCCCCTAACCCTGTTTTTCATTTTTATTTGGAAACTGGGTCTCACTAGATTTATGAGTCTCACTACTTGCTGAGGCTGGCTTTGAACCTGCGATCCTCCTGCCTTAGCCTCCCAAATTCTGGGATTACAAGGGTACACCACCATGCCTGACTTTCACCATTACTGTGTGTGTGTGTGTGTGTGTGTGTGTGTGTGTGTGTGTGTGTGTGTGGTACTGGGGATTGAACCCAGGGGCATTCTACCTCCAAGCTACACCCCCAGCCCTATTTTTTTATTCTTCATTTTTAAACAGGGTCTCACTGAATTGCAGAGGGCCTCACTAAGTAGCTGAGGATGTCCGCAAACCGTGATCCTCGTGTCTCAGCATCCCAAATGCTGGGATTACAAATGTGTGCCACCATGTCCAGTTCTACCGTTACTTTTTACTACTACATATTGCTGCAAACAAGTGTTTCATGGTAAACTTAGAAATGTATCAGTCTGAAGCCGGGTGCACGCTTATAATCCCAGCATTTGGGAGGCTGAGACCGGAGGATCCTGGTTTGAGGACAGCCTCAGCTACTTAATGAGACACTCTGCAACTCAGTGAGACCCAGTTTCAAAATAAAGAATAAAAAATAAGGCAGGGGCTGTAGCTCGGAGGTCAAATGCCTCCATCCCCAGACCCACAAAAAAAAAAAAAAAAAAAAAATTTATCAGTCTGGCATTTTAATTAAGGTTTGAGGCCAGCCTCAGCTACGTAGTGAGGTCTTTTGCAACTCAGTGAGACCCTTTTCAAAATGAAGAATAAAAAAAATAGGGCTGGGGGTGTAGCTTGGAGGTAGAATGCGCCTGGGTTCTATCCCCAGTGCCATTAAAAAAAAAAAAAAAAGATGCTACAGGGTTAGACAGGAATCCAGGGAAC
The DNA here is from genome assembly GCF_963383645.1 of Muscardinus avellanarius. Lineage (NCBI taxonomy): Eukaryota > Metazoa > Chordata > Mammalia > Rodentia > Gliridae > Muscardinus > Muscardinus avellanarius. Next base: position 38,750,661 of record NC_137788.1, on the reverse strand, counting down.
TTCACAGGTATTGCGTTGTTCCTGATGCATGGATAACTCAACTAGTTTTCTCTGTATGGAATTTATGTTTATGTCCTTTTTATTTTGCTTAAACAATCTGTTTTGTTTTTCAGGTTCATGGGTGTGTGTGTACATCAAGGACAATTGCATGCACTTACAGAGGTAAGACTTAACAAGCATGTTGAAGCGACTTCTTTGTCTTAGTTTCACCATTTGTGGCTCCATACTGTTATTTGTGTATATAAGCAAAAGGGATGTGCATTTGTTTACGTGAAAATGGCAGTTTCAACAGTGCTTTCTCCTGTTGCTTTGGGACGATGGTCAGGTCTCTTAACACCCTGTACTCCCTCCTGATGCTTGGGGATGCACTAGGACTGTGACTGCGCGGGTGCTCCGTGGTCCTTGCCTCCTGGATGACTCCGTCCAAGCAAAGGGATGCGCTACCACTTGACTGCAAGCTCTTTCTTGGCAACAAATTCCCAGACCACTTGGGAAATGTTTGATGTTCTAATCTAGAATTCCCCAGTCACTGCTATGGCTTCATGATTGGCCTTTCTACTTATTAGAATTCGTTTTTGTTGTTGTTGTTGTTGTTGTTGTTTGTTTGTTTGTTTTGTGGTACTGGGGATGGAACCCGGGGGCATTCTACCTCCAAACTATGCCTCCAGCCCTGTTTTTTATTCTTTATTTTTGAAGCAAGGTCTCACTGATTTTCAGAGGGCCTCACTAAGTAGCTGAGGCTGGCTGCGAACTACCATTCTCCTGTTTCAGCCTCCCAAATGTTGGGATTACAAGCATGTGCCACCACTCCTGGTTTTATTTTTCCTTCTGAAACAGTCTTGCTACATTGTTGAGACTATCTCCAAACCTGTGATCTTCTTGTCTCAGCTTCTCAAATGCTATGATTACACCACTATGCCTGAATATTTAGGTTTCTTGAATCTTCTAGGTTTAATAGGTCTGCATAGATTCTTCCCTGTATTTTTAAAAATTATTATTTTTGTGGTACAAAAATAATAACCTCTCACATGCTAGGCAAATGCTTTAGTGGTGAGCTACACCTCAAACCCTTTTATTTTATTTTTTGTGGTACTGAGGATAGACCCGGGGGCATTCTACCTCTGAGCTACACTCCCAGCCCTATTTTTTTAGTCTTTTTTTTTTTTTTTTTTTTTTTTTTTGTGGGTCTGGGGATGGAACCCAGGGGCATTTGACATTTGACCTCTGAGCTACACCCCCTGCCCTATTTTTTTTTTTTTAATTCTTTATTTTGAAACCAGGTCTCACTAAGTTGCAGAGGGCCTCACTAAGTAGCTGAGGCTGTCCACGAACTCCGATCCTCTGGTCTCAGCCTCCTGAATGCTGGGAGTACAAGCGTGCGCCATCACGCCCAGCTCCTTAGTCTTTGTATTTTTGAAACAGAGTCTCACTGAGTTGCAAGGGGCCTCACTAAGTAACTGAGGCTGTCCTCAAACTGTGATCCTCCTGTCTTAGCCTCCCAAATGCTGGGATTACAAGTGTGTGTCACCACGCCCAGCATCTCTGAAATCTTGATTGGCAGGATTATGTGTATGTGTTTGGGGGAGTACTATGGATTGAACCCAGGAGGTTCAAAAAAAAACTGAGCCATACCCTCAGCCCGTGTGTGTGTGTGTGTGTGTGTGTGTGTGTGTGTGTGTGTGTGTGTGTGTGTTGCTGGGGATGGAACCCAGGGGCATTTACCTCCAAGCCCTGTTTTTTATTCTTTATTTGGAAACATGGTCTCACTGAGTTGCAAAGGGTCTCACTAAGTAGCTGAGGCTGTCTGCAAATCCGGATCCTCCTGTCTCAGCCTCCTAAATGCTGGGATTACAAGTGTGCACCACCATGCCTGGCTCCCAGCCCTATTTTTAAATTTTGAAACAGTCTCATTAAGTTGCTGAGGCCGGCCTTAAATCTGCAACCCTCCTATCTCAGCCTCCTGGGTACGGGGATTACAGGTGTGTGCCACCACACTGTGCTTGGGTTGCCCAGATCTAAATCGCTCTACACCTCAGTCTCCAGTGGGAAGTCACACTAGTATGAGCTGTAGGGAGTGCAGCTGGAGAAGAGGACCAGCAGCAGAGCCCTGGGTGGTCCCTTTTCAAGTGGAGGGAGAAGCACAGACTGAGGAGTGGCTGGTGAGATGGGAAGAAAACCAGGAGAGCATGTCAGTCTGGAGTGGAAAGGAAAGCATTTTAAGGAGGGAACAATTAATTGTGACGAATGCTGCTGATAGAATGGTGACCTCACAGGGACTCTATGAATTATCAGATGCGCTTTTAGCACGGTGCCTGCCGTATTGGTATTGCTTAATACACGTTAACCATTACACCTTCATCAACAGTGGCCTTGCCTGCCTCTGAGTTCTGAATTGTCAGTATTTTTCCTATACTCCTGTTAAATTCTTAAAAAGCTTTTCACTGAGTGATAATATAATGAAAACACATACATACGAAAACTTTAACTCACTATATTTCTCCAAATAAGCACACTTATAATCAACACTCCAATAAAAATGTTCTTTGTATTTCTATACTCATAAATAAATCTATACTTTTTTTTTTTTTGAGAAGGGGAATCACTTTATTGCCCAGCTGGGCTTGAACTCATATTCTTCCTGTCTCACCTTCTCAGGTACCTGGGATTATAGTTATGTACCACTGCACCTAGCAAGTCTTTAATTCCTTTAAAGACAACATTCTTCCTCTCTCAAGTCTTCTATCAGAGTGTTGACACGAATATGCATAAAAATGACCTGTTTCTGTGGGTGTTATCTGAACTATGAGTCCCATGGCAAGGCTTGTGTATTAGTTTTGCTGACAGAGAATATCTCCCTCTGAGCTACACCCCACCCCAGCCCCACCCTTTTTTTTTTTTTTTTTTTTGCAGTGCTGGGGGTGGAACCCAGGGGCATTCAACCTCCAAGCTACACTCCCAGCCCTATTTTTTTATTCTTTATTTTGAAACAGGGTCTCACTAAGTTGCAGAGGGCCTCACTAAGTTGCTGAGGCTGGCTGAAAACCTGCAATCCTCCAGTCTCAGCCTCCCAAGTACTGGGAATACAAGTATGCACCACCATGTCTGTTAGGAATATTCTTTAATATTTGTGGTCATGTTTCAATTTTAAAGTGGGGTAGAGTGGAGATGGCGGATGTGAATGATGATAACGCAGCATTCTCTTGGTGTACTGTGCTTAAATAATATTTTCGGTTGCTTTTTAGCTTGTTAACAGCCATGTACAGTATATAGTATGTTCATTGTGAAAAAGTATTTATTCCTAGTGCTTCCACCATAATTGAGATATTGACATAGCTTATGATACTAATACTTTTTATTATTATGTAAATAGGCTGATGATTGTGAAGCAAAAATAGCCACGTTGTTGGGAATCAGCCAGGGCCATGATAGTGTAGTTTTCTGGGGACTTGTAGGGCCAGTTGTGTTAGCATTTGACTTAGCAGCACAGCTGTTGGTTTCACTAAGGATCATAAAAAGAAATTATTTAGGCTGGGCATGTGGCACACTCTTATAATCCAGTACTTGGGAGGCTAAGACAGGAAGATTGCAGGGCAAAGGACAGGACAGTCTCAGCAAGTAGTGAGACTCTCATCAACCTACTAGCAAGATCATGTTTCCAAATAAAAATTTCAAAATAGGGCTGAGAGTGTAGCTTGGAGGTAGAATGCCCCTGGGTTCAATTCCTAGTATTGAAAAAAAAAAAAAAAAAAAGGACAGGACAGCAGGCATTTGTTTAGGTTTAACCTGGCGCCAGATACACGAAAAATCTTCAGGATACGAGCTTATTGGTCTTGTCCCTTATCACAGCATAATTTGACATGTGGGAGTTTCACAAAGATTCTTACTGCTTTGCCAGTTTGGTATTAAGAATTTGCATCTTACTCCTCCCAAATTTTAACTTCATAGTCTTTATTAGTGGTAGTAGTACATTATAATTATACATTGTAGTGAGGTTCAGAGTGACACAAACATGCGTGCACACATTTGATGTGTTCCCTCCAGAGCTTACCCTATTCCCCCACACGTTAGTGAGATTGGTAGTGATACCTTCATAAGTGGGCAGCATTATGTGAATGTTCCCTTCCTCGAGCCTCATTTTCCCCCTTCACCTCCCTCCACAGGCCTCTTCCACTGTTCTCTCATTTATCTAAAGTCCCTTTGTTTCTTATTTTTCTCTCTTGCTTCCACATATGAAAGAAAATGTTTTATTTATTTATTTTTTTGGTGGTACTGGGGATGGAAGCCCTTCTGCCTCCGGGCTACACTCCCAGACCTATTTTATATTTTATTTGGAAACAGGGTCTCTTAAGCCAGCGCGGCTGGCTTCGAACCTGTATGATTCTCCTATCTCAGCCTCCCAAGCGCAGGGATTACAAGCGTGCGCCACCGCGCCCAGTGAGAAAAAATGTTTGATCCTCGATCTTCTGAGACTGGCCGATCTCTGCTTTCATCCATTTTTCTTGCCAAGGCATGACACAATTTTGTCCTTTATGTCTGAGTAAAATTTCATCATGTTTATATGCCACGCTTTCTTAGTCCATTCATCTGCTGGCGGACATTTAGGTTGGTTCTGTAACTTGGCTCTTGTAGATTGTGCTGCTGTAAACATGGATATGCACATATCACTATAGTATTCTGACTTTAATTCTTTCAGAAAGATACCAAGGCATGGTACGGTTGGATCATATGGTGGTTCCGTTCCTAGTCGGTTGAGGAATCTCCATGCTGATCTCCATAGTAGTCGTATTGGCTTACAGTCCCATCAACAGTATAGAAGAGCCTGTTTGCTGGCTACGTTGGCATGTGCCTATAATTCTAGTCCTTGGGGGGCTTAGGCAGGAGGACCACGAGTTCTAGACCAGCCTCTGCAACCTAGCAAGATCCTCAGTAACTCAAGTTGCTCGACCGTTTTAATTTAAAATAAATAAAAAGGGCCTGGGTGTAGCTCAGAGGTAGAATATCCCTGCATTCAATTCCCAGTAGCACCCCCCACAGTAAAAGAAGCCCACATCCCCCTTTTTTTATGCAGTACTAGGGATGGAACCCAGGGGCGTTTTATTGCCGAGCTACACCCCCAGCCCTATTTTTTATATTCTTTATTTTTATTTTTATTTATTTATTTTTATTTTAGTTTAGTTTTGGTGGTACTGGGATTCCTGGAAGCCCTTCTACCTTTGGGCTACACTCCCAGATCTATTTTTATATTTTTATTTGGAAACCGGGCCTCTTAAGCCAGTGCAGCTGGCTTCACCCTGCGTGATCCTCCTGTTTCTGCCTCCCAAGCGTGGGGATTACAAGCGTGTGCCACCATGCCCGGCTATTTTTATTTATTTATATATTTATTTGTGGTACTGGGGATGGAACCTAAGGGCATTCTACCTCCAAGTTACACCCCAGCCCTATTTTTTATTCTTTTTTTTTTCTTTTTTTTTTTGGTGGTACTGGGGTTCCTGGATGCCCTTCTACCTCCAGGCTACACTCATAGACCTATTTTTATATTTTTATTTGGAAACAGGGTTTCTTAAACAGTGTCTCATTGAGTTGCAAAAGGACTTACTAAGTAGCTGAGGCTGTCTGCGAAATGTGATCCTCCAGTCTCAGCCTCCCAAATTCTAGGATTACAAGCGTGTGTCACCATGCCCAGCTTAATATATATATATATATATATATATTTTTTTTTTTTTTTTTTTTTTTTTTTGCGGTACTGGAACTCAGTATGAAATGGAACTCACTGAGATGAAACTCAGAGGCATGTTACCTCTGAGCTATACCCCCAGCCTGATTTTTTATTTTTTCTTTATGATTTTTTTTTTATTATTTTTTGATGTGTGGTACTGGGGATTGAACCCAGGAGCATTCTTTTTCCGAGCTATACCCCAGCTCTATGTTTTATTCATTTTTTTTCCCATGTGTGTGTGTGTGGGAGGGTACTGGGGGTGGAACCCAGGGGCTTTTCTGGGCTATACTCCCAGACCTATTTTATACTTTATTTGGAAACAGGGTCTCACTAAGTACCTGAGGCTGGCTTCGAACCTCTGCAATCCTCTTGCCTCAGCCTCCCAAGCGCTGGGATTATAAACATGGGCCACCATGTCCGGCTTATTATTCTTTATTTTGAAACAGGGTCTCACTGAGTTGCAAAGGACCTCACTAAGTAACTGAGGCTGTCTTTGAACCACGATCCTCCTATCTTAGCCTCCCGAATGCTGAGATTACAAACTGCTGAGATTACAAGCGTGTGCCACCACACCTGGCTTATGCTTATCCTTTTAAACTTGTTAAGAAAGACACAAAGAAAGAATTTTCTTAAAATCATCAGTTTGGGATCTCTTAGTGCAGAATCAGTGTCTAGAAGATTAGAGGTTTGGGGAATGGAGTGGGTATACGATTGTGAGGTCTCTATAGTGATAATACTCTGGTCAAAGAAGCCATCAAAAAAGCTGGACATGGTGGCGCATGCTTATAATCCCAGTACTTGAGGCTGAGACAGAATCAGGATTCATTGTCAGCCTCAGCAACTCAGCTAGCAACTTAGTGACACTCTGTTTCAAAATAAAGAATAAAAATAGGGCTGGGGTGTAGCTCAGAGGTAGAATACCCCTGGTTTCAATTTTTACTACCACAAAAAATAAAATAAAATAAAATGGAGCCAGCAAATGAATTGCTTGGTGGGTAGGACATTTTAGGGTATGTATGTATGCAAATATATATATATATATTTGCAGTACTAGGGATGGATCCCAAGGGCATTCTTCCTCTGAGGTATACCCCCAGCCCTATTTTATTTATTTATTTATTTATTTATTTATTTATTTATTTATTTATTTATTTTGGTGGTACTGAGGATGGAACCCAGGGGCCTTCTACCTCTGGGCTACACTCCCAGACCTATTTTATATTTTATTTGAAAACAGGGTCTCTTAAACCAGCTGAGGCTGGCTTCGAACCTGCACGATTCTCCTGCCTCAGCCTCCCAAGCGTGGGGATTACAAGTTTGTGCCACCATGCCCGGCTTTATTTTTTATTTTGAAACAGATTCTCACTGAGTTGGAAAGGGCTTCATTAAGTAGTAGCTGAGGCTGTCCGAAAATTGCGATCCTCCTGTCTCAGCCTCCCAAATGCTGGAATTACAGCATGCGCCACCACACCCGGCTATGGATATTTATCTTAAGAGCCTTTTTGTCTATAGAGTAACTTTTCCCCATATTGTGGCAATGATGAAAATCTCTCAGCTAATTCTGAAATTGTAGAATATTCCCTTGGCCTGGTTAGGTGATTCTGTCTCTGTATAGCAAACACCTCAGCCAAGCAGATATTTGCTACTGAAAGAAACACTGTTAGTTCATAAGAGGGTGGAGGGGGTCAGCCCTTCAGGCTGCTACAAAGAGGTTTCTTTCTTCTTTTTAAAATTCAAGTAGCCCTCATCCTCTTCCTACTTCCCATTTTTACCCACTATATACTGTCTTTCTTTATTAGTTACTTGGGGGATTTCTTGTTTACTTGAGTTGATATGTGAGGCTTCTGAGTTGGTTTTGTTAGACTTATAAGAAGCCTTATATAATCAGGCAGATTACAATGAAAGGAAACTCTATGGGTTCAGTAACCAAACTCATGCATTATTTATAAAAATGCGCGGCCAGACCCCGATTCCAGTTTCTTGGTGTGCTCTGATATTGCTATTAGTTGTGCCTGCTGCTTTTCTTGTTTTTGTGTGGCCCAGTACAGAGTATTCTCTTGGCCTAATTTATCTTGAGCAGGAGGCAGAGTTGCTTGGTTCTGCGTTGTGTTAACTTTGGCAACAGAGACATAACTATTTTTCAAGGGTGGCGAGGCTAGTGTTATTCCTTGGTAGTTAAAGACATACCAAAGGATACCAATAATGATTACCTCTGTGATTCAGAATTTCCCCAAGGACTAGTAAGGGTGGGAGGGGAAAATGTAAAAATGTGATTTATTTCTTTTGTTACTAGAGCTTGAACTCGAAGGCATTCTACCTCTCAGCTTCACTCACAGCCTTATTCTATTCTTAATTTTGAAGTAGGGTCTCACTAAGTTGCTGAGGGCCTCACTAAGTTGCTGAGGTTGCCCTTGAACTTGCGATCCTCCTGTCTCAGCCTCCTGAGTACTGGGATTACAAGTGTGCTCCATCACACCTGGCTTCAAAATGTGATTTGGGAATGGTGTATTCATTTCGAGTCACCCCCTCATGCCATTTTGGCATGGGGCTGTAGTTCTATTTTCTGTATTTGTCTCTTTTAATAAACTTTTTTAAATCTTTAAAAAAAAAAAAAAAAGAAAGAAACTACAGGGAAGAGGGAGACTTACTTGACACAGTCCACTCAGGAGATCTGCGGTGGGCTGGGCAGTTTTCTAGTCTTCACACTTAGGATAAAAAAGATGCCTGTTTGCCTTATCTACTCTTGTTTCACAAACTACTCCAGAACATAGTGGCTTATAAAGCAACCATTTTCTTTTGCTTGTGCTTTTGAAGGGCAGGTATTCAGAAGGGATAATCTGGGCCTTTATTCGTATATGTCACTAGGGATGTGTGGTGCTGTGATGCCCCTTGACTCCTCTCTTTTCCACATGGTGTCTCGTTCTCTGGTGAAAATGAGATCATCTCCATGGGAGGATGTCTATCTCGGGACAGACACGAGGTGGCTGGTGAGTGGTTCAGGCCACCCAAGTGAAAGCTGCAGGACTCCTTATGACCTAGCCTTGGACATTCCAGAATGCTGCCAGGTATGGTGGCGCACGCTTGTTATCCCAGTACGTGGGAGGCTGAGACAGGAGGATCGCAGGTTCTTGGCCAGCCTTAACTGCTTAGTGAGGCCCTCTGCAACTTAGTGAGACCCTGTTTCAGAATGAAGAATAAAATATAGGGGTGGAGGTATAGCTCAGAGGTAGAATGCCCTTGGGTTCAATCCCCAGTACTGGGAAAAAAAAAAAAAAATAGGGCTGAGGTGGTAGCTCAGAGGTAGAATGCCCTTGGGTTCAATCCCCAGTACTGAAAAAAAAAAAAAAAAAAAAATAGGGCTGAGGTGGTAGCTCAGAGGTAGAATGCCCTGGAGTTCAGTTCCCAGTACCACACATACAAAGAGAAACTCCAGAATGTTGCATAAGCTGCTTTCCGTCGGGCAAGCAAATCACTACTGCCACCTCTGAATGTAGAGGAGGTAAATTAGACTCTACCCATCAATGATCACTGAAGTTTCTCTTTCTCCTTTTCTCTCTCTCTTTCTTGTGCTAGGGGTAGAACCCAGGGGACTTCTACCTACGGGCTATACTCCAAGCCTATTTTATTTTATTATTTTTGTGGTACTGGGGATGGAACCCAGGGGCATTCTACTTCTGAGCTACACCCCCAGCCCTATTTATTTTAAATATTCAACTGTTACCTTATACTGTTAACTTTTGGATTTTCATATATATAATAATAATTGTTATTGACAGGTACATGGAACATGCCTATAATCCCAGTGACTCAGGAGGCCGAACTAGGAGGATCATAAGTTTGAGACTAGCCTGGAAAATTTAGTGAGATCCTGTCCTGAGATAAAATACAAAACAGAGCCGGGCGTGGTGTTGCACGCATGTAATCCCAACATTTGGGAGGCTGAGACAGGAGGATTGCAGTTCGCTGACAGCCTCAGCTACTTAATGAGGTCCTTTGCAACTCAGTGAGACCCTGTTTCAAAATAAAGAATAAAAAATAGGGCTGGGAGTATAGCTCAGTGGTAGACTGCCCCAGGGTTCCATCCCCAGTACTGCAAAAATAAATAAATAAACAAATTAATTAATTAATTAATTAATTACAAAATGGAAGCCTGGCATGGAAGCACATGCCTATAATCCTATTACTTGGGAGGCTAAGATAGGATGATTGCATGTTTGAGGACAGCCTTAACAACTTAGATTCTCAGCAATTTAGTGAGACCCTGTTTCAAAATAAAATAGGGCTACAAGTATAGCTCAGAGGTCGAATGCCCCTGAGTTCAATCCCTAGTACCAAAAAACAACAACAACAACAAAACAACAATAACATAACAACAAAGGGATATAGCTCAGTGGTAGATCCCCCTGAGTTTAGTCCCCAGTAAAACACAGACACACACAGAGACACACACACACACACACACACACACACACACACACACACCAGCTGAGCATGATGGCACACCCTTGTAATCCCAGTATTTGGGACACTGAGACAGGAGGATAGCAGATTTGTGGCCAGCCTCAGCTATTTAGTGAGGCTCTCTGCAACTTAGTGAGACCTTATTTCAAAATAAGAAAGAAAATAGAATAGAGCTGGGTGTGGTGGTGCACGCTTGTAATCCCCGTGCTTGGGAGGCTGAGACAGGAGGATGGCACAGGTTCGAAGCCAGCCTCAGCTACTTAGTGAGGCTCTCAACAATTTAGTGAGACCCTGTTTCAAAATAAAAGAGAAAATAGGTCTGGGAGGATAGCCCAGAGGTAGAAAGCCCCTGGGTTCCACCCCCAGTACCACACACACACACACACACACACACACACAAATATATATATATATTATATACTATATATATTTATATATAGTATATAATATAATATAGATATAGATATTATATATATATGTGTATATATATATATATATATATATAGAGAGAGAGAGAGAGTGTGTGTGTGTGTGTGTGTGTGTGTGTGTGTGTGTGTGTGTGTGTGAGAGAGTCAGGGAGTATAGCCCGGAGGTAGAAGGCCCTTGGGTTCCATCCTCAGTACCACAAACAAACAGAATAAAAAATACAGCTAGGGGTGTATTTTGTTTTGGAGGTAGAATCCTCCTGGCTTGACCAATCCTTCCTGGATTGACCGCAGTTTCACACACACACACACACACACCCCTCTGAAGTTAGCCATCTTACCCACAAATGACATGAGTTCATTTAGTTTATTTTTGAAAGAGTTTTTGCCTGGTTTGTTTGACTGCTTCTTGGCTCATCTATTCAAAGAATTACTTATTTTGTTTCTGCCATGTGTCTAGCACTGTTCTGGGTATTGGGAATATAATAATGAACAAATGAAAAATTCTTATCAAGCCGGGCATGGTGGCACATATTTGTAATCCTTGTACTTAGGAAGTTGAGACAGGAGGATGATAGGTTGGAGGACAGCCTCAGCAATTAATGTGACTCTCATTAAGCTAGTGAGACCCTGTTTCAAAATAAAAAATAAAAAAGGAGCTGGGCATGGTGGCTCACTCTCGTAATCCCAGCATTTGGGAGGCTGAGACAGGAGGATCGCGGTTCACAGCCAGCCTCAGCTATGTAGTGAGGCCCTTTGCAACTCATTGAGACCCTGTTTCAAAATAAAGAATAAAAAATAGGGCAGGGTATGCAGCTCAGAGGTAGAATGCCCCTGGGTCTCATTTCTAGTACCACAAAAAATAAAATAAAATAGGGCTGGAAGTGTATTTTGGAGGTAGAATGACTCTGAGTCCAATCCTCAGTACAAAAAAAAAAAAAAAAAAAATCCTTCTCCTTAAGGTATTCACATTATAATGAAAAAGAGGTAACAAAGCATTAGACTAGCTGAGGCTGAGACAGGAGGATCGCACGGGTTCAAAGCCAGCCTCAGCTACTTAGTGAGGCTTTCAGCAACTTAGTGAGACCCTATTTCCAAATAAAATATAAAAAAGGTCTGGGAGTATAGCTTGGAGGTAGAAAGCCTCTGGGTTCCACCCCCAGTACCACCAAAAAAAAAAAAAGTGTTAGACTAAATAAGAAAACAAATTGTAGTATATATGATGTTAAGTACTAGACTATTTATTTATTTATTTTAAAATTTTTATTGGTGCATTATATTCATACATCATATTGGGGTAAAAAACTTGTGTGGACATACATGTCCACATCACCCATTTAGCCCCTACCCAATTCTCACCCCATCCCTTCCCATCTCTGCTTCCCATGCTTGGCTTAGTGGTTGACTTTGATATGTTTAAGTACATTGCGTGTTTTAGAGAATTTCCTTCTTCCCCCCTCCCATCCCCTCATTTAGGTTGTCTTGTTTGCTCCTCTGTAGGATTTCCTTTTTCATCTAGAGTTCCTCCTATGACCCATTTTGTGCTGGACAATTTATAATTTAAAATGTGTGGACAGGGAAGACCTCACAGAAAAGTCAACATGTTAAGGAACTTAGAGAACTCCCTGTGTAGATGTGAAAGTGCCCTGGCAGTGAGAATAGAAGTGCAAAAGGCTCTGGGGATGGAAGTGAGCCCCGTCTGGCTAAAGAATTCCAACGAGGGCCATGTGGCTATAGTAGAAAGGTTGCATTGTGCAGTAGTAGGTGGGGGTCAAGGGGAAACGTAGGCCTGATCACTCAGAGTCTCGTAGACCATCCTAATAAGAACGCCAGCTTTTACTCAAGACGAATTATGAAGTCTTTAGAGGTTTTTAAGTAGAGGTAGGACTTAATGTGACTTGTATTTTAATAGGGTCATCCTGGCTTCTGTGTGGTGAGTGCCCCCCAAAAAAGAACAAGAGTGAAAGCAGGAGGACCAGTTGAAAGACTGATATAAAAAAAATTTACGTGCAGCCGGGCGCTTGGGAGGCTGAGACAGGAGGATTGCACAGGTTCAAAGCCAGCCCCGGCTACTGAGTGAGGCTTTTAGCAACTTAGACCCTGTTTTCAAATAAAGTATAAAATAGGTCTGGGAGTATAACCTGGAGGTAGAAAAGCCTTTGGGTTCCACCTCCAGTACCACACACACACAAAAGTCTAGGTGCTAGGCATGGTGGCACACACTTGTAATCCTAGCATTTGGGAGCCCGAAACAGGAGGATCCAAGTTCATGGACAGCCTCAGCTACTTAGGCCCTTTGTAACTCAATGAGACCCTATTTCAAAATAAAGAATATAAAATAGGGCTTCTAAAATACAGATATATAAAATATTTTGAGCCAGGTGTGGTGGCTCATGCTTGTAATCCCTGTGCTTGGGAGGCTGAGACAGGAGGATCGCGCAGGTTCAAAACCAGCCTCAGCTGGCTTAAGAGACCCTGTTTCCAAATAAAATATAAAATAGGTCTGGGGGTGTAGCCTGGAGGTAGAAGGCCCCTGGGTTCCATCCCCAGTACCACCAAAAACAACAACAACAACAACAACAACAACATCAAAATAATTTTAAAAATAGGGCTGTGGGTATAGCTTGGAGGTAGAAGGCCCCTGTTGGCGGAAGGCCTCACTAAGTAGCTGAGGCTGTCCACGAACCCAGTTCCTCCTGTCTCAGCCTCCCAAGTACTGGGATTACAAGCATGCGCCGCCACATCCGGCCATCTTAATTATTTTGAAGTATATTGTTCAGCCAGGTATGGTGGCACATGCTTGTAATCCCAATATTTGAGATGCTGAGACAGGAGGATGGCACGTTATCAGCCAGCCTCAGATACTTAGTGAGGCCTTCTACAACCTTAGACCCTGTTTCAAAATGAAGAATAAAAACATAGGGCTGAGGATGTACCTTGGAGGTAGAATGCCCCTGGGCTCCATCCCCAGTACCATAAATAAATAATTAATAAATAAATAAGTGTATTATTCTGTAGTATTAAGTATGTTTATACTGTTTTGCATCAGATTTGAAAATTTTCTAATCGGTGATGTGTACATGTATGTACACACAAGTTTTTTACCCCAATATGATGTATGAATATATAATACACCAATAAAAAATTTAAAATAAATAAATTGTCCAGCACTTAACATCATATATACTACAATTTGTTTTCTTATTTAATCTAATGCTTTGTGTGTGTGTGTGTGTGTGTGTGGTACTGGGGGTGGAACCCAGGGGCTTTTCTACCTCTGGGCTATACTCCCAGACCTTTTTTATGTTTTATTTGGAAACAGGGTCTCACTAAGTTGCTGAAAGCCTCACTAAGTAACTGAGGCTGGCTTCGAACCTGTGCGATCCTCCTGTCTCAGCCTCCCAAGCGCGGGGATTACAAGCGTGCGCCACCACACCCGGCTCCTCTTTCCAAATTTAAAAAAGTACAAAATAAGTCTGTGAATGTAGCTTGGAGGTAGAAGGGTTTCCAGGAACCCCAGTATCACCAAAAAAAAAAAAAAAGAATAAAAAATAGGGCAGGGGCTGTAGCTCAGAGATCAAATGCCACTGGGTTCCATCCCCAGACCTGCAAAATTAATAATAATAATAATAATAATAATAATAATAATAATAATACTGCTGTGAACACTAGTGTACATATCTCTCTTGTAGAGGAGATGGAACCCAGGAGTGTTCTACATCTGAGCTACACCCCCAGCTCTAGTCTTTTTTTTTTTTTTTGGTGGTACTGGGGGTAGAACCCAGAGGCTTTCTACCTCCAGGCTATACTCCTAGACCTATTTTATATTTTATTTGGAAACAGGATCTCATTAAGTTGCTGAGAGCCTCACTCAGTAGCTGAGGCTGGCTTCAAATCTGTGTGATCTTCTTGTCTCAGCCTCCCAAGCACAGGGATTACAAGCCAGCGCCACCACGCCCGGCTTAGTCTTTCTTTTTTAAATTTGAAACAAGTTCTCACTCATTTGCTGGGGCTGGTCTCAAAGCTATGATCTTCTTGTCTTGACCTCCCAAGTACTGGGATTATAGGCATGCGCCATGCCTGGCTGCAGATACCTCTATGAGACGTTGATTTCAGTTCTTTTGGATATATACCCAGAAGTGAGATTGCTGAACTATGTGGTGGTTCTGTTTTTAATTATCTGGGGAATCTCCATACTGTTTTCCATAGTGGTTGCCCCATTTCACAATTCTGCCAACAGAGTACAAGTGTTCCAGTTTCTTAACATTCTCGCCAACACTTGTTATTTTCTACTTTTTTAAAATTAGTAACCAGCCGGGCCTGGTGGTACACGCTTGTAATCCCAGCATTCGGGAGCCTGAAACCGGATGATCGCAGTTCGCGGACAGCCTCAGCTACTTAGTGAGGCCCTCTGCAACTTTGTGAGACCCTGTTTCAAAATAAAGAATAAAAAATAGGACTGGGGGTGTAGCTCGGAGGTCAAATACCCCTGGGTTCCATCCCCAGACCCTGCAAAAAGCAAAACAAAACAAAACAAAGAACAATAGAAACCATCCTAATGGGTGTGAGGTGAGAGCTCATTGTGGGTTTGGCTTACTTTCTCATTTGTTCCAGAGACTTTCCTTTCTCCATAAAGATGCAAATGATTATTTCTGGGATCTCTATTTGGTTCCATTTTTCTATATGTGTATGTGAGTCTCACAGTGTTTAATACAAATCTAATTTGCTTCTCCCTGCATACGGCATAAACTCCTTTAAGGCGCTTCATTACCCTCAGGGTAAAGTCGAAGCATCTGATCTTAGTACTGCTTATCTCTGGGACCTCACCCATCATTTCTCTCTTCTCTACTGAACCATGCACTATAGTTGTACTGAACCTTTTACAGTTCCACAAAGGAGACATGCCCCTTTCAACCTTTGGGCCTCTGCACTCTCTCTTCCCTCTGCCTAGAACACATCTCTTCATCTCTCCCTTTTTTTTTTTTGTACTGGGGATGGAACCCAGGGACATTCTACTTCCAAGTTACACACCTCAAGACCTACTTTTTAGAATTTTTTTTTTTAAACAGGGTCTCACTGAATTGCAAAGGGCCTGCTAAGTAGCTGAAGCTGGCTGCAAACCTGGATTTTCCTATCTCAGCCTCCCACGTATTGGGATTACAAAGTGGCATGACCCTGTGACCTCAGTACTTGGGAGGCTAAGACCAGAGGATCACAGGTTTGAGTTCAGCCTCAGCCATTTAGTGAGGCCCTCAGCAATTTAGCAAGATCCTGTTTCAAAATAAAAAGGGTGGGAGGTGTAGCTAGGAGGTAGAGGAATGTCCCTGAGTTCAATCCCCAGTAACAAAAACAAAAAAAGGATCCTTTTATTTTGTAGCTAAAAATAGTATCTCTCTCTTTCTTTCTCCCTCTTTCCTCATTCATTCATTTATTCATTCATTCATTCATTTTGTGGTACTGGGAATTGAGCCTCCGAATACCGCCAGCCTATTTTTTTTTTTGTTTGTTTGTTTGTTTTTTTGTGGAACTAGGAGTGGAACCCAGGGGCATTTTTTTTTTTTTATACCTCCGGACTATACTCCCAGACCTATTTTATAATTTATTTGGAAACAGGTCTCACTAAGTTGCTGAGAGCCTCACTAAGTAGCTGAGGCTGACTTCGAACCTGTGAGGATCCTCCTGTTTCAGCCTCCCGAATGCTGGAATTACAAGTGTGCGCCACCACGCCCGGTGTCTCACTAGGTTTCTGAGGATCTCTAATTTGCTGAGGCTGTCCTCAACCCTGTGATCCTCCTGTCTCTGCTTCCCAAGCACTGGGGTTACAAGCGTGCTCCACTATGCCCGGCTTCTGTCAGCCCTAATTTATTTATTTGTTTGTTTATTTATTTATTTTGCGGTACTGGGGATGGAACCCAAACTCTGAGCTACACACCCAGTCCTATTTTTTTTCCTTTTTTTTTTTTTTTTTTTTTGCAGGTCTGGGGGTGGAACCCAGAGGCATTTGACCTCCAAGCTACACCCCCTGGCCAATTTTTTATTCTTTATTTTGAAACAGGGTCTCACTATGTTGCAGAGGGCCTCACTAAGTAGCTAAGGCTGTCTGTGAACCACGATCCTCTAGTCTCAGCTTCCCAAATGCTGGGATTACAAGGGTGCGCCACCACGCCCAGCTTCCAGTCCTATTTTTTATTCTTTATTTTGAAACAGAGTCTCACTGGGCTGCAGAGGGCCTAAGTAGCTGAGGCTGTCCACGAACTGGGATCCTCCTGTCTCAGCCTCCCGAATGCTGGGATTACAAACGTGCATCACCATACCCACATACCCAGCTCCTATTTTATTTCTTATTTTGAAACAAGTTGCTGAGAGCCTTGCTCATTTGCTGA
The DNA here is from genome assembly GCF_963383645.1 of Muscardinus avellanarius. Classification (NCBI taxonomy): domain Eukaryota; kingdom Metazoa; phylum Chordata; class Mammalia; order Rodentia; family Gliridae; genus Muscardinus; species Muscardinus avellanarius. Next base: position 38,733,676 of record NC_137788.1, on the reverse strand, counting down.
GGCTTGCTTTGATTCTTCTATCTCAGCCTCCCAAGTACTCTTCCCAATTACAGACCGCACCGCCACACCCAGCTCCCCTTTTCCTTTTTTTTTTTTTTTTTTTTTTTTTTGCGGGTCAGGAGATGGAACTCAGGGGCATTCAACCTCCGAGCTACACCCCTGTCCTATTTTTTATTCTTTATTTTGAAACAGGGTCTCACTAAGTTGCAGAGGGCCTCACTAAGTAGCTGAGGCTGTCTGCGAACCGCAATCCTCCGGTCTCAGCCTCCCAAATGCTGGGATTACAGCCATACACCACCACACCCGGCTCCCTTTTCCTTTTTAGCATCAGCTCACACTACGGACTGGACCCTTGCAGTGCGGCAGGCCCCAGTAAGCCTCCTGTATGGGCGGTGGCATCATGGCGGGCTGTGGCGGATGTGTGCTTATGGTGGCTGTGGATCCTGTAGCTGAGAACAGGAGGCTCCTTTGGAGCCCAAGCCTCCCACAGGGCGCTCTTGAGATGCTTGTCCTGGAATTACCCAGGGAAGTAACAAAGCTTTCTTTTCTTCTTTGAACCAAGCCAGCAGGATGGGGTGTCTGCTTGCTTTTGTGCTTGGAGCCGACCAACAAACAGACAGTAGCCAACACAAAGGCATTGTTGGGCTACAGTGAAAACTGGGTCAGGACCCAGGCCCTCCTCCTCCAAAGACCCATCTGAGGAGCAGGGGTCTGACAAGTCACCGATTGGCTGTTTGACACTTCTGCCAGCTTCTGACTTACTGGTGGCACAGTAAATCAGATGAGATTCTGAGCTCTCTTCTCATTGCTACCCAGAGCATCTCATTTTGGAATCTCTGGGTTGCTTTTGGTTCTTTTTTCCCTCGGTTCTCATATCTACCACTCCGTTGCTACCTTCTTTAGATTCTCCTGACTTCAGTCTTCTTTTTCATGCCCTTTGCATCACTCTAAGTCAGATGTTGGGTCACCTCATTTGGCTGTGGCAATAGCTTCCAAACCTGCCTCTTAATTCCTCCTCTATCCTGCTACTAGGATGACCCTTCTGAAATGCATTTGGGGTCATGCATTAGTTTCTTGGAGCTGCCACAATACAGCACTACAATGTGCGTGACTTGTAACACAGTTCTAAAGGCTAGACGTCCAAACGGAAAGTGCTGGCCAGGGACGTTTGCTCTCCGAAGGCTCCTAGGGAAGCCTCCTTGCCTCTTCCTCACTTCTGCTCTGCTGGCAATCCCTGAGTTCCTTGGCCTGTAGACGTCTCACTCCAGTTTCTGTCACCATTATCACATGGCCTTTTCCCTGCGTGTCTTGCTCTTCTTTCTCTTGTTATAAGGATACCAGACAGATAAAGGGCCATCCTGCCCCAGTATGACCTCATCTTACCTTGATTACATCTACAAAGATTCTGTTTTTCAAATAAGGTCTTATTTACAGTACTAGGATTTAGGACTTAAAAGCATATCTTTTTAGGAGACATAATTCATCCCCCTGAGATCATATTATGCCTTTATCTATAAATTGTCAATAATGCCCACTGTTACCAGATGCTTCATCTTGATATTCCAGAACTTCTGCATTAATGATAAATATAATAATAGCAATAATGATGAGAGGGCTAGGGGTTTGGTGCGGGGGCAGTTTGCCTAGCATGCCCAAGGCCCTGACTTTAATCTCCAGCAGAAACAAAAAGGGCAGCTGACACTGAGAGCTTTGCCCCTCACATCTTACAATTACTAGCTCTTTACGTCTTCACAGCAGTCCTGTGATCATTCCCATTTTATAGATGTGTATCAGAGAAATTGGGTAACAGCTGGGGCTGTAGAAGTGTATTAGTCAGAGGTGAATTCAGTCCTAGGTGGCTTGACTCTACAGTCTGTGGGCTCCCTACTTGATGCAACCTCCCATCTTTTCTTTTGTACTGGGGATTGAACTCAGGGCATTTTACCTCAGAGTGAAGTCCTCAGCCCTTTTTATTTTTAAAATTTTTAAATAGGATCTTGCTAAGTGCTGAGGCTGGCCTTGAACCTGCAATCCTCAACCCTCCATGTGCCACCCTGCCTGGATAAACCACCTATCTTAACTTTTTTTTTTTCTTTATTTTATGGCACTGGGGATTGAACCCAGGGTTATTCTACTTCTGAGCTATACCTCCAGTTTTGTTTTTTGTTTTTGTTTTGTTTTTGCAGTACTGGAGATGGAACGATGGAACCCAGGGACATTCTACCTCTGAGCTACACCCCCAGTCCTATTTTTTATTCTTTATTTTGAAATGATCTTATTAATTTGTAGAGAGTCTCACTAAGTAGCTTAGGCTGGCTTCGAACCTGTGCGATCCTCCTGTCTCAGCCTCCCAAATGCTGGGATTACAATCATGTGACACCATGCCTGGCCTCTATTTTATCTTTTGTTTTTGTTTTTGTTTTTTTGGTGGTACTGGGGAATGTAATGCAGGGGCCTTCTACCTTCGGGTTACACTCCCAGACCTATTTTATATTTTATTTGGAAACAGGGTCTCTTAAACCAGCTGAGGCTAGCTTCGAACCTTAGTGGTACTCCTGTCTCAGCCTCCCAAGTGTGGGGATTACAAGGGTGTGCACCACCACGCCCGACTCTGTTTTATCGAGAGAGAGAGAGAGAGAGAGAGAGAGAGAGAGAGAGAGAGAGAGAAAGAGAAAGAAGAAGAAGAAGGAGGAGGAGGAGGAGGAGAAGAAGAAGGAGAAGGAGAAGGAGAAGAAGAGAGAGAGAGAGAGAGAGAGAGAGTGTGTGTGTGTGTGTGTGTGTGTGTGTGTGTTTACTGGGGCTGGAAAGCAGGGACATTCTACCTCTGAACTATACTTCAAGCCCCATTTTATTCTTTTATTTTGAAACAGAGTCTCACTATAAGCCACCACACCAGACTTAGGCTTTATTTTTAATTTTGAAACAAGGTGTCACTAAATTGCTGAGGACCTTGCTAAATTGCTAAGGCTGGCCTCAAACCTGCCATCATCCTGTTTCAGCCTCCCAAATACTGAGATTACAGGTATGGACCACCATGCTTGGCTCATGTTAACTTGTTAGATCCCTTCTCCTACTTATGTGAGAAAAAAATAATTTTTTTTATTTTCTCTTTTTTGCAGTACTAGGGTTTGAACCTAGGGGCATTCTACCTCCGAGCTATACCTCTAACCCTACTTTTTTATTTATTTTGAAACAGGGTCTCACTAAGTTGCCAAAGCCTCACTAAGTAGCTGAGGCTGTCCAAGAACCTGTGATCCCCCGGTCTCATAGCCTCCCAAGTACTGGAATTCTAAGTGTGTGCCACCATGCCGGCTAAGCAGAACTATTAATTTTTGCATTTTCTCATCTCTGTGCTATTTTTGCATAGAATGTCTTTTTTACCTCCAACCCTGCACTGAATCTTCAACAATGAGTGAATATTAACCAGGCATAGATGGGGAAAGGGTGTTCCAGTTAACGGGACCAGCAAAGTAGACAAATATGCAGATAAACTGGGTCAGACTGTGTGTGTGTGGGGGGGGGTGCTGGGGATTGAACCTAGGGACATTCTACCTCTGAGCTACACTCCCAGAGCTATTTTATTTTTTATTTTGAAACAGGGTCTTATTAAGTTGCTAAGGCTATCCTCAAGCATGTGATCCTTCTGTCCCAGCCTCCCAAGTATGGGCTCAGATTTTCATAAGCAGGAGTGAGAGACTTTGTATTCTGTGCTCAAGATTGTGTGTATATGTGGGGAGGGGTTGTTGTTTGTGTTGCTAGAGATTGAACCTAGGGGTTATCTACCTCTGAGATACACCTCCAGCCCAATTTTATTTATTCACTTATTTATTTTTGGTGCTGAGGATAGAATCTAGGGGCGTTTTACCTCTGAGCTACACCCTCAGTCCTTTTTTCTTTTCTTTTCTTTCTTTTTTTTTTTTTTTTTGTGTGTGTGTGGTACTAGGGATCAAACCCAGTGACATCCTATCTGTAAACTATACCTTCAGTCCCATTTTTTTATTCTTTATTTTGAAACAGGGTCTAAGTTGCAGAGGGCCTCACTAAGTAGCTGAGGCTGGCCACGAACTTGTGATCCTCTTGTCTCAGCCTCCCTAGTACTGGGATTACACAACCACCATGCCCGGTCCTCTCTCTCTCTCTCTCTCTCTCTCTCTCCTTCCTTCCTTCCTTCCTTCCTTCCTTCCTTCCTTCCTTCCTTCCAGTTCTGGGGGTTGAACCCAGGGGCATTCTACCTCTGGACTATACTCAGCCCTATTTTTTATTCTTTATTTTGGAACAAAGTCTCACTAAGTTGTGGAGGGACTCACTAAGTAGCTGAGGCTGGCCATGAACCTGTGATTGTCTTCCTCCAGCCCTATTTTTTTTTTTATTGGTGCACTGTATTCATACATCATAGTAGGATACATACTTTTGTAGACATACATGCACACTTATCCCAGTCAGCCCCCACCCAATCCCCACACCATTCTCTCCCTATCCCTCCCTCCCATGCTTGGCTTAGTAGTTGACATCTAGTATTATGGCAATTTATCTAAAATTAAAAATGATAATCTCACATAACAGTTTCATTTGTCTGATACCAAGCTTTTGATGACTTAAAGATAACATTTCAATATTTCTTTTTGCTTTCTTTCTTACCAGAGAATATTTTTTTCTATTTTTTAGGTGAAACTATCATATATTTATATATTTATTTTTCAGAAAAAAATCTATCCTAATATGGAATATGGACTCTAGGTACCCAAAACGATCTTGAAAAAGAACAAAGCTAGAAGATATATATTTTCTGATTTCAAACCATATAAAGCTACAATAATTGAAACCGTGTAGTACTATTCTAAAGGCAGATATATAAACCATTGGATTTAAATAAAAGCCTAGAGCTAAATTCTTCCCTATATTGTCAAGTTATTTTTGACAAGGTTTCCACGAACATTTGGTGGTGGAAATATTAATCTTTTAACTAAATATTGTTAAAAAATAATAATTACATGGAAAAGAATTAAATTGGACCCTTACCTAATCCCATATACAAATATTAACTCAAAATAGATAATAGACCTAAATATAAATCTTAAGACTATAAACTTTTAGGAGAAAATCTGGGTCATTAAACCTCACAACATTGAAATTGGCAGTGATTTCTTGGTTATGATTTCAATGGCACAGGCAACAGAGGAGTATACAAACTCCCTAAAAAATAAAAAAAAAATATTGTATATCCAAAGACAATGTAAACAGAGTTAACAGTTACTAATAGAATGGGATAAAATATTTCCAAATGCTATATCTGAAGGTATATTAATATTCCAACTAGAAATCCTAGAAATTAACAACAATAAAGGCAAACAATACCCTTTAGAGATAGGTAAAAGACTAACATAAATAATGCATCTCCACAGATAACCAATCTTAGTTGTCTGTTGGATGGAAAATCTTGTTTCTCTAGTTCTGGAGTGTGTTACCTATTTCTTCTTTGTAGTTAATCTCTTTGAGTATTTTCTCTAGTGCTGGTTTTGAAGACATAAATTCCTTCAGTTTCTGTTTGTCATGGAAGCTTCTTATTTCTCCATCTAATTTGATAAAAAGTTTTGCTGGGTAGGAAATTTTTGGCTAGAAGTTGTTTTCTTTCAGAGTTTGGAATATGTTACTCCAAGCCCTTCTGGCTCTCATAACTTGGTTTGGGAAGTCTGGAGTGATTCTAATTGGTTTGCCTCTGAATGTCACTTGGCCCTTTGCTTTTGTTGCCTTTAAGATTCTCTGCTTGGCTTCCACATTGGTCATTTTGACAGTTATGTGGCGTGGGGATCCTCTTCTCCGATCCTGCTAAAGGGAGTTCTATAAGTTTCCTGGACCTGTGTATCGACCTCTTGCTCTATGTCTGGAAAATTTTCTGCTATTACTTCCTTGAAGAGATTGTTGATCCCTTTGGTTTCACTTTCTTTTCCCTCCTCTATTCCAATTATTCTTAGGTTAGCTCTCTTAAAATGGGCCCATATTTCTTCAATATCAGATTCCTGCTGTCGGATATTTTTTTCTAGATTAGAAACTATGCGTTCATTTTTGGATTGCTCATCTTCTAAGAGCGAGATTCTGTTCTCCATGTGTTCTAATCGGTTGTTTGTGCTTTGAATTGAGGCCTTTACTTCATTAATTGCATCCTTTATCTCTTTTTGGCTCTCTCTGAGTTCTTTTCGAAGCATCTCTATTATTTTTACAGTTATTTTCCTGATTTGATCTTTTATAAATCTGATTTTCAGTTTTATCGGGTTCTGATGTTGTGGGGTTGTGGGCATTTATTGCTCCAGTATTATTCCTCTTTCCCATGATTTTGGATGTTTGTGCCTTCTCTGGGTTCTTCCCTTGGGTCACTATGACTTCACTTAAGGTGTTCTGGATCTCGAGTCAGTAGTATCTCAGACCCTACTACTCCTTTACTGGGTTTTATCACAGAGTCTCCGACCCAGAGAGTCGATAGAGGCTGCTTTAGACTGTGGGGGGTGCCAGGTTGCACGTTCTCCTATGGTGTGATATCTCTGCCACAGCCCCTCCCCCACTGGATCAAGTCCCAGGGAGTACAGTACTGGGATTTCTCCTCTGTGGCAATTTGACTCACTGTTCTTGAGTACGCAGATGTAGCTGTTCTGGCCTCGCTGAATTCGGTGCTGCTGCCGCCGGTGGCAATATGGCGCCGCTGCTACGCCCTCGGCTGTGGGGCTGGTGTTTTTCTTCTTGGTTTTGATTTCCACTCTGAATCCCTGCAGCGTGTGCTGAGCTCGGCCACTGGGAGCTTTAGATGCTCTCTGCGCGGAGAAATCCCGCCTGGCTGTTCCGCAGTGGCTCACCTCGGCTTGCTGTAGCCATCCCGTGAATTCGCCGGTGCCGCCGGCAGTATGGCTGCTGCCGCCGCGTCTACCGCATCCTCGGGCGTGAGGCCGGTTATCTCCTCGGTGGCTCTGTTCTCAGTCCGCTTTCTCTCTGGAGCCTGGTGATTTTTTGTTTCACTGGTGATGGTGTTTTCTGGCTATGAAAGGCGCTGATTTTGTGGTAATGGAGATTGGTTGTTAGTGGGGCTCTTAAGCACCGCTTTTCTCGGTCGCCATCTTCCTTTTTTTTGTGTGTGATACTGGGGAACCCAGGGGAATTCTGACTGCAAGCTACACCCCCAGCCCTATTTTTTATTCTTTATTTTGAAACAGGGTCTCACTGAGTTGTAATGGTAGTTGCTTATATGTCATCACTACTAGATGTGTTCTGGATTAGAATATGAACTAAAGGCAGAGACTGACCCCGATTAGTTTTATATTTTCACCCAGGAGATTTCTGTTATGTTGGTACAACATTACAAAGGCGCCAAAACTGTAACCATGGGAGATGTGGCCGTGGGTTCTTGTTCTTAGCTATGTGTAGAAAACAATTAAGCTAGCCGGGTGTGGTGGCGCACACTTGTGATCCCAGCATTCAGGAGGCTGAGACTGGAGGATCATGGTTCGTGGACAGCCTCAGCTACTTAGTGATGCCCTCTGCAACTCAGTGAGACCCTGTTTCAAAATAAAGAATAAAAAATAGGGCAGGGGGTGTAGTTCAGAGGTCAAGTGCCCCTGGGTTCCATCCCAAGACCCGCAAAAAAAAAAGAAAAGAAAAAACAATTAAGCTTAAGTGACTTTATTATTACAAAGATGGAAAGATAGAAACAGATATTAAAGCACTACATCATAGTAACATAGAGGAGTGAGTTGAAAATAAGTCACTGAAGGTTTTGGATACAGAACAGTTTTATACCAATAATCATTTTTTTTTTTTTTTTTTTGGTAGTACTGGGTGTGAAACTCAGGGCCCTTCTACCTCCTAGCTATACTCCCAGACCTATTTTATACTTTATTTGGAAACAGGGTCTCACTAAGTTGCTGAGAGCCTCACTAAGTAGCTGAGGCTGGTTTTGAACCTAAGTGATCCTCCTGCCTCAGCCTCCCAAATGCTGGGATTACAAGTGTGCACCACTCTGCCCAGCACCAATAATCTTCTAACCTGACTAGATCCGCCCCTTCTGGGGCAGGTCTTTTAATGTAGGGATTCCTTCCTGTAGGCCTGAAACCCCAAGCCTTTTGTAATTGTGGTAATTGATTATTGGAGTCTGGGATCTTTTGAAGGTTTATGGCACCCCCCACATCCTTCTTATGGCATCCCCCCCCCACATCCTTGGGGAATTTTGCTTGTCTTTAAAATGTAAAAGACCCTGGGCTCCCTCTGTTTTCTTGCAAATCACTCTCGGAGGCTGGAACTCTGCAGGGTATCTTCCCTAAGTGCCTGCCTGCACCCAAGCTCTGGCTTTCTAATACCAATACTATTTTCAGATACATTTTGCAGCCATTCCCCAGTACCAGCACATTAATACCAAAGCTATTTTAAAATACATTTTGAAGCCATTTCCCAATGCTGGTAACAGTTTCAGTGTTTGTGTACGTAGATGAATGGAGGGATACATGGACCTTCCTCAGCACAACCCTGCTAATTCAGTGGCAGCACATGATCTCTGCTCTGTGGGTGGCAGTAGTTATTTACCACTTGGCTGAGTGCTCTAGCTCCAGGCTAGTTAGTTTTTGCAAAGGGTATATTTTGGAGGGGGTACAAGGGAAGGAACCAAGGGGCAGCGTTCTACTTCGGAGCTACACCCCCAGCCCTAATTTTATTCTTGATTTTGAAACACAGTCTCAGTGATTTGCAAAGGGCCTTACTAAGTAGTTGAGGCTGGCAGCGAACCCATATCCTCCTGTCTCTGCCTTCCAAATGCTGGGATTACAAGCGTGAGCCACTACGCCTGGCTGTCCAAAGGATAATTCTTACAGTTGGTATTTTCTTCAGACCCTCTCTGAATGCTTTTGAACCACTGCTCAGAGGTAAGCTTATTTAGTGGCAAGTATTAGTACATTGATAATTCAAGGTTTTATAAAGCTACCATGTCTGTAATTCCAGTACTTAGGAGGCTGAGACAGGAGGATACAGGTTTGAGGCCAGCCTCTGCAATTTAGTGAGGCCCTCTGCAATTTAGTGAGACCCTGTTTTTAAATAAAAGATAAAGCTGGGTGTGGTGGCACACACTGGTAATCTCGGTGCTTGCGAGGCAGAGACTGGAGGATTGTGCAGATTTGAAGCCAGCCTCAGCAACTTAGTGAGACCTGTTTCCAAATAAAGTATCAAGTATAAAAAAGGTCTGGGAGTATAGCCCGGAGGTAGAAAGCCTCTGTGTTCCACCCACAGTGCCACCAAAAAAAAAAAAATTAAAAATAATGTCCTTAAAATTCATCTATCTTGTAGAATATTACTAGATCTAGATCTCCTTCCTGTTTAAGGCTAAATAATATTCTGTTGTGTGAGTGTGTTTGCATGCGCACACACACACACACACACACATTTTCCTTAGCCATTAATAGACACTTGATTTACTTTCCTATTTTAGTTATGACCAATAATGCTGCTGTGGACATGGTTGTACAAATATCTTTGACATCTTGCTTCAGTTGAATTGCTGGATCATATGGTACTTCTATTTTTAATTTTCTGAGGAACTCTGTCACACTGTTTTACATAGAGGCTGTGCGAGCTCATGTTGTGTGTGTGTGTGTGTGTGTGTGTGTGTGTGTGTGTGTGTGTTCCTTAGAATTGAACCCAGGGGCATTCTACCTCCGAACTACTATCCCAGCCCTTTCTACTTTTTATAACTTACTCTGAAACATGTTCTCACCAAGTTGTTGAAGATTTCCCTAAGTTGCTGAAGGTGGCCTTGAACCTGTGATCCTCCTGCACCAGCCACACAAGTACTGAGATAACAGGCCTGGGCCATCACATCTGGCAAGAGCTCTCTCTTTTGGGGGGAGGGGGTGTTTTCTACCTCCAGGCTCCCAGACCTATTTTATACTTTATTTGAAACCAGGGTCTCACTAAGTTGCTGAGAGCCTCCCAAGTAGCTGAGGATGGTTTCGAGCCTACAATCTTCCTGTCTCAGCCTCCTAAACCCAGGGATTACAAGCGTGCGCCACCACGCCCGGCTCAAGAGCTCTCTCTCCTTTTTTTTTATTTTCATTTTTTATTTTTGGTGGTACTGGGGTTCCTGGAAGCCCTTCTACTCCAGGCTACACTCCCAGACCTATTTTATTTTTGGAAACAGAGTCTCTTAAGCCAGCGCAGCTGGCTACGAACCTGCGCAATCCTCCTGTCTCTGCCTCCCAAGCGCGGGGATTACAAGCGTGCACCACCATGCCTGGCAAGAGCTCTTATTTATTTATTTATTTATTTATTTATTTATTTATTTATTTTTGGTGGTACTGAGGATGGAACCCAGGGGCCCTCTACCTCTGGGCTACACTCCCAGACCAATTTTATATTTTATTTGGAGACAGGGTCTCTTAAGCCAGCTGAGGCTGGTTTTGAACCTGCATGATCCTCCTGTCTCAGCCTCCCAACCACCACCCTGGCTAAGAGCTCTTTTAAAAGAGCACTAAAGAGCCGGGTGTGGTGGCACAAGCTTGTAATCCCCGCGCTTGGGAGGATGAGACAGGAGGATCACGCAGGTTCGAAGCCAGCCTCAGCTGGTTTAAGAGACCCTGTTTCCAAATAAAAAATAAAATAGGTCTGGAAGTGTAGCCCAGAGGTAGAAGGCCCCTGGGTTCCATTCCCAGTACCACCAAAAAAAAAAAAAGAAAGAAAGAAAAGAGCACTAAGGGCCAGGCGTGGTGGCACAAGCTTGTAATCCCCATGCTTGGGAGGTGGAGACAGGAGGATGTTCGAAGCCAGCCTGGCTGTCTTAAGAGACCCTGATTCCAAATAAAAATATACAATAGGTCTGGGAGTATAGCCCGGAAGTAGGGTTTCCAGGAACCACAGTACCACCAAAAAAAAAAAAAAAGCACTAATATTAGTGAGGCTTCCAGCAACTTAGCAAGACTTTGTTTCAAAATATAAAATAAAATATGTCTGGGGTATAGCCTGGAGGTAGAAGGCCCTTGGATTCCATCTCTAGTAAAACATGCACACACACCACCACCACCACCACATAGCCGAGTATGGTGGTACATGCCTTGGGAGGCTGAGACAGGAAGATTGCAGGTTCAAAGACAACCTCAGCAAATTAGTAAGACCTGTTTCAAACTAAAAAATAAAATAGGTCAGGGGTGTAGCGCAGAGTTAGTGCCCCTGAGATCAATGTCCAGTGCCTCTTCACAAGCCCTTGTGACATAAGCACCTCCCAGAGCCCCCCTCCCATGATACTATCACTTTGGGCCTTAAGTTTCAACATATGAATTTGTTTTACTCCATAGCATCCTCTTCAAGCTGTTCTTTAAGATCAAACACATGTTATTTTCTCTTTGAAACCTTTCAAAATCCCAGGCAGAGTCACTCTCCACTTCCAAACCTTCAGTGTTTACTTCTACTATAGGGCTGTTGATATTATTTGTTTATCCTTGTGTCTCTTGCTGAACCTCTTTAAAGTATAAACCAGGTGTTACTCATCTTTATATGCCCACATTTACTATGTGTTAGGCACTGTTCTAAACACTGGGGATATAGTATTCATGTAAACAGACAGGTTCTTATTCTCATATAGAGGTGGCAGTAAGGAGAGACGTGTTCCATAAATGCTTACAGAAATAAGCACACGACTGTCTTCCCAGCTACAGAGACTGAGCTCATGAGGTCAGAGGATCCCCTGAGCAACATAGCAAGACCCCGCCTCAAAACTAAACAGAGCTGTAGAAATAACCTGAACTGCTATTCCTAAGTGAAGAAGTATCTCTGTCCACATTGTGTGTGTGTGTGTGTGTGTGTGTGTGTGTGTGTGTGTGTGTTTTACTAGGGATGGAACTCAGGGGGCATTGTACCTCCGGGTACACCTCCAGCCCTATTTTTTTTTTTTTAGTCTTTTTAGACTAAAAAAATGCACATTTAGTTATTAAATGCCTTGTAGGAAAAGCTATCTTTAATAAAGTCAAGTATTAAAAAACAAAATGGAAGAAACTGTTTTTGTTTTTTGTGATACTGGGGATTGAACCCAGGGGCATTCTACCTCTGAGGTACACTCAGAGCCCTAAAATATATTCTTTTTTATTATTCTTTTTAAAATTTTTATTTATTTATTTGGTGGTACTGGGGTTCCTGGAAACCCTTCTACCTCCGGGCTACACTCCAGACCTATTTTTATACTTTTTAAATTTGGAAACAGGGTCTCCTAAGCCAGCGCGGCTGGCTTCGAACCTGCGTGATCCTCCTGTCTCCGCCTCCCAAGCGCGGGGATTACTAGTGTGTGCCACCATGCCTGGCTATTAATTTATTTATTTTCCAGTACTGGGGATGGAACCCAGGGGCATTCTACCTCTGAGCAACACTCCCAGCCCTATTTTTTATTCTTTATTTTGAAACAGGGTCTCACTGAGTTGCAAAGGACCTCAGTAAGTAGCTGAGGCTGTCCGAGAATCATGCATGATCTGTCTGTCTTGGCCTCCCAAATGCTGGAATTACAAGTGTTCCCCACCACGCCAAGCTATTTTTTATTTTGAAACAGGGTCTCACTAAGTTGCAGAGGACCTCACTAAGTAGCTGAGGCTGGCCACGAAAGTGCAGTCCTCCTGTCTCAGCTTCCCAAGTACTGGATTTACAAGTATATACCACCATGCCCAGCTGAAAGAAACTGTTTTAATATTTTATTAGATCATGAGAAGAGGCAGATTTGGGGATAGGTACAGTTAATGAGAGGTTTTCAAGTACCTATAACATATGATTGACTGATACAGTTTTCTGAATTTAAGGTTAAAAATAACAACAATTAAAATGTTAACACCTCTTGCCGGGCGTGGTGGCACACGCTTGTAATCCCAGCATTCGAGAGGCCGAGACCTGGAGGATCGCGGTTCGCGGACAGCCTCAGCTACTTAGTGAGCCCCTCACAACTCAGTGAGACCCTCTTTCAAAATAAAGTATAAAAAATAGGGCAGGGGGTGTGGCTCGGAGGTCAAATGCCCCCTAGGTTCCATCCCCAGACCCGAAAAAAAAAAAAATAAAATAAAATGTTAACACCTCTTTAGGTTAAGTATTGCCACTGTTTTGGGTGGGTCCCAAGGGCTCCCAAGGGAGTATGTCTAGGAGCAAGTGAGAGCAGAGCATGTGTCCCATCCGGGAGGCTGAATGTGCTGGGCTGTCGCTCTTCCTTTGCTTCCTGAGAGATGTGTCCAGAGGCCACGCAGCTGAGTCTGCACCGGGAATGGCGTATAGGGAAGTGACTGTTCCAGCCAACGGGCACAGAGCATATGGCAGCCTAGAAATTTTCCTTGTGGGCAGATCTCAATCTTCCTTTCCTTATGCATGCTAAGGTCTTAAGACATTGAGTTGTGGTTTCTGAGCGTCCAGAGCTTATTAGTCCTGCCAGTGTATTCACCAAAGATAGACAAGAGAAGTGTGCTGTAAAAATAAACTCCAGTTGGTTTTCCCCCCTCTGATCCTGGAGCTTTACTCATCTTGCCTGGAAAAGCCAGAGTCTATTAGTGTAGTTCCTCATCTTGACTCACCTTTCCTTATGGTCTCCACTGTCTGGATTGGACTGTAGATCTCTTTATTCTTCTCTTTTCTTTTCTTTCCTTTTGGTGGTACTGGGGATTCAACCGAGGGGCATTCTACCTCTGAGCTATACCCCCTATTTTTATTACTTTGAACCAGGTTCTCACTAAGTTGGTCCCTGAAGACTCGCCTTTCATGTCATGCTGTCACTGTGCCAAGGAAGTGACCTTTTGATTCTCAGAGCTAAAGAAATTTGCCTGCATGATTAAATGTCAGCTTTGCTGCCTCTATACAGCTCAGAATATGGAGTTCAGTTTCTTTTCAGAAAATGGACACCATAAATGGGAACCTTCGGCAGACTGAACTCGAGCTAAGAGAAGGCATTGTGCTCATGCCTTCACTACGCGTTAGTTTGAGATTTCCAAAGATGGATTATCAAACAGGATGAAGCAGATGGACAGGTTTCCCTTTTGAGAAGTTAGAAGGTGTATCGTTAGCCGCTCTCTGCTTTGCCAACCTGCACCTCATGCAGGGACCTGATGTGTGGCACGGTGCTGCCCCCAACTGGCTCTGCTGGGTGCTTACACTACCACATCTGAAAATCTCAGATCATACAAATTTAAAGCATTTTCTGAGCCCTTATATATTATTAGATTCTCATAATAACCTTATGAGTTACATGGATCAGAGGTTATTCTGCCTACTCGATAGACAGGAAAACAAGTATACCTAATCTTATTACTTGATTTATATAAAATTGAATAGAGGTAGTAGGCAAAATTGTACTAGAATTCCAATCTTTTGCCTCTTATTCTATTAGATCCCTAGTCTTTTATAAATTCAATATCACTTTCCAAAAAAGTATTGAGAGATTCATTTTAGCTGGGCATGGTGGTGCATGCTTGTAATCCCAGCATTTGAGAGACTGAGACAAGATAATTGAGGTTCGCAGACAGCCTCAGCTACTTAGTGAGGCCCTTCGCAACTCAGTGAGACCTTGTTTCAAAATAAAATATACGGCTGGAGGTGGGGGTGTTGATCAGAAGTAGAATGCTCCTGGGTTCCATCCCCACTACTGCCAAAAAGAAAAAGCCGGGCGTGGTGGCGCACGCTTATAATCCCCGCGCTTGGGAGGTGGAGACAGGAGGATCGTGTAGGTTCGAAGCCACCACGCTGGCTTAAGAGACCCTGTTTCCAAATAAAAAGCATAAAATAGGTCTGGGAGTGTAGCCCGGAAGTAGAAGGGTTTCAAGGAATCCCGGTACCACACACACACAAAAATTATACTTAGAGGATTTTCCCCCTTTTTCTACCTTGGAAGGAAGGAGATGATGCATCATGAAAGGTTCAAATACATTCATTTTTTGGTTTGTTTTGTCTTAAACTAGAGATTGAACCCAGAGGCATTCTATCTCTGAATTATACCCCAGCCCTATTTTTTCTTTTAATACAGGCTCTTGCTAGGTTACTGAGGGTCTTATTAAGTTGCTGAAATTGGCCTCAAACCTGTGATCATCCAGTCTCAGCTTCCCAAGTACTGGGATTATAGGCATGTGCCACCACTTCTAGCTCCTCAGCCCTCCCCCCCCTCAGTACTGGGGATGAAACCCAGGGGCATTCAACCTCCGAGCTGTACCCCCAGCCCTATTTTTTAATTCTTTATTTTGAAACAGGGTCTCACTGAGTTGCAAAGGGCCTTACTAAGTAGTAGCTGAGGCTGTCCATAAACCTCCTGTCTCAGCCTCCTGAATGCTGGGATTGTAAGCATGCCCTGCCACACCGGCTTCCCTAGTGTTCCCCCGCCCCTTTTTCCAGTAGTGGGGATGGAACCCAGGGGCACTGTACCTCCAAGCAACACCACCAGCCCTATTTTTTAGTCTTTTTAGTTTTTGAAACAGGGTCTCACTGAGTTGTGAAGGGCCTAAGTGGCTAAGGCTGTCCATAAGCCACGATCCTCTGGTATCCGCCTCCCGAATGCTGGGATTACAAGTGTGAGCCATCACACCGGGCTTCCCTAGCCCATTTATTTATTTATTTATTTATTTATTTATTTATTTATTTATCTATCTATCTATCTATCTATCTATCTATTTATTTATACTGGGGGTGGAACCAGAGGCTTTCTACCTCCGGGCTATACTCCCAGACCTTTTTTTTTTTTTTTTTTTTTTTGCAGGTCTGGGGATGGAACCCAGAGGCATTCGACCTCCGAGCTACACCCCCTGCCCTATTTTTTATTCTTTATTTTGAAACTGGGTCTCACCGAGTTGCAGAGGGCCTCACTAAGTAGCTGAGGCTGTCCGCAAACCGCGATCCTCCAGGTCTCAGCCTCTTGAATGCTGGGATTACAAGCATGCGCCACCACACCCGGCTTCTCCCAGACCTTTTTTATATTTTATTTGGAAACAGGGTCTCACTAAGTTGCTGAGAGCCTCACTAAGTAGCTGAGGCTGGCTTCGAACCCATGTGATCCTCCTGTCTCAGCCTCCCAAGCGCGGGGATTACAAGCGTACGCCACCACGTCCAGCTTCCCTACCCCTTTTAAAGAAAAAAAATTTTAACTGGGCATGGTTACACATGTTGTAATGGCACACGCTTGTAATTCCAGCATTCTGGAAGCTGAGACTAGAAGATTGCAGTTCCCAGACAGCCTCAGCTACTTAGTGAGCTCCTCACAACTCAGTGAGACCCTGTTTCAAAATAAAGTATAAAAAATAGGGCAGGGGGTATAGCTCGGAGGTTGAATGCCGCTGGGTTCCATGCCCAGACCAGAAAAAAAAAATTTTTTTAATAATTATGTAGACGGGCATGGTGGCGCACGCTTGTAATCGCTGCGCTTGGGAGGCTGAGACAGGAGGATCACACGGGTTCGAAGCCAGCCTCAGCTACTTAGTGAGGCTCTCAGCAACTTAGTGAGACCCTGTTTCCAAATAAAATATAAAAAAGGTCTGGGAGTATAGCCCAGAGGTAGAAAGCCTCTGGGTTCCACCCCCAGTACCACCAAAAATAAAAAATAAAAAAAAATTTAATTATGTAGTTCTTTCTTTCTTTCTTTCTTTCTTTCTTTCTTTCTTTCTTTCTTTCTTTCTTTCTTTTTCTATTTTGAAACAGGGTCTCCTCTTGCAAAGGGCCTCACTAAGTAGCTGAAGCTGTCCGCAAACCCAGATCCTCCTGTCTCAGCCTCCCGAACGCTGGGATTACAAGTGTGCGCCACACGCCCGGTTTATAGTCTCTATTTTCTAGTTTCTTAATTTCTAGGGATTCACCCCACTAAATGGCACCTCTTTTTTTTTTCTTTTATTCTGCAGTATATCAACTCTGGGAACCTGGAACAGTTGCTAGACAGCAACCTGCATTTGCCCTGGACTGTGAGAGTGAAACTGGCCTATGATATAGCAGTGGGCCTCCGCTACCTTCACTTCAAAGGCATTTTCCATCGGGACCTCACATCAAAGGTATGAAAACTTTACTTTCACAGCCCTTTAAGAGACATTATTCCTCTGTTTTACCAAGAAAGCTTTGTGAAGAATAAGCTTAGAAACATGGGGATTTTGAGCTGGACGTGGTGGTGCACGCTTGTAATCCCAGTACTTGGGAGGCTGAGACAGGAGAATCGCGCAGATTTTAAGCCAGCCTCAGCTACTTAGGCTCTCAGCAATTTAGTGAGACCCTGTATCCAAATAAAATATAAAATAGATCTGGGAATTTAACCTGGAGGTAGAGGGCCCCTGAATTTCATCCCTAGCACCACAAAAAAAAAAAAAAAAGAAGAAGAAGAAGAAATAATACAGGGATTTTGCCAGGCGTGTGGCGCATGCTGTAATATCAGCATTTGGGAGGCTGTGACAGGAGGATCGCTGTTCGAGGACAGCCTTAGCTACGTAGTGAGGTCCTTTGCAATTCAGTGAGACCCTGTTTCAAAATAAAGGATAAAAAAATAGGGCTGGGGGTGTCACTTGGAGGTAGAATGCCCCTGGGTTCTATCTTTGGTACTGCAAAAATAAATAAATAAATAAATAAATAGGGCTAGGGGTGTAGGTTGGAGGCTGAATGCCCCTGGATTCCATCCCCAGTACCGCAAGAAAAAAAAAAATGGGGATTTTTCCAAGCACGGTGGCCTACACTTGTAATTCTGGTACTTGGGGGGCTGAGACAGGAAGATCACAGGTTTGAGGACAGTCTCAGCAAGTAGTGAGACTCTCATCAACCTAGCGAGACCCTATTTCCAAATAAAAATAAAATAGGGCTGGACATGTAGCTTTAAGGTAGAATGCCCTAAAGCTCAATCCCCGGTACCACAAAGACAAACCAAAAATAGGGCGGTTTCTTTTTCTTTATTCTTCTTGTGGTACTGAGGATTGAACCCAGGTTTGATCTATATATATATATTTTTTTTTTTTGGTGGTACTGGGGTTCCTGGAAGCCCTTCTACCTCCAGGCTACACTCCCAGACCTATTTTTACATTTTTATTTGGAAACAGGGTCTCCTAAGCCAGCGCGCGCGGCTGGCTTCGAACCTGCGCGATCCTCCTGTCTCTGCCTCCCAAGCGCGGGGATTACAAGCGTGCGCCACCACGCCCAGCAAGGTTTGATCTATATTTGAACTACACCTCTAGCCCTACTTTAATTTGTGTGTGTGTGTGTGTGTGTGTGTGTGTGTGTGTGTGTGTGTGTACCTGAGTTACTCCCCGAGCCCTAATTTGTTCTTTATTTTTATTTTATTATTTTCTGGTGGTCCTGGGGGTGGAACCCAGGGCTACCTTCGGGCTATACTCCCAGACTTATTTTATACTTTATTTGGAAACAGGGCCTCAACAAGTAGCTGAGGCTGGCCACAAACCTGTGCCCCTCCTGTCCTGTCCTACCAAGTACTGGGAGTACAAGTGAGGGCCAACATACCTGGCTTAATCTTTTATTTTGATCTCACTAAGTTGTGGAAGCTGGCCTTGAACTTGTGATCCTCATCCCTCAGCCTCCTGAGTCTGGGATCATAGCTCAGAATTCTTTCTAGCTCTTAGGAAGCCTATACATGCTCAGAGCTGGGGCCTTCCAGTGTTAAGCCAGGCAACACATAACATCTTTTTTTTTCCTTTTCAGTACTGGGGATGGAACTCAGGGGCATTGTACCTCCAAACTACACCCCCAGCCCTTTTTTTTGTATGTGTGGGGGGGTCTAGGGATGGAATACAGGGGCATTTGACCTCCGAGCTACACCTCCTGCCCTATTTTTTATTCTTTATTTTGAAACAGGGTCTCAAGTTGTGAGGGCCTCATTAAGTAGCCGAGGCTGTCAGCGAATGAACTGAGATCCTCCCTGCAGTCTCAGTCTCCTGAATGCTGGGATTACAAGGTTGCGCCACCACACCCGGCTTCCCAGCCCTATTTTTTATTCTTTATTTGAAACAGGGTCTCACTAAATTGTAAAGGGCCTCAGTAAAAGGCTGAGGCCGACTTTGAAACCACGGATCCTCCTGTCTCAGCCTCCCAAATGCTGGGAGTAAAAGCATACGTCACCCAGTTTCGAAGCCAGCCTCAGCTGGCTTAAGAGACCCTGTTTCCAATTAAAATATATATTAAAAAATAGGTCTGGGAGTGTAGCCCAGAGGTAGAAGGCCCTTAGGTTCTATCCCCGGTACCACCAAAAAAAAAAAAAAAAAAAAAAAAATCGTGTGCCACCATGCCCAACTCTATTTTTTATTCTTTATTCTCAGTGAGACAGGGTCTCGCTGAGTTGTGGAGAGCCTCACTAAGTAGCTGAGGCTGTCAGCAAACAGCAATCCTCCAGTCTCAGCCTCCGGAATGCTAGGATTACAAGAGTGTGCCACCATGCCTGGCAACATAACATTCTTGAAAACATTCATGTTTTACTTCAGTCTCCTGAATGCTGTGTGGATTATAAGATGATAATTAATTCTTTTTTTCTAATTAGGGATACTGGAGATTGAACTCAGGGATATTATACTCAGAACTATATACTCAGCCCTTTCCATATTTTATTTGGAAATAGGATCTGCTAATTGCTGAGGTTGGCCTTGAATTTGTGATCCTCTTGTCTTAGCCTTGCAAGGACTGTGATTTCAGGCATGCATCAGGGATAAGAGATTCCTTGAGCTGTGGAGGCCTATCAGTTTTCTCTCCTGTGGCCTCCATGAAGTAGCAGGAGTTCATTGATTTTTTTTTTTTTTTCACTGATGTAGGTTTTGAGTACTCAGTAGGTGAGAATGTACTGACCCATTTTCTGTCTGTGTGATTGAGTTTCTACTACCCTGCCAAATCCTCTTTGGCATCAACTGGTCTCTGTAGTGTTCTCTTGCTGTCCAAATTGCTGTGTGACCAGGCTAGTAAAAAGTTGCTTTCAGTGGAAGTTGGCCATGATACAAAGTAGGCACCTCAGGGCCAAATGGCCCAGGATACCACTGTGTCAAGGCTTATCAATACTACTGTTTAGTATTACACATCTGTAATCCTTTTGCTTGGGAGGCTGAGATAAGAGGGTTGCAAGTTCAAGGCCAGCTTCCACAACTTTATGAGACTCTTTCAAAATAAAAAATAGCTGGGTGTGGTGGTGCACCTGTAATTCCAGTACTTGAGAGGCTGAGACAGGAGGCTTGCAGGTTCAAGGCCAGCCTCAGAAACTTAGTAAGGCTCAGTAACTTAGTAAGACCTTGTTTCAAAATGGGGGGAAAATGGGGATCTTGGGTGTAGCTCAGAGATAGGGTGCCTAGGGTTTAATCCCTAGTACTGCAAAAATAAATATATAAAGTGACTTGGGCATGGTGGCACAGGTTGAGATAGGAGGATCACAGGTTTGAGACAGCCTCAGCAATTGTGAGGTCCTCCACAACTTCATGAGACCCTGTTTTCGCTTGCTTGCTTGCTTGCTATATTAGGGATGGAACCCAGGAGCATTTTACCTCTGAGCTACACCCCCAGCCCTATTTTTTATTCTTTATTTTGAAACAGGGTCTCACTGAGTTGCAAAGGGCCTCACTACTTAGCTGAGGATGTCCTCAAACCCACAATCTTCTTGTCTCAGCCTCTCAAATACTGGGATTACAAAAGTGCGCCACCACACCAGCAGAGACCCTGTTTCAAAATAAAGGATTAAGCATTTGGGAGGTTGAGACAGGAAGTTAGCAGTTCAAGGACAACCTCAGCTAAGTAGTGAGGCCCTTTGCAACTCAGTAAGACTGTTTCAAAATAAAGAAAAAAAAAATAGGGCTGGGAGTATAGCTCAGAGGTAGAATGCCCCTGGGTTCAATCCCCAATACTAAGGGAAAAAAAGGATTAAATAGGGCTGAAGTATAGTTCAGAATGCACCTGGGCTCAATCTCCAGTACCACAATAAACAAATAAGCAAACAAATGAATAAATAACAGGGCTGGGAGTATAGCTTGGAGGTAGAATGCCCTAGGGCTCAATCCCCAGTACCACAAAAATAAAATAAAATAGAATAAAATAAAATAAAATAGAGCCAAGTTGGTGGTGCACACTTGTAATCCCAGCATTTAGGAGGCTGAGACAGGAGAATCACGGTTTGTGGCCAGCCTCAGCTACCTAGTGAGGCCCTTTGTAACTCAGTGAGACCCTGTTTCAAAATAAAGAATAAAAAAGGGCTGGGGGTGTCACTTGGAGGTAGAATGCCCCTGGGTTCTATCTTTGGTACTGCAAAAATAAATAAATAAATAAATAAATAAATAAATAAATAAATAAATAAATAAATAAATAAAATAAAAGTGAACATCATGGTATAATCCTGTAATTCCAGTACTTGGGAGGCTGAGACAGAGGACTGTAGGTTTGAGGTAATTTAGCAAGACCCTGTTTCAAAAAAAAAAAAGAAATAGTGCTGAGGGCTGGGGGAATGTAGCTCAGAGGTAGAGCTCCCCTGGGTTCATTCCGAAATACCACACACAAATGATTTTTTTGGACTATAGGATAAGACTACCATCCTTTGGTTTTTCTCATAGCAAGTGGGTATTCTCAGTGTCGCTTAGTTTGGGACTAGACACTTAGGAGATATAACTCCTTGCATTTCTGGACTTGTGCTCCCTTGGGTCTTGACATAACACCACTTCTACCTGGTGAGAACAAATGAGTTTGTGCAGGTGGCAGCTGGGAAGTACACTGCAGGGGATTTCAAGCTGAAGACGTACAAGAAAGACTTAGAAACCAGACCATATATTCAAGATCTATCTTTGATGCATGCCTGTCATCTCAGTGCTGGGAGGCTGAGGCAGGAGGATCACAGGTTCAAGGGCAACCTCAGCAACTTAACTAGACCCAGTGTCAAAACAAAAAATAAAGGCCGGGCGTGGTGGCGCACGCTTGTAATCCCAGTATTCGGGAGGCTGAGACCTGAGGATCATGGTTCGCAGACAGCCTCAGTTGCTTAGTGAAGCCCCTTGCAACTCAGTGAGACCCTGTTTCAAAATAAAGAATATAAAATGGGGCTGGGGTGTAGCTTGGAAGTAGAATGCCCCTGGGTTCCATCCCTGTACCGCAAAAAAAAAAAAAAAAAAAAAAAAAAAGGAATAAGAATTCCAAGGGAGAGTTAAGGCTGTAAGAACAGTACAGGCTTTTGAGGTACCTCCTTGGGTCTGAGTTGGATCTAAGTCTCAGGTTTTTTTTTTTTTTGTTTTTTGTTTTTGGTGGTACTGGGGTTCCTGGAAACCCTCTACCTCCGGGTTACACTCCCAGACCTATTTTTATACTTTTTATTTGGAAACAGGGTCTCTTAAGCCAGCTTGGCTGGCTTTGAACCTGCGCGATCCTCCTGTCTCCGCCTCCCAAGGGCAGAGATTATAAGTGTAATCACCGGGCCCGGCGGTTTACTTATATTTTTGTAATACATCACTTCATAGTATTTAATTGTTCTGTTGTGTCTGTGTGTCCCGCCAATGTGTATTTTCCTTGAGTGCTCTTTGTATTTGCCTTTGTGGAGTTCCCTGGCCTTATTTCAGGGAATGGGCGTGACAGCTGAGAGGCCAAAACATCTGCTCAGGAGCAGACATGTGGCCTCGGGCTCAGCTTTGTCCCCCCTCTCCAGGTCTCTGGAGACCAGTTAGCAGAGGATTGGAACATTCAGGGAAGAACTAGGGCAGTAGTAGTGGGGCTAAAGAGAGGCCGATTTGGAAAATGTTTAGAAAATAAAATTGGTTAGGCCGGGCGTGGTGGCGCACGCTTGTAATACCAGCATTTGGGAGGCTGAGACCTGGAGGATCGCGGTTCGCAGACAGCCTCAGCTACTTAGTGAGGCCCTCTGCAACTCAGTGAGACCCGGTTTCAAAATAAAGAATAAAAAATAGGGCAGAGGGTGTAGCTCGGAGGTCAAATGTCCCTGGATTCCATCCCCAGACCCGCAAAAAAAAAAAAAAAAAAAAGAGAAAGAAAATAAAATTGGTTGAAGTAAGAGTAAAAAGGCTAGAATGAATCCCAGGTTTCTAGGTTAGTGAACTGGGTAGAAAGTAGCAATACCAGAAAACATAAAAATATAACCAGGGGTCTGGGGATGTAGCTCAGTGATAGAGTGTGTACTTATTAGCATGTGCGAGGCCCTGGGTCCAATTTGCAGCATGTGCATACACATGCATACACTGAGAAACCAAACTAACAAAAATAGAGGGGCCTTTTGTTGTTGCTGATTTGTGGGGAAAAGATGAGTTCAGGTTTGCAAGTATGGAATACAGTATTAGTGATCCCAGATGTCCAGAAGTAGACAAGATGGACAATCTGAAGCATACAAAAAAAAAGTCAAGGCCACAGATAGATAAATTTGAGAGTTACTGGCATAGAAATAGTAATTAGAAATGTGGAACAGCAAGCTGAGTGTGGTGGTACATGCCTGTAATCCCAGTACTTGGGAGACTGAGACAGGAGGATTGAAGGTTCAAGGACAGCCTCAGCAAGTAGTGAGACTCATCAACCTAGTGGGACCATTTCAAAATAAAAATACAAGAGCTGGGGTTGTAGCTCAGAGGTAGGATGCCACTAGGTTCAATCCCCAGTGCCACAAAGAGGGAAGAAAGGAGAGGAGAGCGGTGCGTGGCGGCACAGGCTTGTAATCCCAGTCAGGAGATTGGGAGTCTGAGTCAGGAGGATCATGGTTCAAGAATAGCCTCAGCTACGTAGTGAGACAGCCTCAGTTGCTTAGTGAGGCCCTTTGCAATTCAGTGAGACCCGGTTTCAAAATAAAGAATAAAAAATAGGGCTGGGGGTGTAGCTCAGAGATAGAATGCCCCTGGTTCCATCCCCATTGCCGGGAAAAAAAAAAAAAATTGGGCCAGGGTGTAGCTTGGCTGTAGAATGCCCCTTGGTTCCATCCCCAGTATTGGAAAAAAAAAAAAAAAAAGGAAGGGAGGGAGGGAGGGAGGGCAAAGCAGTGTGGAATAGTTTCCACACCAGAGAAGAGTCGCAGGCCCAAAGAGAACTGAGAGTCTCCTTATGGGCTGGGAGGAGGCTGCCTTGGAGCCTTTAGAGGATGCAGAAGTAGAGAAGGAATCCCAAAACTGTAGTCAAAGGAGCCAGGTGAAAAGAGTCAAAAGGGAGTAGGAAGCTGGATGGTGGGACACACCTTTAATCCCAGTATCTGGGAGGCTGAGACAGGAGGATCACAGGTTCAAGGTGATCTCAGCAAATATAAATCAAGGCTTGGGGCTTGGGTAGGAGACAGAATGCCACTGGGTTCAATCCCTAGTACCACACACCAATAAAGGAGCAGGAATAGCCTCCCACGAGTCTCTAGTAGCTGGTCTGACCACCCAGTACTGGTAGGATTCCTGAATCCTATGTAAAAAGGGTGAAGAAAGTAATCACCCATGTCATGAAAGGAAAGCCCAAGTAACCCCAGGACTAATTTGTCTGCTGAGCTTAGTGTTACGGAGCTCACTGGGTTCTTCAGTGAGATTGTTTCCAGCAGAAGCCACTGAGGGCTGAGTGGAAGGAAAGGAAAAAAGAAAAGCGTGGCCAGCCAGGAACCTGACTAGCCCAGCTCTCTTACAGGGCAGGCTCAGAAACTTGTTGGGAAGCCCCATAGGAGCTAATCCTGGTCAAGAGTCTTCCCGGTTTTTCCTATCACCTCAGATGCAGACTCCTAAAATCTGTCTTGTTTGGTTTTCAGTCTCTTATTTTCCTCTTTGACTCCAATGGCCAGTTGCTGGCCGTGGAGAAACCTTACGCGAGTTCTGATCCGTCCAGTTGGGCTGGGCGAGGCAGCCATACCCCACTCAGCAGGCCCTGGTCATCCTGCTGTAGCCATCGCTTAGCTACTTGTGGAGATACTACTCTGGAATCCCCTTCTACTAGATGGGGGTTTGCAGGGAGTGAATCGGCCTCTCCAAGAATGTGACGTAGGGCAGAAACCGAGCAGCTTGGACAAGGGCAGTGCACTGTGGCCACGCTCCCGTCCAGCTGCTACTCCCAAGCTGCTGGGCATCGTACCTCTCAGCTACATCCCCAGCCCCTCAAGCTGTCTTTAACAGGGTTATTTCTTTTCTTTTCTCCTTTTACTCTCCACTCCCTCTATCCCTCCTTCCCTCTTTTGAGCCCAGGGACATTCTACATCTGAGCTACACCTATTTTTGCTTGCATGTATGTATGTATTAATACTGGGATTGAAGCCAGGGGCAGTCTACCTCTGAGCTACACCCCCAGCCCTATGAAACAGGGTTTCATTAATTTGTGGAGGGGCTCACTAAGTAGCTGAGGCTGGCCATGAACCTGTGACCCTCCTGTCTCAGCCTCCTAAGTACTGGGATTCCAAGGGTGCACCACCACCCCTGGCTTTTTTTATTTTGAAACAGGGTCTTGAGGTTGCAGTCTTGCTACGTTGGGTGAGCCTGTCCTTAAACCTGTGATCCTCCAGTCTCAGCCTCCCAGGTACTGGGATTACAGGCATACACCACCATGCCTGGCTTTAACAGAGTTATTTCTAAGGACTATAAAGCAAATAGTAAATAGGACTTTAGACCAAACCTTGGAGACAGGAGTCTGAGTTGTTGGTAAAATAGGAGGGGCAGGGGAGAGAAAGAAATGACAGGCGTTGGCTACTAGGCAGGCTGGCCTCGGGCCCATCTTCTCACAGTCAAGTCAAGGAGCTGGGTGCTGATCCAGCAGGATTGATGAGGGAGTCAGAGCCAGGACAAGGACAAGGACAGTCTTTTTGGAAGCCAGACGGTGTGTGTCCACGTGGGACCTGGGCCTGTGTGAGGAAGTTACAGGCTCCTTCCAGCTTGGAGAAGAGTAGTGATCACATTAAGGCCAGAATAAGGACTTAATTATTAATGCGTACCTGATGTGGAGTAAGCAAGAGGTGACTTGGCAAGTAGATGCCAAGGCTGGCAAGAAGGTAGGAGGGCTGGTTTGGGTCAGATAGGGCCTTGCTGGCCCCAGCAATGGTTCTGTGAGCCAAGAATCCCTGTCCCTTCTGCCTCTGGAGGAAGTGGGTGAGGCGAGGTGCCTCCTGAGGCGGAGCTGTGAAGGGCTATTTTGAATGCAGCTATGTGGGGAAAGCTGGGTGTGCTTTGTGCTTGTTTATAGGTCAGAGGCTCTCTGCTAGACAGTAAAAGACACTGGCATAGGGGAGCCAAAGAGGCTGAGATAAAGGTGGGGAGAGAGGATGGAGAGGTAAGTGTAAGAGGCAGCTTCCTTAAAAGACATAACATAAGCCGGGCGTGGTGGTGCACACCTGTAATCCCAGTACTGGGGAGGCTGAGATGATCACAGGTTCATGGCCAGCCTCAGCTACTTAGCCAGGTCCCTCAGTAACTTAGCAAGATTTTTTTTTTTTTTTTTTTTCAGTACCGGGGATGGAACCAGGGGCATACTCTGAGCTGCACCCCAGCCCTATTTTTTTTTTTTTTTTGCAGGTCTGGAGATGGAACCCAGAGGTATTTGACCTCTGAGCTACACCCTTTGCCCAATTTTTTATTCTTTATTTTGAAACAGGGTCTCACTGAGTTGCGGAGGGCATCACTAAGTAGCTGAGGCTGTCCGCAAACCGCTATCCTCCAGTCTCAGACTCCCAAATGCTGGGATTACAAGCATGCGCCACCACGCCTGGCTTCTATTTTCTATTCTATATTTTGAAATAAGATCTCACTGAGTTGCAAAGGGCCTCACTAAGTAGCTGAGGCTGGCTTCGAACCTGTGCAATCCTCCTGTCACAGCCTCCCAAGCGCGGGGATTACAAGTGTGCGCCACCACGCCTGGCTTGCTTTATTTATTTATTTATTTATTTATTTATTTATTTATTTAGCGGGTCTGGGGATGGAACCCAGAGGCATTCAACCTCCGAGCTACACCCCCTGCCCTATTTTTCTTATTTATTTTGAAACTGGGTCTCACTGAGTTGCGGAGGGTCTCACTAAGTAGCTGAGGCTGTCTGTGAACCAGGATCCTCAGGTCTCAGCCTCCCAAATGCTGGGATTACAAGTGTGCACTGCCATGCCCAGGTCTATTTTTTTTTTTTTTTTTTTTTTTTTTTGGTGGTACTGGGAGTGGAACCCAGGGGCTTTCTACCTCTGGGCTATACTCCCAGACCTATTTTATATTTTATTTGGAAACAGGGTCTTACTAAATTGCTGAGAGCCTTACTAAGTAGCTGAGGCTGGCTTTGAGATCCTCCTGTCTCAGCCTCCCAAGTGCAGGGATTACAAGTGTGCGCCACCACACCCGGCTTATTTTTTTATTTTGAAACAAGGTCTCACTAAGTTGCAGAAGGCCTAAGTAGCTGAGGTTATCCTTGAACTTGTGATCCTTCTGTCTCAAACTCCCAAGTACTGGGATTACAGATGTGTGCCACCATGCCCAGCTATCCTTTTTTTTTTTTTTTTAAAATAAGATCTCTCTAAATGGCCTAGGATGCCCTCAAATTTGTACTCTCCCTGCCTCAGCCTCCAAAGTAGCTGGGAATACAGGTATATACCACCACAGCGGTTTTATTATTTTTATTTTGATAATTAAAAAATTGTGGCACTGGAGATTGAACCAGGGACATTGTACCTCTGAGCTGCACTCCCATCCCTATTTTATTTTTTTATTTGAAAACAGGATATAGGCAAGCACCCCCACACCCAGCTTAATTTTTTTTTTTTTTTTTTTTTTTTGCAGAACTGGGGATGGAACCCAGGGGTGTTCTACCTCCGAGCTACACCCACCCCTATTTTTTTATTCTTTATTTTGAAATAGTATCTCACTGAGTTGCAAAGGGCCTAAGTAGCTGAGGCTGACGGCGAACCGCCATCCTCTTGTCTCAGCCTCCCAAATGCTGAGATTTACAAGCATGCGCCACCACTCCTGGCTTTACTTTTTTTGTGTGTGTGGTACTGGGGATGGAACCTGGGGGCATTCTACCTCTGAGAGACACCCTCAGCCCTATTTTTTATTCTTTATTTTGAAACAGGGTCTCACTAAGTTGTAAAGGGCCTAAGTAGTACCTGAGGCTATCTGCGAACTACGATCTGACTCCTTTTTTTTTTTTTTAAATAAATGGAGGATTAGCTGGGTGTGGTGGTGCACACCTGTAATCATAATACGTGGGAGGCTGAGAGAGTAGGATCACAGGTTTGAGGACAGTTTCAGCAAGTAGTGAGACTCTTGTCAACCCAGTGAGACCTTGTTTCAAATTAAAATAAAATAGGGCTGGGGGTATAGCTCATAGGTAGCATGTCCCTGGGTTCATTTCCCAGTGCGTATCGCTATAGGAAGGCCTAGAAATACTTATGGCTGGCGGATCCCCACTTCTGAGCAAGCTTGTCTTCTCTTCTTTGGAACTCTAGAACTGCCTGATAAAGAGCGATGAGAATGGTTACTCTGCAGTAGTGGCTGACTTTGGCCTAGCTGAGAAGATCCCTGATGTCAAGTGAGTGGTCCTAATGGATGCTGGGAGAGCCTTATAGCTGAGGAGGAAATCCAGCTTCCTCACAACTTAGCGTCACGCCCTAAATTCAGTCAGTCCTAGTCTGTGCCCATCCGTGGGAGAGAGGAATTCCCAAGAGCCAGAAAACCCCATCCCACCAGGCTGTGGCAAGCTCACTTTCCTTATGGTCTCGCCCCACAGCGTGGTGGGTGAGAAGCTGTCTGTGGTGGGCTCACCCTTCTGGATGGCACCGGAGGTCCTCCGAGATGAGCCCTACAATGAGAAGGTAAGTGTGGAAGATTCAGAGGCCTCGTTCTCCTTAGAACTACCCTTAGCAGAAAGTGCCCAGAACCACTCTTGATGTTCAGGTGGGGATCTACATCCTACCTGAAGGAGCAGGTAGGGCAGCTGGCACTTGCCCAGTGAATAACCTGAATGAAGTATGGGCAAGAAGGCCCAGACCTGGCCAGTTAGACATGGGGCAGATACCTCAGGCTTCACCCCACTGAGAGGGAAACCGAGGTCTGACTACCCACCAGGCAGACGTGTTCTCTTACGGTATCATCCTCTGCGAGATCATCGCCCGCATCCAGGCGGACCCAGACTATCTTCCACGCACAGAGGTGAGCTGCCGGCTGACCCAGAGCCCCGGGAGGGGGCTGGAGGCTATGGAACTGTTTTGTCCTCGGGGTGGAGTTGCTGTTACTCATTCTGGGGCTACTTCTCAGAGGTGGCTCCCAGCCTCTTCTTTTGAGCTGGCCAGGATGGGTGGGGGGATTAATAACCTGTCTACCCATGTCTCCTGTACCCTCCCCTCCATACCCATCCGCAGAATTTCGGGCTGGACTACGATGCTTTCCAGCACATGGTGGGAGACTGTCCCCCTGACTTCCTGCAGCTCACCTTCAACTGCTGTAATGTGAGTGTCTGTCTTCCCTGGCTTTGGTCAGGGGCTGGCTGAATCCTTTTCACCTGGTTAGGACTGTAGGAAGGAGTAGTGACCTCACTCTCACAGGACACTTAACACCAACCACACAGGCTTTCCAGAGCCTGGACGGAGGAGGAGGGGGTGCTTTTTGTATTTTCCAGTCCTCAGATTGCAGGGAGACCCTCTTCTCCTCGCCTTTGGTATTGATGGAGTTCTGGTCAGGTTTTATTGTGGGACTCTGGGTCCAGCTGGTCTGGAGGCACATGGGAAAAGCTCTTGTAGGTCTTCATTTATATAGCTTCAGGGCCAGACCCACCTCTTAAAGCCAGAAGGTAGCTGGTTTTGTTCAGGCACCTCCCCAAAACACATAAGCAGCAGAACTCAAGGAAGAACAAAAGAAATCAATGTAAGCATATACTTTTGAAGGATTCTGCTCCAAATAAGGGACAAGATACACACATAAAAAGGACTAAGGTGGGCTGGGTGGTGGCCCACGATTATAATCCCAGTATTTGGGAGGCTGAGACACAAGGATGAGTTCCTGGCCAGCCTCAGCTACTTAGGCCCTTTGCAACTCAGTGAGACACTGTTTCAAAATAAAGAATAATAGCAGGGCGTGGTGGCACACGTTTATGATCCCCACGCTTGGGAGGCGGAAAAAGGAGGATCATGCAGGTTCGAAGCCAGCCTCACTGGCTTAAGAGACCCTGTTTCCAAATAAAAATATAAAATAGGTCTGGGAGTGTAGCCTGGAGGTAGAAGGGTTCCATCCCCAGTACCACCAAAACAATAAAAAATAAAAAATAAAAACAAATAAAGAATAATAGCCGGGCGTGGTGGCGTACACTTGTAATCCCAGCATTTAGGAGGCTGAGACCTGGAGGATCATAGTTCGCGGACAGCCTCAGCTACTTAGTGAGGCCCTCTGCAACTAAGTGAGACCCGGTTTCAAAATAAAGAATAAAAAATAAGGCAGGGGGTGTAGCTCGGAGGTCAAATGCCCCTGGGTTCCATCCCCAGACCCGCAAAAAAAAAAATAATAATAATAATTTTTTAAAAAGGACTAAGGTAGCCGGGCATGGTGGCGCACGCTTATAATCCTTGCACTTGGGAGGCGGAGACAGGAGGATCGCGCTGGTTCGGAGCCAGCCTCGCTGGCGTAAGAGACCCTGTTTCCAAATAAAAAAAATATAAAAAAATAGGTCTGGGAGTGTAGCCCAGAGGTAGAGGGGCTTCCAGAAACCCCAGTACCCCCCCCCCAAAAAAAAGGACTAAGGTAGTGAGTAATAAAGTAGCATTTTTTTTATTTCCGCCCTGGGAATCACTCTCATGGCCTGGGACTTCAGGAAAGATCTCGTAGCTACACAGCTTTTTTTTTGAGGGGGGGTGTCTGGGGATAGAACCCGGGGCATTTGACCTCCGAGTTACACCTCCTGCCCTATTTTTTTTATTATTATTAATCTTTATTTTGAAACAGGGTCTCACTGAGTTGCGGAGGTCCTCACTAAGTAGCTGAGGCTGTTCGCAAACCTTGATCCTCCGGTCTCAGCCTCCCAAATGCTGGGATTACAAGTGTGCACCACCACACCCAGCTCCTCACAGTTAAAATTTAAGATGAGAGAAACGGACTCAGATTCCATCATTGGGGTGGGCAACAAAGGGCAGCGCTCATAGCTGGTGTGGATACCTACAGATGGACCCCAAACTGCGCCCATCCTTTGTGGAGATTGAGAAGACCCTGGAGGAAATTATGAGCCGTCTAGAAGAAGAAGAGCTGGAGAGGGATGAGAAGCTGCAACCCCCAACTAAGGGTAAGTGATCAGACTGGATAACCCAACCTGACTCCAAGGCTGGAAACTAGGCTGTGGGCCTTCCCCTCCAGGGCTGTGATGGAAAGCTATACCAGGTTTAGAAGGAAGGGGGAAGGGCAGAAGATCATGGAGATAAAAGGACTAAACTTTTTTTTGAGGTACCGGGGATTGAACACAGGGGTATTTTACCTCCAAGATACACCTCTGGCCCTATTTTGTGTTCTTTTTTTATTTTATTTTTGGTGGTACTGGGGGTAGAACCCAGAGGCCTTTTACCTTCGGGCTATACTCCCAGACTTTTTTTTATATTTTATTTGGAAACAGGGTCTCACTAAGTTGCTGAGAGCCTCACTAAGCAGCTGAGGCTGGCTTCGAACCCGTGCGATCCTCTTGTCTCAGCCTCCCAAGCGCAGGGATTACAAGCGTGTGCCACCACACCCGGCTTTGTGTTTTTATTTATTTATTTATTTATTTATTTTTTGGTGGTACTGGGGTTCCTGGAAGCCCTTCTATCTCCGGGCTACACTCCCAGACCTATTTTTACATTTTTATTTGGAAACAGGGTCTCCTAAGCCAGCGCGCGGCTGGCTTCGAACCTGCGTGATCCTCCTGTCTCCGCCTCCCAAGTGCGGGGATTACAAGCGTGCGCCACCACGCCCGGCACTAGGCTTTGTGTTTTTAAAAAAATTTTTAAATTTATTTTTAGTGGTACTGAGGGTAGAACCCAGGGGTTTTCTACCTCTAGGCTATACTCCCAGACCTATTTTTATATTTTTATTTATAAACAGGGTCTAAGTTGCTGAGAGCCTCACTAAGTAGCTGAGGCTGGCTTCGAACCTGTGTGATCCCCGTCTCAACCTCCTATGTGCAGGGATTACAAACGTGCGCCACCATGCCCAGCTGTATTCTTTATTTCGAAACGGTCTTACTAAGTTGTGGAGGGGCCTCACTAAGTAGCTGAGGATGGCCGCGAACCTACAATCTTCTCATCTCAGCCTCCCAAGTGCTGAGATTAACAAGCATGTACCACCATGCCCAGCAAGACTGGACTTTTTTTTTGCAGTACTGGGATGGAACCCAGGGGTATTCTACCTCCAAGCTATACCCCCAACACTATTTTTTATTCTTTATTTTGAAATAGGGTCTCATTAAGTTTCGGAGGGCCTAAGTAGGTGAGGCTGCCCGTGAACCATGATCCTCCTGTGTCATCCTCCCAAATGCTGGGATTATTAGGACTGAACTGTTAAAAAGAGTTGTGACAACTGGGCATGGGAGGCTGAGACAGGAGGATCTCAGATTCGATTCAAGGCCTGTCTCAGCAACTTAGTAAGAACTGTTTAAAAAAAAATAAATACAACACCAGCTTGTAATCCCAGTACTTGGGCAGGTGAGACAGGAGGAGCACAGGTTCAAAGCCAGCATTGGCAATTTAGCAAGGTTTTCAGCAACCTAGTAAGACCCTGTTTCCAAATAAGAAATAAAATCAGGCTGGGGGT
Source organism: Muscardinus avellanarius (assembly GCF_963383645.1). NCBI lineage: Eukaryota > Metazoa > Chordata > Mammalia > Rodentia > Gliridae > Muscardinus > Muscardinus avellanarius. The sequence goes on along the minus strand of NC_137788.1, from coordinate 38,701,039 downwards.
GTAGCTTAGAGGTAGACTACCTCTGGGTTCAATCCCTAGTACCAAAAAAAAAAAAAAAAAAAAAAAGCCACCCCCCAACCCCTGGGCATAGTAACACACTTGTAAACTTAGGAGGCTAAAATAGGATTGCAAATTTGAGGCCAGCTTCAGTAGACTGTTAAAAAAAAAAAAGAAAGAAAAATGGCTTTTAGTGTAGGTCAGAGGTAAAATGCCCCTGGGTTTGGTCTTTAGTACTCCCTTCCCTTCTCCCCCCCAGAAAACCCTAAACACCCAGAGTTGACTTGGCATATTGCTTCCTTTTCTCTGAGTCTGTTTCCTCATAAAAGGGGACAACAGTGCATACATTGCTTTCCTGAACACCACCACTGTGAAAAAGTGGCTCTTTTATGACCTCTGTATGACCAGTGAAGTAACCAGACTCCCTGTTCTTCAGGACACTTGGAGAAAGTGCCTGGGGGGAAGCGACTGAGCTCACTGGATGACAAGATCCCCCACAAGTCACCGCGACCGAGACGTACAATCTGGCTGTCTCGAAGCCAGTCAGACATCTTCTCTCGCAAACCTCCACGTACAGTGAGTGTCCTGGACCCTTACTACCAGCCACCAAGAGATGGTGTTGCTCGTACCCCCAAAGTCAACCCTTTCAGTGCTCGTCAGGACCTCAAGGGTGGCAAGATCAAACTCTTTGACCTACCCAGCAAGTCGGTCATCTCCCTGGTGTTTGACCTGGATGCACCAGCGCCTGGCACCCTGCCACTGGCTGACTGGCAGGAGCCCCTGGCCCCGCCTGCTCGCCGGTGGCGCTCTTTGCCTGCTTCACCAGACTTCTTACGTCAAGAGGCCTGTCCATTTGTGTGTCGTGAAGAATCACTATCTGATGGGCCCCCTCCACGACTCAGTAGTGTCAAGTACAGAGTAAGAGAAATCCCACCATTCCGGGCACCCGCCCCACCAGCTGCTGCAGCCCCCGAGGCCATGGACTGCTCTAATCCCCAAGAAGAAAACGGTTTTGGGCCCAGGCCCCAGGGGACCAGCTCATGTTGTGGAGCCCTGTGCTCTGAAGAGATGGAGGTAGAGGAAGAAAGGCCAAGAGGCCCGGCTTCAGCCCCCTTCTCTGTAGCAGGCACAGGCCTGCAAACCCAGAGAAAGTTGGATGGATGAGGGAGGATAGTCCCTGTCTCATCTTGGGGATGGACCTTCAGCCAAGGCGATAGGGCCCCCCAGGTGCACAGCCGTGACTCCCCTAGAGCCTACAAGACAGGCAGGCTGTGCCAAGCTAGGCTCAACTTTTAGGCTCACGGTGTCCAATGGCTGCCTGTGAGGGGAGGCGGCGGAGAAGAAGCCTTCCTGGTTAGGGCCAACCACTGATTCTAAGCCTCTGAAATCCAGCAAGGCGTGCCGCCTCCCACGGGCCCCAGTACACTTCCCAAGACAGGACCAGAGAACTCCTAGTTCTAGGCTGAGCTGGCAGGTGACTATTACTCCGGTTCTTCTCCCACACCAGGTCTCTCTTGCCCTTCTTTAGGGCATATAAGCTACTAGATGGAACTTGGAGCTGACCAGGAGTCCACAGAGGCTGAAGACTGGGGTGCTTCTTGCCAGTATGTCTGACACTTGAATAATTGCTGTTTGCACTTACCGCGCGCGGTCAGACCACATCACTACATTTCTATGCAAGGAGAGGGCAAGGTGGTGTGGTGGTCATGGCTCTTAACTAACCTATTCAAAGACCTTTTCCAGTTGATTAATCTATTTTCATATTTATAAAGGAGTCTTAATGTTCCGCCTCATTAAGACTTTCAACCTTGTGGTTGGGAGTGGGGCTGGTTTTGTAGGCCCTAGGGCCTGCCCTATGTATTTGTCAACAAGTGATACACCCATTTGGTTAAATGGTTTATACTTGGACTGATTTCCTTCCCTTCCTGCTATAGCTGGAGCCTTGGGAACAGTCTGTTCTTACAGATCCACAATAAGAAATAACCAAAGAATGAAGTTGGTCAAATATTTTCATAACTTTTCTGTTGATTTTTTTGTTTGGTAAAACTGTCCCAGGATACTTTCAGATTTAAAATAAAGTTGGTGTTGCAGGTGCTGGTCAGCCTTCTTACTTATACCTTTGTTTCTCAGTCTTTGGGGTGAGGGAGAAGGTCCCAGGTGGTGCAGCAGCATCTCTGCCAGCCCCACCCCTGAACTCTCTTCTACTCTCAATTCCTCTACCTGGACCGAGTGCCAGGCAGAAGCTGGGTCAGTTGCTGCCCCAAGCCAGCTTCATCTTCTGGTTGTGGGCTTTGGAGGAACGAGAGAATTGGCTCTTGGCCACCGTGAGGGGAACGGCTTTGCCACTTAGATAGACCTTGTTGTGGCACTCAGGCAGCCAGGGTTCAGAGCTGCAAGGCTGGGGCCCCTGGCTCACTCCGACATAGGCCATCACGTAACCTGTCATGAAGGCATCGAAACCAGCCCGGTGCAGTCCATCCCCAGGCACAGGGTGAGGACCGGCTTGACCCCCTGGCACTTCTGAGGTGGCCAGGTCAGCTGTTTTGCAACTTGTCGTGTTAAGTGCCATCTCCAAGTCATTTTTGTGCCCTTGCTCAGAGCCAAGCTGGTCCTTTGTTTCATCCTCAGACATTTTCTGTTCATTTTCCTCCGTCTTGAGGCTGTCCTCACAGACCTGCTTCCTGGGGGGACTATCCTTAGCTTCCCCAGAAGTCTGTGTCCCAGGAGCACTCAACAGGGCCCTCCTCCGTTTCTCTTTACGCCGCCGCCGCCGCCGCTTGTCTTCCACCACAGCTTCATCAGTGTCGATGATAAGGTCGATATCGTGGGACCGAGGGCACTGTGGTCCCTGGGGGCACCAGCCATAGGCCTAGAGGTAGGAGAAAAACCTAGAAAGGTGTTCCAGGTATTAGAACCCCTCTCTCCTCAGGAAATAGGCGAGTGCTCTCACCGAGAAGCTGTCACAGACGCTGGTGGGGTGAGGACGGTGGGCTGCAGGGCTCATGCAGCAGCGGTAGTCCACATGGGCCCTCATGCTGGGAGGATAGCTGCAGAACTCCAGGGCAAGGTGCGGGCTGCCGGCTGCCCGGCGCTTCCCATTTTCCCGCTCACTGCAATAATGTAAGAACACATTGGTCCACTAGCATATAAACTCCACGAAAACAGGAGTTTTTGTCTACTGAATTCTCAGCACCTAAAACTGCCTGGCACAGGCTAAGTGATCAATCAGTATCTTAGTGAATGCAACAGTGTCGTATACTAGGCCCCACCTCTCGCCCTCAACCATTCTCTCACCATTTCCGGAAGGCATATTCTAAGTAGGAGGCCACAAAGCGGGCATGAAACTCAGCGGCATATTTGGTGTCGTAAATGCCTGCCGGGAACATCTCACACAGGTCAGCAGTGAAGGTTCCCAGGCTCTCAGGGAGGTGTGCATAAAAGTTCTGGTACAGGAACACCAAGTCTATGAGGCCATTATGCAGCACCAGGGGCCGGCGGGCTCGGATTAGCTCCAGGAACAGTGTCCGCACTGACTGGCTCTGGCTCTCGTTACCCTGGTTGGAAGGGACGGGGTCAGTGGGATGGAGTCTACCACAAAGCCTCTTCTGCACAACACATATCCCAGGTTCCCCCACTTGCAAAATTCTCCCTTGTTATTTAATCCACTGCTATCCATCTTGTCATCAATCTCAACTGATCCCCCATACTCACTAACAGTTCTCCCCAGGCATCCAGCCAAGGGCAGAAAGAAATGAAGCCACAAGAGGGGCGGCTCCGAGGCTGGGGAGGCTGAAGGCCTACCTTGTCGTTGCCCTTATGGTATGGGATGCCCTGGGCATACTGCCGGTTGAAGTTGAAACCATGCTGCACCAGGAACTGCACGGACTTTGGCTCTATAATGTACTCCTCCATGCACAGCAGCGTGAGATTAAACACCTGGGCCAGGTAGGAATGTTCACCCTGGAGAGAGGGGGCCTGATACAGCAAGATCTGGAGGGAGAGACCTCTCACATCACGTTCCCTAGGATCACAGCCCTCCTCCCACAGCCACTGATCGGGGATGGCAGTGAGAACCCTACCTTGTCTGGCTGCTGCTTGAAGCAGGCAAGGCCCAGGGAGAGGATAGAACGGGTTCTGGCGGCATGACACACGGCCTTGTAACGTTCCTCGATGCACCTTGGGGTTGGTTTGGGGGTGGCTGTGGGTGAGTTACCTTCATGAAGGACCCAAACCACCCAGGGCTGGGACTCCCGCACACGCTCCGCGGTTAAGGACTGCCCCTTCTGCGGGCTGGGACCCAGAGAAGGCTCATACTTACTGGTTCAGCAAACTCTTCCTGTCTCCAAGCCCACTCAGCTCCTGTGGGTGGGTAAAGAGAGGGTGGCGACTGCACCCCAGCACCAGCCCTGGAAGCCACCCGCCCTCCCTGCTGCCCATCTCTCACGGTGTCCACAGCCACGAAGCTAGCGGTCTTTATAGCCAGCAAGAGGGACGGCCACATCTCCTTGAAGTTATCGCTCTGCACGTCCACCACAGGAACCTGGACTGCTGGCTCCTCGCGTTTTGAGCTGCTGTGGACACCACCTGGGGACAAGAGGTTGATGGGCATTCCCATGCTGGCAAGGTCCTGGGTGAACCCTGCCTCGCTTAGGCCATGGCGCCCGGCGGGCGGGGGGCTTCCCTGGTAGCTTTCCCTTATGCCTTCGTATCACACATGCTCAGTGCACAGGAGGGCCTGGATCTGGGGGAACGAGGCCTGGTTCTCCCAGTGACTTTTTGTGAGACTTTGGGGAATTAACTTCTGCCTCAGAATCACAAACAGTAAAAAGGGAAAGCAGGGCTAGATGACCTTTGAAGTTCCTTCTTCCCTCACCCTGCAGGAATACTTCACAAAGCTTGAACATTTCAGCTCCCTTTAAGATCCCATACTAGCTAGGAGTGGTAACACACTGGTAATCCCAATACTTGGGAGGCTGAGACAGGAGGACTGCAGGTTCAAGGACAGGCCAGCAAGTAGTGAGACTCTCATCAACCCAGCAAGACCCTGTTTCTAAATAAAAAATGAGCCAGCCGTGTTGGCAAATGCTTGTAATCCCAGCATCTGGGAGGCAGAGACTAGAGGATCCTGGTTTGCAGACACCCTTAGCTATTTAGCAAGACCCTTCACAACTCAGTGAGGACCTGTTTCCAAAAAAAAAAAAAACAAAAAAAACAACTAACTAAATAAATAAATACGGCTAGAGGTGTAGCTCAGAGGTAGGATGTTCCTGGGTTCCATCCTCAATATCACAGAAAAAAGCAGTAAAAAAAAATTAAAATTAAAAAAAAAGCAGAAAAAAGAGCTGGGCGTGGTGGTTCACACTTGCAATAATTGGGAGGATGAAATGAGAGGGTTTACAGCCAGCCTCAGCTACTTAGGCCCTCTGCAACTTAGTGAGACATTGTTTCAAAAGAATAAAAAAATAGAGTTGGAGGTATGGCTTGATCCCCAGTACTGCAAAATAAATAAAAATAAAGTACGGCTGAGGGTGTAGCTAAGAGGTAGAATGCCCCTGGGCTCAGTCCCCATTGCCCCCCCCCCACAAACACACACACATTTCATAGTAGCCAGTGGTGGTGGCAGGGCACACCTGTAATCCTAGCACTTGGGAAGCTGAGACAGGAAGAATACAAGTTTGAAGCCAGTCTCAGCAATCTAGCAAGACCCTACTTCCAAATAAAAAACAAAAATAGGTCTGGGGAATGTAGTTCAGAGGCAGAATGCCCCTGGATTCGATCCCTAGCATCACATACACAAAACTATACTATTCTCATGGTGCCCTAACAGCCTCAAGCAACAGTTCCCACTATGCCCCAGAACCTGGTAAATAATACTTAACACGAGAATCCCCAATACTTTCTACTTCCTTTGAACCACATCGCTCAATCTGCCTCACCATTCAAATCACAACTAAGTTATGTGCTCCGGCCAGTACTTGGGAGGCTGAAACGGGTGAAGAGGACCACAAGTTGGGAGGCCAGCCTTGGCAACTTAGACTCTGTTTCAAATAAAATAATAAACAGGGTTGGGATAGAAAGCCTCTATGTGTTCAGTCTCCAGCAACACACACAGCCCCTGTGTGTGTTCGATTTCCAGCAAAACACACACACACACACACACACACACACACACACACACACACACACACACATCCGCGTTGCGAGCTCCATCCAGACCACATCTCCCAAATTGCCCCCATCATCCCTGACTGTGCTCCCCACACTCCGGGCTGTGCAGCCAGCGCGGTGCACGCCGGGACGTGTAGTCCCCCTTGTTCGGGCGGAAGGAGCTGGGCCTCTAAAGCTTGAGGTCGGCCTCCAGGCCTTCCTGCCCCCGGAGCACAGAGGCTTTGGGGCGCCCCTGCGAAGCTGCTCACCGTCGGAGGCCGCTGGAGCAGAAGCTGCGCCGTCGTCACTGCCGGCAGCCATGACGCCGCGGCCTCTGGCCAGAGTCGTCTGCGGGCCCCGGCTTCCGCTCAGTCTCCGGCGCGGCGGGCGGCCGGCTCGGGGCGGGCTCCGGCTCGGAGTGGCTGTTAGGTCGGACTTCCGTTCAGCCCTCAGGGCGAGGAAGGGGCTGAGCCCATTGGCTGGTGCGCGGGCCCGCCGCCCGGATTGGCCGGAGCCACGCCCCCTGGAGTGCGGCGCGGGACTCAGCGCGGGAGGTAATTCTTTCCACGCGCGGTGGCGGGAATGTGGGACGTCTGCATGGAGTGTGCTCTCTTCCTCCACAGAGCCGGGAGATAGGGTGGGGAGTGTATGCGGCCGGGGCGGGCTTCGCAGAGGGGAGGCGCTGCAGAGTGAGCTTAAAGCAAGCCTAGGAATTAGGCGCAGAGTGAAGTGTATGTGGCGGAGGGATGGCGATGGGGGTGGGGAACAGAGGTGTTTTGGACATGATCAAATTCCCGGAGAGGCCGGGCGTGGTGGCGCACGCTTGTAATCCCTGCGTTTAGGAGGCTGAGACGGGAGGATCGCACAAAGTTCGAAGCCAGCCTCAGCTACTTAGTGAGGCTCTCAGCAACTTAGTGAGACCCTGTTTCCAAATAAAATATTAAAAAATAGGTCTGGGAGTATAGCCCGGAGGTAGAAAGCCTCTGGGTTCCACCCCCAGTACCACAAAAAAAAAAAAAAAAAAAAAATTCCCAGGGAAGATGGAGAGTTAAGTGTGATCCAGGAAGAGAAAGGCGGAGAGCATTCCACTGGACCAGTCTGCAGAGGATGCTTTTGAGATAGATAATCCAAGCAAGTGATAAGGGCTTCGATAATGGGATTGACAAGTTGAAAAGCATAACTGCCCCAGAGGGTGTTTGAGTTTACTCCTGTCCCTTCCGGCAGCTCCAATTTCCATTCCCTCAGCCCAGCTTCCCTTTTCCCTTGTTCATTCACTGTCTCTAGGGCATCTTCAGCGTTTCCCTCTCTACAGTCTTTCTCATCATTATTCAGAATTGCTTGTACATATCCCCTTCTGAAAAAGGAACACTTCATTCCCATTAATTAATTTATCAATCATTTATTGTGTATAGTTTACCTGGTGCTGTCTTTGGGGTCATAACAGCAAAACAGACCACTCCTTGTCCTCATGGAGTTTTTTTGGTGTTTTATTTTACTGTCAAGTAAGGCAAGCAGAAAGTAATGGAATGAATCATAAATGAATGTGAAATTAAAATTAAAAGCTACAATGGAAAAGTACCTGAAAGTAGGCCTGGGGAACATGACTTGAACTTTTTTCTTTTTCTTTTTCTTTTTTTTTTTTTGTTGGTCTAGGGATGGAACCCAGTGGCATTCGGCCTCCGAGCTACAGCCCCTGCCCTATTTTTTATTCTTTATTTTGAAACCGCCTCTCACTGAGTTGCAGAGGGCCTCACTAAGTAGCTGAGGCTGTCCACAAACTGCAACCCTCCTGTCTTAGCCTCCCGAATGCTGGGATTACAAACGTGTGCCACCACGCCCAGTTTATGACTTGGACATTTAAACCACGATCTGAAATGACTGAATGTTAGGAAAAGCCTAGAAAAGCTCTGTCTAAGCAGAGGAAATGGACTGTATGAGGCCTCCTCAGAGTTGGGGATTAAAACGGACTGAGTCAACCCCAGGGTTGGGGATTGAATCAACTAAATGTGATTAGACATTATCTGAGAGAGAACAAAGCAAGGAGGGCCTCAGTACATGGACCTTTAGGTATTCTGTATTAAGAGGATTGACTCTTGGCCTGGCTGGTGACACAGGACTATAATCCCAGTACTTGGAGTTGGGCGTGGTGGCTCAGGTTTGTAATCCCTGTGGTTGGGAGGTCGAGACAGGAGGATCGCACAGGTTCGAAGCCAGTCTCAGCTACTTAGTGAGGCTCTCAGCAACTTAGTGAGACCCTGTCTCCAAATAAAATATAAAATAGGTCTGGGAGGATAGCCCAGAGGTAGAAAGCCTCTGGATTCCACCCCCCAGTACCACCACCACCAAAAAAAATCCCAGTACTTGAGAAGCTGGGACAGGAGGATCATAGGTCTAAGACCAGCCTCAGCAACTTAGATTCTCAGCAACCTAACAAGACCTTGTTTCACAACAAAAATTAAAATAGGGGTGCCAATCATACTGGCGCAGGCTTGAAATCCCAGCATTTGGGAGTCTGAGACAGGAGGATCGCAGTTTGCTGCCAGCCTCAGCTACTTAGACCCTTGCAACTCAGTGAGACCCTGTTTCAAAATAAAGAGTTAAGCCAGGCCTGGTGGTGCATGCTTGTAGCCCCCGCGCCAGCCTCGCTGGCTTAAGAGACCCTGTTTCAAAATAAAAAAATATAAAATAGGTCTGGGAGTATAGCCCGGAGGTAGAAGGGTTCCATCACCAGTACCACCAATAACTAACTAAATAAATAAATAACCAAATAACTAACTAACTAACTAAATAAATAAATAAAAATAGGGCTGGGGTGTAGCTCAGAGCCATCCCCAGTACCACACAACACACACACACACACACACACACACACACACACACATTTTTTCAAAAAGAGGTGGGGTCATAGTTTGGAGGTAGAATGTCTCCGGTTTCAATCCCCAGGACCCCCTCACCAAAAGAAAAAAAAAAAAGAAAGAAAGGAGAAGAAAAGATTACTTTGTTCTTGTAGAGTGAATTATGGAAGTACCTGAGTTTGGTATAGGAAGTTTGGTTCTGAACAGGAGTAGAATGGGTCTCAGTTGCGAGATTGGAGGAGCAGGACCCTATGGAAAAGTAGGGACCTTTCTTCTACATAAAGGAGGAAAGAATGAGAACAGTTCAAATAGAAGGAAGTTTGTACATTTGCTTTTTTCTCCTAAAGAGGAAGCAAGCTGTTTTGATGAAAATGAGGTGGTGAAGTCAAAGCTCGGGGGGTGGGGGAGGATTTGAAATAGAAGCTTAATAAGGATTATAACATAGCAGAGAGTAAGAGCGCACACTTGGTTTGAAAGATGGAGTTGTTTAATCTCTGCAAGTCTCCACTTCTTTGTAGCTAAAATGGAGGTAATAGTAGTACCTGCTTCCTGGAGCCGTCAGGAAGTTGAGTGAGATCCGGTAAAGAACTTCGTGGGGTCTGACCCACAGTAAGCACTCAGTGTTAGCTACTTTTTGCTAGTAGAGAAGAGGGAGCCAGAACCAACAGCAGTGAAAATCAACCAGATGGATTTTCTTATCACTAATGGCCAGCCAGTTACGATTCACTAGATGAGGACAAGATCAGGAATAAAAAGTAGCTTCTCTATTCCTCCACTGATTTGCCGTATGCTGTAGGCAAATCTTTTCCCTCTCTGATCCTTGGTTTCTCCTTTTTTCTTTCTTTCATTCTTCCTTTCTTCCTTCCTTTCTTTTGTTGTACTGGAGATTGAACCTAGGGCATTCTACCTCTGAGCTACACCCTCAGCCCTATTTTTTATCCTTTACTTTGAAACAGGGTTTCACTAAGTTGCTGAGAGCCTTACTAAGTAGCTGAGACTGGCCAAGAACCTGCGATCCTCCTGTTTCAGCCTCTCAAGTACTAGGATTATAAGCGTGTGCCACCACGCCCAGCTTGGCGGTGGTGGCTCCTCCTCCTCCTCCTCCTCCTCCTCCTCCTCCTCCTTCTTCTTTTTTAGGTACTGGAGATGGAATCCAGGGGCGTTCTATCCCTAAGCTATACCCCAGCCCTACTTTTTTATTTTTTTGAAACAGGGTCTCACTGAGTTGCAAAGGGCCTCACTAAGTAGCTGAGGCTGTCCACAAATTGCGATCTTCCTGTCCCAGCCTCCCAAATGGGATTACAAGCATGCGCCATCACACCCGGCTTGATTTCTCCTTCCTATAAAAAAAGATTTGGACTAGATGACTATTGGATTCTGTTTTAGTCCTAGCCATGCTACATCTCTAAGCAGAGAAACCTCCCACCTACTGCTCTGCTCCCAGATGCTTCAAAACAGTCCCTTTGTATCCATCCATCATGGTAGACATCAGGGATCCATACATGTTTCCAACAGGAGGCTTTGGTCCTTGGCTCGTCCCAGCTCCAGCGTCTTGTTGTTTACACGTCTCCCGGGCTGTACTCATGCTGCACCCTCTGAGGCTGTTGCTCAGCTATATGATCACACCTCAGGGCCAGGCCAGCCAAGGGCAAACCCATAGGCTTCTTGAGAATGTTTAAGAAAGGCTAGATGCTCTTCTATGAGTGGGACTGGAGAAGAGATAACTGTATCTCCTGCAGGGCTCCCTCATTCACAGTGAGGTTCAGCATCATTGTGACTACTCTGGCTTCCAGGCCATCATGAGGAAGCCACGAGCAGCTGTGGGACGAGGTCGCAGGAAGCAGGCAACCAGTCAGGAGGGAAGGAAGAAGCATGCCCTCAACAGCATATCTTCAAAGTCTTCAGCCTGCAGTGGTGAGGTGCTCCTCCCTGGTGGAGACTCGGGGGGCTCTGTTCCTTGTCTGTGCAAGGATTGGGCTGGGAAGGGAGCCTGGTATGTATCAAGGCATTAAGGCAATAATTAGGGATGTAATTTTGACCTTGTAGCTGTGTGGCTTTGGGACAATTGCTCTGATTGGCTTTTTGTGCCAGTAATGTGAAACAGTAGCCTGCACATTTTTTTCCTCATGGAGGCTTTCCTGGAATCAGATGAGTTTTTGATCCTGAAAGTGTTTTGTAAATAGAAAAGCCCTGCTCAGGTACATATTATGTCTGGCTAAATCTGTTGTTTTCATTATGGCCCAGAGACAACAGAGCCAGAAGTACCACCCTGAGAAAATTAAGGCCAAAGATCGGGCCAAGAAGCTGGTCTGCCTTCAGTGCCAAAGCTTAAGCAAGGGTTTGGGGTAGGGGAAGCCCTCGGTGGGAGCACATTGCCACAGGCTGCCATATCCTAGAACCTTGGTGCAGGGAGGCTCCCTAAGTGTCCTGGGGGTCCTGCAGGCCTGGCCAGACAGCAGGAAGAGGCGGGGACACAGGCCTCCCTCTCCCAGTACCATCTATTCAGAGATGCAGCTGAAGTCACAGCCTTCCGGAGGAGCCTGCTGAGCTGGTATGACAGAGAGAAGCGGGACTTGCCCTGGAGGAGACGGGTAAGCAAGTGAGGGACAGGGATGGCGGGGCAGGAGGCTGGTACCCAGCCCCTTCCACACTGACTCCCCACCTGTGGTTGTGTTGACAGGCAGAGGAGGAGATGGACATGGATCGGCGGGCGTATGCTGGTGAGTACCTCTGAGGGCAGGCTTCTTTGCCTGGACGTGCTGAGGCCTGGGGCTGGGGGCCGGGGCCAGGGCGGGTTAGCAGTGCTCTCATCCCGGCCCCTCTCCCCCAGTGTGGGTGTCAGAGGTTATGCTGCAGCAGACCCAGGTTGCCACGGTGATCAACTACTATACCCGCTGGATGCAGGTGACGCCAGTAGAGGGAGGGCAGGGTTGGGCCACTCGCTGAATAAGAGCGCGTGCTTTGGGATGGGTGTAGAGCAGGCTTCCTCTGCCACCCTTGACATCATTTTTTTCTTGCCTGCCTTGGGGCTGTAGAAATGGCCAACACTGCAGGATCTGGCCAGTGCTTCCCTGGAGGTGAGAGCTACCCTTGGGTAGGGGGAGTGGGAACAACTGAGGGACTGACCACTGATCTCTGACCTGTGGCCCCACCCTAGGAGGTGAACCAGCTCTGGGCTGGCCTGGGCTATTACTCTAGAGGCCGGCGTCTGCAAGAGGGAGCTCGGAAGGTAAAGGGTGGTAGAGGTGGTGGGGAAGCAGGGGTAGGAGCCCAAGGGCCCCAGGAATCTCATGATCCTGAGTCTTCCCACCCTGATCAGGTGGTAGAGGAGCTGGGGGGCCACATGCCATGTACAGCGGAGACCCTGCAGCAGCTCCTGCCTGGTGTGGGGCGGTATACCGCTGGGGCCATTGCTTCCATTGCCTTTGGCCAGGTGAGCCCATAGCCCACCCACACTTAGTGTGTGCCACCCACCTTCCTCCCAGCCCCGCTGATGCCTGGCCTTCTCTGTCCTGTGTCAGGCAGCTGGTGTGGTGGATGGGAATGTGGTCCGGGTGCTGTGCCGCGTCCGAGCCATCGGTGCCGATCCCAGCAGCACCCCTGTCTCTCAGCAACTCTGGTAGGATATTGGAGTGTCGGGAGAGGTTTCTTCAAAGGGTCTCTGCTTCCCAGCCGTGTTCCCTTCTTGCAGGAGCCTTGCCCAGCAGTTGGTGGACCCCGCCCGGCCAGGGGACTTCAATCAAGCAGCCATGGAGCTGGGGGCGACAGTGTGCACCCCACAGCGCCCTCTTTGTGGCCACTGCCCCGTGCAGAGCCTGTGCCGGGCACGTCAGAGGGTGAGCCTATTGGGAAGGTACAGCCAGGAGTCCTAGGGTGTGACCCTTGTTTGCACCATGACACCTACCCTGTCTCTCAGGTGGTACAGGAGCAGTTCTCTACCTCAGGGAGTCCACCGGGCATGCCTGACGTGGAGGAGTGCGGTGAGTGCCCACCAGCCCCAGCCGCTCCTGGTCCTGTTGGGGAGCTGCTCATAGACTCCTCATTCTAGTGCTTCTCGTAATCTCAGTAAGGTCCTGCAGATCTGGGCCAAGCCTGCTCTCTGGACTTGGCACCAAAGCCCTCCTGTTTTTTTTTTTTTTTGGTGGTACTGGGGTTCCTGGAAGCCCTTCTACCTCGGGGCTACACTCCCAGACCTATTTTTACATTTTCATTTTGGAAACAGGGTCTCCTAAGCCAGCGCACGGCTGGCTTCGAACCTGCGCGATCCTCCTGTCTCCGCCTCCCAAGCGCGGGGATTACAAGCGTGCGCCACCACGCCCGGCCAAAGCCCTCCTGTTCTAAGTGGAGCTTGGGGATCTCGTCCCCAGCTCCCAACACTGGACAGTGCCAGCTGTGCCTACCTCCCACAGAACCCTGGGACCACACCCTGGGAGTGGCCAACTTTCCCAGAAAGGCCAGCCGCAGGCCCCCTAGGGAGGAGTACTCTGCCACCTGTGTTCTTGAGCAGCCCGGAGCACATGGGGGTGCCCGCATTCTACTTGTGCAAAGGCCCAACTCAGGTACCTGGGTGCTGGGGGTGAAGGGCAGCGGCATGAGCAGCAGGGAGGACAGTGGAGTCGCACCCGCGGCCTCACGGAGCCTGGCCACTTTCCCACTCAGGACTGCTGGCGGGACTCTGGGAGTTCCCATCCGTGACCGTGACCTCGGGGCAGGAGCAGCAGCAGCAGGAGGAGACGCTGCTGCAGGAACTGCAGAGTTGGGCCGGGGCCCTCCCCACCACAGGCCTCAAGCACCTGGGGGAGGTAAGTGAGCCTGGTGGGGCCAGGAATGACACAGTTTGTAGCCGTGTCTACAGGCCGCTTTCAGCTCCTTGGTCTCCTCCCAGGTGGTCCACATCTTCTCTCACATCAAGCTGACATATCGAGTATATGGTCTGGCCCTGGAAGGGCAGGCCCCGGCGACCAGCACGGCCCCTGGCGCTCGCTGGCTGACCCGGGAGGAGTTTCACACCGCAGCTGTCTCTACCGCCATGAAAAAGGCACTACTTTTGTCTTCAGTGTCCTTTTTTGTGTGTGTGTGTTTCTTACATGTTCTAGATAAACTTATTGCTGTGTAAACAGAAAGAGGGAGGGGCATATTTTAAACAAAAGAACCCAGGCATAAAGTCAAGGACAGAACAAAGTGAGTTGGCTTACTTGGAGAAGGTGCCAGCTCTGTTCCTTACCCCTGTTCTTGGCTAGGTGTTCCGCATGTATGAGGACCAGCAGCCAGGAAGCTGCAAGGTGAGTCTCACCCTCACTCAGCCGTCTCTCTCCAGACTCAAAATCATGGATTTTAGTCATCTACTGATAGATGTAATGGACAATGTGGGTATAGATTGTCCATTACAGGCTTCTTGGGGCCAAAGGAATAATTCTTTTGTGTATGTGTATGGGGTACTATAGATTGAGCCCAGAGGTGTTCTACCTCTGAGCTACACCCCCTAGCCCTTCTTTCTTTCCTTTTTCTTTTTTGCAGTACCCAGGATTGAATCCAGGGGCATTCTATTTCTGAGCTACACCCCCAGCCCTATTTTTTATTCTTTATTTTGAAACAGGGTCTCACTGAATTACAAGGGCCTAAGCAGCAGTGGCTGTCTGCAAACCGTACTCCTCCTGTCTCAGCCTCCCAAATGCTGAGATTACAAGTGTGCGCCACCATGCCCAGCTTTCCCCAAACCTGTGATCCTTCTGTCTCAGCCTCTAAATACTAGAATTACAGGCATGCGTCATCACACTCAGCCAGAGATAGTTTTTGGTCTGGGGACCTCACATTGTGGGGCACAAGGTAGGGGGACAAGAGCAGAGAGTCACAAGGGCAACAGAGTGTCACCGGCGTGTGAACTGTTTGTTTTGTTGGATATGAAGCGGGGGAGCCTTCACTTCTATCTGGGAGGCAAAGATTAGGAAAGGTTGCTCATTTGGGTCCTGGAAATGAGTTGTTTTCTCCAGGTTTGGAGGGGAATCAACAAAGCATGTTCTTTCCAATCCAGGAAGAGTGTGAGCAAAGGAGGGAGGCAGGGCAGTCTGCAGTGCTCAGGGAGCTGTGAGTGGTTGGTTTGGCTGGAGAGGTCAGCCAGGGCATGGAAACGAGGCTGCTGAAGCATTTTAGGTGGAGAGAGTCAGTTTTGCATCTTAGGAAGATGCCCTGGGCTGCCTCTGGAGAGCCGATGGAAGGCGCAGATACTGGGAGGTGGTGGAAAGTGCTGCAGCATCCAGACTAGAACGGAGCTTGATCCATAAAGAGGAAGGAAAGAGGTGAAAGGTGTCTCCGGTGCCCCTCCTCAGCCCCTCCCTCTTCCTTCTGTACAGAGTTCCAAAAGGTCCCATGCGTCCACTCTGTCCAGCCGGAAAAAGCAGAGCCGTGGCCAGCAAGTCCTGGAGAGTTTCTTTCAGCCTCAAATCCCCACTGATAGCAGTGCAGCCCAGTGATGCCTCTGGAAGCCCCTACCCCTGAGAGTCCTGATTTTTAATAAAGTGCTTATTTTTGTAGTCCTTTTGGAGAGCTTTCCACCCTTTCCCTAGCTCCTTCATTCATCCCTGAGGGGCCCAGAAAGTAGTGGGTGCTGACTTCAGCGGGCTGAGTCCCTACACAGCCCTAGGCAGATGGAGGAGGGGGTGTTCTGTCCAGAATGCTCTGTTCTCTTTCTTGCCTCAGGAGGAAGCGTGAAGGCAGCTGCAGGGAGCACCTGCCAGTGGTGACACCCAACACCCTCATCCTGGGTCTCAGGTCCCCTCTGATTGGAGCAGGTGGTCGGACGTAATCCTCACCCATCCTGTCCCTACCTGCAGTCACTGCTCCTTAGGGAAAGGGAAAGCACAGGAAGATTTGTCTTAAATTACTAAGTCATTTATCTAGGGATACATTTAATATGTAGTAAAATTATACAGAAAAGCAGAGTGTTAACAATCACAAAACTGGGGGAAGAGGGAAATGTGTTCAGAGAGGAACACAAAGGGATGGGAATGTAGCTCAGTGGAGGGTGCTTGCCTACCAAGCAAGGCCCTGGGTCCAATCTCAGGCTCACAAGAAATAAAGTGCCCATTAGCCCCACTACATTAAAGAGGAACACAAAGGCTTTATAAAAGCACTGGCTACGTTCTGTAGCCTGATGTAATTCTTTTAATGTTCTTTTTATCTTGCATATGTATTAGACATTAAACAGTGAGCATTGATTTATAGTTTAAAAATAAAATACTGGCTAGTGATGGTGCTGCACACTTTTATCCAGGACTTGGGAGCCTGAGCAGCAGGATCACAGGTTTGAAGCCAGCCTCACCAACTTTGCCAGACCCTGTTTCCTAATTTAAAAAAAAAAAAAAATATGTACCGGGGAGTGTAGCTCAGAGGTAGAATGTCCCTGGATCCAATTCCCAGCACCACACACAGAGCCCAGGAAGCTGGAGGCAGATGCTATACGCTGGAGGCTGACGCCTGAGCTGACTAGCTGGGCCTCAGGTGGGTATGTCTCTCAGTCCCAGCAGGCCAGGCACAGGCCACTTCACCCGGCTCCCCCAGGTCCTCAGGCTTCCCGGGCCCTGGCTCCTTCCTCTTGCACGGACTGCCACAGTGCTCGGATGTTGTCCTGGCCAAAGCCTGTGGCCCCCCGCCTCTGAATTAGTTCCAGGAAGAAGGTATCCTCCGCAAAGAGGGACTTGGTGAAGACCTGAAGCAGAAACTTGCCTTTGTCGCCATCTAGCAGGATTCCCCGCCGAGACAGAAGCCTCGGCTCGAGCCCCGCGGCTAGGATCTGCTCCTCTTTGCCCGGCTGCTGGTAGTACGCCTCCGGAGGTGTCAGGAGCCGGCCTCCGGCCACCGCCATCCTCTCGCTGGCCTCCACGATGTTCGGTGTGTACAGTCCTATGTGCTGCAGGCCCGGCCCCCGGTGCCGGGTCAGGAACTGCTCCACTTGGTCCTGTCCGCCGGTGGTTCCCGGCAAGGACTCGGCCAGCACCAGGGTGGGGACGGCGCTGCCCGGCGGGGTCTGCAGGGCGGTGAGCCGCAGCCCCCCGCGCCCCGACGCCGCTGTTATCTCGAGGCCCAGCTCGGGATCCTCACCCGGGCTCAGCGGCAAGTGGTGAAAACCCAGGCAGTCCTGAAACCAGCGCCGCAGCGCGGGCGAGCTGCCGGGGGCGCAGGCCAAGGTCACGTGGTCCACGTGGCTGACCCAGCCGGGGCCGGGCGCTGACGGCACGGCGCGGAAGCCGGGCAGGAAGGGCCCGCCGTAGCCCGCGCGCTCCAGCAGCGTGAGGCTGAGGTTGCCGGCGGGCGAGCGCACCACGGCGTAGGTGGCGGCGCCCAGCGCGTCGCGCACGCGGACGGGCGGCACCGGCACGCGGCAGCCCCGCGCCGCCAGCGCCCGGGCCGCGGCGCCCGCGCTGTCCACGTCCAGGCACAGGTTGGTGGCGCTGGGCACCGCGTGGCGCGGGTCCAGCCCGTACAGCGGCTCGGCCGGCCCCGCGCCCTCGTTCACCAGGAAGACGGCGTCGCCGCTGCGCAGGGCCAGCTGCCGCCAGCCGCCCGCCGCGCGCGCCGCCACCGGCCGGAAGCCGAAGACGCGCTGCAGGTCCCGGGCGAGCGGCTGCCCGGCCGGCACGTGGAAGGCGACGTGGCACAGGCGCCGGGCGGGCGCGGCCATGCGCCCGCGGGCCTCGGGGCGGCTGTCGGAGCCGCGGGCCCGAGCTCGTCCGCCCGCGCCGGGCAGGGCTCACGCGCCGAGCTTTCGGGGACACGGCCTCGCAGCGCCACCGCGGCCCCGCCCCGAGGGCGAGGGGAGGAGCCCCGCCCCCGAGCGCGACGCCACGCCCCCGAGCGCGACGCCACGCCCCCGACGCCCCGCCCCCGCTGCGGGCTCCCGCCGCCGCCCGCGGGCTCGCACCAGGCTCCAGCCTCCCTTCCCCGGCCAGGGGTCACGATGCGCTCTCACTCCGTGCCAGGCGCTGGTCTTGCACTTCTTTCCGACACATTAGAGCCAGGGGCTCAGCCCGGGTTGGGGGAGGAACCCGAATTCTTCCTCCGCAAGCACAGAATTTCTTAGTTTCTCCTCCCTCCATCTCCCTCTTCCTCCCTCCCTTCCTTGTTTCTCGGTCAGTACTGGGAATTGAATCCACAGGCGTTCTCTGAGCTACAACCCCAGCCCTTCTTTTTTTAAAAATTTTTTTTGTTTTAAAATAGGGTCTCCTAAACCCGGCGTGGTGGCTCACGTTTGTAATCCCAGCATTCGGGAGGCTGAGACCGAAGGATCATGCGGACAGCCTCAGCTACTTAGTGAGGCCCTCTGCAACTTAGTGAGACCCTGTTTCAAAATAAAGAATAAAAAAATAGGGCTGAGGGTGTAGCTCCAAGGTCAAATGCCCCTGGGTTCCATTCCCAAACCCGCAAAAAAAAACAACAAAAAAAACAGGGTATTCCTTAGGTTGCTTAGTTGCTGAAACCGGTCTTAAACCTTAAACTTTAAATCCTCCTGTCTCCGCCTCCCAATACTGGAATTAAAGGTGAGTGCACCACGACTGGCTCATATTTTTTCTTAAAAATTCAGGAGTTTGCCTTTAAGACCTAATACGTCTTTACGTACCTTATTTATTTTGCGGTACTTGAGCTACACCTCCAGCCTTATTTTTATTCTTATTTTGAAACAGGGTCTTACTAAGTTGCAGAGGACCTCATAAGTAGCTGAGGCTGGCCCCAAACACATGATCATCCTGTCTCAGCCTCCCAAATACTGGGATTACAAGTATGTGCCACCGGCCTTCAGAGAACCTTTTTTTTTTTTTTTTCTGGCACTGGGGATGGAACCCAGAGGCATTATACCTCCCTCCCAGCTACACCCCAGCCCTATGTTTTATTTCGTATTTTGAAACAGTGATTCTCCTGGCCCCACCTCCCGAATGCTGGAATTACAAGCATGCACAACCATGCCGGACTCCTGCCCTATTTTTATTCTTTATTTTATTTTATTTTGTGGTACTGGGGATAGAACCCAGAGGCATTCTACCTCCAAGTTACACCTCCGGCCCTATTTTTATTCTTTATTTTGAAACAGGGTCTCACTGAGTTGCAAAGGGCATCACTAAGTAGCTGAGGCTGTCCGCGAACCGTGATCCTCCTGTCTCAGCCTCCCAAATGCTGGGATTACAAGCGTGCACCACCGCGCAGAGCTCTCAGAGAACTTTTCCTTTTCTTTTCTTTTCTTTTTTTTTTTTTTTTTTTTTTTTTGGTGGGTATTTCTGGGACCCAGATTTGCATGAGATCACTGGAAGGAGGAAATTAGAAATCTGGGGTTTCAGCTGGGTGGCCCTTGAAAGGTGAGGGAAGGGCATCCAAGAAGGGCAGTAACTCAGTGAGAATCTGAGTGAAACTCTCATAGGAGCAGCAGAGCCCTGGGGAGGCATCTGGGATGGGGCAAGGCATTGCAAGAGATTGCTGGGCCTGGTGGCCTGCTCTGTAGGGTTTCACCAGCAAGGGGAAGGGGAAGGGCTTAAAAAAAAAAGAAAAAGAAAAAGGCCCACCTGGGTGCACAGCACAGCCGGCAGGAGGACAGTGCCTAGAAGGTGGCCAGAACAGCGAATGTGAGACCATGGGATCCAGAGTCAGACAGACCTGGTTTGAAATCCATCTCTAACATACAAGCAAGACTTTAGGCAAGTTGCTTAGCTTCTCTGGGGCTCAGTTCCCTTATCTGCAAAAATGGAAATTGTACCTCCCTTGTGGGGTTGTGATTAAATGTGATAGAGTAAGTGTTCAGTAAACAATAGCTGTTGCTATGGTAGTTATTGTATGATTTTATTCTGTTTCATTACGTAATGCCCTGGCACCTTCTGGAGGGTATCCTGTGACTGTGACCGGCTAGCGGGAGGGGGCAGGCACTGCAGGGGCATGGGTCAAAGGCCAGCAGCCTAATCAAAGCCTTGGCTCACTCCAAGAAGTCCTGGGTAGTATTAATCCTTCTTTCCTTCTTGAACCCAGGAGCATGCTTTTTTCTTTTCTTTTTTCTTTTTCATGGTACTGGGGATTGAACCCAGGGACATCTGAGTTATACTCTGAGCACTCCCTTTTTATATTTATTTATTTTTGTGGTACTGGGGATGGAACCCAGTGGCCTTCTACATCCGGGCTACACTTCTAGACCTATTTTTTTTTTATATTTTATTTGGAAACAGGGTCTCTTAAGCCAGCTGAGGCTGGCTTTGAACCTGCACGATCCTCCTGTCTCAGCCTCCCAAGCATGGGGATTACAAGCATGCGCCACCACGCCCGGCTCTTTTTTCTTTCTTTCTTTCTTTCTTTCTTTCTTTCTTTCTTTCTGTACTGGGGATGGAACCCAGGGGCATTTGACCTTTGAGCTACACCCCCCTATTTTTTATTCCTTATTTTGAAACAGGGTCTCACTGAGTTGCAGAGGGCCTCACTAAGAAGCTGAGGCTGTTCATGAACCAAGATCCTCCAGTCTCAGCCTCCCGAATGCTGGGATTACAAGCGTGCGCCACCATGCTCAGCTGCTCCAGCCCCCCCCCCCTTTTTTGTGTGTGTGGTGCTGGAGATGAAACCAGGGATATTCTTTCTACCTCCCAGCTCTACACCTCTAGCCCTGTTTTTTATTTGGAAATGGTCTAGCTAAATTGCTGACAGCCTCATGAAGTTGCTGATGCTGGTTTTGAACCTGCAATCCTCCAATCTCAGCCGCCTAAGTACTGAAATTACAGGTGCACCAGGCTTCTCTTTACCTTCATCAGGATAAGACTTCTCCCTTAGCCCCAGGCACTGTGGAAAGGGAAGAGATTGCCCTGACTCCTGCCCCGCCCCGTTTTATTGCTCTTTTACTACATGACCTTGAATGCTGCTCAGCCTTTCCTCATGTGTATAATCCCCACTCAGCTTTCTTCCTGGAATACTCCATGGTGGACAGCGTGATACTGAACCCTGGTCTTGTGCTTAGATCTTAAGTGACAGTGGAGACAAAGACTAGGTAGAAAGAAGCTAAAGGCCCCCAACTTCCCTCCTTGCCAAAAGGGAGCGCTCTTATTATGAAATCCTAAACTGTGATGGATTTCTCAGGTTGCAGAGTGTGTGCAGCTGGGGAGTTGCAGCCTAGCAAGGGGCTTAGGTTTTAACCTGTGAAGCCGAGCCTGGCTATGTAGGGCCTGGATTGATACTGCAGATGGCTCTCACCTGGCTGTCTGTGGGGCTCTGATTTTACTGGATTCTAAGGAAAGGCTGCTTGGAAAAAGGGCTCTGTGAGGGCTGGGGCAGGATGGGCTGCTTCCACCCTTCATTGTCAGGGCCCCAAGTGAGCAGCTCTAGAGTCTCGAGAGCTTTACTCCAGCCTCAGGAGTTTGCACTCAAGGGCCTCAGGTACAAACACAACAGAAACAGAATACTTGGCCTTACAGGTCCCACTTTTCCGGAGGGAAAGGTAAGATTTGTAGAGGCTGGGGATTTGGGGCGCTGTCTGAAAGATAAGGGTGATTTTTTTTTTTTTCGGGTCTGGGGATGGAACCCAGGGGCATTCGACTTCCTAGCTACACCTCCTGCCTTATTTTTTATTCTTTATTTTGAAACAAGGTCTAAGTTGCGGAGGGCCTCACTAAGTAGCTGAGGCTGTCCTCGAACCGCGATCCTCCGGTCTCAGCCTCCCGAATGCTGGGATTACAAGCGTGCGCCGCCACGCCCGGCTGACACGGGTGATTTCTGCTTGGGCCTGGTGCTCAGCACGGGAACTGCGTGATCTTGACTCGGGGCACAGACTGAGTTTGCCAAGTGCTCATAATAGAGGAGGTTGTGGGTGTTGGCCTTCCTTTGCGACAGACTCCACTTCCTGCGTGCCAGCTGGCGTCGAGACCATGACCCATGTCGAGCACTTGTCCCTTTACAGTCTGGACCCTGCGGAACTTTTCTTTCGCAAGACATCCCTGATTGCCCTGCTGTTGGGTTTATGGGTGCTCAGGCAGGCCTGCGGGTCGAGAAGGAACCGGAGGGCCACTAGAGGGCGCGCGCGGCGGAGCGGAGCGGCGGTGCAGCTGCGGGAGGTTTCCTGCCACTTCTGCCTCTGGCCGCTAGGTGAGCAGTGTGGAGGCCAGCGCTGTGCGGGCCCAGGTGGAGCCACGTCCTCCCGAAGCTCCCTGCCCATGGGCTAGAGGGAGCTCGCTCCCAAAATTCCTGTCATCAATCGCTCCCTTCTCCAGCCTCTTGTCCCGCGCAGGTAGAAGCCCCAAATCAGAAGCGCTTAGACCCCGCCCCCTCTGGGCGGGCCCCGGAGGCGCGCCCTTCCCGCCCCGCCCCCAGGCGCCCTAGTCTTTAGATCCCGAAAGCGGCTGGGGAAGCTCCCCCCTTCCAGGAGCCGCGGTCCTCCCCTGGGACTCTGTCCCTCTGGTTGTAGGGACTTGACATTTTAGGAGGAGTGGCTCAGAAAACCACAGGGAAAGTGACATTTATGGGATCGAGGGAGGGGGAGGGAATGGGATGGGGATTGGATAAAGGCTAATTGGATGATGTGTGCTTGTATATCCTCACAAGTCTTGTATTCCAATATGATGTATGATTACAATGCATATGTGTGTGTGTGTGTGTGTGTGTGTGTGTGTGTGTAAAAAGAATGCAAACCAAACTACCAAAATAAAAAAAATAAATAAAATTTTGCTTGGTAATAGACATTTACAGGCGTGGTGGCGCACGCCTGTAATCCCAGTACTTGGGTGGCTGAGACAGGAGAACTGCAGATTCAAGACCAGCCTCAGCAATTTAGGAAGACTCAGCAACCTACCAAAACCCAACATAAAACAAACCTACCAAAACAAACATAAAAAGAACTGGGGTTATAGCTAGAGGTAGAACGCCCCTGAGTTTAGTCCTTAGTAGCAAAATTAAATAAATAAATAAATAAATAAATGACTAGTAGCGATAGTAGCGATCATGTCAAAGTGTATAGCTTGGTGGTATTAAGAATATTCAGCCCAGGCTGGGTGTGGTGGCGGTGGCGCACGCTTGTAATCCCTGCGCTTGGTAGGCTGAGACAGGGGATCACAGGTTCGCAACCAACCTCAGCTATTTAGTGAGGCCTTCTGCAACTTAGACCCTGCTTTAAAATAAAGAATAAAAAATAGGGCTAGGGGTGTAGTTCAGAGGTAGAATGCCCCTGGGTTCAATCCCCAGAATCCACAAAAGTGGGAAAAAAAATTTTCAGCTGGAAGCCAGGCGTGGTGGCACACGCTTGTAAACCTAGTACTTGGGAGGCTGAAACAGGGGGATCACAGGTTTGCAGCCACTTAGTGAGGCCCTGGGCAACCTAGTGAGACCCTATTTCAAAATAACCGAGGTGGTAGAATGCCTCTGGGTTCCACCCTTAGTGCCCCCCACAAATTATATACATATATATACCCCCAGTCATATATAAACATATGGCTGGGGGTATAGTTCAGAGGCAGAATGCCCCTGAGTTCAATCCCTAATAACACATATACAAAAGCAACAAAAACACCACCACCGCCACCACAACAAAAGCCTTTCAGTGATTTCTAATAG
This sequence comes from Muscardinus avellanarius, assembly GCF_963383645.1. Taxonomy (NCBI): domain Eukaryota; kingdom Metazoa; phylum Chordata; class Mammalia; order Rodentia; family Gliridae; genus Muscardinus; species Muscardinus avellanarius. The sequence continues at coordinate 38,677,484 of NC_137788.1, read as the reverse complement.
TTTTTTATTTGTTTTTGTGACCCTGGGGATTGAACCCAGGAGCATTCTACCTCTGAGCTATACCCCCAGGCCTAGTTTATTTTTATTTTGAAACGGTCTCTCTAGGATAACAAGAGTCTCACTATTTGCCGAGGGTGTCCTCAAACCTGGGGGGATCCTCCTATCTCAGCCTCCCAAGTACTAGGATTATAAGTGTGGGTCACCACACCTGGCCCAAAGCACTTTTTTTTTTTTTTTTTTTGCAGTACTGGGGATGGAACCCAGGGACATTGTACCTTCGAGCTACACTCCCGGTCCTATTTTTTATTCTTTATTCAAAACAGGGTCTCACTGAGTTGCAAAGGGCCTCACTAACTAGCTGAGACTGTCTGGGAATGGTGATGCTCCTGTCTCAGCCTCCCAAAGGCGGGGATTACAAGCATGTGCCACCATGCCCAGCTCAAAGTGCATTTTAAAGCAATAAATACTTTTTTGTTGTTGTTTTTTGGTACTGAAGTTGAAATACAGGGGCATTCTACCTCTGAGCTATACCTCCAGCCCTATTTTTTAATCTTTATTTTGAAACAAGTTCTCACTGAGTTGTAAAGCGCTCACTAAGTAGCTGAAGCTGTCTGTGAACCATGATCCTCCTGTCTCAGCCTCCCAAATGCTGGGAATACAGGCATGCACCACCATGCCTGGCTATTCTTTCTTTAATTAATTAATTAATTTATTTGCGGTACTGGGAATGGAAACCAGGGAGATTCTACCTCACAGCTACACGCCCAGCCTATGTTTTATTCTTTATTTTGAAACAGGGCCTATGCTTTATTCTTTATTTTGAAACAGGGTCTCACTGAGTTGCAAGGGCCTCACTAACTAGCTGAGGATGTCTGGGAATCGTGATGCCCCTGTCTCAGCCTCCCAAAGGCTGGGATTACAAGCATGTTCCACCATGCCCAGCTCTAAGCACATTTTATTTTATTTTATTTTATTTTATTTTATTTTATTTTATTTTATTTTATTTGTGGTACTGAGGTTGGACCCCAGGGGCTTTTCTACCTCCGGGCTATACTCCCAGACCTATTTTATACTTTATTTGGAAACAGGGTCTCACTAAGTTGCTGAGAGCCTCATTAAGTAGCTGAGGCTGGCCCCAAACCTCAATCTTCCTGTCTCAGCCTCCGGAATGCTGGGATTACAAGTGTGAGCCACCACACCTGTTGCAGGGGATAGGTTGGGGGGGGATGTGTGTGTTGTGTGTGTGTGGAAAAGTAACCCCACCACCACCACCACACAGACAGACAAACAGAAAAACCGTGGATTCTTGTCCTAAGCTAAGAATAAGTATTCATCGCTTGGACAGCTGCTGAAGATTTAAAGAAGTTTATTAAAAAGATAGAAATACAGAGATAGTTACAGCCCAGTGCCAGAGCGGGGCACAGGGGGGCAATTTGAATGAAAATGCCAAAGAACTCCAGTTTACTGAGTTTTTATCCTGTCTAAGTCCAGCAGGTCCCTCTGATTTTGGATCATGTTACCCCTTATCTCCAACCCTGGCTCTGCTTCTGTTATCTCTCCAGCCGAATTTATGGCCTAAAGGGGGAGACATCTCTGTCTCCAAACACAGGCCCAGATTTATGGCCTGAGGGGGAGGCACCTCTGTCTCCAGACACAGGCTTTTACTTTTTGTCTTCTCCCCCAAAATGTGTTAAATTGTTCTTAGGAATGCAAGGACATGTTAGCTAACCCTGGCTTTCTTAGTAAAGAAGACATATTTCAAGATTGGACATCTTTCCCAGTATTGACACATTAATACATTTTAAACCTTCTTCCCAATACCAGTACAACACCCAGCTTTTATTCCTTATTTTGAAACAGGGTCTCATTGAGTTACAAAGGGCTGCGGCTGGCCCTGGATTTACTTCAGCTTAGTGAGACCTGCTGGTAACACCTCTCATCTTCTCCATTCGCTGTGAAGGAAGAGTCCCATCTGTGTACGACTACATCTGACGCTCACACCATAAGTGATCCCACTTTACTTTTTCTCTCCTATAACTTCACTCCATTTTTTTTTTTTTTCGTTTGGTACTAAAGATTGAACCCAGGACATTCTACCTCCAAGTACACCCCCAGCACTGTTTGTTTGTTTGTTTGTTTGTTTAGATAGTTATGGTACTGGGGATTGACCCCAGGGGCATTCTATCTCTGAGCTGCACCTCCAGCTCTATTTTGTTTTGTTTTGAAACAGAGTCTCACTAGGTTGATGAGAGTTTCACTACTTGCACAGGCTGTCCTTGAACCTGTGACCCTCCTGTCTTGGCTTCCTGAGTATTGGGATTACAAGTGTGCACTACTATGCCAGGCTTATTTTTTTATTTTGAAACAGGTCTTGCTAAATTGCTGAGCCTAGCCTCAAACCTGTATCCTTCTAGCTCATTCTCCCAAATACTGGGATTACAGGTGTGTACCACCATGCCCAGAACTCTTGCCCTTTTAAGAGAGATTCTCAGCCAGCCATGATGGTACACACTTATAATCCCAGTACTTGGGAGGCTGAGACAGAAAGATCGTAGATTTGAAGAACAGCCTCAGCAAGTAGCGAGACTCATCAACCTAGCCAGGCTCTGTTTAAAAATAAAGGGCTCAAATGTAGCTCAGTGGTAAAGCGCTTGCCTGGCAAGTGTACTTCCCTGGGTTCGATCCCCAGTCCCCAAAGACTATATATGTATAATAAAATCGGCCTGGGGATGTAGCTTAGAGGTAGAATGCCTCTGGGTTCAATCCCTAGTACCAAAGGTGGGGTGGGGGGAGAGCAGGTTTCCTTCACCTTAAAAAGAAATCCCTTCTGACCCAGCATGGGGGTACATGCCTGTAATCCTAATTTGGGAGGCTGAAACAGGAAGATGACAGGATTGAGGCCAGCCTCAGCAATTTAGCAAGACCCTTTTTCCAAACAAAAAGACAAACTAGAGCTAGAGTTGTAGCTCAGAGGTAGAACACCCATGGATTTAATCCCCAACACACACAAGTACACACACACACACACACACACACACACACACACCTCTCCCTATATCCTGCATATCCCTACAACTAATTACAATTGTAGTTTTCTTCTTCCCTTCATAGCTAAACTTATATAAATTACTGGGCTTTTTTGTTTGTTTTTCTTTTGTTGTTTGGGGCTGGGAATTGAATCCAGGGCCTCTCATGTGTTAAGCATGTGCCTGACCACTGAGCTATCCCCCCAGACTAAAAAATTAGGCTTTATTTTTGTGGTGTTGGGGATTGAACCAAGGGCCTTGCACATGCTAGGCAATCATTCTACTACCGAGATATATTCCCAGCTCTTTTTTTTTATCATTTTATTATTTTATTTTATTTTATTATTTTATTTTATTTTTGGCGGGTCTGGGGATGGAACCCAGAGGCATTTGACCTCTGAGCTACACCCCCTGCCCAATTTTTAATTCTTTATTTTGAAACAGGGTCTCACTGAGTTGTGGAGGGCCTCACTAAGTAGCTGAGGCTGTCCGCAAACCGTGATCCTCCAGTCTCAGCCTCCCAAATGCTGTAATTACAAGCATGTGCCACCACGCCCTGCTTATTATTTTATTTTATTTATTTATTTATTTATTTATTTATTTATTTATTTATTTATTTATTTATTTATTTTTGCGGGTCTGGGGATGGAACCCAGGGGCATTTGACCTCTGAGCTACACCCCCTGCCCTAATTTTTATTCTTTTACTTTGAAACTCGGTCTAGCCGGGCATGGTGGCACACGCTTATAATCTCAGCATTCGGGAGGCTGAGACCGGAGGATCGCGGTTCATGGACAGCCTCAGCTACTTAGTGAGGCCCTCCGCAACTCAGTGAGACCCGGTTTCAAAATAAAGAATAAAAAAATAGGGCAGGGGGTGTATCTTGGAGGTCAAATGCCCCTGGGTTCCATCCCCAAGCCCACACACACACACAAAAAAAATGAAACCAGGTCTCACTGAGTTGCAGAGGGCCTCACTAAGTAGCTAAGGCTGTCCGTGAACCGCAATCCTCCAGTCTCAGCCTCCTGAATGCTGGGATTACAAGCATGTGCCACCACGCCCGGGTTTTTATTTTAATACTGGAGATTGAACCCAGGAGTTTTCTACCTCTGAGCCACACCCCCAGTCCTTTTTATTTTTCATTAAAAAAATGGAATCTCACTAGGTTTCTTTTATTTATTTAGTTTTGTGGTACTGGGGGGTGGAATTCAGGGGCTTTCTACCTCCTGGATACCCCCAGCCCTATTTTATAATTTATTTGGAAACAGGTTCTCACTAAGTTGCTGAGAGCCTCACTAAGTAGCTGAGGCTGACTTCGAACCTGTGAGATCCTCCTGTTTCAGCCTCCCGAATGCTGGAATTACAAGTGTGCGCCACCACGCCCGGTGTCTCACTAGGTTTCTGAGGATCTTTAATTTGCTGAGGCTGTCCTCAACCCTGTGATCCTCCTGTCTCTGCTTCCCAAGTACTGCGATCACAGGCACGCACCACCCATGCCAGGCTTGTAGTTAGTTTCTTGAAAGTTTTACATTCTTTTCCACCCACAACTTGTCTTTGATGTTCTCACCTGCCTGAAATTTTCTTTCCTTTCTAACTTGACCTAACACTTTATCAATCACTAGACGTCAGCACAAATTTCACTTGCCTCAGGATGCCTTCCAAGGCCCCTGAGACTTATGCCCAGTGTCTAACACAAGGGTAAGCCCACACTGAGAGCTAAGTAAATATTTATTCATGAACCAAAGTCAGCCATAGGGCCAAGTGGGTTATTATCAGGTGCAGTTTTTCACATGACCTCTAGATGTCACCATTGACCTCAGTTTAGCCAGGTCTTGGCAGGGCTGCTGATGGAGGGCCAAGTGGTGCCCAGCCTGGAATCTGAGAAGGGTTATGGAAGCACCAGATTTCTCTCCCAGATCTGATACCTTCTCCAGGTGCCTTGAAATGGTAACCAACCAGCCCACTTTTCCCCTGAAAAAAGTTTATGTTGACTGAAATTTTAGTCTTTGTCCAAAGACAAGGACATTTGGGTGCCAAAACTGGGATAATTCCAGGCAATTGGGAGTGTTGGTCACCCAACCACAGATAGAAAAGCCCCAAGCCCTAAGCCTACCCAGACCAGGGTCTAGGCCCAGCAAGGGGCTTAGCTCCACCCAACCAAGTGTCTCCCCTCAATATTATTAGTGGTTGCATGCAGCCTAGTGTTGTCAGAACTTAAGGAGACAAAGCATATACACTTTTATTATTTTCATTTTTATTTTGCTACTAGAGATTGAACCCAGGGCACTCTACCTCCAAGTTATACTCTCAGCCTTATTTTTATTTTTCAGTTTTGAAACAGGGTTTCACTAAGTTGCTGAAGGCCTTGCTAAGTTTCTGAGGGTAGCTGCAAACGTGCAGTCCTTTCTCGGCTTTCCAAGTCCTGAGATTACAGGTGTGAACCACTATATCTGGCTTCCCAGCTCTTTTTTATTTTGTGGTTTTGTGGGGTTTTTTCTCTGGTACTGGGGATTGAACCCAGGGGCATTCTACATCTGAGCTAAACCCCCAGCCCTATTTTTTATTCTTTATTTTGAGACAGGGTCTCACAAAGTTGCAGAAGGCCTCACTAAGTAGCTGAAGCTATCCAAGAACCTGCAATCCTCCTGTCTGAGCCTCCCAAGTACTGGGATTACAAGCATGTGCCACCATGCCCGGCTTTATTTTGTGTTTTGAAACAGAGTCTTGCTAGGCTGCTGAGAGTCTTGCTATATTGCTGAGGCTGGTCTTGAACCTTAAAGCTTCCTGTCTCTGTATATATTTTATACAGGTGTGCACCACCACACCTGGCTACATATACCCTTTATTTGTTTATTGTGGTACTGGGGATGGAACTCAGGGGCATTCTACCTCCAAGCTACACCCCTAGCCTTATTTTATTTTTATTTATTTTTGTGGTACTGGGGGTGGAACCCAGGTACTCTTCTACCTCTGGGATATACTCCCAGACTTATTTTATACTTTATTTGGAAACAGGATCTCACTAAGTTGCTGAAAGCCTCACTAAGTAGCTGAGGCTGGCTTTGAACCCGTGCGATCCTCCTGTCTCAGCCTCCCAAGTGCGGGGATTACAAGCATGTACCACCACGCCTGGCTTATTTTATTTTTATTTTGAAACAAGGTCTTGCTAGGTTGATAAGAGTCTTACTACTTGCTAAGGCTGTCCTTGATCATGTCCTCCTGTCTCAGCCTCCCAAGTTCTGGGATTACAAGCATGCGCCACCACACCCGACTTGCATATTCACTTTATTTTTAAAATTTATTTATTTATTTATTTTATTGCAGTACTGGGGATGGAACCCAGGGGCATTCTACCTCTGAGCTACACCCCTGGTCCTATTTTTTAGTCTTTTTTTATTTTTTTGAAACAAGATCTCACTGAGTTGCAAAGGGCCTCCCTAGGTAGCTGAGGCTGTTTGCAAACTGCGATCCTCTGGTCTCCACCTCCTGAATGCTGGGATTACAAGCGTGCGCCGCTAGCCCGGCTGCATACACACTTTAAATAAATATGAAGAGACCAACCTATGTCTGACAATAGCTACTATTTAAGTGCATTTGAGTATGATCCTTATACATATTGTTTCTATTCTGTACAGAAACCCTAAGAATTATTCCTTTTCATAACTATAGCTCAGTGGTAGAACAGGTACATGAGGCCCTAGGTTTAATCCCCTGCACCAAAAATAAGTAAAAAGAAAATGGAGCCAGGCGTGGTGGTGCACACTTGTAATCCCCACACTTGGGAGGCTGAGACCAGAAGATCGCACAGGTTCGAAGCCAGCCTCAGCTACTTAGTGAGACCCTGTTTCTAAATAAAGTATAAAATAGGGCTGGGAGTATAGCCCGAAGGTAAAAAGCCCCTGGGTTCCACCCCTCAGTAACACACACAAAAGAAAGAAAGAAAGAAAGAAAGAAAGAAAGAAAGAAAGAAAGAAAGAGAAAATGGAAAAACTGAGACAGAGAGGCTAAGTGACCAACCCAAGTCATATAACTATTCAATGACAATAGTGAAGCTGGGCATGGTGGTACAAACCTGTAATCCCAGTATTTGGGAAGCTAAGACAGGAGAATCACGGGTTCGAGGCCAGCCTCAGCAATTTAGCAAGATTCTCAGCAACCTAGTGAGACCCTGTTTCAAAATAAAAAGGGCTGGAAGCCGGATTTGGTGGTGCACGCTTGTAATCCCAGTAGTTGGAGGCTGAAACAGGAGGATCACAGGTTCCCAGTCAGCCTCAGCTACTTAGTGAGGCCCTCTGCAACTTATTGAGACTCTGTCTCAAAGAATAAAAATAGGGCTAGGGGTATAGTTTTAGGGTAGAATGCCCCTGGATTCAATCCCTAATACTGCAAAAAATTTAATTTAATTTTTAAAAAGGGCTGGGGGTGTCGCTCACGGGAAGATAGCATACGATTTTAGAGTCAGGCAGAATTAGGTTTGGCTACTTTCTTGCTGGGTGACCTTGGAAAAGTTACTCAACTTCTCAGTCTTCATTTCTTCTACCAATAAATAGGGATGAGAAGAATAATGTCAATGTCAGCCAGGCATAGTAACATATACCTGTAATTCCAGTACTTGGGAGGCTGGGACAAGAGGATCACAGGTTTGAGGCCAGCCTTAGCCACATAGTGAGACCCTATTTGAAAATAAAAATAAAACTGCTGGGCGTGGTGGCGCATGCTTATAATCCCCGCACGTGGGAGGCTGAGACAGAAGGATCCCACAGGTTCAAAGCCAGCCTCAGCTACCTAGTGAGGCTCTCAGCAACTTAGTGAGAACTTGTTTCCAAATAAATTATGAAACAGAGCTGGAGGTAGCCCCTGGGTTCCACCCCCAGTGCCATAAAATAAATAAATAAAAAGGGCTGGAGGTGTATCTCAGAGGTAAAATGCTCCTGGGTTCAATCCCCAGTATAAAAAAATAGATAAGTACGTAGATGGTAGATAAATCAATAGGTAGAGCGAGCTGAGTGTGGTGGCCCATGCCTGTAATACCAATACCTGGAAGGCTGAGACAGGAGGATTATAGGTTTAAGGCCAGCCTTAGCCACATAGTGAGACCCTATATCAAAATAAAAATTAAAAAGGGCTGGAGGTGTATCACAGAGATAGAATGCCCCTGGGTTAAATCCCTAGTGCCAAAATAGATAGATGAGATAGATAGATAGATAGATGATAGATAGATAGATAGATAGATAGATAGATAGATAGATAGATTGGCAGGCCGGGCATGGTGGTGCACGCTTGTAATCCCAGCATTCAGGAGGCTGAGACCGGAGGATCGCAGTTCGCAGACAACCTCAGCTACTTAGTGAGGCCCTCTGCAACTCAGTGAGACCTGGTTTCAAAATAAAGAATAAAAACAAAAACAAAAACAGGGCAGGGGTTGTAGCTCAGAGGTCGAATGCCCCTGGGTTCCATCCCCAAACCCGCAAAAAAAAAAAGAGTGAGCTGGGATCAGGTATGGTGGCCCATGCCTGTAAACTCATTGCTTGGAAGTACTTGGAAGACTGAAACAGGAGGATCACAGGTTTGCAGCCAGCCTCAGCAACTTAGCAAAACCCTTTGCAACTTAGTGAACCCAAACCCTATATCAAAATAAAATAAAATAAAATAGGACAGGGGTTATATCTTAAAGTCAAATATCCCTGAGTTTAATCCCTAGTACCAAAAAATAAAATATTTTAAAAAGGGATGGGATGTAACCTAGTGGTAGAATGCCCCTGGGCTTAGTTCCCAGTAACACACACACACACACACACACACACACACACACACACACACACATTTCTATGTTACATGTTTGTTTTGAGGTTTAAATCTCCTGACCAGTATATATAAAGCTGTAAATCTGGTATGTAAAATATATTTATTGAGTGCTTTCTGTGTGGCAGGTCACATTTAAGTGCTTTATAAGCATAGCATGAACTCATATGACCCTACGAGCACTCTCATTGTCTGAGCTTTATAGATGCGAAGACGCAGATTGGAGGGCTTGATTAACTTGCCCAAGGTCACAGAGCTGTTAAATCGCAGGGCTGGGATTCAGACCCAGGCAGTTAGGCTGCAGCTCACACGCGCAGGGCTACCAAGCCACGGTGCCATATGGAGTGGGGCTGAATAAAGAATAGCTATTATGATCATTGTAATTTAGCATTAAGTGCTTTTTATATCCATGGTGCTAAGTGTTAATTATCAGCATATTTGGATGCAACATTTATCCTTTTTGTTCCTGTTTTTTTTCTAAGCCATGGCAACAAAGGGCCTGCGCTCTCTAGAACAGCGTCCTGCCTTTGTCAGATCCAGCCCAGTGCATCAGCCCCTGCGAACAACAAAAGCTGTGGCCATGGGGCTGGCTGTCCCTGCCCCCACCAGAGCACTAATGGAAGCTGAGGTCTCTTTGATTGGAACTGAGTTAGGAGAGCAGCAGACAGGTAGAGATCAGCAGACTGGGAGCAGGGCTCAGGAGAGAGGTCATGCTTAATAAACCTGATTAATTTCTTTGAGCAGCAACAATGCAAGAGGACAGGGGTGAAAGAGAGACAGTAATTCATCCTGATTCCAAGGCTCGGGAGCACAGCTAAAATCAGCAGAGAGATCTGTGAAGACGCTGCTGGGGCCTGGGGGTCAGGTGGGGCTCATTCCTGGGGCAGCAGGAAGGCAGCTCAGCGAAGGGCAGGTATCTGCTCCTGGTGATCTAGTGAAGAGGTAGCCCGGGCTCCTCTCCTGTGAGCAGCACAGCCCACATGCTCTCCCTTTCCTCACCTCTCGCCACCACGCCTCACACGGACTGAACCCCAAACCGTAAGAAAATAAATCTTCTTAGCCGGGCGTGGTGGCGCACGCTTGTAATCCCCGCGCTTGGGAGGCTGAGACAGGAGGATTGCGCAGGTTCGAAGCCAGCCGCACTGGCTTAAGAGACCCTGTTTCCAAAAATAATAAAATAGGTCTGGGAGTGTAGCCCAGAGGTAGAAGGGCTTCCAGGAACCCCAGTACCACCAATAAATAAATAAATAAATAAATAAATAAATAAATAAATAAATCTTCTTTACTTTAAGTTGTATGGTCAATCTTATAGATTATAGCTGCTAAGAATGCTGATTGAAATGTTAATATTATATATTTTAGATTTTATTTTACTTAAAAGTTAGGTTTTGGGGCTAATTTGAAAGGATATTTAATCAATTGATAAGTCTTAAAAGTATTGGGGTGCTAATATGCTTTCTATGCCTAGAGAGTAGGATGGCCCTGGATATAGACCCCAACTATCCTTCTCCACCCCACACCTCTTTTTTTTTTTTGGTGGTGGTGGGAATGGAACCCAAGGATAATTCTACTTCTGGGCTATACCCCAAACTCTATTTTTTTTTCAGTGCTGGGGATTGAACCAGGGACATTCTACCTCCAAGCTATACCCCCAGCCCTATGTGTGTGTTTTTTTGTTTGTTTGTTTGTTTGTTTTGTGGAACCCAGGGGCCTTCTACTTCCAGGCTATACTCCCAGACCTATTTTATATTGCTGAGAGCCTCACTAAGTAGCTGAGGCTGGCTTTGAACCTCCGAGATCTTCCTGTCTCAGCTTCTCAAATACTGGGGTTACAAACATGTGCTCCCATGCCCAGTTTCTCAACCCTATTTTTATTCTTTATTTTGAAACAGGTGGCTGAGGACTTCACTAAGTAGCTAAGGCTGGCCACAAACCTGTGATCCTCCTGTCTCAGCCTCCCACGTACAGACTGAGATTACAACATGCACCACCACACCTGGTTTAAGTACTAGGATTGGAAGGTGCACCACTATGCCCAGTTTACTTGATACTTATGATGTAGTAGACTTAATGATACTCAAAGCTCTGTATCAACCCCAAATGATGAATAAAGCATTTGGCAAGCCCAAGTAGGTCAGACCTCTGGGATCTTGCAGCATATCTGTGCCTTTCTATCAGCCACTTTATTGCTTGCTGACTGGATCCATGAACAGAGTAACTATATAGTAAAGATGAAGAGTCTGCATGGGCTCAGCTACATAAACTTCTAAACGAAGCTGAGTTGGCTGCTGGTGCTACTGGGACTGATCTGCTAACTGACGTCAACACTAAGCTCCCAATACTGGCAGCATTCCCTTGGGGGATAAGCCAGCTACCTAGTGGTGAGCCCAATATGCTGGATCTCTTCCATGATGGAGGAGTCAGAAATTCACCCTCAAGAGACTACACTCATAGTATAGCTATCAATTTGCTATTCCAAAGCGCTGGCTGTATTACTTCTGCCATCTCTACTGTGAACTCTTAAATTGCTTTATCCATTGGTATGGTGTTCTATTCTATCCAGCAGTAAACTCATGTTCAAGGAATTAACTGGTGTTACTACGTGTACTGTCACTTGAAGGTAGCTGGCCTGAGGGCATGGTGGTGCACAACTGTAATCCCAGTACTTGGGAGGCTGAGACAGGAGGATCACAGGTTCAAGACCAGCTTTAGCAAGTATTGAGACTATCAGCAACCTAGGGAGACTCTGTTTCAAAACAAAAAATAATGCCGGGCATGGTGGTGCACACTTGTAATCCCCGCGCTTGGGAGGCAGAGACAGGAGGATCACGCAGGTTCGAAGCCAGCCGTGCGCGCTGGCTTAGGAGACCCTGTTTCCAAATAAAAATGTAAAAATAGGTCTGGGAGTGTAGCCCGGAAGTAGAAGGGCTTCCAGTACCACACACAAAAAACAAACAAACAACAAATAAACAAACAAACAAACAAAAAACAGAGACTCACCCAAGATTGTGTGTGTGTGTTTCCCCCCTTGATTAATTAATTAATTTTGCATTACTGGGGATGGAACCCAGGGGCATTCTACCTCTGAGCTGCACCCAAACCCTATTTTTTTACTCTTTATTTTGAAATAGAGTCTCACTGAGTTGCAGAGGGCCTCACTTAATAGCTGAGGCTGTCTGTAAATTGCTAGCCTCCTGTCTCAGCGTCCCAAAATACTGGGATTACAAGCATGAGTCACCACGCCTGGCTTCCCTTTAATTTTAATTTTATTTTTAAAATTCTTTGGTCCTGAGCCGGGCATGGTGGCACACTCTTGTAATCCACACGCTTGGGAGGCTGAGACAGGAGGATCATGCAGGTTCAAAGCCAGCCTCAGCTGGCTTAAGAGAGAGAGAGACCCTGTTTCCAAATAAAACATAAAATAGGTCTGAGAGTGTAGCGCGGAGGTAGAAGGCCCCTGGGTTCCATCCCCAGTACCACCAAAAAAAAAAAAAAAAAAAAATAATAATAAGGTACTGGATATTGAACCCAGGGCTATTCTATCTCCAAGCTACATCCCTAGCCCTATTTTTATTCTTTATTTTGAAACAGTCTCACTGAGTTACAAAGGGCCTCACTAAGTAGCTGAGGCTGGTTGAGAACAGCGATCCTCCTGTCTCAGACTCCCAAATGCTGGGATTATAAGCGAACGCCACCACGCCAGGCGTCACCCAGACAGTTTTGAGAGGCTGGGGTTTTGTTGTTGTTTTTGTTTTTTCAAAATGTCCCTGAGTTTGAGTTCGATGTTTTTCTCATCGTTACACTGGAGTCACAGGTTTTTGGAGAAAGACCACAGAGGTGAAATGACATTCTCTTCACATCATCTCAAGGGTTTGTGCTATGAACGTGATTTATCGCTGATAATGCTGACCTCGATCACCTGAGTTGGCATTTGACAGGTTTCTTCAGTATAATGCTACTTCCCCCCATGAAGTCCTTTTGTGCTACAGTTAAAAAATAAAAATGTAATGAAAAATGAAATGAAAAACTGAATGCGACTTCATTAAATACCATAGGGAAAATTATATTATTGTAATTTAGGTTACTTTGTTGACATAAAATTGCCATAAAGAATTGGCTATATATATATATATATATTTGTGTGTGTGTGTGTGTGTGTGTGTGTGTGTGTGTGTGTTACTGGGGGTGGAACCCAGGGGCTTTTCTACCTCTGGGCTATATTCCCAGACTTTTTTTTTTTTTTTTTTTGGTGGTACTGGGGTGGAACCCAGAGGCTTTCTACCTCTATACTCCCAGACTTATTTTATACTTTATTCGGAAACAGGGTCTCACTAAGTTGCTGAGAGCCTCACTAAGTACCTGAGGCTGGCTTTGAACCCGTGTGATCCTCCTGTCTCAGCCTCCCAAGAGCAGGGATTACAAACATGCGCCACCACGCCCAGTCTCCCAGACCTATTTTGTACTTTATTTGGAAACAGGGTCTCACTAAGTTGCTGAGAGCCTCACTAAGTAGCTAAGGCTGGCTTTGAACCTGTGCGATCCTCCTATCTCAGCTTCCCAAGTGCTGGGATTACAAGCGTGCGCCACCATGCCTGGCTCTTGGCATTATATTTTATCCATTAATATTATACTTTCTGGGCATATTTGGTCCCATCACGTCCCCTGGTTTTACCTACCACCTGTAAGCTAATGCCTCATAAATCTTTTCCAGCCCTCACCCCTCCCCACATTTGCCACTTAATTTATTTAAGCTCCTGCTCAATAATTCCCCTCTGATGTCTGAAATATACTTCAAATTCAATGTACCCCAACCTGAATTTTTCATATCTCCTTCATTATTTTCTCGTGTGACCCCTACTTTTGCCTTCAACAATATCTTCTAGCTCAGTAAATGGCACTGTATCTATTCATCTGCCAAACTAGAAACTCACCCTCCACTGCACAACCTTAATGATCATTCTAAGACACGAACCTGTCAGTAACAGCACTACCATGGCTATAATATTAAAACCTTCCTCACTAAATGCTTCTATTTCCCTTTTTTGTGTATGGTAGGGATTGAGCCTAGGACCTCACACATGCTAAGCACCTGGTCTACCACTGAGGTCCACTCCCATCCTGTTCCGCTCTTTGGTTTCATGTCTTAGCACTCCTGGGCTCGTCCCTTACCTTCTTTAGTGCTGAATAGCCTATGGTCTTTTTTTTTTTCCCTTTTATTGGTGCACTGTAATTATACATCATAGTATCACAGTGAGGTTCAAAAAAGAAGCCTGCACACAGGTCTTGGAAACTCACCAGTGGATCTTCAAGCATACCCTGTGGTCAGCGCCTCTTTTATCTTTGTTCTGACTCTTATACTGCCTGGAAGAGTTCCTCCTTCCCACTCTCTTCTTATCCTTCAACACTCAGCTGAGCGTTTTCTCCTTGTAAACGTCTAGGCTTTCCCTCAGAATTTCCCCCATTCAGTCTTCCTCTCTAGACCACGAGTACCTGAGAACAGGGCCTGCATATGGTTCATCCCATCGCCCATCTCACACGGTGACTGCCAAATCAGACTGAAGTCATTTAGGAACAGTTTGTGACCAGGCAGACTTCCTCTGTGCTCCCTTGACATTTAGAACAGTTATTATAACTTGTCGTGATTATTAGTCAAACACTTGGCACCTTACTAAGGAGATGAGCTTCAGGAAGACTGTCAGAGTCTTAATCTTGCCAGTGTTGGAACATAATACTTGCTTATGAGTACTTGTTGGATAAACGATCAGAGAAAGAACATCTAAAATTGAATCCCTCTTATCATGATTTTCCAACTAAACTCTGACAGCCTATCCTAAGGGAAGTTGGTTTTCTTTGCCCGTCTACTTAAGAACAAAAGAAATACATAGATGAAAATGGTAAAAATGGCTTAATGGGTAATATAAACATGTTGGGTGAGAAAAGTTCAAAGCTAGATTATTTTCCATGAATGTAATATTGCAAAATAGGCGTCAATTTCTCTTGGACAGATATAAGAATATGCAATTAGATAGTATGTTTAGGGTTATCAGTAGGATGAGCAATTGAAAGTTTCAAAATCCAGCAAGTGGAATCAGAAACACCCCAAGAGTTGAGTCTAGAGGACTCTGAGAGTTGAGCACAGAGCAGGAGAGGTAGGATGTGAATGGGAGGATGGGAAGCGGAGAGGTGATGTAAGACTAAGTGGAAGAAGCCTGGCAATTAGGAGAGAAAGGAAGTGGTTTGACATTGGAAAGTACCGAGCATGTACGAGGGGCATCTGGCAAGGAAGGGACGGGTTACTAATCAATTACAGCAGATTCTGCCTGCCGTTGTCTGGGCTTTGGAAATAAGATGATGGGGTTTGGATTTAATAAACATTAAAATTCTAGGAACACTTAAGAACTGCCGAGGGAGGCTGTATAGTGATCATGAGATTCGTAGATCTCTAAGGCTAGACTAGACACCCATCTATTATGAATGGTTTGAGACTAAGGCATCCATCCTGCTACCACAGAGAGAACTTAATGACCCCTCAGGTCTTCCTTCCGAACTACTGAAAGGTAGAGGGAGCTTAAATGGTGCTAACTTTCATTCTGATGTTTCATCACAGATTCCTGCTGTTAATTCAGGTACCATTGACACATATTTTCTCTAAACAAGAGAAGAGGTTAAAATGATGAATATGTCTATCATTGTCATATCCCTATACACAGTAGAATTCTATTTAAGTTTATTTGAAATAATTTGAATAGAAATGGGTTAAAGTTGAGCTTTTCTTAGCAAATCCATATATATATTCACACACATATATATATCCCTATATATCCCATATATATATATACATACATACATAGACACATATATATGTATGCATAGTGTGTGTGTGTGTGTGTGTGTGTGTGTGTGTGTGTGTGTGTGTGTTACTAGAGACTGAACCCAGGGGCATTCTGCCTCTGAGTTATACCCCCAGCCCTTTTTATTTTGAAACAGAGTCTCGCTAAGTTACTGTGCACTGGCCTTAAACCTGTGATCCTCCTGTCTTAGCCTCCCAAGGATTGGGAACACAAGTGTATGCCATCATGCCTGGCAAGAATTGACTTATTTTAGGGAGAGTTTTACTTTAAGTTTATACTTTGTTCCAACAGTTATTGAGAAATGTATAATTTAGAACAGGTCATTCCATTCTTAGAGCTCTGGTTTTCCCATCTGTAATGTGAAGCTAGTCTTACACATATCAGAGAGGGTTACTGTGAAGATTCAGTGGTATAATGTACTGTCCTACCAGATACCAGCTCTTACAGTAAAATGAAGTTTCTCAAACTCAGCACTGACTTTTTTTTTGTGTGTGTACTGGGGTTCCTGGAAACCCTTCTACCTTTGGGCTACACTCCCAGACCTATTTTTATACTTTTTATTTGGAAACAGGGTCTCTTAAGCCAGCAAGGCTGGCTTCGAACCTGCTCAATCCTCCTGTCTCCGCCTCCCAAGCGCAGGGATTACAAGCGTGCGCCACCACGCCCGGCTTATAGCACTGACATTTTAAGCTGGATGATTTGTTGTTGTGGGACTTGTCCTGTGCATTGTTGGATATTCAGCAGCATTTTTGGTCTCTAGATAACAGTAGCACCTTCTGCCCCTCAGCCATTATAAGTCAAAATTACTCCAGATATTAGCCGGGCGTGGTGGCGCACGCTTGTAATCCCCATGCTTGGGAGGCTGAGACAGGAGGATTGTGCAGGTTCGAAGCCAGCCTCAGCTGGTTTAAGAGACCCTGTCTCCAAATAAAATATAAAATAGGTCTGGGATTATAGCCCGGAGGTAGAAGGCCCCTGGGTTCCATTCCCAGTACCACACACAAAAAAAAAATTACTCCAGATATTACCACATGTCCCACAAAAGGTAAAATTGTCTCTGTTCAAGAACAGCTGCTAGCCGGGCGTGGTGGCGCACGCTTGTAATCCCCGCGCTTGGGAGGCAGAGACAGGAGGATCGCGCAGGTTCGAAGCCAGCCGCGCGCGCTGGCTTAGGAGACCCTGTTTCCAAATAAAAATGTAAAAATAGGTCTGGGAGTATAGCCCGGAGGTAGAAGGGCTTCCAGGAACCCCAGTACCACCAAAAAAAAAAAAAAAAGGAACAGCTGCTATCAAGTGATAGTAATTAATGTATTAGTGGTACAAGGATAGGTGACTAGGTTCATGGGACAGAGCGAGAGAATCTAAAAACAGACTCCTTTATATGAAATATGATATGTGGAAAATGAAATTATAAATCAGTGAAGAAGGAATAGGATATTTACTAAATGCTGCAATAATTGATTAAAAAACGTACAATTCCAGCCAAGCATGGTGGTACATTCTTGTAATCCCAGTAGTTGGGAGGCTGAGATAGGAGGATCACAGGTTCATGGCCATCCTCACCTGTTTAGTGAGGCTCTCTGCAATTTAGTGGGACCTTGTTTCAAAATAAAGAATAAAAAATAAGGCTGGGGATGTAGCTTGGAGGTAGAATGCCCCTGGGTTCAATCCCCAGTAACAAAGGAAAAAAACATGCAATTTTATCTTGTACCATTCATAGAAACTTTTGTGTGTGTGTGTGTGGTGGTACTGGGGGGTGGAGGCCAGAGGCTTTCTACCTCCAGGTTATACTCCCAGACCTATTTTTATACTTTATTTGGAAACAGGGTCTCACAAAGTTGCTGAGAGCCTCACTAAGTAGCTGAGGCTGGTTTCTAATCTGTGTGATCCTCCTGTCTCAGCCTCCCAAGCGCGGGGATTACAAGCATGGGCCACCACGCCCAGCAGAAACTTTTATTATTTATTTATGGTAGTGGGGATGGAACCCAGAAGCATTCTACCTTCAGACTACATCCCAGTCCTATTTTTTTTTACATATATATTTTTGTGTGGTACTAGGGATAGTACCCAGGGGGCTTTTACCTTCAGGCTACATCCTCAGACCTATTTCATTTTTTATTTGGAAGAGTTGCTAAATTGCTGAGAGGCTCACTAAGTTGCTGAGACTGGCTTCGAATCTGTAATCCTCCTGGCTCAGCCTCCCAAGCATCAGAATTACAAGCATGTGCCAGCACACCTGGCTTATACCAGTCCTATTTTATTTTTTGTTTGGAAATAGAGTCTCGCTAGGTTGAAGAGAGTCTCACTACTTGCTAAGGCTATCCTCAAACCTGCAATCCTCCTGTCTCAGCATCCCACATACTGGGATTACAGGCATGTGCCACTATGCCTAGCTAAGGAAACTTTTAGAAGATGAGAGGATTTCTTTTTTTTTTTCTCTTTTTTTGAGGGGGTGTACTGGGAATTGAACCCAGAGGCATTCTACCTCCAAGCTATACCCTCAGCCATTTTTATTTATTTATTTTTTGGTGTGTGTGTATATATATAATATATATGTGTGTCTATGTGTGTACACACACACACACACACACACACACACACACACACACACACATACACACACACTGTAAGGGGCACTGAAGATTGAACCCACAGGCATTCTACCTCCAAGATAAGCCTGATTTTTTTTTTTTTTTTTTTTTTTACTTTTTTACAATACTGGGGATAGAACACAGGGGCATTCTACCTCCGAGCTACACCCCCAGCCCTATTTTTTATTCTTTTTTTCTTTTTTCTTTTTTTTGGTGGTACTGGGGTTCCTGGAAGCCCTACTACCTCCAGGCTACATTCCCAGACCTATTTTATACTTTTTATTTGGAAACAGAGTCTCTTAAGCCAGTGCGGCTGGCTTCAAACCTGCGTGATCCTCCTGTCTCTGCCTCCCAAGTGCAGGGATTACAAGCGTGCGCCACCACGCCCGGCTTCATTCTTTATTTTGAAACAAGGTCTCACTGAATTGCGAAGGGCCTCAGTAAGTAGCTGAGGCTGTCCAGGAACCATAATCCTCCTGCCTCTGCCTCCCAAATGCTGGGATTACAAGCATGCACCACCACACCCAGCTTTGATTTTTTATTTTTTTATTTGGAAACAGGATCTCACTAGGTTGCTGAAAGCCTTGCTAAGTTGTCAAGGCTGGCTTTGAACCTGCAATCCTCTAGTCTCAGTCTTCCAAGTACTGGGATTTCAAGTGTGTGCCACCATGCCTGGCCTCTTTTTTTTGTTTGTTTTGAAACAGGATCTTGCTAGGTTGCTGAGAGGCTCACTAAATTGTTGAGGCTGGTCTCGAACCTGTGATCCTCCTGTCTCAAATTCCCAAGTACTGGGATTACAGACATGGGCCACCATGCCTGACTAGGAATTTTAAAATAGGACACAAAAATCACAAAACATAAGCCGGGTGTGGCGGTGCACACTTGTAATCCCCGCGCTTGGAAGGCTGAGACAGGAGGATCACGCAGGTTCAAAGCCAGCCTCAGCTACTTAGTAAGGCTCTCAGCAACTTAGTGAGACCCTGTTTCCAAATAAAATATAAAAAATAGGTCTGGGAGTGTAGCCTGGAGGTAGAAGGGTTCCATTCCCAGTACCAACAAAAAAACAAAAAACAAAAAACCCCCCCAAAAACCCACAAAACATGCAGGAAAATGTTTATACATTAAAAATTACGTATATTGGAATCAGGCATTGTGTCCATGTCTGTAATCCAGTACATGGGAAGCTGAGACAAGAGAAATACAAGACCAGCCTCAGCAACTTAGTGTGGACCTCAGCTAGTGAGACCAGGTTTCCAAATAAGATGGGTGGCATCTTCTACAATAAGCTAGTAGAGAAGTAGCAACTGATGTTCCCTCAGAGCCTCCAGAAGGAACCAGCAATACCAACACTTTGATTTTGGACATTTAACCTCTAGATTGGTGACACAGTAAATTGTTGTTTAAGACCATCTACTTTTTGACAATTTGTTATAGCAAGCCTAGAAAACAAATATATTAGGTGTTTAGGTTTTGATTGGTATTTATTTGCTTTATTTCTCTGTCTCTGTCTCTATCTCTCTCCTGTACTGGGATTAAACCTTTGCCATGCGCCCTCACTTCTGCCCCAGCTGCCACTGAGGGAGGGGTTTTATGTGGTGGGCTGCGGCGCAGTGGCGTGCACCAGCCTGCGTAGTCTGCCTGTGACCAGCGTCCCCAGTCGTAACTGTTCTGGGGCACGTGCAGGAACGTAGCTGTCTGTAGATAACACCAGCTCGCCCTGGTTCCCAGTGTGCCCAACAGAATGCCAAGGCCTTCAAGATAGTAGGTATCTGAATGTTCTGGCCCAGGCTCACTCTCATTGTTTCCTTAACTTATCTACATTTTTGGGCACAAAAGGTAGCATTCAGGGACATGGAGTTTTGCTGTCCTTTTTCTTTTTAAGGACAAACACAATGAGCTTCTTAGAAGAACACCAGTCATATTTTTGAACCCACTCTAATCTCGTATGACTTCATCTTAGCTTGATTCTATCTGTAAAGATCCTATTTCCAAATAAGGCTAAATTCCAAGCTTCTGGTGGACATATTTTGGGGGGGTTGGAACCAAGGGGTATCCTACCTCTGAGCTAGAATCCTGGCCCTATCTTATTTATTGTTTTGAAACAGGGTCTTGCTAGGAACATAGTCATAGTCGTGCTATGTGTTAAGTTGGGTCCTGCACTCATGTGACTTTGTGTCACATGACCTCTGCAGGGCAAGGGAGGGGCTGAAACCCCCGCGAGAATTGGGCGTTCCCGCGAGTAAACCCTCCTCTCGCGAGATGCATACCTTGAAAAGGACAGCCCGCGTCCTCAAGCTTCGGACAGGCGCGCGGGCCCCACGGTGCCTCGCCCTGATCCCCG
This sequence comes from Muscardinus avellanarius, assembly GCF_963383645.1. Lineage (NCBI taxonomy): Eukaryota > Metazoa > Chordata > Mammalia > Rodentia > Gliridae > Muscardinus > Muscardinus avellanarius. The sequence goes on along the minus strand of NC_137788.1, from coordinate 38,656,873 downwards.
GGAGAGCCGCGCCATTAAAACTTTACATGCCACGTGTACCGGACCTCTCTCGTGTTTTTCACACTCCGCCGTATGCACATTATTTTTATTTTACTCGCATTTAATTTTTTATTTTACTTATCATTTGGTGCCGAACCGGGAGAACTCTTGGGTCCCTCCCCATTTTTTTCCTTTTTTTTTTTTTTTTCTTCTGTTTTCTCTTTTTATTTTTACTCTCTTTTTGAGCCCCGGACTCTCTGACCCTCCAGCAGCTCGACTGTGAGGTCCCACACCAGCGCTCCGCTTGCAGGCGTTGCTCCCACCACTGCCGCTGCTGCTGCCCCGTGCCTGCCCGGACCGTAAGCCTTCTTCCCCAGCCCCGCGCTCTCCGGGAGAGCCGGCGGCCTTCTTCCCGCCCCGGGCTCTGCTGAGAGTCCGCGGCCATCTTTCCAGCCCCGAGCTCTGCTGAGAGCTCACGGCCATCTTTTCGGCCCCGCGCTCTGCTGAGAGCCGGCGGCCTTCTTCCCGCCCCGGGCTCTGCTGAGAGCTCGCGGCCATCTTTCCAGCCACGAGCTCTGCTGAGAGCTCGCGGCCATCTTTTCGGCCCCGAGCTCTGCTGAGAGCTCGCGGCCATCTTTTCAGCCCCGCGCTCTGCTGAGAGCCCGCAGCCATCTTTTCGGCCCCGCGCTCCGCTGAGAGCCGGTGGCCATCTTTTCCCGCCCATGTGCTCTCTTCTGGAGCACCGGAGGCCATCTTCCACTGCCACCGCGGCCGCAGCCACCACTGCCGGGGCGTGCAGGCTCCGCCGGCCGCCAGGCTGCCAGTTCCACCCGCCCGGAGCCAGGCTCCTTGGGTGATGCTGGCACCTGCTCTGCTCCTGCCTGCCGCTTGGACCTCCTAAAACCGCCGTTCCCGCCTGCCCACGCTGCCCGCCGCTGGGATGGGACCGCGCCGCCCGCGGACTGCGCCACACCACGCGCCTATGTCTTCTCCGTGCCTGGCGTTGCTTAGACCCGCCTGCCGGGGCCGCCTGCCTCCTCCATCTAGGTGGTCGCCACTCTGCTAAACAGCCCCCAGCCCGCCAAGTCCAGCCCGCGCTCCAGCTGGTTCCTCCACTCAGACTCGTGCCCTGGCGCCCTTCACCCTGTGCCTGCCCACCCCTGCTGCCTGGGCCTGGCCATTCCGATAAGCACCCACATGGAATTACTGGGGGGGGGGTCGCCAGCTTTGGCCCGCCATCTTGGACACGTGGAATCACTGGGGGGCCGCCATCTTGGCCCCACCATCTTTAACCCCTCCCACCTCATGGCCTCACTGGAGGCCTCGCCATCCTTAACCCCTCCCACCTCATGGCCTCACTGGAGGCCTCGCCATCCTTAACCCCTCCCACCTCATGGCCTCACTGGAGGCCTCGCCATCCTTAACCCCTCCCACCTCATGGCCTCACTGGAGGCCTCGCCATCCTTAACCCCTCCCACCTCATGGCCTCACTGGAGGCCTCGCCATCCTTAACCCCTCCCACCTCATGGCCTCACTGGAGGCCTCGCCATCCTTAACCCCTCCCACCTCATGGCCTCACTGGAGGCCTCGCCATCCTTAACCCCTCCCACCTCATGGCCTCACTGGAGGCCTCGCCATCCTTAACCCCTCCCACCTCATGGCCTCACTGGAGGCCTCGCCATCTTTAACCCCTCCCACCTCATGGCCTCACTGGAGGCCTCGCCATCCTTAACCCCTCCCACCTCATGGCCTCACTGGAGGCCTCGCCATCTTTAACCCCTCCCACCTCATGGCCTCACTGGAGGCCTCACAATCTTTAATCCCTCCCACTTTCCACTCCTAACCAATCCTAGGAGTTGGCGGCCATCTTTCTGGCCCGAGCCAGGCAGCTTGGCACTTGCTCTGCCTGCCAACCGCCTGCGCGGGCCAGGACCTCTGCCTGCCGCTTGGACCTCCTAAAGCACCGTTCCAGCTTGGTTCTCCGGTCACCGCCGGGACCTCTGGCCGGTTTGCCCCACCCGCCCCGAGCCAGGCTCACTGGCGGTGCTCCTCGGGGCCCAGCCTCAGCGTCTGGCGCGTGCCTGGAAGCCATTTTGTCTCCACGCCGCGGGCCCGGCAAGCCATGCCGCCTGCGCACCCCCACTGATCCCACCTGCGCCAGCCGCCAGTGCCGTCCACACCAGCCACCAGCATCCACGCGCCCCAGCTCCACCACGCTCCCAGCAGCTTCTCAGCGCTTCTGTCGCAGCCAGCGCTGGCTGGCAACACTTCACTCCGGTAAACTGCCTCCTTCCCTTGGTTAGCGGGTTCCGGACTTGGGTCTTCCGGTCCACTGGGACCCAAAAATCCAAGCGCTTGGTGACCCATTGTCCCCCGGTCCACTGGGACCACACTGCGGATGACCAGGTCATCCTCCGGTTTTGAGAAGGAATGAAGACGTTCTTCCCTATCTCTTAACCTCTGTTTCCGAACGATTGAGCAGGGAAATCGGGGATGCCCATTTCCTGTTCTTCGTTTCCGCCCGCGAACCAATTATGGGGAGTCGAACCTTTATACTAGCAGATGCCCTGAGAGCCTGTCTGCCTTGATACGAGTTGGGAAATAGGTTGCGGTGGCCCAGGAATAGTTAGGAACTTTTATAAGCGGTCTGGTATCCCTCCAAATGCTCTCTCCCATCAGCTTCCATTTATTTTCCCGCCAGCTGCCATTTTGTGATGGCGCGTAGTCACTGCCTGGTAATGTCACAGTCACAATCTTGGCCTGCGTCAGACTGCAATTTTGCTGGGTGGCCCGCTCGGGCACGCCCTAGGTGCTGCGGGAAACGACAGGCCGGGGCTGGGGTGACACTCTCTGTCTGCCCGTGCGGAGTCCGCGTTGCCATTCTTGCTGGACACCCGTCTCGGGACGTGCTCTTTGTGAGTATAGGTCCGTCGCAGCTGACAGAACCTTAACATGGCATCTAAGTTTTAATTCCAGAGAGAAACAGGCAGAAATGGAGCGTACACTCCGACTTTGCCAAAAAGCAGATCCCTGGTAGCTGCCCTTCGGCTGGCGGTGGCAGCTCAGCCCCCTGGAGCGCCACCTAGGTGTGGAGGACTGCAACAACAACTACCTCCAGGAGCCTGCCTCAAGTGGGGCAAAGCCACGCCCACCAATCAGACTGTGCCCGGCGTGCGGCCAGGAGGGCCACTGGAACAGTGCCCTTGGAAAAGGATGAGCCGCAGCCCTTGCCTGTTCAAGCCTCCTCAAGCGCTCATCACTAAGCTGTCCAGGGTAACCTCCAATTCGCGCTGCAGCTATGCACCCACCTGCACCCCCTTCTGGGGGACTGGACTCCCGACTCCTCCCGGCCTGGGGCCCCTGACGACGCCCCTTGACAGCAGGAAGAAGCTAGAGGGTCCAACTTCATCCATTATCCCTACCATCAAAAGGCCGGAATGTTAAGTTGGGTCCTGCACTCATGTGACTTTGTGTCACATGACCTCTGCAGGGCAAGGGAGGGGCTGAAACCCCCGCGAGAATTGGGCGTTCCCGCGAGTAAACCCTCCTCTCGCGAGATGCATACCTTGAAAAGGACAGCCCGCGTCCTCAAGCTTCGGACAGGCGCGCGGGCCCCACGGTGCCTCGCCCTGATCCCCGGGAGAGCCGTGCCATTAAAACTTTACATGCCACGTGTACCGGACCTCTCTCGTGTTTTTCACACTCCGCCGTATGCACATTATTTTTATTTTACTCGCATTTAATTTTTTATTTTACTTATCACTATGAACTTGCGATCTTCCTGTCTTAGCATCTTAAGTACTAGGAATACAGGTATGTGCCACCATGCCTGGCTGGATGTGGGTTTTTGAGGGACACTGTTTAAGACCATATTGTCTGCCCTCTTACCCCTCAAGTTCAGAGAGATCTCATGTGAAAAATCCCATTTCAGCATCCCTAAAAGTCCTAACTTATTTTAGCATCAACTCTGAATCCTTTATCTCAGCCAGGGACGGTGACACAAGCCTATGATTCCAGTACTTAGGAGGCTGAGAGAGGAGAGTCGCATGTTCATGGCAGCTTCTGCACCTAGTGAGGCCCTCCACAACTTAATGAGACCCTGTTTCAAAATAAAAATAGAGTTGGGGTGTAGCTTGGATGTAGAATGCCCTGGGTTTAATCCTCAGTATCATAAGGAAAAAAAAAAAATCCAGAGCCAGGCATGGTGGCGCATGCTTATAATTCCAGCATTTGGGAGGCTGAGACAGGAGGATCGTGGTTCGAGGACAGCCTCGGCTACTACTTAGTGAGGCCCTTTGCAACTCAGTGAGACCCTGTTTCAAAATTTAAAAAAAAATAGATCTGGGAGTTAGCTTGAAGGTAGAATGCCCCTGGGTTCCATCCCCAGTACCTCAAAAAAAAAATTAAAAAAAATAAATTCAGATTTCATAATATAAATCACCTCAATAGATATACTTGAAACTCTTTGTATGATTGTTCTGGAGCAAAATTCATCTATTTGTGGATCTAGAAAACCAGTTGTCTGTTTCCAAATATAATGGTGGGATATTTCCAATCTAAATGGGAGAGAAAGGGAAGGAATTTCAGGGTCACTGGTCTCAAGCAAGTTTCAAACCTAGCAGAACAAATCCCTTTAGGTTTCGAGGCCCAAGAATACTTTCTCTGTAGCTTTATGAGTGCTCTGTTTCTGAGTGGCCTTTTTGGTCCCTGCCTTGAAGCCTACCTCTCAGGCCTTTCTCTGCCCTTAGAGTTATTCTTTTATTGTATCATTTCACATACGTGTAGCTGAGGAATTATACTAGCTCACTTCTTCCTGGAGAATCCCTGAATTTGACAGCCTTCCTTCATCTCATTCTGCCTCTGTCCCCTTCAGTCAAAGATAATAGTGCTTCTACTGATAGACCATCCTCAGAAGCCTTGTTCATGTCCGAGTGTGTTAGGGGTCCACGTGTCACAGAAGAGAGTTCTCCAACTTCACCTGTCTCTTGCTTCTGCTAATATGGTTGGTAGGATCCGTAAGTCCCACATCTAATCTTTTCAGCAAAAGATTTGTTCAGCTACACGCTTGACTCTCATTCTAGAATGTGCTACCTAAATAGGGTGAGAAAATTTCAAACCATCAGATGTAGGTTCCTTTTGCTTAAGGGGGTCCTTCTTTAATTTATCTCTGCTTATACTTTACCATAAGCAGCAAGGAAAAATCAGTCCACATCTTTCTTAGAAATCCCTTGGAGTTTAATATCCAGGCTCGTTGTTTATAATTTCTGATTTCTACCTAATAATAAAACACAATTCATCTAAATTCTTTGCCATATTATAACAAGGGTCACCTTTCCTTTAGTATCTGATAACATATCTATATAATATATCCAATTAACAAATCCATATAACATTTCCATTTGAAACCTCATCAAAATCATCTTCCTCTCCACATTTCCAACAAATCTAAGATCTTTTGTCTCCATGTTCTTCCATACTGTACTCATTGCCCAATTTCAAAGCCACTTCCATAAACCTATTTATTTATTTATTTGTTTGTTTGTTTATTTGTTTGTTTTGCAGGTCTAGGAATGGAACCCAGGGGCATTTGACTTCTGAGCTATGCCCCCCTGCCCTATTTTTTATTCTTTATTTTGAAACAGGGCCTCACTAAGTAGCTGAGGCTGTCTGTGAACTGTGATCCTTGGGTCTCAGCCCCCCGAATGCGGGGATTACAAGCGTGCGTCATCACGCCCGGCTATAAATTTTGATATGTGTTACAACAGCACCTCATTTTCTGTTACCAAAATCTGAATTAGGGCTTTCCAGAAACACAGAGATAGGTAGATGAATGGCTGGATGGATAGAAGATAGATAGGTAAATAGATAGATGATAGATAGATAGATAGATAATGCTGAGATAATTTCTCTTTTTTTGGGAAACCCTAGATTTGATCTATAAGCTTTTGACTGGGTGAGGCCTACTTATATTACCAAAGGTAATATTCTTTACTTTTTTCTTTCTCATTTTCTTTTTTCTTGCTTGCTTGATTTATTCCTTCCTTTCTTTTCTTTCTTTCTTTCTTTCTTTCTTTCTTTCAGCCCTAGGGATGGAACCCAGGGTCATTCAACCTCCGAGCTACACCCCCTGCCTTGTTTTTTATTCTTTTTATTTTGAAACATGGTCTCACTAAGTTGTGGAGGGCCTCACTAAGTAGCTGAGGCTGTACGCGAACCGCGATCCTCCAGTCTCAGCCTCCCAAATGCTGGGATTACAAGTGTGCACCACCATGACCGGCTTTCTTTCCTTCTTTCTTTCTTTCTTTCTTTCTTTCTTTCTTTCTTTCTTTCTTTCTCTCTTCATTCTTTTTTTTTTTTTTTTTTTTTTTACATAGAACAATAAACACCCTAATTCCATGAGCTAAGAGCCTGTCAGGGCCTTGATTTTTTCTCAGAACTCCAGCTCCTTGCCCTCTGGCTCTAGGACATAGCCATCTGTTGGCCACACTGTCCTGGTCTTGGTGTAACACAGACAAGAAGCTTGCCCTGCTGGAATTGTTCCTCCTGGAGACTGCAGATCTGGGTATTCTTTTTCCTTTAGTCATATTTCTTCTGAATGTTCTTTGATCACTTTTTGTCTAAAATCTCTTCCTCCTCAGGAGTCAGCTTGGCCACCCTCTTGTGGCCCAGGCGCAGTGCACAGTGGGACTCTTACTGCTGTCAGCGAGCATGGTGCAGTTCTTCACCAGGATCTCGGTGTGGACCAGCTTATTTTTTGATGCATTGTAGACAAAATCAGTGTCTTTGTTTTGTAAGTACCACAATCACACTCGGAGCTCCCAGAGAAGTTGCCCGCACTGGGTCTCAGGTCATCATACTTCTTTTTGAGTCCTCACACTTGGACTGTGTGAATGTGGCGGGGCCAATCTTAGATTAGGCAACAGGCTGTCCCAGCTCAAACGTCTGCTTCTTGTGCTAGGCTATCTCTTGTCTCTTTTTTTTTTTTTTTTTTTGGTGGTACTGGGGGTGGAACCCAGAGGCTTTCTACCTCCGGGCTATACTCACAGCCCTATTTTATATTTTATTTGGAAACAGGGTCTCACTAAGTAGCTGAGGCTGGCTTCGAACCCGTGTGATCCCCCTGTCTCAGCCTCCCAAGTGCGGGGATTACAAGCATCCGCCACCACGTCCAGCTCTCTTGTCTCTTGTTCTCAGTCTCGTGGTACTTGTGTCAGTTGTTCTGAGAGATGCCCATCACTTGGCTGGAAAGATATGCTTTTTTTTTTTTTTTTTTTTTTTTGGTGGTACTGGGGTTCCTGGAAGCCCTTCTACCTCCGGGATACACTCCCACGGGCTACACTCCCAGACCTATTTTATATTTTTTATTTGGAAACAGGGTCTCTTAAGCCAGCGTGGCTGGCTCCGAACCAGCGCGATCCTCCTGTCTCCACCTCCCAAGCACGGGGATTACAAGCGTGCGCCCCCACGCCCGGCTGATAGGCTTTTTTTTTTAAAGGACACTGGGAATTAAGCTGGGTGTGGTGGCACATGCTTGTAATCCCAGTACATGGGAGGCTGAGATAAGGAGGATCACAGGTTTAAGGACAGAGGACAGTCTCAGCAAGTAGTGAATCTCTTATCAACCTAGCAAGACTCTGTTTCCAAATAAAAATAAAATAGGGCTCGGGGTATAGCTCGAAGGTAGGAGTAGAATGCCTCTGAGCTCAATCCCCGGTGCCACAAAATAAACAAACAAACAAACAAACAAATAAATAAAAGGCACTGGAGATGAAGCCAGTGCCTTGTGCATGCCAGGCAAGCACTCTACCACTGTATTCCCAATCTTCTTTGAAATTTAATTTAATTTTTTGTTTTTATGGTCCCAGGAATGGAACTCAATGGCATTCTACCTCTGACCTACACCCCCAGCTCTAATTTTTATTCTTTATTTTGAAAAAGGGTCTCACTAAGTTGTGGAGGCCTCACTAAATTGTTGAGTCTGGCCACAAACCTGTGATCCTCTCATCTCAGCCTCCCAAGTTCTGGGATTACAAGCATGCACCACCATGCCCAGCTTTGAAATTTTATTTTTGAGACAAGATCTCACTAAGTTTCCCAGGCTGGCCTTGAACTTGTGATTCTCCTATCTCAGTAACTGTAGTAGCTGGACTTACAGGCATACACCACTGTGCCCAACTAGTAATGTCCTTTTTTGGTAGTGAACAAATTATAGAAGTTGACCACATCTACAGAATATCTTCACAGTAACACCTACTTTAGTGTTTGATTTAAAAACTAACTACTAGCCGGGCATGGTGGCGCACGCTTGTAATTCCTGCGCTTGGGAGGCAGAGACAGGAGGATCGCACAGGTTCGAAGCCAGCCGCGCGCGCTGGCTTAGGAGACCCTGTTTCCAAATAAAAATGTAAAAATAGGTCTGGGAGTGTAGCCCGGAGGTAGAAGGGCTTCCAGGAACCCCAGTACCACCAAAAATAATAATAATAAAAATTTTAAAAATAAAAATAAAAACTAACTACTAAGTTGGGCATGGTGGCACACACTTGTCATCTCGGTACCTGACAGGCTGAGATACAACGATTGCAGGTTTGCAGCCAGCTTCTTCTGCTTAGTGAGACCCTCTTTCAAAATAAAAGAATAACACAGGGCTGGGGTATAGCTCAGAGGTAGAATGCCTCTGGATTTCATTCCTAGTACCATAAATAAATTACATAAACAAACATACAATATTATAGCTTAACTAAACTGACATATAAAATTAATTATTAAGCTGGGCATGGTGGCGCATGCTTGCAATCCCAGCATTTGGGAGGCTGAGTCAGGAGGATCCAGGTTCACGGACAACCTCAGCTACTTAGTGAGGCCCTCTGCAACTCAGTGAGACCCGGTTTCAAAACAAAGAATAAAAAATAGGGCAGGGGCTGTAGCTTGGAGGTCGAATGCCCCCTGATTCCATCCCCAGACCCATACACACACACACACACACACACACACACACACACACACACACACACAGGGCAAAAAATAAAAACAATGGCTAAATATAAAAGAGGAAACCCAAATGTTTAATAGCAAAGTTATGGGTATAACCACTTGGAAATGTACTGAAGTTGAAGATGCCTGTATAAATTATAGCTGAATCAGAAAAAGAAACCGTTCTTCACTTATCAGATAGGAAAGATTTGATATACGAATCAGAAGCTTACACAACCACCGTAAAATTAGAGAAGTAAAAGTTGGAGAAGTCACAATCAAAGATCAGGAAAGCATCACCAGACATCTCTGAAACACCAATGAGTGGCTCTCAAGAGTCTACTGGGAAGATGCCACAAGCCACCGCTCTCAAGAACCTGAGAAGCTTCCACAAACGGTTAGGCGCCTGCAGCAGTGAGCAGATGCCAGTAGCTTTCGAGAGCTCCCTGGAAGGCCGCGTGGCTCTCAGGCCGGCCCCGCTGTGTTCTGCGACTGCCTCTACAGAACAGTCTCTCCTCTTCCATTCCCCACATCTCACTTAGTGCATCTTCTTAGTAAATATAGCCTGGAGCCACACGAGAAGAGGATCTGGAAAAGGTAGTTCCTGGCTTTTCTTTCTGTGGTGCATAGAGTAGTAGTGATGCTGAACTGATAAGAGACCAGGTACAATCCTCGTGCTGTCAATTCAGCAAATAGCCACACTCCTTTCACCCCAAACTAACTTAGAAATAAAATAACCACATTGGCTGGGGTGTAGGTCAGTGGTAGAGTGCTTACCTAAAACGTGGGCGGCCTTGAGTCTGACCCCCAGCGCCATCCCTCGGATGTTTACTGCTCCCTAACGCGATGCAGCTGTCCCTCGTAACAAGGCCGTACTCACTCCCTCTCCAGAAGAGAGCACAAGATCCCACTCTAGGCACCTCGGGTGGTGGCCATTCCTTTTCTACCTTATACTATTTTATTTGTGGCACTGGAGATGGCACCCAGGGGCATTCTACCTCTGAACTACACCCCCAGCCCTATTTTTTACTCTTTATTTTGAGACAGGGTCTCACTGAGTTGTAAAGGACATCACTAAGTAGCTGAGGCTGTCCGTGAACTGTGATCCTCCTATCTCAGCCTCCCAAATGTGAAGATTGCAACCATTTGTGTGTGTGTGTGTGGTAATGGGAATGGAACTCAGGGGCCTTCTACCTCTGGGCTACACTCCCAGACCTATTTTTAAAATATTTTATTTGGAAACAGAGTTTCTTAAACCAGCTGAGGCTGGCTTCGAACCTGCGTGATCCTCCTGTCTCAGCCTCCCAAGTGCTGGGATCACAAGCGTGCGCCACCACGCCCGGCTAGATTACAACCATTTTTATGTCTTATAACTGGAATACGTATAGGTTAATTAGTAATAACATACCTTATATTAAACAGAGGAGAAATTTTAAAAAGGAAAATACGTGGTTACTCTGCATAAAATTAATTTATCTATTCATTTATTTATTTTTGTGGTACTGAGAATTGAGCCAGGGGCATTCTACCTTTGAGCTATACCCCAGCCCTCTTTTATTTTTTTATTTTGAAACATTTTTATTTTTAGTCTTACTAAGTTGCAGATGGCCTCACTAAGTTGCTGAGGCTAGCTGTGAACCTGTGATCCTCTTGTCTCAGCCTCCCAAGTACTGGGATTACAGGCATGTGCCACCATGCCCAGCAAAATTCTGTCTTAATGAAAGCAAACAAGAAAATATAGATGGCTACTATGGTGTGTGTGTGTGTGTGTGTGTGTGTGTGTGTGTGTGTGTGTGTGTGTGTTACTGTGTATTAAATCCAAGGACAGCCGGGCATGGTGGCGCACGCTTGTAATCCCCGTGCTTGGGAAGCGGAGACAGGAGGATCGCACAGGTTCGAAGCCAGCCACATGCTGGCTTAGGAGACCCTGTTTCCAAAAATAAAAAAAAGTATAAAATAGGTCTGGAAGTGTAGCCCGGAGGTAGAAGGGCTTCCAGGAACCCCAGTACCACCAAAAAAAATTTAAATAAATAAATAAATTTAAAAAAAATCCGGGGATGTTCTATTTCCAAGCTATACTCTATACTCATCAATATATTTATTATTTTGAGACAGGGTCTCACCAAGTTATTGAGGGCCTTGCTAAGTTGCTGAGGCTAGCCAAGAATTTATAACCTTCCTGTCTTAGATTCCCAAGGACTGGGATCATAGATGCACTACCACGCCTGGCTTGGCTCTTGTTTTACATTTAGTCATGTAGCCTTAGTTGGTATTTATAACCTTTTTTTTTTTCATTACCCATTTCATTTCTCTTTTTCCAACTGACACCTCAGATTTTTGTGACCACTTTACTTGATTGGATGACGGAAGAATTCATTCCTAAAGGGTCAGTGTCAGTAGTGATTTTCTCTGTATTAGGTTGTGCATCTTTTCACTAACTTTTTCACTAAATATGAGTCTTGAGAAGTAGCTTGAAATCCTTTGGGTTTCATAAACATTCATTTCTGTTCCTATTGTGTGTTAACACCCTATTGCCCCATGAAAATTAATATTATTCACAGTAGCCAAATATTAATGCCCTTATTTGCTCTTGGTTCAGAAAGATCTAAAGTGACCAAGCACCACCTTGCTTTCTAGTAGAGTATACCCTAGTGTATGTATTTTTTCTTTTGAAACTCATGCTTCTAAAACTATAGAGACTAAGGTTATAGGTATGGGAAACAAACATTCCAGAAAAATATTAGGATTGATGGAGATAGGAGCTCTGCACCTTGGATCCCAGACCCATGTATTCTGCCTAAGGGAAGACACGGGGATGCATGGTAGAAGCACCACGTACTATTGATCAGTGCTCATACTGTCCATTGTATTGTCCCATGCACTGCACAGTGCTCATACTGTATCCGAAGGACCACGTCCAAGCACATGAGATATCACCTGGCTGGCACCATCACCTAGTCTTCAGTAGACCATTCTTGCTGTCCTATCAAGTCAGCTGCTTGAGGATGATGGGATATGAACCTTTTGATCCTCTTTAGTTTCCACCAAGTAAGTCTTATGGTCAGAAGAGATACTGTGTGAACTAAGCTGATAGTGAATTAGGAATTCCAAAAGTCCAGGGACTGTGGTTTTGCCAGAAGTATTGCACGACAGGAAGGCAAATCCATGTTCAGAATAAGTATATTTTATTTATTTATTTATTTATTTATTTAGTTCATGCATGCATGTGTGTGCGTGAGTGTGTGTGTGTGTGTGTGTGTGTGTGTGTGTGTTAATAGGTATTGAATCCAGGGCCTCATACATGCTAGGTAAGTGCTCTACCACTGAGCTATATCCCTAGCCCTATACGTATCTATTTCAGCTAAAATAAATTGCTGTACTTCCATAAAGAAAGGGGCCAATATAACCAACCTTCCATAAGGTCATTGGCTGGTTCCCCAGAGAATGTTGTCATAGTAAAGGCTTAGTGTCTATTTCTAATGTTGGCAGATTGAATACTCATCAATGACTGTAGTGTTGGTAAGGAGAGCCAACACTGATAACCCCGTGCTCAGCTTCTATCCTGCCACCAAAGCCATTTTGGGCCTGTTGAGCAAGACTAGCAGTGGGTAGGTGCTGGAGAAAGAGGCTGATTGACTTCCACAACGCACGTCACACATCCGCCTGATTATTAAAGAGCCTTCTCTGAAGTGGTCGCCTTGGCAGACATTCACATGCAATACAACTCTCCTCACCCTCTGTGTTCACTCTGAGGCGTCACCCCCATGCCTCTCCCTCAGACTTCCTTCCAAGCTCATTTCTTCTAAGTCACTATTTATTAAGCACTGTCCTTAAATTAGTGTAAATGCATGCCTCTGGCTATCTTATCTCTCTTTGTAGGCAAAATGTACAACCTGTTGCATTGCTCAAGGTTACATGCTTGGGAGGATTCCCTGTACATGCAGAGCCACCTCTGGGTGGGGCTGTGATCCTCTGGCCCTTTACTTTCAGGCGATGCCACCACGCTGCCAGGTAGAGTCATCAGAAAACCAGGCTTTAGCCGGGCGTGGTGGCACATGCTTGTAATCTCAGCATTCGGGAGGCTGAGACTGGAGGATCGCGGTTCGTGGCCAGCTTCAGCTACTTAGTGAGGCCCTTCGCAACTTAGTGAGACTCTGTTTCAAAATAAAGAATAAAAAACAGGGCAGGGGGTGTAGCTCAGAGGTTGAATGCCCCTGGGTTCCATCCCCAGACCCGCAAAAAAAAATAAAAATAAAAATAAAAATAAAGAAAACCAGGGATACATTTTTTTTTCTCTCCCTAATTACCTGGTCATAGGCCGTAGGTGGAAAGAGAGGTATCAATGCAGTAGGT